>NC_134577.1:113435666-114060847 GCF_050947875.1 Dermacentor variabilis | reverse complement strand
ATACCATGCTGAATACGCCGGTTCTCGTCCGATCCCCGAAGCTAAGCATCATTGGGCTCGGTCAGTACTTGGGAGGGAGACCACCTGGGAACACAGAGTGCTGATGGCACCGTTCTTTTTGCGTTTTTATTGCGTGCTTCTGTGACGTCTTGTTTTTTTTTTTCATTTGCACAATTTGTGGGTGGTTGCATTTACTGTAACTTACGTTCAACTGAAGCCTGCTGGTAGAGCCAACGCCGAAGTGTAACACCAACTATATTCAGGCCACTACACGATATTGTACGCGGAATGATGACGGTGGTAAGCGGTATACGTAATGATGCAAAATTTAGTCGCACAAGCTTCTAACCGCTTACTTATCACACCCGCATACAGCTCAATGACAACGCATCAATAACGTGGCACCTTGTGGGCTGCAACGCGCGCAAAATGTGGCGCTCGCGCTCTTGTTTTTGTGAGCACTAGCACGCACGCATGCAGCGAACAACCACAAACGGAGTGATCAACGTACACGACGCGTGCGTGTATTGTTCACGGAAAGACTGCCGCGTACGTGCTGTATGCTGTAGCAATACATTCGGTGACTGCACGACATAGCAGCACGATACAGGTGCAGTCGTAAACAGCACATTCTCGCCATCGGCCATACCATGCTGAATACGCCGGTTCTCGTCCAATCCCCGAAGCTAAGCAGCATTGGGCTCGGTCAGTACTTGGGAGGGAGACCACCTGGGAACACCGAGTGCTGATGGCACCGTTCTTTTTGCTTTTTTATTGCGTGCTTCTGTGACGTCTTGTTTTTTTTTTCATTTGCACAACGTGTGGGTGGTAGCATTTACTGTTACTTACGTTCAACTGGAGCCTGCTGGTAGAGCCAACGCCGAAGTGTAACACCAACAATATTCAGGCCACTACACGATATTGTACGCGGAATGATGACTGTGGTAAGCGGTATACGTAGTGATGCAAAATTTAGTCGCACAAGCTTCTAACAGCTTACTTATCACACCCGCATACAGCTCAATGACAACGCATCAATAAAATGGCACCTTGCGGGCTGCAACGCGCGCAAAATGTGGCGCTCGCCCTCTTGTTTTTGTGAGCACTAGCACGCACGCATGCAGCGAACAACCACAAACGGAGTGATCAACGTACACGACGCGTGCGTGTATTGTTCACGCAAAGACTGCCGCGTACGTGCTGTATGCTGTAGCAATACATTCGGCGACTGCACAACATAGCAGCACGATACAGGTGCAGTCGTAAACAGCACATTCTCGCCATCGGCCATACCACGCTGAATACGCCGGTTCTCGTCCGATCCCCGAAGCTAAGCAGCATTGGGCTCGGTCAGTACTTGGGAGGGAGACCAGCAGGGAACAGCGAGTGCTGATAACACCGTTCTTTTTGCTTTTTTATTGCGTGCTTCTGTGACGTCTTGTTTTTTTTTTTCATTTGCACAACGTGTGGGTGGTTGCATTTACTGCAACCTACGTTCAACTGGAGCCTGCTGGTAGAGCCAGCGCCGAAGTGTAACACCAACAATATTCAGGCCACTACAGGATATTGTACGCGCAATGATGACGGTGGTAAGCGGTATACGTAATCATGCAAAATTTAGTCGCACAAGCTTCTTACCGCTTACTTATCAAACCCGCGTACAGCTCAATGACAACGCATCAATAAAGTGGCACCTTGTGGGCTGCAACGCGCGCAAAATGTGGCGCTCGCCCTCTTGTTTTTGTGAGCACTAGCACGCACGCATGCAGCGAACAACCACAAACGGAGTGATCAACGTACACGACGCGTGCGTGTATTGTTCACGAAAAGACTGCCGCGTACGTGCTGTATGCTGTAGCAATACATTCGGCGACTGCACAACATAGCAGCACGATACAGATGCAGTCGTAAACAGCACATTCTCGCCATCGGCCATACAATGGTGAATACGCCGGTTCTCGTCCGATCCCCGAAGCTAAGCATCATTGGGCTCGGTCAGTACTTGGGAGGGAGACCACCTGGGAACACCGAGTGCTGATGGCACCGTTCTTTTTGCTTTTTTATTGCGTGCTTCTGTCACGTCTTGTTTTTTTTTTCCTTTGCACAACGTGTGGGTGGTTGCATTTACTGTAACCTACGTTCAACTGGAGCCCGCTGGTAGAGCCAGCGCCGAAGTGTAACACCAACAATATTCAGGCCACTACAGGATATTGTACGCGCAATGATGACGGTGGTAAGCGGCATACGTAATGATGCAAAATTTAGTCGCACAAGCTTCTAACCGCTTACTTATCACACCCGCGTACAGCTCAATGACAACGCATCAATAAAGTGGCACCTTGTGGGCTGCAACGCGCGCAAAATGTGGCGCTCGCCCTCTTGTTCTTGTGAGCACTAGCACGCACGCATGCAGCGAACAACCACAAACGGAGTGATCAACGTACACGACGCGTGCGTGTATTGTTCACGGAAAGACTGCCGCGTACGTGCTGTATGCTGTAGCAATACATTCGGCGACTGCACAACATAGCACCACGATACAGATGCAGTCGTAAACAGCACATTCTCGCCATCGGCCATACCATGCTGAATACGCCGGTTCTCGTCCGATCCCCGAAGCTAAGCATCATTGGGCTCGGTCAGTACTTGGGAGGGAGACCACCTGGGAACACAGAGTGCTGATGGCACCGTTCTTTTTGCGTTTTTATTGCGTGCTTCTGTGACGTCTTGTTTTTTTTTTCATTTGCACAATGTGTGGGTGGTTGCATTTACTGTAACTTACGTTCAACTGAAGCCTGCTGGTAGAGCCAACGCCGAAGTGTAACACCAACTATATTCAGGCCACTACACGACATTGTACGCGGAATGATGACGGTGGTAAGCGGTATACGTAATGATGCAAAATTTAGTCGCACAAGCTTCTAACGGCTTACTTATCACACCCGCATACAGCTCAATGACAACGCATCAATAACGTGGCACCTTGTGGGCTGCAACGCGCGCAAAATGTGGCGCTCGCGCTCTTGTTTTTGTGAGCACTAGCACGCACGCATGCAGCGAACAACCACAAACGGAGTGATCAACGTACACGACGCGTGCGTGTATTGTTCACGGAAAGACTGCCGCGTACGTGCTGTATGCTGTAGCAATACATTCGGTGACTGCACGACATAGCAGCACGATACAGGTGCAGTCGTAAACAGCACATTCTCGCCATCGGCCATACCATGCTGAATACGCCGGTTCTCGTCCAATCCCCGAAGCTAAGCAGCATTGGGCTCGGTCAGTACTTGGGATGGAGACCACCTGGGAACACCGAGTGCTGATGGCACCGTTCTTTTTGCTTTTTTATTGCGTGCTTCTGTGACGTCTTGTTTTTTTTTCATTTGCACAACGTGTGGGTGGTTGCATTTACTGTAACTTACGTTCAACTGGAGCCTGCTGGTAGAGCCAACGCCGAAGCGTAACACCAACAATATTCAGGCCACTACACGATATTGTACGCGGAATGATAACGGTGGTAAGCGGTATACGTAATGATGCAAAGATTAGTCGCACAAGCTTCTAACCGCTTACTTATCACAGCCGCATACAGCTCAATGACAACGCATCAATAAAGTGGCACCTTGTGGGCTGCAACGCGCGCAAAATGTGGCGCTCGCCCTTTTGTTTTTGTGAGCACTAGCGCGCACGCATGCAGCAAACAACCACAAACGGAGTGATCAACGTACACGACGCGTGCGTGTATTGTTCACGGAAAGACTGCCGCGTACGTGTTGTATGCTGTAGCAATACATTCGGCGACTGCACAACATAGCAGCACGATACAGGTGCAGTCGTAAACAGCACATTCCCGCCATCGGCCATACCATGCTGAATACGCCGGTTCTCGTCCGAACCCCGAAGCTAAGCAGCATTGGGCTCGGTCAGTACTTGGGAGGGAGACCACCTGGGAACACCGAGTGCTGATGGCACCATTCTTTTTGCTTTTTTATTGCGTGCTTCTGTGACGTCTTGTTTTTTTTCATTTGCACAACGTGTGGGTGGTTGCATTTACTGTAACTTACGTTCAACTGGAGCCTGCTGGTAGAGCCAACGCCGAAGTGTAACGCCAACAATATTCAGGCCACTACACGATATTGCACGCGGAATGATGACGGTGGTAAGCGGTATACGTAATGATGCAAAATTTAGTCGCACAAGCTTCTTACCGCTTACTTATCAAACCCGCGTACAGCTCAATGACAACGCATCAATAAAGTGGCACCTTGTGGGCTGCAACGCGCGCAAAATGTGGCGCTCGCCCTCTTGTTTTTGTGAGCACTAGCACGCACGCATGCAGCGAACAACCACAAACGGAGTGATCAACGTACACGACGCGTGCGTGTATTGTTCACGAAAAGACTGCCGCGTACGTGCTGTATGCTGTAGCAATACATTCGGCGACTGCACAACATAGCAGCACGATACAGATGCAGTCGTAAACAGCACATTCTCGCCATCGGCCATACAATGGTGAATACGCCGGTTCTCGTCCGATCCCCGAAGCTAAGCATCATTGGGCTCGGTCAGTACTTGGGAGGGAGACCACCTGGGAACACCGAGTGCTGATGGCACCGTTCTTTTTGCTTTTTTATTGCGTGCTTCTGTCACGTCTTGTTTTTTTTTTCCTTTGCACAACGTGTGGGTGGTTGCATTTACTGTAACCTACGTTCAACTGGAGCCCGCTGGTAGAGCCAGCGCCGAAGTGTAACACCAACAATATTCAGGCCACTACAGGATATTGTACGCGCAATGATGACGGTGGTAAGCGGCATACGTAATGATGCAAAATTTAGTCGCACAAGCTTCTAACCGCTTACTTATCACACCCGCGTACAGCTCAATGACAACGCATCAATAAAGTGGCACCTTGTGGGCTGCAACGCGCGCAAAATGTGGCGCTCGCCCTCTTGTTCTTGTGAGCACTAGCACGCACGCATGCAGCGAACAACCACAAACGGAGTGATCAACGTACACGACGCGTGCGTGTATTGTTCACGGAAAGACTGCCGCGTACGTGCTGTATGCTGTAGCAATACATTCGGCGACTGCACAACATAGCACCACGATACAGATGCAGTCGTAAACAGCACATTCTCGCCATCGGCCATACCATGCTGAATACGCCGGTTCTCGTCCGATCCCCGAAGCTAAGCATCATTGGGCTCGGTCAGTACTTGGGAGGGAGACCACCTGGGAACACAGAGTGCTGATGGCACCGTTCTTTTTGCGTTTTTATTGCGTGCTTCTGTGACGTCTTGTTTTTTTTTTTCATTTGCACAATGTGTGGGTGGTTGCATTTACTGTAACTTACGTTCAACTGAAGCCTGCTGGTAGAGCCAACGCCGAAGTGTAACACCAACTATATTCAGGCCACTACACGACATTGTACGCGGAATGATGACGGTGGTAAGCGGTATACGTAATGATGCAAAATTTAGTCGCACAAGCTTCTAACGGCTTACTTATCACACCCGCATACAGCTCAATGACAACGCATCAATAACGTGGCACCTTGTGGGCTGCAACGCGCGCAAAATGTGGCGCTCGCGCTCTTGTTTTTGTGAGCACTAGCACGCACGCATGCAGCGAACAACCACAAACGGAGTGATCAACGTACACGACGCGTGCGTGTATTGTTCACGGAAAGACTGCCGCGTACGTGCTGTATGCTGTAGCAATACATTCGGTGACTGCACGACATAGCAGCACGATACAGGTGCAGTCGTAAACAGCACATTCTCGCCATCGGCCATACCATGCTGAATACGCCGGTTCTCGTCCAATCCCCGAAGCTAAGCAGCATTGGGCTCGGTCAGTACTTGGGATGGAGACCACCTGGGAACACCGAGTGCTGATGGCACCGTTCTTTTTGCTTTTTTATTGCGTGCTTCTGTGACGTCTTGTTTTTTTTTCATTTGCACAACGTGTGGGTGGTTGCATTTACTGTAACTTACGTTCAACTGGAGCCTGCTGGTAGAGCCAACGCCGAAGCGTAACACCAACAATATTCAGGCCACTACACGATATTGTACGCGGAATGATAACGGTGGTAAGCGGTATACGTAATGATGCAAAGATTAGTCGCACAAGCTTCTAACCGCTTACTTATCACAGCCGCATACAGCTCAATGACAACGCATCAATAAAGTGGCACCTTGTGGGCTGCAACGCGCGCAAAATGTGGCGCTCGCCCTTTTGTTTTTGTGAGCACTAGCGCGCACGCATGCAGCAAACAACCACAAACGGAGTGATCAACGTACACGACGCGTGCGTGTATTGTTCACGGAAAGACTGCCGCGTACGTGTTGTATGCTGTAGCAATACATTCGGCGACTGCACAACATAGCAGCACGATACAGGTGCAGTCGTAAACAGCACATTCCCGCCATCGGCCATACCATGCTGAATACGCCGGTTCTCGTCCGAACCCCGAAGCTAAGCAGCATTGGGCTCGGTCAGTACTTGGGAGGGAGACCACCTGGGAACACCGAGTGCTGATGGCACCATTCTTTTTGCTTTTTTATTGCGTGCTTCTGTGACGTCTTGTTTTTTTTCATTTGCACAACGTGTGGGTGGTTGCATTTACTGTAACTTACGTTCAACTGGAGCCTGCTGGTAGAGCCAACGCCGAAGTGTAACGCCAACAATATTCAGGCCACTACACGATATTGCACGCGGAATGATGACGGTGGTAAGCGGTATACGTAATGATGCAAAATTTAGTCGCACAAGCTTCTAACCGCTTACTTATCACACCCGCATACAGCTCAATGACAACGCATCAATAACGTGGCACCTTGTGGGCTGCAACGCGCGCAAAATGTGGCGCTCGCGCTCTTGTTTTTTGAGCACTAGCACGCACGCATGCAGCGAACAACCACAAACGGAGTGATCAACGTACACGACGCGTGCGTGTATTGTTCACGGAAAGACTGCCGCGTACGTGCTGTATGCTGTAGCAATACATTCGGCGACTGCACGACATAGCAGCACGATACAGGTGCAGTCGTAAACAGCACATTCTCGCCATCGGCCATACCATGCTGAATACGCCGGTTCTTGTCCAATCCCCGAAGCTAAGCAGCATTGGGCTCGGTCAGTACTTGGGAGGGAGACCACCTGGGAACACCGAGTGCTGATGGCACCGTTCTTTTTGCTTTTTTATTGCGTGCTTCTGTGACGTCTTGTTTTTTTTTTCATTTGCACAACGTGTGGGTGGTTGCATTTACTGTAACCTACGTTCAACTGGAGCCTGCTGGTAGAGCCAGCGCCGAAGTGTAACACCAACAATATTCAGGCCACTACAGGATATTGTACGCGCAATGATGACGGTGGTAAGCGGTATACGTAATGATGCAAAATTTAGTCGCACAAGCTTCTAACCGCTTACTTATCAAACCCGCGTACAGCTCAATGACAACGCATCAATAAAGTGGCACCTTGTGGGCTGCAACGCGCGCAAAATGTGGCGCTCGCCCTCTTGTTTTTGTGAGCACTAGCACGCACGCATGCAGCGAACAACCACAAACGGAGTGATCAACGTACACGACGCGTGCGTGTATTGTTCACGGAAAGACTGCCGCGTACGTGCTGTATGCTGTAGCAATACATTCGGCGACTGCACAACATAGCAGCACGATACAGATGCAGTCGTAAACAGCACATTCTCGCCATCGGCCATACCATGCTGAATACGCCGGTTCTCGTCCGATCCCCGAAGCTAAGCATCATTGGGCTCGGTCAGTACTTGGGAGGGAGACCACCTGGGAACACCGAGTGCTGATGGCACCGTTCTTTTTGCGTTTTTATTGCGTGCTTCTGTGACGTCTTGTTTTTTTTTTTCATTTGCACAATGTGTGGGTGGTTGCATTTACTGTAACTTACGTTCAACTGGAGCCTGCTGGTAGAGCCAACGCCGAAGTGTAACACCAACTATATTTAGGCCACTACACGATATTGTACGCGGAATGATGACGGTGGTAAGCGGTATACGTAATGATGCAAAATTTAGTCGCACAAGCTTCTAACCGCTTACTTATCACACCCGCATACAGCTCAATGACAACGCATCAATAAAGTGGCACCTTGTGGGCTGCAACGCGCGCAAAATGGGGCGCTCGCCCTCTTGTTTTTGTGAGCACTAGCACGCACGCATGCAGCGAACAACCACAAACGGAGTGATCAACGTACACGACGCGTGCGTGTATTGTTCACGGAAAGACTGCCGCGTACGTGCTGTATGCTGTAGCAATACATTCGGCGACTGCACAACATAGCAGCACGATACAGGTGCAGTCGTAAACAGCACATTCTCGCCATCGGCCATACCATGCTGAATACGCCGGTTCTCGTCCGATCCCCGAAGCTAAGCAGCATTGGGCTTGGTCAGTACTTGGGAGGGAGACCACCTGGGAACACCGAGTGCTGATGGCACCGTTCTTTTTGCTTTTTTATTGCGTGCTTCTGTGACGTCTTGTTTTTTTTTTCATTTGCACAACGTGTGGGTGGTTGCATTTACTGTAACTTACGTTCAACTGGAGCCTGCTGGTAGAGCCAACGCCGAAGTGTAACACCAACAATATTCAGGCCACTACACGATATTGTACGCGGAATGATGACGGTGGTATGCGGTATACGTAATGATGCAAAGTTTAGTCGCACAAGCTTCTAACCGCTTACTTATCACAGCCACATACAGCTCAATGACAACGCATCAATAAAGTGGCACCTTGTGGGCTGCAACGCGCGCAAAATGTGGCGCTCGCCCTTTTGTTTTTGTGAGCACTAGCACGCACGCATGCAGCAAACAACCACAAACGGAGTGATCAACGTACAAGACGCGTGCGTGTATTGTTCACGGAAAGACTGCCGCGTACGTGTTGTATGCTGTAGCAATACATTCGGCGACTGCACAACATAGCAGCACGATACAGGTGCAGTCGTAAACAGCACATTCCCGCCATCGGCCATACCATGCTGAATACGCCGGTTCTCGTCCGAACCCCGAAGCTAAGCAGCATTGGGCTCGGTCAGTACTTGGGAGGGAGACCACCTGGGAACACCGAGTGCTGATGGCACCATTCTTTTTGCTTTTTTATTGCGTGCTTCTGTGACGTCTTGTTTTTTTTCATTTGCACAACGTGTGGGTGGTTGCATTTACTGTAACTTACGTTCAACTGGAGCCTGCTGGTAGAGCCAACGCCGAAGTGTAACGCCAACAATATTCAGGCCACTACACGATATTGTACGCGGAATGATGACGGTGGTAAGCGGTATACGTAATGATGCAAAATTTACTCGCACAAGCTTCTAACCGCTTACTTATCACACCCGCATACAGCTCAATGACAACGCATCAATAACGTGGCACCTTGTGGGCTGCAACGCGCGCAAAATGTGGCGCTCGCGCTCTTGTTTTTTGAGCACTAGCACGCACGCATGCAGCGAACAACCACAAACGGAGTGATCAACGTACACGACGCGTGCGTGTATTGTTCACGGAAAGACTGCCGCGTACGTGCTGTATGCTGTAGCAATACATTCGGCGACTGCACAACATAGCAGCACGATACAGATGCAGTCGTAAACAGCACATTCTCGCCATCGGCCATACCATGGTGAATACGCCGGTTCTCGTCCGATCCCCGAAGCTAAGCATCATTGGGCTCGGTCAGTACTTGGGAGGGAGACCACCTGGGAACACCGAGTGCTGATGGCACCGTTCTTTTTGCTTTTTTATTGCGTGCTTCTGTCACGTCTTGTTTTTTTTTTCATTTGCACAACGTGTGGGTGGTTGCATTTACTGTAACCTACGTTCAACTGGAGCCCGCTGGTAGAGCCAGCGCCGAAGTGTAACACCAACAATATTCAGGCCACTACAGGATATTGTACGCGCAATGATGACGGTGGTAAGCGGCATACGTAATGATGCAAAATTTAGTCGCACAAGCTTCTAACCGCTTACTTATCACACCCGCGTACAGCTCAATGACAACGCATCAATAAAGTGGCACCTTGTGGGCTGCAACGCGCGCAAAATGTGGCGCTCGCCCTCTTGTTTTTGTGAGCACTAGCACGCACGCATGCAGCGAACAACCACAAACGGAGTGATCAACGTACACGACGCGTGCGTGTATTGTTCACGGAAAGACTGCCGCGTACGTGCTGTATGCTGTAGCAATACATTCGGCGACTGCACAACATAGCAGCACGATACAGATGCAGTCGTAAACAGCACATTCTCGCCATCGGCAATACCATGCTGAATACGCCGGTTCTCGTCCGATCCCCGAAGCTAAGCATCATTGGGCTCGGTCAGTACTTGGGAGGGAGACCACCTGGCAACACAGAGTGCTGATGGCACCGTTCTTTTTGCGTTTTTATTGCGTGCTTCTGTGACGTCTTGTTTTTTTTTCATTTGCACAATGTGTGGGTGGTTGCATTTACTGTAACTTACGTTCAACTGAAGCCTGCTGGTAGAGCCAACGCCGAAGTGTAACACCAACTATATTCAGGCCACTACACGATATTGTACGCGGAATGATGACGGTGGTAAGCGGTATACGTAATGATGCAAAATTTAGTCGCACAAGCTTCTAACCGCTTACTTATCACACCCGCATACAGCTCAATGACAACGCATCAATAACGTGGCACCTTGTGGGCTGCAACGCGCGCAAAATGTGGCGCTCGCGCTCTTGTTTTTGTGAGCACTAGCACGCACGCATGCAGCGAACAACCACAAACGGAGTGATCAACGTACACGACGCGTGCGTGTATTGTTCACGGAAAGACTGCCGCGTACGTGCTGTATGCTGTAGCAATACATTCGGCGACTGCACGACATAGCAGCACGATACAGGTGCAGTCGTAAACAGCACATTCTCGCCATCGGCCATACCATGCTGAATACGCCGGTTCTTGTCCAATCCCCGAAGCTAAGCAGCATTGGGCTCGGTCAGTACTTGGGAGGGAGACCACCTGGGAACACCGAGTGCTGATGGCACCGTTCTTTTTGCTTTTTTATTGCGTGCTTCTGTGACGTCTTGTTTTTTTTTCATTTGCACAACGTGTGGGTGGTTGCATTTACTGTAACCTACGTTCAACTGGAGCCTGCTGGTAGAGCCAGCGCCGAAGTGTAACACCAACAATATTCAGGCCACTACAGGATATTGTACGCGCAATGATGACGGTGGTAAGCGGTATACGTAATGATGCAAAATTTAGTCGCACAAGCTTCTAACCGCTTACTTATCAAACCCGCGTACAGCTCAATGACAACGCATCAATAAAGTGGCACCTTGTGGGCTGCAACGCGCGCAAAATGTGGCGCTCGCCCTCTTGTTTTTGTGAGCACTAGCACGCACGCATGCAGCGAACAACCACAAACGGAGTGATCAACGTACACGACGCGTGCGTGTATTGTTCACGGAAAGACTGCCGCGTACGTGCTGTATGCTGTAGCAATACATTCGGCGACTGCACAACATAGCAGCACGATACAGGTGCAGTCGTAAACAGCACATTCTCGCCATCGGCCATACCATGCTGAATACGCCGGTTCTCGTCCGATCCCCGAAGCTAAGCAGCATTGGGCTTGGTCAGTACTTGGGAGGGAGACCACCTGGGAACACCGAGTGCTGATGGCACCGTTCTTTTTGCTTTTTTATTGCGTGCTTCTGTGACGTCTTGTTTTTTTTTTTCATTTGCACAACGTGTGGGTGGTTGCATTTACTGTAACTTACGTTCAACTGGAGCCTGCTGGTAGAGCCAACGCCGAAGTGTAACGCCAACAATATTCAGGCCACTACACGATATTGTACGCGGAATGATGACGGTGGTAAGCGGTATACGTAATGATGCAAAATTTACTCGCACAAGCTTCTAACCGCTTACTTATCACACCCGCATACAGCTCAATGACAACGCATCAATAACGTGGCACCTTGTGGGCTGCAACGCGCGCAAAATGTGGCGCTCGCGCTCTTGTTTTTTGAGCACTAGCACGCACGCATGCAGCGAACAACCACAAACGGAGTGATCAACGTACACGACGCGTGCGTGTATTGTTCACGGAAAGACTGCCGCGTACGTGCTGTATGCTGTTGCAATACATTCGGCGACTGCACAACATAGCAGCACGATACAGATGCAGTCGTAAACAGCACATTCTCGCCATCGGCCATACCATGGTGAATACGCCGGTTCTCGTCCGATCCCCGAAGCTAAGCATCATTGGGCTCGGTTAGTACTTGGGAGGGAGACCACCTGGGAACACCGAGTGCTGATGGCACCGTTCTTTTTGCTTTTTTATTGCGTGCTTCTGTCACGTCTTGTTTTTTTTTTCATTTGCACAACGTGTGGGTGGTTGCATTTACTGTAACCTACGTTCAACTGGAGCCCGCTGGTAGAGCCAGCGCCGAAGTGTAACACCAACAATATTCAGGCCACTACAGGATATTGTACGCGCAATGATGACGGTGGTAAGCGGCATACGTAATGATGCAAAATTTAGTCGCACAAGCTTCTAACCGCTTACTTATCACACCCGCATACAGCTCAATGACAACGCATCAATAACGTGGCACCTTGTGGGCTGCAACGCGCGCAAAATGTGGCGCTCGCGCTCTTGTTTTTGTGAGCACTAGCACGCACGCATGCAGCGAACAACCACAAACGGAGTGATCAACATACACGACGCGTGCGTGTATTGTTCACGGAAAGACTGCCGCGTACGTGCTGTATGCTGTAGCAATACATTCGGTGACTGCACGACATAGCAGCACGATACAGGTGCAGTCGTAAGCAGCACATTCTCGCCATCGGCCATACCATGCTGAATACGCCGGTTCTCGTCCAATCCCCGAAGCTAAGCAGCATTGGGCTCGGTCAGTACTTGGGAGGGAGACCACCTGGGAACACCGAGTGCTGATGGCACCGTTCTTTTTGCTTTTTTATTGCGTGCTTCTGTGACGTCTTGTTTTTTTTTCATTTGCACAACATGTGGGTGGTTGCATTTACTGTAACTTACGTTCAACTGGAGCCTGCTGGTAGAGCCAACGCCGAAGTGTAACACCAACAATATTCAGGCCACTACACGATATTGTACGCGGAATGATGACGGTGGTAAGCGGTATACGTAATGATGCAAAGATTAGTCGCACAAGCTTCTAACCGCTTACTTATCACAGCCGCATACAGCTCAATGACAACGCATCAATAAAGTGGCACCTTGTGGGCTGCAACGCGCGCAAAATGTGGCGCTCGCCCTTTTGTTTTTGTGAGCACTAGCACGCACGCATGCAGCAAACAACCACAAACGGAGTGATCAACGTACACGACGCGTGCGTGTATTGTTCACGCAAAGACTCCCGCGTACGTGCTGTATGCTGTAGCAATACATTCGGCGACTGCACAACATAGCAGCACGATACAGGTGCAGTCGTAAACAGCACATTCTCGCCATCGGCCATACCATGCTGAATACGCCGGTTCTCGTCCAATCCCCGAAGCTAAGCAGCATTGGGCTCGGTCAGTACTTGGGAGGGAGACCACTTGGGAACACCGAGTGCTGATGGCACCGTTCTTTTTTCTTTTTTATTGCGTGCTTCTGTGACGTCTTGTTTTTTTTTTTTTTCATTTGCACAACGTGTGGGTGGTAGCATTTACTGTTACTTACGTTCAACTGGAGCCTGCTGGTAGAGCCAACGCCGAAGTGTAACACCAACAATATTCAGGCCACTACACGATATTGTACGCGGAATGATGACTGTGGTAAGCGGTATACGTAGTGATGCAAAATTTAGTCGCACAAGCTTCTAACAGCTTACTTATCACACCCGCATACAGCTCAATGACAACGCATCAATAAAATGGCACCTTGTGGGCTGCAACGCGCGCAAAATGTGGCGCTCGCCCTCTTGTTTTTGTGAGCACTAGCACGCACGCATGCAGCGAACAACCACAAACGGAGTGATCAACGTACACGACGCGTGCGTGTATTGTTCACGCAAAGACTGCCGCGTACGTGCTGTATGCTGTAGCAATACATTCGGCGACTGCACAACATAGCAGCACGATACAGGTGCAGTCGTAAACAGCACATTCTCGCCATCGGCCATACCATGCTGAATACGTCGGTTCTCGTCCGATCCCCGAAGCTAAGCAGCATTGGGCTCGGTCAGTACTTGGGAGGGAGACCAGCTGGGAACAGCGAGTGCTGATGGCACCGTTCTTTTTGCTTTTTTATTGCGTGCTTCTGTGACGTCTTGTTTTTTTTTTTCATTTGCACAACGCGTGGGTGGTTGCATTTACTGTAACCTACGTTCAACTGGAGCCTGCTGGTAGAGCCAGCGCCGAAGTGTAACACCAACAATATTCAGGCCACTACAGGATATTGTACGCGCAATGATGACGGTGGTAAGCGGTATACGTAATCATGCAAAATTTAGTCGCACAAGCTTCTAACCGCTTACTTATCAAACCCGCGTACAGCTCAATGACAACGCATCAATAAAGTGGCACCTTGTGGGCTGCAACGCGCGCAAAATGTGGCGCTCGCCCTCTTGTTTTTGTGAGCACTAGCACGCACGCATGCAGCGAACAACCACAAACGGAGTGATCAACGTACACGACGCGTGCGTGTATTGTTCACGGAAAGACTGCCGCGTACGTGCTGTATGCTGTAGCAATACATTCGGCGACTGCACAACATAGCAGCACGATACAGATGCAGTCGTAAACAGCACATTCTCGCCATCGGCCATACCATGGTGAATACGCCGGTTCTCGTCCGATCCCCGAAGCTAAGCATCATTGGGCTCGGTCAGTACTTGGGAGGGAGACCACCTGGGAACACCGAGTGCTGATGGCACCGTTCTTTTTGCTTTTTTATTGCGTGCTTCTGTCACGTCTCGTTTTTTTTTTCATTTGCACAACGTGTGGGTTGTTGCATTTACTGTAACCTACGTTCAACTGGAGCCCGCTGGTAGAGCCAGCGCCGAAGTGTAACACCAACAATATTCAGGCCACTACAGGATATTGTACGCGCAATGATGACGGTGGTAAGCGGCATACGTAATGATGCAAAATTTAGTCGCACAAGCTTCTAACCGCTTACTTATCACACCCGCGTACAGCTCAATGACAACGCATCAATAAAGTGGCACCTTGTGGGCTGCAACGCGCGCAAAATGTGGCGCTCGCCCTCTTGTTTTTGTGAGCACTAGCACGCACGCATGCAGCGAACAACCACAAACGGAGTGATCAACGTACACGACGCGTGCGTGTATTGTTCACGGAAAGACTGCCGCGTACGTGCTGTATGCTGTAGCAATACATTCGGCGGCTGCACAACATAGCAGCACGATACAGATGCAGTCGTAAACAGCACATTCTCGCCATCGGCCATACCATGCTGAATACGCCGGTTCTCGTCCGATCCCCGAAGCTAAGCATCATTGGGCTCGGTCAGTACTTGGGAGGGAGACCACCTGGGAACACAGAGTGCTGATGGCACCGTTCTTTTTGCGTTTTTATTGCGTGCTTCTGTGACGTCTTGTTTTTTTTTTCATTTGCACAATGTGTGGGTGGTTGCATTTACTGTAACTTACGTTCAACTGAAGCCTGCTGGTAGAGCCAACGCCGAAGTGTAACACCATATATATTCAGGCCACTACACGATATTGTACGCGGAATGATGACGGTGGTAAGCGGTATACGTAATGATGCAAAATTTAGTCGCACAAGCTTCTAACCGCTTACTTATCACACCCGCATACAGCTCAATGACAACGCATCAATAACGTGGCACCTTGTGGGCTGCAACGCGCGCAAAATGTGGCGCTCGCGCTCTTGTTTTTGTGAGCACTAGCACGCACGCATGCAGCGAACAACCACAAACGGAGTGATCAACGTACACGACGCGTGCGTGTATTGTTCACGGAAAGACTGCCGCGTACGTGCTGTATGCTGTAGCAATACATTCGGTGACTGCACGACATAGCAGCACGATACAGGTGCAGTCGTAAACAGCACATTCTCGCCATCGGCCATACCATGCTGAATACGCCGGTTCTCGTCCAATCCCCGAAGCTAAGCAGCATTGGGCTCGGTCAGTACTTGGGAGGGAGACCACCTGGGAACACCGAGTGCTGATGGCACCGTTATTTTGCTTTTTTATTGCGTGCTTCTGTGACGTCTTGTTTTTTTTTCATTTGCACAACGTGTGGGTGGTTGCATTTACTGTAACTTACGTTCAACTGGAGCCTGCTGGTAGAGCCAACGCCGAAGTGTAACACCAACAATATTCAGGCCACTACACGATATTGTACGCGGAATGATGACGGTGGTAAGCGGTATACGTAATGATGCAAAGATTAGTCGCACAAGCTTCTAACCGCTTACTTATCACAGCCGCATACAGCTCAATGACAACGCATCAATAAAGTGGCACCTTGTGGGCTGCAACGCGCGCAAAATGTGGCGCTCGCCCTTTTGTTTTTGTGAGCACTAGCACGCACGCATGCAGCAAACAACCACAAACGGAGTGATCAACGTACACGACGCGTGCGTGTATTGTTCACGGAAAGACTGCCGCGTACGTGTTGTATGCTGTAGCAATACATTCGGCGACTGCACAACATAGCAGCACGATACAGGTGCAGTCGTAAACAGCACATTCCCGCCATCGGCCATACCATGCTGAATACGCCGGTTCTCGTCCGAACCCCGAAGCTAAGCAGCATTGGGCTCGGTCAGTACTTGGGAGGGAGACCACCTGGGAACACCGAGTGCTGATGGCACCATTCTTTTTGCTTTTTTATTGCGTGCTTCTGTGACGTCTTGTTTTTTTTCATTTGCACAACGTGTGGGTGGTTGCATTTACTGTAACTTACGTTCAACTGGAGCCTGCTGGTAGAGCCAACGCCGAAGTGTAACGCCAACAATATTCAGGCCACTACACGATATTGTACGCGGAATGATGACGGTGGTAAGCGGTATACGTAATGATGCAAAATTTAGTCGCACAAGCTTCTAACCGCTTACTTATCACACCCGCATACAGCTCAATGACAACGCATCAATAACGTGGCACCTTGTGGGCTGCAACGCGCGCAAAATGTGGCGCTCGCGCTCTTGTTTTTTGAGCACTAGCACGCACGCATGCAGCGAACAACCACAAACGGAGTGATCAACGTACACGACGCGTGCGTGTATTGTTCACGGAAAGACTGCCGCGTACGTGCTGTATGCTGTAGCAATACATTCGGCGACTGCACGACATAGCAGCACGATACAGGTGCAGTCGTAAACAGCACATTCTCGCCATCGGCCATACCATGCTGAATACGCCGGTTCTTGTCCAATCCCCGAAGCTAAGCAGCATTGGGCTCGGTCAGTACTTGGGAGGGAGACCACCTGGGAACACCGAGTGCTGATGGCACCGTTCTTTTTGCTTTTTTATTGCGTGCTTCTGTGACGTCTTGTTTTTTTTTTTTCATTTGCACAACGTGTGGGTGGTTGCATTTACTGTAACCTACGTTCAACTGGAGCCTGCTGGTAGAGCCAGCGCCGAAGTGTAACACCAACAATATTCAGGCCACTACAGGATATTGTACGCGCAATGATGACGGTGGTAACCGGTATACGTAATGATGCAAAATTTAGTCGCACAAGCTTCTAACCGCTTACTTATCAAACCCGCGTACAGCTCAATGACAACGCATCAATAAAGTGGCACCTTGTAGGCTGCAACGCGCGCAAAATGTGGCGCTCGCCCTCTTGTTTTTGTGAGCACTAGCACGCACGCATGCAGCGAACAACCACAAACGGAGTGATCAACGTACACGACGCGTGCGTGTATTGTTCACGGAAAGACTGCCGCGTACGTGCTGTATGCTGTAGCAATACATTCGGCGACTGCACAACATAGCAGCACGATACAGATGCAGTCGTAAACAGCACATTCTCGCCATCGGCCATACCATGCTGAATACGCCGGTTCTCGTCCGATCCCCGAAGCTAAGCATCATTGGGCTCGGTCAGTACTTGGGAGGGAGACCACCTGGGAACACCGAGTGCTGATGGCACCGTTCTTTTTGCGTTTTTATTGCGTGCTTCTGTGACGTCTTGTTTTTTTTTTTCATTTGCACAATGTGTGGGTGGTTGCATTTACTGTAACTTACGTTCAACTGGAGCCTGCTGGTAGAGCCAACGCCGAAGTGTAACAACAACTATATTTAGGCCACTACACGATATTGTACGCGGAATGATGACGGTGGTAAGCGGTATACGTAATGATGCAAAATTTAGTCGCACAAGCTTCTAACCGCTTACTTATCACACCCGCATACAGCTCAATGACAACGCATCAATAAAGTGGCACCTTGTGGGCTGCAACGCGCGCAAAATGGGGCGCTCGCCCTCTTGTTTTTGTGAGCACTAGCACGCACGCATGCAGCGAACAACCACAAACGGAGTGATCAACGTACACGACGCGTGCGTGTATTGTTCACGGAAAGACTGCCGCGTACGTGCTGTATGCTGTAGCAATACATTCGGCGACTGCACAACATAGCAGCACGATACAGGTGCAGTCGTAAACAGCACATTCTCGCCATCGGCCATACCATGCTGAATACGCCGGTTCTCGTCCGATCCCCGAAGCTAAGCAGCATTGGGCTTGGTCAGTACTTGGGAGGGAGACCACCTGGGAACACCGAGTGCTGATGGCACCGTTCTTTTTGCTTTTTTATTGCGTGCTTCTGTGACGTCTTGTTTTTTTTTCATTTGCACAACGTGTGGGTGGTTGCATTTACTGTAACTTACGTTCAACTGGAGCCTGCTGGTAGAGCCAACGCCGAAGTGTAACACCAACAATATTCAGGCCACTACACGGTATTGTACGCGGAATGATGACGGTGGTAAGCGGTATACGTAATGATGCAAAGTTTAGTCGCACAAGCTTCTAACCGCTTACTTATCACAGCCACATACAGCTCAATGACAACGCATCAATAAAGTGGCACCTTGTGGGCTGCAACGCGCGCAAAATGTGGCGCTCGCCCTTTTGTTTTTGTGAGCACTAGCACGCACGCATGCAGCAAACAACCACAAACGGAGTGATCAACGTACAAGACGCGTGCGTGTATTGTTCACGGAAAGACTGCCGCGTACGTGTTGTATGCTGTAGCAATACATTCGGCGACTGTACAACATAGCAGCACGATACAGGTGCAGTCGTAAACAGCACATTCCCGCCATCGGCCATACCATGCTGAATACGCCGGTTCTCGTCCGAACCCCGAAGCTAAGCAGCATTGGGCTCGGTCAGTACTTGGGAGGGAGACCACCTGGGAACACCGAGTGCTGATGGCACCATTCTTTTTGCTTTTTTATTGCGTGCTTCTGTGACGTCTTGTTTTTTTTCATTTGCACAACGTGTGGGTGGTTGCATTTACTGTAACTTACGTTCAACTGGAGCCTGCTGGTAGAGCCAACGCCGAAGTGTAACGCCAACAATATTCAGGCCACTACACGATATTGTACGCGGAATGATGACGGTGGTAAGCGGTATACGTAATGATGCAAAATTTAGTCGCACAAGCTTCTAACCGCTTACTTATCACACCCGCATACAGCTCAATGACAACGCATCAATAACGTGGCACCTTGTGGGCTGCAACGCGCGCAAAATGTGGCGCTCGCGCTCTTGTTTTTTGAGCACTAGCACGCACGCATGCAGCGAACAACCACAAACGGAGTGATCAACGTACACGACGCGTGCGTGTATTGTTCACGGAAAGACTTCCGCGTACGTGCTGTATGCTGTAGCAATACATTCGGCGACTGCACGACATAGCAGCACGATACAGGTGCAGTCGTAAACAGCACATTCTCGCCATCGGCCATACCATGCTGAATACGCCGGTTCTCGTCCAATCCCCGAAGCTAAGCAGCATTGGGCTCGGTCAGTACTTGGGAGGGAGACCACCTGGGAACACCGAGTGCTGATGGCACCGTTCTTTTTGCGTTTTTATTGCGTGCTTCTGTGACGTCTTGTTTTTTTTTTTCATTTGCACAATGTGTGGGTGGTTGCATTTACTGTAACTTACGTTCAACTGGAGCCTGCTGGTAGAGCCAACGCCGAAGTGTAACACCAACTATATTCAGGCCACTACACGATATTGTACGCGGAATGATGACGGTGGTAAGCGGTATACGTAATGATGCAAAATTTAGTCGCACAAGCTTCTAACCGCTTACTTATCACACCCGCATACAGCTCAATGACAACGCATCAATAAAGTGGCACCTTGTGGGCTGCAACGCGCGCAAGATGTGGCACTCGCCCTCTTGTTTTTGTGAGCACTAGCACGCACGCATGCAGCGAACAACCACAAACGGAGTGATCAACGTACACGACGCGTGCGTGTATTGTTCACGGAAAGACTGCCGCGTACGTGCTGTATGCTGTAGCAATACATTCGGCGACTGCACAACATAGCAGCACGATACAGGTGCAGTCGTAAACAGCACATTCTCGCCATCGGCCATACCATGCTGAATACGCCGGTTCTCGTCCGATCCCCGAAGCTAAGCAGCATTGGGCTCGGTCAGTACTTGGGAGGGAGACCACCTGGGAACACCGAGTGCTGATGGCACCGTTCTTTTTGCTTTTTTATTGCGTGCTTCTGTGACGTCTTGTTTTTTTTTTTCATTTGCACAATGTGTGGGTGGTTGCATTTACTGTAACTTACGTTCAACTGGAGCCTGCTGGTAGAGCCAACGCCGAAGTGTAACACCAACTATATTTAGGCCACTACACGATATTGTACGCGGAATGATGACGGTGGTAAGCGGTATACGTAATGATGCAAAATTTAGTCGCACAAGCTTCTAACCGCTTACTTATCACACCCGCATACAGCTCAATGACAACGCATCAATAAAGTGGCACCTTGTGGCCTGCAACGCGCGCAAAATGGGGCGCTCGCCCTCTTGTTTTTGTGAGCACTAGCACGCACGCATGCAGCGAACAACCACAAACGGAGTGATCAACGTACACGACGCGTGCGTGTATTGTTCACGGAAAGACTGCCGCGTACGTGCTGTATGCTGTAGCAATACATTCGGCGACTGCACAACATAGCAGCACGATACAGGTGCAGTCGTAAACAGCACATTCTCGCCATCGGCCATACCATGCTGAATACGCCGGTTCTCGTCCGATCCCCGAAGCTAAGCAGCATTGGGCTTGGTCAGTACTTGGGAGGGAGACCACCTGGGAACACCGAGTGCTGATGGCACCGTTCTTTTTGCTTTTTTATTGCGTGCTTCTGTGACGTCTTGTTTTTTTTTCATTTGCACAACGTGTGGGTGGTTGCATTTACTGTAACTTACGTTCAACTGGAGCCTGCTGGTAGAGCCAACGCCGAAGTGTAACACCAACAATATTCAGGCCACTACACGATATTGTACGCGGAATGATGACGGTGGTAAGCGGTATACGTAATGATGCAAAGTTTAGTCGCACAAGCTTCTAACCGCTTACTTATCACAGCCACATACAGCTCAATGACAACGCATCAATAAAGTGGCACCTTGTGGGCTGCAACGCGCGCAAAATGTGGCGCTCGCCCTTTTGTTTTTGTGAGCACTAGCACGCACGCATGCAGCAAACAACCACAAATGGAGTGATCAACGTACAAGACGCGTGCGTGTATTGTTCACGGAAAGACTGCCGCGTACGTGTTGTATGCTGTAGCAATACATTCGGCGACTGCACAACATAGCAGCACGATACAGGTGCAGTCGTAAACAGCACATTCCCGCCATCGGCCATACCATGCTGAATACGCCGGTTCTCGTCCGAACCCCGAAGCTAAGCAGCATTGGGCTCGGTCAGTACTTGGGAGGGAGACCACCTGGGAACACCGAGTGCTGATGGCACCATTCTTTTTGCTTTTTTATTGCGTGCTTCTGTGACGTCTTGTTTTTTTTTTCATTTGCACAACGTGTGGGTGGTTGCATTTACTGTAACTTACGTTCAACTGGAGCCTGCTGGTAGAGCCAACGCCGAAGTGTAACGCCAACAATATTCAGGCCACTACACGATATTGTACGCGGAATGATGACGGTGGTAAGCGGTATACGTAATGATGCAAAATTTAGTCGCACAAGCTTCTAACCGCTTACTTATCACACCCGCATACAGCTCAATGACAACGCATCAATAACGTGGCACCTTGTGGGCTGCAACGCGCGCAAAATGTGGCGCTCGCGCTCTTGTTTTTTGAGCACTAGCACGCACGCATGCAGCGAACAACCACAAACGGAGTGATCAACGTACACGACGCGTGCGTGTATTGTTCACGGAAAGACTGCCGCGTACGTGCTGTATGCTGTAGCAATACATTCGGCGACTGCACGACATAGCAGCACGATACAGGTGCAGTCGTAAACAGCACATTCTCGCCATCGGCCATACCATGCTAAATACGCCGGTTCTCGTCCAATCCCCGAAGCTAAGCAGCATTGGGCTCGGTCAGTACTTGGGAGGGAGACCACCTGGGAACACCGAGTGCTGATGGCACCGTTCTTTTTGCTTTTTTTATTGCGTGCTTCTGTGACGTCTTGTTTTTTTTTCATTTGCACAACGTGTGGGTGGTTGCATTTACTGTTACTTACGTTCAACTGGAGCCTGCTCGTAGAGCCAACGCCGAAGTGTAACACCAACAATATTCAGGCCACTACACGATATTGTACGCGGAATGATGACGGTTGTAAGCGGTATACGTAATGATGCAAAATTTAGTCGCACAAGCTTCTAACCGCTTACTTATCACACCCGCATAGAGCTCAATGACAACGCATCAATAAAGTGGCACCTTGTGGGCTGCAACGCGCGCAAGATGTGGCACTCGCCCTCTTGTTTTTGTGAGCACTAGCACGCACGCATGCAGCGAACAACCACAAACGGAGTGATCAACGTACACGACGCGTGCGTGTATTGTTCACGGAAAGACTGCCGCGTACGTGCTGTATGCTGTAGCAATACATTCGGCGACTGCACAAAATAGCAGCACGATACAGGTGCAGTCGTAAACAGCACATTCTCGCCATCGGCCATACCATGCTGAATACGCCGGTTCTCGTCCGATCCCCGAAGCTAAGCAGCATTGGGCTCGGTCAGTACTTGGGAGGGAGACCACCTGGGAACACCGAGTGCTGATGGCACCGTTCTTTTTGCTTTTTTATTGCGTGCTTCTGTGACGTCTTGTTTTTTTTTTTCATTTGCACAACGTGTGGGTGGTTGCATTTACTGTAACTTACGTTCAACTGGAGCCTGCTGGTAGAGCCAACGCCGAAGTGTAACACCAACAATATTCAGGCCACTACACAATATTGTACGCGGAATGATGACGGTGGTAAGCGGTATACGTAATGATGCAAAGTTTAGTCGCACAAGCTTCTAACCGCTTACTTATCACACCCGCATACAGCTCAATGACAACGCATCAATAAAGTGGCACCTTGTGGGCTGCAACGCGCGCAAAATGTGGCGCTCGCCCTTTTGTTTTTGTGAGCACTAGCACGCACGCATGCAGCAAACAACCACAAACGGAGTGATCAACGTACACGACGCGTGCGTGTATTGTTCACGGAAAGACTGCCGCGTACGTGCTTTATGCTGTAGCAATACATTCGGCGACTGCACAACATAGCAGCACGATACAGGTGCAGTCGTAAACAGCACATTCTCGCCATCGGCCATACCATGCTGAATACGCCGGTTCTCGTCCGATCCCCGAAGCTAAGCAGCATTGTGCTCGGTCAGTACTTGGGAGGGAGACCACCTGGGAACACCGAGTGCTGATGGCACCGTTCTTTTTGCTTTTTTATTGCGTGCTTCTGTGACGTCTTGTTTTTTTTTTCATTTGCACTACGTGTGGGTGGTTGCATTTACTGTAACTTACGTTCAACTGGAGCCTGCTGGTAGAGCCAGCGCCGAAGTGTAACACCAGCAATATTCAGGCAACTACAGGATATTGTACGCGCAATGATCACGGTGGTAAGCGGTATACGTAATGAGGCAAAATTTAGTCGCACAAGCTTCTAACCGCTTACTTATCACACCCGCGTACAGCTCAATGACAACGCATCAATAAAGTGGCACCTTGTGGGCTGCAACGCGCGCAAAATGTGGCGCTCGCCCTCTTGTTTTTGTGAGCACTAGCACGCACGCATGCAGCGAACAACCACAAACGGAGTGATCAACGTACACGACGCGTGCGTGTATTGTTCACGGAAAGACTGCCGCGTACGTGCTGTATGCTGTAGCAATACATTCGGCGACTGCACAACATAGCAGCACGATACAGGTGCAGTCGTAAACAGCACATTCTCGCCATCGGCCATACCATGCTGAATACGCCGGTCCTCGTCCGATCCCCGAAGCTAAGCAGCATTGCGCTCGGTCAGTACTTGGGAGGGAGACCACCTGGGAACACCGAGTGCTGATGGCACCGTTCTTTTTGCGTTTTTATTGCGTGCTTCTGTGACGTCTTGTTTTTTTTTTCATTTGCACAATGTGTGGGTGGTTGCATTTACTGTAACTTACGTTCTACTGGAGCCTGCTGGTAGAGCCAACGCCGAAGTGTAACACCAACTATATTCAGGCCACTACACGATATTGTACGCGGAATGATGACGGTGGTAAGCGGTATACGTAATGATGCAAAATTTAGTCGCACAAACTTCTAACCGCTTACTTATCACACCCGCATACAGCTCAATGACAACGCATCAATAAAGTGGCACCTTGTGGGCTGCAACGCGCGCAAAATGTGGCGCTCGCCCTCTTGTTTTTGTGAGCACTAGCACGCACGCATGCAGCGAACAACCACAAACGGAGTGATCAACGTACACGACGCGTGCGTGTATTGTTCACGGAAAGACTGCCGCGTACGTGCTGTATGCTGTAGCAATACATTCGGCGACTGCACAACATAGCAGCACGATACAGGTGCAGTCGTAAACAGCACATTCTCGCCATCGGCCATACCATGCTGAATACGCTGGTTCTCGTCCGATCCCCGAAGCTAAGCAGCATTGGGCTCGGTCAGAACTTGGGAGGGAGACCACCTGGGAACACCGAGTGCTGATGGCACCATTCTTTTTGCTTTTTTATTGCGTGCTTCTGTGACGTCTTGTTTTTTTTTTCATTTGCACAACGTGTGGGTGGTTGCATTTACTGTACCTTACGTTCAACTGGAGCCTGCTGGTAGAGCCAACGCCGAAGTGTAACGACAACAATATTCAGGCCACTACACGATATTGTACGCGGAATGATGACGGTGGTAAGCGGTATACGTAATGATGCAAAATTTAGTCGCACAAGCTTCTAACCGCTTACATATCACACCCGCATACAGCTCAATGACAACGCATCAATAAAGTGGCACCTTGTGGGCTGCAACGCGCGCAAAATGTGGCGCTCGCGCTCTTGTTTTTGTGAGCACTAGCACGCACGCATGCAGCGAACAACCACAAACGGAGTGATCAACGTACACGACGCGTGCGTGTATTGTTCACGGAAAGACTGCCGCGTACGTGCTGTATGCTGTAGCAATACATTCGGCGACTGCACGACATAGCAGCACGATACAGGTGCAGTCGTAAACAGCACATTCTCGCCATCGGCCATACCATGCTGAATACGCCGGTTCTCGTGCGATCCCCGAAGCTAAGCTGCATTGGGCTCGGTCAGTACTTGGGAGGGAGACCACCTGGGAACACCGAGTGCTGATGGCACCGTTCTTTTTGCTTTTTTATTGCGTGCTTCTGTGACGTCTTGTTTTTTTTTTCATTTGCACAACGTGTGGGTGGTTGCATTTACTGTAACTTACGTTCAACTGGAGCCTGCTGGTAGAGCCAACGCCGAAGTGTAACACCAACAATATTCAGGCCACTACACGATATTGTACGCGGAATGATGACGGTGGTAAGCGGTATACGTAATGATGCAAAATTTAGTCGCACAAGCTTCTAACCGCTTACTTATCACACCCGCATACAGCTCAATGACAACGCATCAATAAAGTGGCACCTTGTGGGCTCCAACGCGCGCAAAATGTGGCGCTCGCCCTCTTGTTTTTGTGAGCACTAGCACGCACGCATGCAGCGACAACCACGAACGGAGTGATCAACGTACACGACGCGTGCGCGTATTGTTCACGGAAAGACTGCCGCGTACGTGCTGTATGCTGTAGCAATACATTCGGCGACTGCACAACATAGCAGCACGATCCTAGTGCAGTCGTAAACAGCACATTCTCGCCATCGGCCATACCATGCTGAATACGCCGGTTCTCGTGCGATCCCCGAAGCTAAGCAGCATTGGGCTCGGTCAGTACTTGGGAGGGAGACCACCTGGGAACACCGAGTGCTCATGGCACCGTTCTTTTTGCTTTTTTATTGCGTGCTTCTGTGACGTCTTGTCTTTTTTTTTCATTTGCACAACGTGTGGGTGGTTGCATTTACTGTAACTTACGTTCAACTGGAGCCTGCTGGTAGAGCCAACGCCGAAGTGTAACACCAACAATATTCAGGCCACTACACGATATTGTACGCGGAATGATGATGGTGGTAAGCAGTATACGTAATGATGCAAAATTTAGTCGCACAAGCTTCTAACCGCTTACTTATCACACCCGCATACAGCTCAATGACAACGCATCAATAAAGTGGCACCTTGTGGGCTGCAACGCGCGCAAAATGTGGCGCTCGCCCTCTTGTTTTTGTGAGCACTAGCACGCACGCATGCAGCAAACAACCACAAACGGAGTGATCAACGTACACGACGCGTGCGTGTATTGTTCACGGAAAGACTGCCGCGTACGTGCTGTATGCTGTAGCAATACATTCAGCGACTGCACAACATAGCAGCACGATACAGGTGCAGTCGTAAACAGCACATTCTCGCCATCGGCCATACCAAGCTGAATACGCCGGTTCTCGTCCGATCCCCGAAGCTAAGCAGCATTGGGCTCGGTCTGTACTTGGGAGGGAGACCACCTGGGAACACCGAGTGCTGATGGCACCGTTCTTTTTGCTTTTTTATTGCGTGCTTCTGTGACGTCTTGTTTTTCTTTTTTTTTTTCATTTGCACAACGTGTGGGTGGTTGCATTTACTGTAACTTACGTTCAACTGGAGCCTGCTGTTGAGCCAACGCCGAAGTGTAACACCAACAATATTCAGGCCACTACACGATATTGTACGCGGAATGATGACGGTGGTAAGCGGTATACGTAATGATGCAAAATTTAGTCGCACAAGCTTCTAACCGCTTACTTATCACACCCGCATACAGCTCAATGACAACGCATCACTAAAGCGGCACCTTGTGGGCTGCAACGCGCGCAAAATGTGGCGCTCGCCCTCTTGTTTTTGTGAGCACTAGCACGCACGCATGCAGCGAACAACCACAAACGGAGTGATCAACGTACACGACGCGTGCGTGTATTGTTCACGGAAAGACTGCCGCGTACGTGCTGTATGCTGTAGCAATACATTCGGCGACTGCACAACATAGCAGCACGATACAGGTGCAGTCGTAAACAGCACATTCTCGCCATCGGCCATACCATGCTGAATACGCCGGTTCTCGTCCGATCCCCGAAGCTAAGCAGCATTGGGCTCGGTCAGTACTTGGGAGGGAGTCCACCTGGGAACACCGAGTGCTGATGGCACCGTTCTTTTTGCTTTTAATTGCGTGCTTCTGTGACGTCTTGTTTTTTTTTTCATTTGCACAACGTGTGGGTGGTTGCATTTACTGTAACTTACGTTCAACTGGAGCCTGCTGGTAGAGCCAGCGCCGAAGTGTAACACCAACAATATTCAGGCCACTACAGGATATTGTACGCGCAATGATGACGGTGGTAAGGGGTATACGTAATGATGCAAAATTTAGTCGCACAAGCTTCTAACCGCTTACTTATCACACCCGCGTACAGCTCAATGACAACGCATCAATAAAGTGGCACCTTGTGGGCTGCAACGCGCGCAAAATGTGGCGCTCGCCCTCTTGTTTTTCTGAGCACTAGCACGCACGCATGCAGCGAACAACCACAAACAGAGTGATCAACGTACACGACCCGTGCGTGTATTGTTCACGGAAAGACTGCCGCGTACGTGCTGTATGCTGTAGCAATACATTCGGCGACTGCACAACATAGCAGCACGATACGGGTGCAGTCGTAAACAGCACATTCTCGCCATCGGCCATACCATGCTGAATACGCCGGTTCTCGTCCGATCCCCGAAGCTAAGCAGCATTGGGCTCGGTCAGTACTTGGGAGGGAGACCACCTGGGAACACCGAGTGCTGATGGCACCGTTCTTTTTGCTTTTTTATTGCGTGCTTCTGTGACGTCTTGTTTTTTTTTCATTTGCACAACGTGTGGGTGGTTGCATTTACTGTAACTTACGTTCAACTGGAGCCTGCTGGTAGAGCCAGCGCCGAAGTGTAACACCAACAATATTCAGGCCACTACAGGATATTGTACGCGCAATGATGACGGTGGTAAGGGGTATACGTAATGATGCAAAATTTAGTCGCACAAGCTTCTAACCGCTTACTTATCACACCCGCGTACAGCTCAATGACAACGCATCAATAAAGTGTCACCTTGTGGGCTGCAACGCGCGCAAAATGTGGCGGTCGCCCTCTTGTTTTTCTGAGCACTAGCACGCACGCATGCAGCGAACAACCACAAACGGAGTGATCAACGTACACGACCCGTGCGTGTATTGTTCACGGAAAGACTGCCGCGTACGTGCTGTATGCTGTAGCAATACATTCGGCGACTGCACAACATAGCAGCACGATACAGGTGCAGTCGTAAACAGCACATTCTCGCCATCGGCCATACCATGCTGAATACGCCGGTTCTCGTCCGATCCCCGAAGCTAAGCAGCATTGGGCTCGGTCAGTACTTGGGAGGGAGACCACCTGGGAACACCGAGTGCTGATGGCACCGTTCTTTTTGCTTTTTTATTGCGTGCTTCTGTGACGTCTTGTTTTTCTTTTTTTTTTCATTTGCACAACGTGTGGGTGGTTGCATTTACTGTAACTTACGTTCAACTGGAGCCTGCTGTTGAGCCAACGCCGAAGTGTAACACCAACAATATTCAGGCCACTACACGATATTGTACGCGGAATGATGACGGTGGTAAGCGGTATACGTAATGATGCAAAATTTAGTCGCACAAGCTTCTAACCGCTTACTTATCACACCCACATACAGCTCAATGACAACGCATCACTAAAGCGGCACCTTGTGGGCTGCAACGCGCGCAAAATGTGGCGCTCGCCCTCTTGTTTTTGTGAGCACTAGCACGCACGCATGCAGCGAACAACCACAAACGGAGTGATCAACGTACACGACGCGTGCGTGTATTGTTCACGGAAAGACTGCCGCGTACGTGCTGTATGCTGTAGCAATACATTCGGCGACTGCACAACATAGCAGCACGATACAGGTGCAGTCGTAAACAGCACATTCTCGCCATCGGCCATACCATGCTGAATACGCCGGTTCTCGTCCGATCCCCGAAGCTAAGCAGCATTGGGCTCGGTCAGTACTTGGGAGGGAGTCCACCTGGGAACACCGAGTGCTGATGGCACCGTTCTTTTTGCTTTTTTATTGCGTGCTTCTGTGACGTCTTGTTTTTTTTTTCATTTGCACAACGTGTGGGTGGTTGCATTTACTGTAACTTACGTTCAACTGGAGCCTGCTGGTAGAGCCAGCGCCGAAGTGTAACACCAACAATATTCAGGCCACTACAGGATATTGTACGCGCAATGATGACGGTGGTAAGGGGTATACGTAATGATGCAAAATTTAGTCGCACAAGCTTCTAACCGCTTACTTATCACACCCGCGTACAGCTCAATGACAACGCATCAATAAAGTGGCACCTTGTGGGCTGCAACGCGCGCAAAATGTGGCGCTCGCCCTCTTGTTTTTCTGAGCACTAGCACGCACGCATGCAGCGAACAACCACAAACGGAGTGATCAACGTACACGACCCGTGCGTGTATTGTTCACGGAAAGACTGCCGCGTACGTTCTGTATGCTGTAGCAATACATTCGGCGACTGCACAACATAGCAGCACGATACAGGTGCAGTCGTAAACAGCACATTCTCGCCATCGGCCATACCATGCTGAATACGACGGTTCTCGTCCGATCCCCGAAGCTAAGCAGCATTGGGCTCGGTCAGTACTTGGGAGGGAGACCACCTGGGAACACCGAGTGCTGATGGCACCGTTCTTTTTGCTTTTTTATTGCGTGCTTCTGTGACGTCTTGTTTTTTTTTTCATTTGCACAACGTGTGGGTGGTTGCATTTACTGTAACTTACGTTCAACTGGAGCCTGCTGGTAGAGCCAGCGCCGAAGTGTAACACCAACAATATTCAGGCCACTACAGGACATTGTACGCGCAATGATGACGGTGGTAAGGGGTATACGTAATGATGCAAAATTTAGTCGCACAAGCTTCTAACCGCTTACTTATCACACCCGCGTACAGCTCAATGACAACGCATCAATAAAGTGGCACCTTGTGGGCTGCAACGCGCGCAAAATGTGGCGCTCGCCCTCTTGTTTTTCTGAGCACTAGCACGCACGCATGCAGCGAACAACCACAAACGGAGTGATCAACGTACACGACGCGTGCGTGTATTGTTCACGGAAAGACTGCCGCGTACGTGCTGTATGCTGTAGCAATACATTCGGCGACTGCACAACATAGCAGCACGATACAGGTGCAGTCGTAAACAGCACATTCTCGCCATCGGCCATACCATGCTGAATACGCCGGTTCTCGTCCGATCCCCGAAGCTAAGCAGCATTGGGCTCGGTCAGTACTTGGGAGGGAGTCCACCTGGGAACACCGAGTGCTGATGGCACCGTTCTTTTTGCTTTTTTATTGCGTGCTTCTGTGACGTCTTGTTTTTTTTTTCATTTGCACAACGTGTGGGTGGTTGCATTTACTGTAACTTACGTTCAACTGGAGCCTGCTGGTAGAGCCAGCGCCGAAGTGTAACACCAACAATATTCAGGCCACTACAGGATATTGTACGCGCAATGATGACGGTGGTAAGGGGTATACGTAATGATGCAAAATTTAGTCGCACAAGCTTCTAACCGCTTACTTATCACACCCGCGTACAGCTCAATGACAACGCATCAATAAAGTGGCACCTTGTGGGCTGCAACGCGCGCAAAATGTGGCGCTCGCCCTCTTGTTTTTCTGAGCACTAGCACGCACGCATGCAGCGAACAACCACAAACGGAGTGATCAACGTACACGACCCGTGCGTGTATTGTTCACGGAAAGACTGCCGCGTACGTGCTGTATGCTGTAGCAATACATTCGGCGACTGCACAACATAGCAGCACGATACAGGTGCAGTCGTAAACAGCACATTCTCGCCATCGGCCATACCATGCTGAATACGCCGGTTCTCGTCCGATCCCCGAAGCTAAGCAGCATTGGGCTCGGTCAGTACTTGGGAGGGAGACCACCTGGGAACACCGAGTGCTGATGGCACCGTTCTTTTTGCTTTTTTATTGCGTGCTTCTGTGACGTCTTGTTTTTTTTTCATTTGCACAACGTGTGGGTGGTTGCATTTACTGTAACTTACGTTCAACTGGAGCCTGCTGGTAGAGCCAGCGCTGAAGTGTAACACCAACAATATTCAGGCCACTACAGGATATTGTACGCGCAATGATGACGGTGGTAAGGGGTATACGTAATGATGCAAAATTTAGTCGCACAAGCTTCTAACCGCTTACTTATCACACCCGCGTACAGCTCAATGACAACGCATCAATAAAGTGGCACCTTGTGGGCTGCAACGCGCGCAAAATGTGGCGGTCGCCCTCTTGTTTTTCTGAGCACTAGCACGCACGCATGCAGCGAACAACCACAAACGGAGTGATCAACGTACACGACCCGTGCGTGTATTGTTCACGGAAAGACTGCCGCGTACGTGCTGTATGCTGTAGCAATACATTCGGCGACTGCACAACATAGCAGCACGATACAGGTGCAGTCGTAAACAGCACATTCTCGCCATCGGCCATACCATGCTGAATACGCCGGTTCTCGTCCGATCCCCGAAGCTAAGCAGCATTGGGCTCGGTCAGTACTTGGGAGGGAGACCACCTGGGAACGCCGAGTGCTGATGGCACCGTTCTTTTTGCGTTTTTATTGCGTGCTTCTGTGACGTCTTGTTTTTTTTTTCATTTGCACAATGTGTGGGTGGTTGCATTTACTGTAACTTACGTTCAACTGGAGCCTGCTGGTAGAGCCAACGCCGAAGTGTAACACCAACTATATTCAGGCCACTACACGATATTGTACGCGGAATGATGACGGTGGTAAGCGGTATACGTAATGATGCAAAATTTAGTCGCACAAGCTTCTAACCGCTTACTTATCACACCCGCATACAGCTCAATGACAACGCATCAATAAAGTGGCACCTTGTGGGCTGTAACGCGCGTAAAATGTGGCGCTCGCCCTCTTGTTTTTGTCAGCACTAGCACGCACGCATGCAGCGAACAACCACAAACGGAGTGATCAACGTACACGACGCGTGCGTGTATTGTTCACGGAAAGACTGCCGCGTACGTGCTGTATGCTGTAGCAATACATTCGGCGACTGCACAACATAGCAGCACGATACAGGTGCAGTCGTAAACAGCTCATTCTCGCCATCAGCCATACCATGCTGGATACGCCGGTTCTCGTCAGATCCCCGAAGCTAAGCAGCATTGGGCTCTGTCAATACTTGGGAGGGAGACCACCTGGGAACACCGAGTGCTGATGGCACCGTTCTTTTTGCTTTTTTATTGCGTGCTTCTGTGACGTCTTGTTTTTTTTTTCATTTGCACAACGTGTGGGTGGTTGCATTTACTGTAACTTACGTTCAACTGGAGCCTGCTGGTAGAGCCAACGCCGAAGTGTAACACCAACAATATTCAGGCCACTACACGATATTGTACGCGGAATGATGACGGTGGTAAGCGGTATACGTAATGATGCAAAATTTAGTCGCACAAGCTTCTAACCGCTTACTTATCACACCCGCATACAGCTCAATGACAACGCATCAATAAAGTGGCACCTTGTGGGCTGTAACGCGCGTAAAATGTGGCGCTCGCCCTCTTGTTTTTGTGAGCACTAGCACGCACGCATGCAGCGAACAACCACAAACGGAGTGATCAACGTACACGACGCGTGCGTGTATTGTTCACGGAAAGACTGCCGCGTACGTGCTGTATGCTGTAGCAATACATTCGGCGACTGCACAACATAGCAGCACGATACAGGTGCAGTCGTAAACAGCTCATTCTCGCCATCAGCCATACCATGCTGAATACGCCGGTTCTCGTCAGATCCCCGAAGCTAAGCAGCATTGGGCTCTGTCAATACTTGGGAGGGAGACCACCTGGGAACACCGAGTGCTGATGGCACCGTTCTTTTTGCTTTTTTATTGCGTGCTTCTGTGACGTCTTGTTTTTTTTTTCATTTGCACAACGTGTGGGTGGTTGCATTTACTGTAACTTACGTTCAACTGGAGCCTGCTGGTAGAGCCAACGCCGAAGTGTAACACCAACAATATTCAGGCCACTACACGATATTGTACGCGGAATGATGACGGTGGTAAGCGGTATACGTAATGATGCAAAATTTAGTCGCACAAGATTCTAACCGCTTACTTATCACACCCGCATACAGCTCAATGACAACGCATCAATAAAGTGGCACCTTGTGGGCTGTAACGCGCGCAAAATGTGGCGCTCGCCCTCTTGTTTTTGTGAGCACTAGCACGCACGCATGCAGCGAACAACCACAAACGGAGTGATCAACGTACACGACGCGTGCGTGTATTGTTCACGGAAAGACTGCCGCGTACGTGCTGTATGCTGTAGCAATACATTCGGCGACTGCACAACATAGCAGCACGATACAGGTGCAGTCGTAAACAGCTCATTCTCGCCATCAGCCATACCATGCTGAATACGCCGGTTCTCGTCAGATCCCCGAAGCTAAGCAGCATTGGGCTCTGTCAGTACTTGGGAGGGAGACCACCTGGGAACACCGAGTGCTGATGGCACCGTTCTTTTTGCTTTTTTATTGCGTGCTTCTGTGACGTCTTGTTTTTTTTTTCATTTGCACAACGTGTGGGTGGTTGCATTTACTGTAACTTACGTTCAACTGGAGCCTGCTGGTAGAGCCAACGCCGAAGTGTAACACCAACAATATTCAGGCCACTACACGATATTGTACGCGGAATGATGACGGTGGTAAGCGGTATACGTAATGATGCAAACTTTAGTCGCACAAGCTTCTAACCGCTTACTTATCACACCCGCATACAGCTCAATGACAACGCATCAATAAAGTGGCACCTTGTGGGCTGCAACGCGCGCAAAATGTGGCGCTCGCCCTTTTGTTTTTGTGAGCACTAGCACGCACGCATGCAGCAAACAACCACAAACGGAGTGATCAACGTACACGACGCGTGCGTGTATTGTTCACGGAAAGACTGCCGCGTACGTGCTGTATGCTGTAGCAATACATTCGGCGACTGCACAACATAGCAGCACGATACAGGTGCAGTCGTAAACAGCGCATTCTCGCCATCGGCCATACCATGCTGAATACGCCGGTTCTCGTCCGATCCCCGAAGCTAAGCAGCATTGGGCTCGGTCAGTACTTGGGAGGGAGACCACCTGGGAACACCGAGTGCTGATGGCACCGTTCTTTTTGCTTTTTTATTGCGTGCTTCTGTGACGTCTTGTTTTTTTTTTCATTTGCACAACGTGTGGGTGGTTGCATTTACTGTAACTTACGTTCAACTGGAGCCTGCTGGTAGAGCCAGCGCCGAAGTGTAACACCAACAATATTCAGGCCACTACGGGATATTGTACGCGCAATGATGACGGTGGTAAGGGGTATACGTAATGATGCAAAATTTAGTTGCACAAGCTTCTAACCGCTTACTTATCACACCCGCGTACAGCTCAATGACAACGCATCAATAAAGTGGCACCTTGTGGGCTGCAACGCGCGCAAAATGTGGCGGTCGCCCTCTTGTTTTTCTGAGCACTAGCACGCACGCATGCAGCGAACAACCACAAACGGAGTGATCAACGTACACGACCCGTGCGTGTATTGTTCACGGAAAGACTGCCGCGTACGTGCTGTATGCTGTAGCAATACATTCGGCGACTGCACAACATAGCAGCACGATACAGGTGCAGTCGTAAACAGCACATTCTCGCCATCGGCCATACCATGCTGAATGCGCCGGTTCTCGTCCGATCCCCGAAGCTAAGCAGCATTGGGCTCGGTCAGTACTTGGGAGGGAGACCACCTGGGAACACCGAGTGCTGATGGCACCGTTCTTTTTGCGTTTTTATTGCGTGCTTCTGTGACGTCTTGTTTTTTTTTTCATTTGCACAATGTGTGGGTGGTTGCATTTACTGTAACTTACGTTCAACTGGAGCCTGCTGGTAGAGCCAGCGCCGAAGTGTAACACCAACAATATTCAGGCCACTACAGGATATTGTACGCGCAATGATGACGGTGGTAAGGGGTATACGTAATGATGCAAAATTTAGTTGCACAAGCTTCTAACCGCTTACTTATCACACCCGCGTACAGCTCAATGACAACGCATCAATAAAGTGGCACCTTGTGGGCTGCAACGCGCGCAAAATGTGGCGGTCGCCCTCTTGTTTTTCTGAGCACTAGCACGCACGCATGCAGCGAACAACCACAAACGGAGTGATCAACGTACACGACCCGTGCGTGTATTGTTCACGGAAAGACTGCCGCGTACGTGCTGTATGCTGTAGCAATACATTCGGCGACTGCACAACATAGCAGCACGATACAGGTGCAGTCGTAAACAGCACATTCTCGCCATCGGCCATACCATGCTGAATGCGCCGGTTCTCGTCCGATCCCCGAAGCTAAGCAGCATTGGGCTCGGTCAGTACTTGGGAGGGAGACCACCTGGGAACACCGAGTGCTGATGGCACCGTTCTTTTTGCGTTTTTATTGCGTGCTTCTGTGACGTCTTGTTTTTTTTTTCATTTGCACAATGTGTGGGTGGTTGCATTTACTGTAACTTACGTTCAACTGGAGCCTGCTGGTAGAGCCAACGCCGAAGTGTAACACTAACTATATTCAGGCCACTACACGATATTGTACGCGGAATGATGACGGTGGTAAGCGGTATACGTAATGATGCAAAATTAAGTCGCACAACCTTCTAACCGCTTACTTATCACACCCGCATACAGCTCAATGACAACGCATCAATAAAGTGGCGCCTTGTGGGCTGTAACGCGCGCAAAATGTGGCGCTCGCCCTCTTGTTTTTGTGAGCACTAGCACGCACGCATGCAGCGAACAACCACAAACGGAGTGATCAACGTACACAACCCGTGCGTGTATTGTTCACGGAAAGACTGCCGCGTACGTGCTGTATGCTGTAGCAATACATTCGGCGACTGCACAACATAGCAGCACGATACAGGTGCAGTCGTAAACAGCTCATTCTCGCCATCAGCCATACCATGCTGAATACGCCGGTTCTCGTCAGATCCCCGAAGCTAAGCAGCATTGGGCTCTGTCAGTACTTGGGAGGGAGACCACCTGGGAACACCGAGTGCTGATGGCACCGTTCTTTTTGCTTTTTTATTGCGTGCTTCTGTGACGTCTTGTTTTTTTTTTTCCTTTGCACAACGTGTGGGTGGTTGCATTTACTGTAACTTACGTTCAACTGGAGCCTGCTGGTAGAGCCAACGCCGAAGTGTAACACCAACAGTATTCAGGCCACTACACGATATTGTACGCGGAATGATGACGGTGGTAAGCGGTATACGTAATGATGCAAAATTTAGTCGCACAAGCTTCTAACCGCTTACTTATCACACCTGCATACAGCTCAATGACAACGCATCAATGAAGTGGCACCTTGTGGGCTGCAACGCGCGCAAAATGTGGCGCTCGCCCTTTTGTTTTTGTGAGCACTAGCACGCACGCATGCAGCAAACAACCACAAACGGAGTGATCAACGTACACGACGCGTGCGTGTATTGTTCACGGAAAGACTGCCGCGTACGTGTTGTATGCTGTAGCAATACATTCGGCGACTGCACAACATAGCAGCACGATACAGGTGCAGTCGTAAACAGCACATTCTCGCCATCGGCCATACCATGCTGAATACGCCGGTTCTCGTCCGATCCCCGAAGCTAAGCAGCATTGGGCTCGATCAGTACTTGGGAGGGAGACCACCAGGGAACACCGAGTGCTGATGGCACCATTCTTTTTGCTTTTTTATTGCGTGCTTCTGTGACGTCTTGTTTTTTTTTTTTCATTTGCACAACGTGTGCGTGGTTGCATTTACTGTAACTTACGTTCAACTGGAGCCTGCTGGTAGAGCCAACGCCGAAGTGTAACGCCAACAATATTCAGGCCACTACACGATATTGTACGCGGAATGATGACGGTGGTAAGCGGTATACGTAATGATGCAAAATTTAGTCGCACAAGCTTCTAACCGCTTACTTATCACAGCCGCATACAGCTCAATGACAACGCATCAATAAAGTGGCACCTTGAGGGCTGCAACGCGCGCAAAATGTGGCGCTCACGCTCTTGTTTTTGTGAGCACTAGCACGCACGCATGCAGCGAACAACCACAAACGGAGTGATCAACATACACGACGCGTGCGTGTATTGTTCACGGAAAGACTGCCGCGTACGTGCTGTATGCTGTAGCAATACATTCGGCGACTGCACAACATAGCAGCACGATACAGGTGCAGTCGTAAACAGCTCATTCTCGCCATCAGCCATACCATGCTGAATACGCCGGTTCTCGTCAGATCCCCGAAGCTAAGCAGCATTGGGCTCTGTCAGTACTTGGGAGGGAGACCACCTGGGAACACCGAGTGCTGATGGCACCGTTCTTTTTGCTTTTTTATTGCGTGCTTCTGTGACGTCTTGTTTTTTTTTTCCTTTGCACAACGTGTGGGTGGTTGCATTTACTGTAACTTACGTTCAACTGGAGCCTGCTGGTAGAGCCAACGCCGAAGTGTAACACCAACAATATTCAGGCCACTACACGATATTGTACGCGGAATGATGACGGTGGTAAGCGGTATACGTAATGATGCAAAATTTAGTCGCACAAGCTTCTAACCGCTTACTTATCACACCTGCATACAGCTCAATGACAACGCATCAATAAAGTGGCACCTTGTGGGCTGCAACGCGCGCAAAATGTGGCGCTCGCCCTTTTGTTTTTGTGAGCACTAGCACGCACGCATGCAGCAAACAACCACAAACGGAGTGATCAACGTACACGACGCGTGCGTGTATTGTTCACGGAAAGACTGCCGCGTACGTGTTGTATGCTGTAGCAATACATTCGGCGACTGCACAACATAGCAGCACGATACAGGTGCAGTCGTAAACAGCACATTCTCGCCATTGGCCATACCATGCTGAATACGCCGGTTCTCGTCCGATCCCTGAAGCTAAGCAGCATTGGGCTCGATCAGTACTTGGGAGGGAGACCACCAGGGAACACCGAGTGCTGATGGCACCATTCTTTTTGCTTTTTTATTGCGTGCTTCTGTGACGTCTTGTTTTTTTTTTTCATTTGCACAACGTGTGGGTGGTTGCATTTACTGTAACTTACGTTCAACTGGAGCCTGCTGGTAGAGCCAACGCCGAAGTGTAACGCCAACAATATTCAGGCCACTACACGATATTGTACGCGGAATGATGACGGTGGTAAGCGGTATACGTAATGATGCAAAATTTAGTCGCACAAGCTTCTAACCGCTTACTTATCACAGCCGCATACAGCTCAATGACAACGCATCAATAAAGTGGCACCTTGAGGGCTGCAACGCGCGCAAAATGTGGCGCTCACGCTCTTGTTTTTGTGAGCACTAGCACGCACGCATGCAGCGAACAACCACAAACGGAGTGATCAACGTACACGACGCGTGCGTGTATTGTTCACGGAAAGACTGCCGCGTACGTGCTGTATGCTGTAGCAATACATTCGGCGACTGCACGACATAGCAGCACGATACAGGTGCAGTCGTAAACAGCACATTCTCGCCATCGGCCATACCATGCTGAATAGGCCGGTTCTCGTCCGATCCCCGAAGCTAAGCAGCATTGGGCTCGGTCAGTACTTGGGAGCGAGACCACCTGGGAACAACGCGTGCTGATGGCTCCGTTCTTTTTGCTTTTTTATTGCGTGCTTCTGTGACGTCTTTTTTTTTTCATTTGCACAACGTGTGGGTGGTTGAATTTACTGTAACTTACGTTCAACTGGAGCCTGCTGGTAGAGCCAACGCCGAAGTGTAACACCAACAATATTCAGGCCACTACGCGATATTCTACGCGGAATGATGACGGTGGTAAGCGGTATAGGCAATGATGCAAAATTTAGTCGCACAAGTTTCTAACCGCTTACTTATCACACTCGCATACAGCTCAATGACAACGCATCAATAAAGTGGCACCTTGTGGGCTCCAACGCGCGCAAACTGTGGCGCTCGCCCTCTTGTTTTTGTGAGCACTAGCACGCACGCATGCAGCGAACAACCACAAACGGAGTGATCAACGTACACGACGCGTGCGTGTATTGTTCACGGAAAGACTGCCGCGTACGTGCTCTATGCTGTAGCAATACATTCGGCGACTGCACAACATAGCAGCACGATCCTAGTGCAGTCGTAAACAGCACATTCTCGCCATCAGCCATACCATGCTGAATACGCCGGTTCTCGTCTGATCTCCGAAGCTAAGCAGCATTGGGCTCGGTCAGTACTTGGGAGGGAGACCACCTGGGAACACCGAGTGCTGATGGCACCGTTCTTTTTGCTTTTTTATTGCGTGCTTCTGTGACGTCTTGTTTTTTTTTTCATTTGCGCAACGTGTGGGTGGTTGCATTTACTGTAACTTACGTTCAACTGGAGCCTGCTGGTAGAGGCAACGCCGAAGTGTAACACCAACAATATTCAGGCCACTACACGATATTGTACGCGGAATGATGACGGTGGTAAGCGGTATACGTAATGATGCAAAAGTTAGTCGCACAAGCTTCTAACCGCTTACTTATCACACCCGCATACAGCTCAATGACAACTCATCAATAAAGTGGCAGCTTGTGGGCTGCAACGCGCGCAAAATGTGGCGCTCGCCCTCTTGTTTTTGTGAGCACTTGCACGCACGCATGCAGCGAACAACCACAAACGGAGTGATCAACGTACACGACGCGTGCGTGTATTGTTCACGGAAAGACTGCCGCGTACGTGCTGTATGCTGTAGCAATACATTCGGCGACTGCACAACATAGCAGCACGATACAGGTGCAGTCGTAAACAGCACATTCTCGCCATCGGCCATACCATGCTGAATACGCCGGTTCTCGTCCGATCCCCGAAGCTAAGCAGCATTGGGCTCGGTCAGTACTTGGGAGGGAGACCACCTGGGAACACCGAGTGCTGATGGCACCGTTCTTTCTGCTTTTTTATTGCGTGCTTCTGTGACGTCTTGTTTTTTTTTTCATTTGCACAACGTGTGGGTGGTTGCATTTACTGTAACTTACGTGCAACTGGAGCCTGCTGGTAGAGCCAACGCCGAAGTGTAACACCAACAATATTCAGGCCTCTACACGATATTGTACGCGCAATGATGACGGTGGTAAGCGGTATACGTAATGATGCAAAATTTAGTCGCACAAGCTTCTGACCGCTTACGTATCACACCCGCATACAGCTCAATGACAACGCATCAATAAAGTGGCACCTTGTGTGCTGCAACGCGCGCAAAATGTGGCGCTCGCCCTCTTGTTTTTGTGAGCACTAGCACGCACGCATGCAGCGAACAACCACAAACGGAGTGATCAACGTACACGACGCGTGCGTGTATTGTTCACGGAAAGACTGCCGCGTACGTGCTGTATGCTGTAGCAATACATTCGGCGACTGCACAACATAGCAGCACGATAGAGGTGCAGTCGTAAACAGCACATTCTCGCCATCGGCCATACCATGCTGAATACGCCGGTTCTCGTCCGATCTCCGAAGCTAAGCAGCATTGGGCTCGGTCAGTACTTGGGAGGGAGACCACCTGGGAACACCGAGTGCTGATGGCACCGTTCTTTTTGCTTTTTTATTGCGTGCTTCTGTGACGTCTTGTTTTTTTTCATTTGCACGACGTGTGGGGGGTTGCATTTACTGTAAGTTACGTTCAACTGGAGCCTGCTGGTAGAGCCAACGCCGAAGTGTAACACCAACAATGTTCAGGCCACTACACGATATTGTACGCGGAATGATGACGGTGGTAAGCGGTATACGTAATGATGCAAAATTTAGTCGCACAAGCTTCTAACCGCTTACTTATCACACCCGCATACAGCTCAATGACAACGCATCAATAAAGTGGCACCTTGTGGGCTGCAACGCGCGCAAAATGTGGCGCCCGCCCTCTTGTTTTTGTGAGCACTAGCACGCACGCATGCAGCGAACAACCACAAACGGAGTGATCAACGTACACGACGCGTGCGTGTATTGTTCACGGAAAGACTGCCGCGTACGTGCTGTATGCTGTAGCAATACATTCGGCGACTGCACAACATAGCAGCACGATACAGGTGCAGTCGTAAACAGCACATTCTCGCCATCGGCCATACCATGCTGTATACGCCGGTTCTCGTCGGATCCCCGAAGCTAAGCTGCATTGGGCTCGGTCAGTACTTGGGAGGGAGACCACCTGGGAACACCGAGTGCTGATGGCACCGTTATTTTTGCTTTTTTATGGCGTGCTTCTGTGACGTCTTGTTTTTTTTTTCATTTGCACAACGTGTGGGTGGTTGCATTTACTGTAACTTACGTTCAACTGGAGCCTGCTGGTAGAGCCAACGCCGAAGTGTAACACCAACAATATTCAGGCCACTACACGATATTGTACGCGGAATGATGACGGTTGTAAGCGGTATATGTAATGATGCAAAATTTAGTCGCACAAGCTTCTAACCGCTTACTTATCACACCCGCATACAGCTCAATGACAACGCATCAATAAAGTGGCACCTTGTGGGCTGCAACGCGCGCAAAATGTGGCGCTCGCCCTCTTGTTTTTGTGAGCACTAGCACGCACGCATGCAGCGAACAACCACAAACGGAGTGATCAACGTACACGACGCGTGCGTGTATTGTTCACGGAAAGACTGCCGCGTACGTGCTGTATGCTGTAGCAATACATTCGGCGACTGCACAACATAGCAGCACGATACAGGTGCAGTCGTAAACAGCACATTCTCGCCATCGGCCATACCATGCTGAATACGCCGGTTCTCGTCCGATCCCCGAAGCTAAGCAGCATTGAGCTCGGTCAGTACTTGGGAGGGAGACCACCTGGGAACACCGAGTGCTGATGGCACCGCTATTTTTCCTTTTTATTGCGTGCTTCTGGGACGTCTTGTTTTTTTTTTTCATTTGCACAACGTGTGGGTGGTTGCATTTACTGTAACTTACGTTCAACTGGAGCCTGCTGGTAGAGCCAACGCCAAAGTGTAACACCAACAATATTCAGGCCACTACACGATATTGTACGCGGAATGATGACGGTGGTAAGCGGTATACGTAATGATGCAAAATTTAGTCGCAAAAGCTTCTATCCGCTTACTTATCACACCCGCATACAGCTCAATGAGAACGCATCAATAAAGTGGCACCTTGTGGGCTGCAACGCGCGCAAAATGTGGCGCTCGCCCTCTTGTTATTGTGAGCACTAGCACGCACGCATGCAGCGAACAACCACAAACGGAGTGATCAACGTACACGACGCGTGCGTGTATTGTTCCCGGAAAGACTGCTGCGTACGTGCTGTATGCTGTAGCAATACATTCGGCGACTGCACAACATAGCAGCATGATACAGGTGCAGTCGTAAACAGCACATTCTCGCCATCGGCCATACCATGCTGAATACGCCGGTTCTCGTCCGATCCCCGAAGCTAAGCAGCATTGGGCTCGGTCAGTACTTGGGAGGGAGACCACCTGGGAACACCGAGTGCTGATGGCACCGTTCTTTTTGCTTTTTTATTGCGTGCTTCTGTGACGTCTTGTTTTTTTTTTCATTTGCACAACGTGTGGGTGGTTGCATTTACTGTAACTTATGTTCAACTGGAGCCTGCTGGTAGAGCCAACGCCGAAGTGTAACACCAACAATATTCAGGCCTCTACACGATATTGTACGCGCAATGATGACGGTGGTAAGCGGTATACGTAATGATGCAAAATTTAGTCGCACAAGCTTCTAACCGCTTACTTATCACACCCGCATACAGCTCAATGACAACGCATCAATAAAGTGGCACCTTGTGTGCTGCAACGCGCGCAAAATGTGGCGCTCGCCCTCTTGTTTTTGTGAGCACTAGCACTCACGCATGCAGCAAACAACCACAAACGGAGTGATCAACGTACACGACGCGTGCGTGTATTGTTCACGGAAAGACTGCCGCGTACGTGCTGTATGCTGTAGCAATACCTTCGGCGACTGCACAACATAGCAGCACGATACAGGTGCAGTCGTAAACAGCACATTCTCGCCATCGGCCATACCATGCTGAATACGCCGGTTCTCGTCCGATCTCCGAAGCTAAGCAGCATTGGGCTCGGTCAGTACTTGGGAGGGAGACCACCTGGGAACACCGAGTGCTGATGGCACCGTTCTTTTTGCTTTTTTATTGCGTGCTTCTGTGACGTCTTGTTTTTTTTTTCATTTGCACGACGTGTGGGGGGTTGCATTTACTGTAAGTTACGTTCAACTGGAGCCTGCTGGTAGAGCCAACGCCGAAGTGTAACACCAACAATGTTCAGGCCACTACACGATATTGTACGCGGAATGATGACGGTGGTAAGCGGTATACGTAATGATGCAAAATTTAGTCGCACAAGCTTCTAACCGCTTACTTATCACACCCGCATACAGCTCAATGACAACGCATCAATAAAGTGGCACCTTGTGGGCTGCAACGCGCGCAAAATGTGGCGCGCGCCCTCTTGTTTTTGTGAGTACTAGCACGCACGCATGCAGCGAACAACCACAAACGGAGTGATCAACGTACACGACGCGTGCGTGTATTCTTCACGGAAAGACTGCCGCGTACGTGCTGTATGCTGTAGCAATACATTCGGCGACTGCACAACATAGCAGCACGATACAGGTGCAGTCGTAAACAGCACATTCTCGCCATCGGCCATACCATGCTGAATACGCCGGTTCTCGTCCGTTCCCCGAAGCTAAGCAGCATTGGGCTCGGTCAGTACTTGGGAGGGAGACCACCTGGGAACACCGAGTGCTGATGGCACCGTTGTTTTTGCTTTTTTATTGCGTGCTTCTGTGGCGTCTTGTTTTTTTGTTTCAGTTGCACAACGTGTGGGTGGTTGCATTTACTGTAACTTACGTTGAACTGGAGCCTGCTGGTAGAACCAACACCGAAGTGTAACACCGACAATATTCAGGCCACTACACGATATTGTACGCGGAATGATGACGGTGGTAAGCGGTATACGTAATGATGCAAAATTTAGTCGCACAAGCTTCTAAGCGCTTACTTATCACACCCGCATACAGCTCAATGACAACGCATCAATAAAGTGGCACCTTGTGGGCTGCAACGAGCGCAAAATGTGGCGCTCGCCCTCTTGTTTTTGTGAGCACTAGCACGCACGCATGCAGCGAACAACCACAAACGGAGTGATCAACGTACACGACGCGTGCGTGTATTGTTCACGGAAAGACTGCCGCGTACGTGCTGTATGCTGTAGCAATACATTCGGCGACTGCACAACATAGCAGCACGATACAGGTGCAGTCGTAAACAGCACATTCTCGCCATCGGCCATACCATGCTGAATACGCCGGTTCTCGTCCGATCCCCGAAGCTAAGCAGCATTGAGCTCGGTCAGTACTTGGGAGGGAGACCACCTGGGAACACCGAGTGCTGATGGCACCGCTATTTTTCCTTTTTATTGCGTGCTTCTGTGACGTCTTGTTTTTTTTTCATTTGCACAGTGGTTGCATTTACTGTAACTTACGTTCAACTGGAGCCTGCTGGTAGAGCCGACGCCAAAGTGTAACACCAACAATATTCAGGCCACTACACGATATTGTACGCGGAATGATGACGGTGGTAAGCGGTATACGTAACGATGCAAAATTTAGTCGCACAAGCTTCTAACCGCTTACTTATCAAACCCGCATACAGCTCAATGACAACGCATCAATAAAGTGGCACCTTGTGGGCTGCAACGCGCGCAAAATGTGGCGCTCGCCCTCTTGTTTTTGTGAGCACTAGCACGCACGCATGCAGCGAACAACCACAAACGGAGTGATCAACGTACACGACGCGTGCGTGTATTGTTCACGGAAAGACTGCCGCGTACGTGCTGTATGCTGTAGCAATACATTCGGCGACTGCACAACATAGCAGCACGATACAGGTGCAGTCGTAAACAGCACATTCTCGCCATCGGCCATACCATGCTGAATACGCCGGTTCTCGTCCGATCCCCGAAGCTAAGCAGCATTGAGCTCGCTCAGTACTTGGGAGGGAGACCACCTGGGAACACCGAGTGCTGATGGCACCGCTATTTTTCCTTTTTATTGTGTGCTTCTGTGACGTCTTGTTTTTTTTTTCATTTGCACAACGTGTGGGTGGTTGCATTTACTGTAACTTACGTTCAACTGGAGCCTGCTGGTAGAGCCAACGCCAAAGTGTAACACCAACAATATTCAGGCCACTACACGATATTGTACGCGGAATGATGACGGTGGTAAGCGGTATACGTAATGATGCAAAATTTTGTCGCAAAAGCTTCTAACCGCTTACTTATCACACCCGCATACAGCTCAATGACAACGCATCAATAAAGTGGCACCTTGTGGGCTGCAACGCGCGCAAAATGTGGCGCTCGCGCTCTTGTTTTTGTGAGCACTAGCACGCACGCATGCAGCGAACAACCACAAACGGAGTGATCAACGTACATGACGCGTGCGTGTATTGTTCACGGAAAGACTGCCACGTACGTGCTGTATGCTGTAGCAATACATTCGACGACTGCACAACATAGCAGCACGCTACAGGTGCAGTCGTAAACAGCACATTCTCGCCATCGGCCATACCATGCTGAATACGCCGGTTCTCGTCCGATCCCCGAAGCTAAGCAGCATCGGGCTCGGTCAGTACTTGGGAGAGAGACCACCTGGGAACAGCAAGTGCTGATGGCACCATTCTTTTTGCTTTTTTATTGCGTGCTTCTGTGACGTCTTGTTTTTTTTTCATGTGCACAACGTGTGGGTGGTTGCATTTACTGTAACTTACGTTCAACTGGAGCCTGCTGGTAGAGCCAACGCCGAAGTGTAACACCAACAATATTCAGGCCACTACACAATATTTTACGCGGAATGATGACGGTGGTAAGCGGTATACGTAATGATGCAAAATTTACTCGCACAAGCTTCTAACCGCTTACTTATCACACCCGCATACAGCTCAATGACAACGCATCAATAAAGTGGCACCTTGTGGGCTGCAACGCGCGCAAAATGTGGCGCTCGCCCTCTTGTTTTTGTGAGCACTAGCACGCACGCATGCAGCGAACAACCACAAACGGAGTGATCAACGTACACGACGCGTGCGTGTATTGTTCACGGAAAGACTGCCGCGTACGTGCTGTATGCTGTAGCAATACATTCGGCGACTGCACAACATAGCAGCACGATACAGGTGCAGTCGTAAACAGCACATTCTCGCCATCGGCCATACCATGCTGAATACGCCGGTTCTCGTCCGTTCCCCGAAGCTAAGCAGCATTGGGCTCGGTCAGTACTTGGGAGGGAGACCACCTGGGAACACCGAGTGCTGATGGCACCGTTGTTTTTGCTTTTTTATTGCGTGCTTCTGTGGCGTCTTGTTTTTTTGTTTCAGTTGCACAACGTGTGGGTGGTTGCATTTACTGTAACTTACGTTGAACTGGAGCCTGCTGGTAGAACCAACACCGAAGTGTAACACCGACAATATTCAGGCCACTACACGATATTGTACGCGGAATGATGACGGTGGTAAGCGGTATACGTAATGATGCAAAATTTAGTCGCACAAGCTTCTAAGCGCTTACTTATCACACCCGCATACAGCTCAATGACAACGCATCAATAAAGTGGCACCTTGTGGGCTGCAACGAGCGCAAAATGTGGCGCTCGCCCTCTTGTTTTTGTGAGCACTAGCACGCACGCATGCAGCGAACAACCACAAACGGAGTGATCAACGTACACGACGCGTGCGTGTATTGTTCACGGAAAGACTGCCGCGTACGTGCTGTATGCTGTAGCAATACATTCGGCGACTGCACAACATAGCAGCACGATACAGGTGCAGTCGTAAACAGCACATTCTCGCCATCGGCCATACCATGCTGAATACGCCGGTTCTCGTCCGATCCCCGAAGCTAAGCAGCATTGAGCTCGGTCAGTACTTGGGAGGGAGACCACCTGGGAACACCGAGTGCTGATGGCACCGCTATTTTTCCTTTTTATTGCGTGCTTCTGTTACGTCTTGTTTTTTTTTTCATTTGCACAACGTGTGGGTGGTTGCATTTACTGTAACTTACGTTCAACTGGAGCCTGCTGGTAGAGCCGACGCCAAAGTGTAACACCAACAATATTCAGGCCACTACACGATATTGTACGCGGAATGATGACGGTGGTAAGCGGTATACGTAACGATGCAAAATTTAGTCGCACAAGCTTCTAACCGCTTACTTATCAAACCCGCATACAGCTCAATGACAACGCATCAATAAAGTGGCACCTTGTGGGCTGCAACGCGCGCAAAATGTGGCGCTCGCCCTCTTGTTTTTGTGAGCACTAGCACGCACGCATGCAGCGAACAACCACAAACGGAGTGATCAACGTACACGACGCGTGCGTGTATTGTTCACGGAAAGACTGCCGCGTACGTGCTGTATGCTGTAGCAATACATTCGGCGACTGCACAACATAGCAGCACGATACAGGTGCAGTCGTAAACAGCACATTCTCGCCATCGGCCATACCATGCTGAATACGCCGGTTCTCGTCCGATCCCCGAAGCTAAGCAGCATTGAGCTCGCTCAGTACTTGGGAGGGAGACCACCTGGGAACACCGAGTGCTGATGGCACCGCTATTTTTCCTTTTTATTGTGTGCTTCTGTGACGTCTTGTTTTTTTTTTCATTTGCACAACGTGTGGGTGGTTGCATTTACTGTAACTTACGTTCAACTGGAGCCTGCTGGTAGAGCCAACGCCAAAGTGTAACACCAACAATATTCAGGCCACTACACGATATTGTACGCGGAATGATGACGGTGGTAAGCGGTATACGTAATGATGCAAAATTTTGTCGCAAAAGCTTCTAACCGCTTACTTATCACACCCGCATACAGCTCAATGACAACGCATCAATAAAGTGGCACCTTGTGGGCTGCAACGCGCGCAAAATGTGGCGCTCGCGCTCTTGTTTTTGTGAGCACTAGCACGCACGCATGCAGCGAACAACCACAAACGGAGTGATCAACGTACATGACGCGTGCGTGTATTGTTCACGGAAAGACTGCCACGTACGTGCTGTATGCTGTAGCAATACATTCGACGACTGCACAACATAGCAGCACGCTACAGGTGCAGTCGTAAACAGCACATTCTCGCCATCGGCCATACCATGCTGAATACGCCGGTTCTCGTCCGATCCCCGAAGCTAAGCAGCATCGGGCTCGGTCAGTACTTGGGAGAGAGACCACCTGGGAACAGCAAGTGCTGATGGCACCATTCTTTTTGCTTTTTTATTGCGTGCTTCTGTGACGTCTTGTTTTTTTTTCATGTGCACAACGTGTGGGTGGTTGCATTTACTGTAACTTACGTTCAACTGGAGCCTGCTGGTAGAGCCAACGCCGAAGTGTAACACCAACAATATTCAGGCCACTACACAATATTTTACGCGGAATGATGACGGTGGTAAGCGGTATACGTAATGATGCAAAATTTAGTCGCACAAGCTTCTAACCGCTTACTTATCACACCCGCATACAGCTCAATGACAACGCATCAATAAAGTGGCACCTTGTGGGCTGCAACGCGCGGAAAATGTGGCGCTCGCCCTCTTGTTTTTGTGAGCACTAGCACGCACGCATGCAGCGAACAACCACAAACGGAGTGATCAACGTACACGACGCGTGCGTGTATTGTTCACGGAAAGACTGCCGCGTACGTGCTGTATGCTGTAGCAATACATTCGGCGACTGCACAACATAGCAGCACGATACAGGTGCAGTCGTAAACAGCACATTCTCGCCATCGGCCATACCATGCTGAATACGCCGGTTATCGTCCGATCCCCGAAGCTAAGCAGCATGGAGCTCGGTCAGTACTTGGGAGGGAGACCACCTGGGAACACCGAGTGCTGATGGCACCGCTATTTTTCCTTTTTATTGCGTGCTTCTGTGACGTCTTGTTTTTTTTTTCATTTGCACAACGTGTGGGTGGTTGCATTTACTGTAACTTACGTTCAACTGGAGCCTGCTGGTAGAGCCAACGCCAAAGTGTAACACCAACAATATTCAGGCCACTACACGATATTGTACGCGGAATGATGACGGTGGTAAGCGGTATACGTAATGATGCAAAATTTAGTCGCAAAAGCTTCTAACCGCTTACTTATCACACCCGCATACAGCTCAATGACAACGCATCAATAAAGTGGCACCTTGTGGGCTGCAACGCGCGCAAAATGTGGCGCTCGCGCTCTTGTTTTTGTGAGCCCTAGCACGCACGCATGCAGCGAACAACCACAAACGGAGTGATCAACGTACACGACGCGTGCGTGTATTGTTCACGGAAAGACTGCCACGTACGTGCTGTATGCTGTAGCAATACATTCGACGACTGCACAACATAGCAGCACGCTACAGGTGCAGTCGTAAACAGCACATTCTCGCCATCGGCCATACCATGCTGAATACGCCGGTTCTCGTCCGATCCCCGAAGCTAAGCAGCATCGGGCTCGGTCAGTACTTGGGAGAGAGACCACCTGGGAACAGCAAGTGCTGATGGCACCATTATTTTTGCTTTTTTATTGCGTGCTTCTGTGACGTCTTGTTTTTTTTTTTTCATTTGCACAACGTGTGGGTGGTTGCATTTACTGTAACTTACGTTCAACTGGAGCCTGCTGGTAGAGCCAACGCCGAAGTGTAACACCAACAATATTCAGGCCACTACACGATATTTTACGCGGAATGATGACGGTGGTAAGCGGTATACGTAATGATGCAAAATTTAGTCGCACAAGCTTCTAACCGCTTACTTATCACACCCGCATACAGCTCAATGACAACGCATCAATAAAGTGGCACCTTGTGGGCTGCAACGCGCGCAAAATGTGGCGCTCGCCCTCTTGTTTTTGTGAGCACTAGCACGCACGCATGCAGCGAACAACCACAAACGGAGTGATCAACGTACACGACGCGTGCGTGTATTGTTCACGGAAAGACTGCCGCGTACGTGCTGTATGCTGTAGCAATACATTCGGCGACTGCACAACATAGCAGCACGATACAGGTGCAGTCGTAAACAGCACATTCTCGCCATCGGCCATACCATGCTGAATACGCCGGTTCTCGTCGGATCCCCGAAGCTAAGCTGCATTGGGCTCGGTCAGTACTTGGGAGGGAGACCACCTGGGAACACCGAGTGCTGATGGCACCGTTATTTTTGCTTTTTTATGGCGTGCTTCTGTGACGTCTTGTTTTTTTTTTCATTTGCACAACGTGTGGGTGGTTGCATTTACTGTAACTTACGTTCAACTGGAGCCTGCTGGTAGAGCCAACGCCGAAGTGTAACACCAACAATATTCAGGCCACTACACGATATTGTACGCGGAATGATGACGGTTGTAAGCGGTATACGTAATGATGCAAAATTTAGTCGCACAAGCTTCTAACCGCTTACTTATCACACCCGCATACAGCTCAATGACAACGCATCAATAAAGTGGCACCTTGTGGGCTGCAACGCGCGCAAAATGTGGCGCTCGCCCTCTTGTTTTTGTGAGCACTAGCACGCACGCATGCAGCGAACAACCACAAACGGAGTGATCAACGTACACGACGCGTGCGTGTATTGTTCACGGAAAGACTGCCGCGTACGTGCTGTATGCTGTAGCAATACATTCGGCGACTGCACAACATAGCAGCACGATACACGTGCAGTCGTAAACAGCACATTCTCGCCATCGGCCATATCATGCTGAATACGCCGGTTCTCGTCCGATCCCCGAAGCTAAGCAGCATTGAGCTCGGTCAGTACTTGGGAGGGAGACCACCTGGGAACACCGAGTGCTGATGGCACCGCTATTTTTCCTTTTTATTGCGTGCTTCTGTGACGTCTTGTTTTTTTTTTTCATTTGCACAACATGTGGGTGGTTGCATTTACTGTAACTTACGTTCAACTGGAGCCTGCTGGTAGAGCCAACGCCAAAGTGTAACACCAACAATATTCAGGCCACTACACGATATTGTACGCGGAATGATGACGGTGGTAAGCGGTATACGTAATGATGCAAAATTTAGTCGCACAAGCTTCTAACCGCTTACTTATCACACCCGCATACAGCTCAGTGACAACGCATCAATAAAGTGGCACCTTGTGGGCTGCAACGCGCGCAAAATGTGGCGCTCGCGCTCTTGTTTTTGTGAGCACTAGCACGCACGCATGCAGCGAACAACCACAAACGGAGTGATCAACGTACACGACGCGTGCGTGTATTGTTCACGGAAAGACTGCCGCGTACGTGCTGTATGCTGTAGCAATACATTCGGCGACTGCACAACATAGCAGCACGATACAGGTGCAGTCGTAAACAGCACATTTTCGCCATCGGCCATACCATGCTGAATACGCCGGTTCTCGTCCGATCCCCGAAGCTAAGCAGCATTGGGCTCGGTCAGTACTTGGGAGGGAGACCACCTGGGAACACCGAGTGCTGATGGCACCGTTCTTTTTGCTTTTTTATTGCGTGCTTCTGTGACGTCTTGTTCTTTTTTTCATTTGCACAACGTGTGGGTGGTTGGATTTACTGTAACTTACGTTCAACTGGAGCCTGCTAGTAGAGCCAACGCCGAAGTGTAACACCAACAATATTCAGGCCACTACACGATATTGTACGCGGAATGATGACGGTGGTAAGCGGTATACGTAATGATGCAAAATTTAGTCGCACAAGCTTCTAACCGCTTACTTATCACACCCGCATACAGCTCAATGACAACGCATCAATAAAGTGGCACCTTGTGGGCTGCAACGCGCGCAAAATGTGGCGCTCGCCCTCTTGTTTTTGTGAGCACTAGCACGCACGCATGCAGCGAACAACCACAAACGGAGTGATCAACGTACACGACGCGTGCGTGTATTGTTCACGGAAAGACTGCCGCGTACGTGCTGTATGCTGTAGCAATACATTCGGCGACTGCACAACATAGCAGCACGATACAGGTGCAGTCGTAAACAGCACATTGTCGCCATCGGCCATACCATGCTGAATACGCCGGTTCTCGTCGGATCCCCGAAGCTAAGCTGCATTGGGCTCGGTCAGTACTTGGGAGGGAGACCACCTGGGAACCGAGTGCTGATGGCACCGTTATTTTTGCTTTTTTATGGCGTGCTTCTGTGACGTCTTGTTTTTTTTTCATTTGTACAACGTGTGGGTGGTTGCATTTACTGTAACTTACGTTCAACTGGAGCCGGCTGGTAGAGCCAACGCCTAAGTGTAACACCAACAATATTCAGGCCACTACACGATATTGTACGCGGAATGATGACGGTGGTAAGCGGTATACGTAATGATGCAAAATTTAGTCGCACAAGCTTCTAACCGCTTACTTATCACACCCGCATACAGCTCAATGACAACGCATCAATAAAGTAGCACCTTGTGGGCTGCAACGCGCGCAAAATGTGGCGCTCGCGCTCTTGTTTTTGTGAGCACTAGCACGCACGCATGCAGCGAACAACCACAAACGGAGTGATCAACGTACACGACGCGTGCGTGTATTGTTCACGGAAAAACTGCCACGTACGTGCTCTATGCTGTAGCAATACATTCGACGACTGCACAACATAGCAGCACGCTACAGGTGCAGTCGTAAACAGCACATTCTCGCCATCGGCCATACCATGCTGAATACGCCGGTTCTCGTCCGATCCCCGAAGCTAAGCAGCATCGGGCTCGGTCAGTACTTGGGAGAGAGACCACCTGGGAACAGCGAGTGCTGATGGCACCGTTCTTTTTGCTTTTTTATTGCGTGCTTCTGTGACGTCTTGTTTTTTTTTTTCATTTGCACAACGTGTGGGTGGTTGCATTTACTGTAACTTACGTTCAACTGGAGCCTGCTGGTAGAGCCAACGCCGAAGTGTAACACCAATATTCAGGCCACTACACGATATTGTACGCGGAATGATGACGGTGGTAAGCGGTATACGTAATGATGCAAAATTTAGTCGCACAAGCTTCTAACCGCTTACTTATCACACCCGCATACAGCTCAATGACAACGCATCAATAAAGTGGCACCTTGTGGGCTGCAACGCGCGCAAAATGTGGCGCTCGCCCTCTTGTTTTTGTGAGCACTAGCGCGCACGCATGCAGAGAACAACCACAAACGGAGTGATCAACGTACACGACGCGTGCGTGTATTGTTCACGGAAACACTGCCACGTACGTGCTCTATGCTGTAGCAATACATTCGGCGACTGCACAACATAGCAGCACGATACAGGTGCAGTCGTAAACAGCACATTCTCGCCATCGGCCATAACATGCTGAATACGACGGTTCTCGTCCGATCCCCGAAGCTAAGCAGCATTGGGCTCGGTCAGTACTTGGGAGGGAGACCACCTGGGAACACCGAGTGCTGATGGCACCGTTTTTTTGCTTTTTTATTGCGTGCTTCTGTGACGTCTTGTTCTTTTTTTTTTCATTTGCACAACGTGTGGGTGGTTGCATTTGCTGTAACTTACGTGTAACACCAACAATATTCAGGCCACTACACGATATTGTACGCGGAATGATGACGGTGGTAAGCGGTATACGTAATGATGCAAAATTTAGTCGCACAAGCTTCTAACCGCTTACTTATCACACCCGCATACAGCTCAATGACAACGCATCAATAAAGTGGCACCTTGTGGGCTGCGACGCGCGCAAAATGTGGCGCTCACCCTCTTGTTTTTGTGAGCACTAGCACGCACGCATGCAGCGAACAACCACAAACGGAGTGATCAAGGTACACGACGCGTGCGTGTATTGTTCACGGTAAGACTGCCGCGTACGCGCTGTATGCTGTAGCAATACTTTCGGCGTCTGCACAACATAGCAGCACGATACAGCTGCAGTCGTAAACAGCACATTCTCGCCATCGGCCATACCATGCTGAATACGCCGGTTCTCGTCCGATCCCCGAAGCTAAGCAGCATTGGGCTCGGTCAGTACTTGGGAGGGAGACCACCTGGGAACACCGAGTGCTGATGGCACCGTTCTTTTTGCTTTTTTATTGCGTGCTTCTGTGACGTCTTGTTTTTTTCATTTGCACAACGTGTGGGTGGTTGCATTTAGTGTAACTTACGTTCAACGGGAGCGTGCTGGTAGAGCCAACGCCGAAGTGTAACACCAACAATATTCAGGCCACTACACGATATTGTACGCGGAATGATGACGGTGGTAAGCGGTATACGTAATGATGCAAAATTTAGTCGCACAAGCTTCTAACCGCTTACTTATCACACCCGCATACAGCTCAATGACAACGCATCAATAAAGTGGCACCTTGTGGGCTGCAACGCGCGCAAAATGTGGCGCTCGCCCTCTTGTTTTTGTGAGCACTAGCACGCACGCATGCAGCGAACAACCACAAACGGAGAGATCAACGTGCACGACGCGTGCGTGTATTGTTCACGGTAAGACTGCCGCGTACTTGCTGTTTGCTGTAGAAATACATTCGGCGACTGCACAACATAGCAGCACGATACAGGTGCAGTCGTAAACAGCACATTCTCGCCATCGGCCATACCATGCTGAATACGCCGGTTCTCGTCCGATCCCCGAAGCTAAGCAGCATTGGGCTCGGTCAGTACTTGGGAGGGAGACCACCTGGGAACACCGCGTGCTGATGGCACCGTTCTTTTTGCTTTTTTATTGCGTGCTTCTGTGACGTCTTGTTTTTTTTTTTCATTTGCACAACGTGTGGGTGGTTGCATTTACTGTAACTTACGTTCAACTGGAGCCTGCTGGTAGAGCCAACGCCGAAGTGTAACACCAACAATATTCAGGCCACTACACCATATTGTACGCGGAATGATGACGGTGGTAAGGGGTATACGTAATGATGCAAAGTTTAGTCGCACAAGCTTCTAACCGCTTACTTATCACACCCGCATACAGCTCAATGACAACGCATCAATAAAGTGGCACCTTGTGGGCTGCAACGCGCGCAAAATGTGGCGCTCGCCCTCTTGTTTTTGTGAGCACTAGCACGCACGCATGCAGCGAACAACCACAAACGGAGTGATCAACGTACACGACGCGTGCGTGTATTGTTCACGGTAAGACTGCCGCGTACTTGCTGTTTGCTGTAGCAATACATTCGGCGACTGCACAACATAGCAGCACGATACAGGTGCAGTCGTAAACAGCACATTCTCGCCATCGGCCATACCATGCTGAATACGCCGGTTCTCGTCCGATCCCCGAAGCTAAGCAGCATTGGGCTCGGTCAGTACTTGGGAGGGAGACCACCTGGGAACACCGAGTGCTGATGGCACCGTTCTTTTTGCTTTTTTTATTGCGTGCTTCTGTGACGTCTTGTTTTTTTTCATTTGCACAACGTGTGGGTGGTTGCATTTAGTGTAACTTACGTTCAACGGGAGCGTGCTGGTAGAGTCAACGCCGAAGTGTAACACCAACAATATTCAGGCCACTACACGATATTGTACGCGGAATGATGACGGTGGTAAGCGGTATACGTAATGATGCAAAATTTAGTCGCACAAGCTTCTAACCGCTTACTTATCACACCCGCATACAGCTCAATGACAACGCATCAATAAAGTGGCACCTTGTGGGCTGCAACGCGCGCAAAATGTGGCGCTCGCCCTCTTGTTTTTGTGAGCACTAGCACGCATGCATGCAGCGAACAACCACAAACGGAGTGATCAACGTACACGACGCGTGCGTGTATTGTTCACGGTAAGACTGCCGCGTACTTGCTGTTTGCTGTAGCAATACATTCGGCGACTGCACAACATAGCAGCACGATACAGGTGAAGTCGTAAACAGCACATTCTCGCCATCGGCCATACCATGCTGAATACGCCGGTTCTCGTCCGATCCCCGAAGCTAAGCAGCATTGGGCTCGGTCAGTACTTGGGAGGGAGACCACCTAGGAACACCGCGTGCTGATGGCACCGTTCTTTTTGCTTTTTTATTGCGTGCTTCTGTGATGTCTTGTTTTTTTTTTCATTTGCACAACGTGTGGGTGGTTGCATTTGCTGTAACTTACGTGTAACACCAACAATATTCAGGCCACTACACGATATTGTACGCGGAATGATGACGGTGGTAAGCGGTATACGTAATGATGCAAAATTTAGTCGCACAAGCTTCTAACCGCTTACTTATCACACCCGCATACAGCTCAATGACAACGCATCAATAAAGTGGCACCTTGTGGGCTGCGACGCGCGCAAAATGTGGCGCTCACCCTCTTGTTTTTGTGAGCACTAGCACGCACGCATGCAGCGAACAACCACAAACGGAGTGATCAACGTACACGACGCGTGCGTGTATTGTTCACGGAAAGACTGCCGCGTACGTGCTGTATGCTGTAGCAATACATTCGGCGACTGCACAACATAGCAGCACGATACAGGTGCAGTCGTAAACAGCACATTCTCGCCATCGGCCATAACATGCTGAATACGACGGTTCTCGTCCGATCCCCGAAGCTAAGCAGCATTGGGCTCGGTCAGTACTTGGGAGGGAGACCACCTGGGAACACCGAGTGCTGATGGCACCGTTCTTTTTGCTTTTTTATTGCGTGCTTCTGTGATGTCTTGTTCTTTTTTTTTTCATTTGCACAACGTGTGGGTGGTTGCATTTGCTGTAACTTACGTGTAACACCAACAATATTCAGGCCACTACACGATATTGTACGCGGAATGATGACGGTGGTAAGCGGTATACGTAATGATGCAAAATTTAGTCGCACAAGCTTCTAACCGCTTACTTATCACACCCGCATACAGCTCAATGACAACGCATCAATAAAGTGGCACCTTGTGGGCTGCGACGCGCGCAAAATGTGGCGCTCACCCTCTTGTTTTTGTGAGCACTAGCACGCGCGCATGCAGCGAACAACCACAAACGGAGTGATCAACGTACACGACGCGTGCGTGTATTGTTCACGGTAAGACTGCCGCGTAGGTGCTGTATGCTGTAGCAATACTTTCGGCGACTGCACAACATAGCAGCACGATACAGCTGCAGTCGTAAACAGCACATTCTCGCCATCGGCCATACCATGCTGAATACGCCGGTTCTCGTCCGATCCCCGAAGCTAAGCAGCATTGGGCTTGGTCAGTACTTGGGAGGGAGACCACCTGGGAACACCGAGTGCTGATGGCACCGTTCTTTTTGCTTTTTTATTGCTAGCTTCTGTGACGTCTTGTTTTTTTCATTTGCACAACGTGTGGGTGGTTGCATTTAGTGTAACTTACGTTCAACGGGAGCGTGCTGGTAGAGCCAACGCCGAAGTGTAACACCAACAATATTCAGGCCACTACACGATATATTACGCGGAATGATGACGGTGGTAAGCGGTATACGTAATGATGCAAAATTTAGTCGCACAAGCTTCTAACCGCTTACTTATCACACCCGCATACAGCTCAATGACAACGCATCAATAAAGTGGCACCTTGTGGGCTGCAACGCGCGCAAAATGTGGCGCTCGCCCTCTTGTTTTTGTGAGCACTAGCACGCACGCATGCAGCGAACAACCACAAACGGAGAGATCAACGTGCACGACGCGTGCGTGTATTGTTCACGGTAAGACTGCCGCGTACTTGCTGTTTGCTGTAGAAATACATTCGGCGACTGCACAACATAGCAGCACGATACAGGTGCAGTCGTAAACAGCACATTCTCGCCATCGGCCATACCATGCTGAATACGCCGGTTCTCGTCCGATCCCCGAAGCTAAGCAGCATTGGGCTCGGTCAGTACTTGGGAGGGAGACCACCTGGGAACACCGCGTGCTGATGGCACCGTTCTTTTTGCTTTTTTATTGCGTGCTTCTGTGACGTCTTGTTTTTTTTTTCATTTGCACAACGTGTGGGTGGTTGCATTTACTGTAACTTACGTTCAACTGGAGCCTGCTGGTAGAGCCAACGCCGAAGTGTAACACCAACAATATTGAGGCCACTACACCATATTGTACGCGGAATGATGACGGTGGTAAGGGGTATACGTAATGATGCAAAGTTTAGTCGCACAAGCTTCTAACCGCTTACTTATCACACCCGCATACAGCTCAATGACAACGCATCAATAAAGTGGCACCTTGTGGGCTGCGACGCGCGCAAAATGTGGCGCTCGCCCTCTTGTTTTTGTGAGCACTAGCACGCACGCATGCAGCGAACAACCACAAACGGAGTGATCAACGTACACGACGCGTGCGTGTATTGTTCACGGTAAGACTGCCGCGTACTTGCTGTTTGCTGTAGCAATACATTCGGCGACTGCACAACATAGCAGCACGATACAGGTGCAGTCGTAAACAGCACATTCTCGCCATCGGCCATACCATGCTGAATACGCCGGTTCTCGTCCGATCCCCGAAGCTAAGCAGCATTGGGCTCGGTCAGTACTTGGGAGGGAGACCACCTGGGAACACCGAGTGCTGATGGCACCGTTCTTTTTGCTTTTTTATTGCGTGCTTCTGTGACGTCTTGTTTTTTTCATTTGCACAACGTGTGGGTGGTTGCATTTAGTGTAACTTACGTTCAACGGGAGCGTGCTGGTAGAGTCAACGCCGAAGTGTAACACCAACAATATTCAGGCCACTACACGATATTGTACGCGGAATGATGACGGTGGTAAGCGGTATACTTAATGATGCAAAATTTAGTCGCACAAGCTTCTAACCGCTTGCTTATCACACCTGCATACAGCTCAATGACAACGCATCAATAAAGTGGCACCTTGTGGGCTGCAACGCGCGCAAAATGTGGCGCTCGCCCTCTTGTTTTTGTGAGCACTAGCACGCACGCATGCAGCGAACAACCACAAACGGAGAGATCAACGTGCACGACGCGTGCGTGTATTGTTCACGGTAAGACTGCCGCGTACTTGCTGTTTGCTGTAGAAATACATTCGGCGACTGCACAACATAGCAGCACGATACAGGTGCAGTCGTAAACAGCACATTCTCGCCATCGGCCATACCATGCTGAATACGCCGGTTCTCGTCCGATCCCCGAAGCTAAGCAGCATTGGGCTCGGTCAGTACTTGGGAGGGAGACCACCTGGGAACACCGCGTGCTGATGGCACCGTTCTTTTTGCTTTTTTATTGCGTGCTTCTGTGACGTCTTGTTTTTTTTTCATTTGCACAACGTGTGGGTGGTTGCATTTACTGTAACTTACGTTCAACTGGAGCCTGCTGGTAGAGCCAACGCCGAAGTGTAACACCAACAATATTCAGGCCACTACACGATATTGTACGCGGAATGATGACGGTGGTAAGCGGTATACGTAATGATGCAAAGTTTAGTCGCACAAGCTTCTAACCGCTTACTTATCACACCCGCATACAGCTCAATGACAACGCATCAATAAAGTGGCACCTTGTGGGCTGCAACGCGCGCAAAATGTGGCGCTCGCCCTCTTGTTTTTGTGAGCACTAGCACGCACGCATGCAGCGAACAACCACAAACGGAGTGATCAACGTACAAGACGCGTGCGTGTATTGTTCACGGAAAGACTGCCGCGTACGTGCTGTATGCTGTAGCAATACTTTCGGCGACTGCACAACATAGCAGCACGATACAGGTGCAGTCGTAAACAGCACATTCTCGCCATCGGCCATACCATGCTGAATACGCCGGTTCTCGTCCGATCCCCGAAGCTAAGCAGCATTGGGCTCGATCAGTACTTGAGAGGGAGACCACCTGGGAACACCGAGTGCTTATGGCACCGTTCTTTTTCCTTTTTATTGCGTGCTTCTGTGACGTCTTGTTTTTTTCGTTTGCACAACGTGTGGGTGGTTGAATTTAGTGTAACTTACGTTCAACGGGAGCGTGCTGGTAGAGCCAACGCCGAAGTGTAACACCAACAATATTCAGGCCACTACACAATATTGTACGCGGAATGATGACGGTGGTAAGCGGTATACGTAATCATGCAAAATTTAGGCGCACAAGCTTCTAACCGCTTACTTATCACACCCGCATACAGCTCAATGACAACGCATCAATAAAGTGGCACCTTGTTTGCTGCAACGCGCGCAAAATGTGGCGCTCGCCCTCTTGTTTTTGTGAGCACTAGCACGCACGCGTGGAGCGAACAACCACAAACGGAGTGATCAACGTACACGACGCCTGCGTGTATTGTTCACGGAAAGACTGCCGCGTACGTGTTGTATGCTGTAGCAATACATTCGGCGACTGCACAACATAGCAGCACGACACATGTGCAGTCGTAAACAGCACATTCTCGCCATCGGCCATACCATGCTGAATACGCCGGTTCTCGTCCGTTCCCCGAAGCTAAGCAGCATTGGGCTCGGTCAGTACTTGGGAGGGAGACCACCTGGGAACACCGAGTGCTGATGGCACCGTTCTTTTTGCTTTTTTATTGCGTGCTTCTGTGACGTCTTGTTTTTGTTTTTTTCATTTGCACAACGTGTGGGTGGTTGCATTTACTGTAACTTACGTTCAACTGGAGCCTGCTGGTAGAGCCAACGCCGAAGTGTAACACCAACAATATTCAGGCCACTACACGATATTGTACGCGGAATGATGACGGTGGTAAGCGGTATACGTAATGATGCAAAATTTAGTCGCACAAGCTTCTAACCGCTTACTTATCACACCCGCATACAGCTCAATGACAACGCATCAATAAAGTGGCACCTTGTGGGCTGCAACGCGCGCAAAATGTGGCGCTCGCCCTCTTGTTTTTGTGAGCACTAGCACGCACGCATGCAGCGAACAACCACAAACGTAGTGATCAACGTACACGACGCGTGCGTGTATTGTTCACGGAAAGACTGCCGCGTACGTGCTGTATGCTGTAGCAATACCTTCGGCGACTGCACAACATAGCAGCACGATACAGGTGCAGTCGTAAACAGCACATTCTCGCCATCGGCCATACCATGCTGAATACGCCGGTTCTCGTCCGATCCCCGAAGCTAAGCAGCATTGGGCTCGGTGAGTACTTGGGAGGGAGACCACCTGGGAACACCGAGTGCTGATGGCACCGTTCTTTTTGCTTTTTTATTGCGTGCTTCTGTGACATCTTGTTTTTTTCATTTGCACAACGTGTGAGTGGTTGCATATAGTGTAACTTACGTTCAACGGGAGCGTGCTGGTAGAGCCAACGCCGAAGTGTAACACCAACAATATTCACGCCACCACACGATATTGTACGCGGAATGATGACGGTGGTAAGCGGTATACGTAATGATGCAAAATTTAGTCGCACAAGCTTCTAACCGCTTACTTATCACACCCGCATACAGCTCAATGACAACGCATCAATAAAGTGGCACCTTGTGGGCTGCAACGCGCGCAAAATGTGGCGCTCGCCCTCTTGTTTTTGTGAGCACTAGCACGCACGCATGCAGCGAACAACCACAAACGGAGAGATCAACGTGCACGACGCGTGCGTGTATTGTTCACGGTAAGACTGCCGCGTACTTGCTGTTTGCTGTAGAAATACATTCGGCGACTGCACAACATAGCAGCACGATACAGGTGCAGTCGTAAACAGCACATTCTCGCCATCGGCCATACCATGCTGAATACGCCGGTTCTCGTCCGATCCCCGAAGCTAAGCAGCATTGGGCTCGGTCAGTACTTGGGAGGGAGACAACCTGGGAACACCGCGTGCTGATGGCACCGTTCTTTTTGTTTTTCTATTGCGTGCTTCTGTGACGTCTTGTTTTTTTTTTCATTTGCACAACGTGTGGGTGGTTGCATTTACTGTAACTTACGTTCAACTGGAGCCTGCTGGTAGAGCCAACGCCGAAGTGTAACACCAACAATATTCAGGCCACTACACCATATTGTACGCGGAATGATGACGGTGGTAAGGGGTATACGTAATGATGCAAAGTTTAGTCGCACAAGCTTCTAACCGCTTACTTATCACACCCGCATACAGCTCAATGACAACGCATCAATAAAGTGTCACCTTGTGGGCTGCAACGCGCGCAAAATGTGGCGCTCGCCCTCTTGTTTTTGTGAGCACTAGCACGCACGCATGCAGCGAACAACCACAAACGGAGTGATCAACGTACAAGACGCGTGCGTGTATTGTTCACGGAAAGACTGTCGCGTACGTGCTGTATGCTGTAGCAATACTTTCGGCGACTGCACAACATAGCAGCACGATACAGGTGCAGTCGTAAACAGCACATTCTCGCCATCGGCCATACCATGCTGAATACGCCGGTTCTCGTCCGATCCCCGAAGCTAAGCAGCATTGGGCTCGGTGAGTACTTGGGAGGGAGACCACCTGGGAACACCGAGTGCTGATGGCACCGTTCTTTTTGCTTTTTTATTGCGTGCTTCTGTGACATCTTGTTTTTTTCATTTGCACAACGTGTGAGTGGTTGCATATAGTGTAACTTACGTTCAACGGGAGCGTGCTGGTAGAGCCAACGCCGAAGTGTAACACCAACAATATTCAGGCCACCACACAATATTGTGCGCGGAATGATGACGGTGGTAAGCGGTATACGTAATGATGCAAAATTTAGTCGCACAAGCTTCTAACTGCTTACTTATCACACCCGCATACAGCTCAATGACAACGCATCAATAAAGTGGCACCTTGTGGGCTGCAACGCGCGCAAAATGTGGCGCTCACCCTCTTGTTTTTGTGAGCACTAGCACGCACGCATGCAGCGAACAACCACAAACGGAGAGATCAACGTGCACGACGCGTGCGTGTATTGTTCACGGTAAGACTGCCGCGTACTTGCTGTTTGCTGTAGAAATACATTCGGCGACTGCACAACATAGCAGCACGATACAGGTGCAGTCGTAAACAGCACATTCTCGCCATCGGCCATACCATGCTGAATACGCCGGTTCTCGTCCGATCCCCGAAGCTAAGCAGCATTGGGCTCTGTCAGTACTTGGGAGGGAGACCACCTGGGAACACCGCGTGCTGATGGCACCGTTCTTTTTGCTTTTTTATTGCGTGCTTCTGTGACGTCTTGTTTTTTTTTTTTCATATGCACAACGTGTGGGTGGTTGCATTTACTGTAACTTACGTTCAACTGGAGCCTGCTGGTAGAGCCAACGCCGAACTGTAACACCAACAATATTCAGGCCACTACACCATATTGTACGCAGAATGATGACGGTGGTAAGGGGTATACGTAATGATGCAAAATTTAGTCGCACAAGCTTCTAACCGCTTACTTATCACACCCGCATACAGCTCAATGACAACGCATCAATAAAGTGGCACCTTGTGGGCTGCAACGCGCGCAAAATGTGCCGCTCTCCCTCTTGTTTTTGTGAGCACTAGCACGCACGCATGCAGCGAACAACCACAAACGTAGTGATCAACGTACACGACGCGTGCGTGTATTGTTCACGGAAAGACTTCCGCGTACGTGCTGTATGCTGTAGCAATACATTCGGCGACTGCACAACATAGCAGCACGATACAGGTGCAGTCGTAAACAGCACATTCTCGCCATCGGCCATACCATGCTGAATACGCCGGTTCTCGTCCAATCCCCGAAGCTAAGCAGCATTGGGCTCGGTCAGTACTTGGGAGGGAGACCACCTGGGAACACCGAGTGCTGATGGCACGGTTCTTTTGCTTTTTTATTCCGTGCTTCTGTGACGTCTTGTTTTTTTTTCATTTGCACAACGTGTGAGTGGTTGCATATAGTGTAACTTACGTTCAACGGGAGCGTGCTGGTAGAGCCAACGCCGAAGTGTAACACCAACAATATTCAGGCCACTAGACGATATTGTACGCGGAATGATGACGGTGGTAAGCGGTATACGTAATGATGCAAAATTTAGTCGCACAAGCTTCTAACCGCTTACTTATCACACCCGCATACAGCTCAATGACAACGCATCAATAAAGTGGCACCTTGTGGGCTGCAACGCGCGCAAAATGTGGCGCTCGCCCTCTTCTTTTTGTGAGCACTAGCACGCACGCATGCAGCGAACAACCACAAACGGAGTGATCAACGTACAAGACGCGTGCGTGTATTGTTCACGGAAAGACTGCCGCGTACGTGCTGTATGCTGTAGCAATACTTTCGGCGACTGCACAACATAGCAGCACGATACAGGTGCAGTCGTAAACAGCACATTCTCGCCATCGGCCATACGATGCTGAATACGCCGGTTCTCGTCCGATCCCCGAAGCTAAGCAGCATTGGGCTCGATCAGTACTTGGGAGGGAGACCACCTGGGAACACCGACTGCTTATGGCACCGTTCTTTTTCATTTTTATTGCGTGCTTCTGTGACGTCTTGTTTTTTTCATTTGCACAACGTGTGGGTGGTTGAATTTAGTGTAACTTACGTTCAACGGGATCGTGCTGGTAGAGCCAACGCCGAAGTGTAACACCAACAATATTCAGGCCACTACACGATATTGTACGCGGAATGATGACGGTGGTAAGCGGTATACGTAATCATGCAAAATTTAGGCGCACAAGCTTCTAACCGCTTACTTATCACACCCGCATACAGCTCAATGACAACGCATCAATAAAGTGGCACCTTGTTTGCTGCAACGGGCGCAAAATGTGGCGCTCGCCCTCTTGTTTTTGTGAGCACTAGCACGCAGGCGTGGAGCGAACAACCACAAACGGAGTGATCAACGTACACGACGCCTGCGTGTATTGTTCACGGAAAGACTGCCGCGTACGTGCTGTATGCTGTAGCAATACATTCGGCGACTGCACAACATAGCAGAACGACACATGTGCAGTCGTAAACAGCACATTCTCGCCATCGGCCATACCATGCTGAATACGCCGCTTCTCGTCCGTTCCCCGAAGCTAAGCAGCATTGGGCTCGGTCAGTACTTGGGAGGGAGACCACCTGGGAACACCGAGTGCTGATGGCACCGTTCTTTTTGCTTTTTTATTGCGTGCTTCTGTGACGTCTTGTTTTTGTTTTTTTCATTTGCACAACGTGTGGGTGGTTGCATTTACTGTAACTTACGTTCAACTGGAGCCTGCTGGTAGAGCCAACGCCGAAGTGTAACACCAACAATATTCAGGCCACTACACGATATTGTACGCGGAATGATGACGGTGGTAAGCGGTATACGTAATGATGCAAAATTTAGTCGCACAAGCTTCTAACCGCTTACTTATCACACCCGCATACAGCTCAATGACAACGCATCAATAAAGTGGCACCTTGTGGGCTGCAACGCGCGCAAAATGTGGCGCTCGCCCTCTTGTTTTTGTGAGCACTAGCACGCACGCATGGAGCGAACAACCACAAACGGAGTGATCAACGTACACGACGCCTGCGAGTATTGTTCACGGAAAGACTGCCGCGTACGTGCTGTATGCTGTAGCAATACATTCGGCGACTGCACAACATAGCAGCACGACACATGTGCAGTCGTAAACAGCACATTCTCGCCATCGGCCATACCATGCTGAATACGCCGGTTCTCGTCCGATCCCCGAAGCTAAGCAGCATTGGGCTCGGTGAGTACTTAGGAGGGAGACCACCTGGGAACACCGAGTGCTGATGGCACCGTTCTTTTTGCTTTTTTATTGCGTGCTTCTGTGACGTCTTGTTTTTTTTTTTCATTTGCACAACGTGTGGGTGGTTGCATTTACTGTAACTTACGTTCAACTGGAGCCTGCTGGTAGAGCCAACGCCGAAGTGTAACACCAACAATATTCAGGCCACTACACGATATTGTACGCGGAATGATGACGGTGGTAAGCGGTATACGTAATGATGCAAAATTTAGTCGCACAAGCTTCTAACCGCTTACTTATCACACCCGCATACAGCTCAATGACAACGCATCAATAAAGTGGCACCTTGTGGGCTGCAACGCGCGCAAAATGTGGCGCTCGCCCTCTTGTTTTTGTGAGCACTAGCACGCACGCATGCAGCGCACAACCACAAACGGAGTGATCAACGTACAAGACGCGATGCGTGTATTGTTCACGGAAAGACTGCCGCGTACATGCTGTATGCTGTAGCAATACTTTCGGCGACTGCACAACATAGCAGCACGACACATGTGCAGTCGTAAACAGCACATTCTCGCCATCGGCCATACCATGCTGAATACGCCGGTTCTCGTCCGATCCCCGAAGCTAAGCAGCATTGGGCTCGATCAGTACTTGGGAGGGACACCACCTGGGAACACCGAGTGCTGATGGCACCGTTCTTTTTGCTTTTTTATTGCGTCCTTCTGTGACGTCTTGTTTTTTTCATTTGCACAACGTGTGGGTGGTTGCATTTAGTGTAACTTGCGTTCAACGGGAGCGTGCTGGTAGAGCCAACGCCGAAGTGTAACACCAACAATATTCAGGCCACTACACGATATTGTACGCGGAATGATGACGGTGGTAAGCGGTATACGTAATCATGCAAAATTTAGTCGCACAAGCTTCTAACCGCTTACTTATCACACCCGCTTACAGCTCAATGACAACGCATCAATAAAGTGGCACCTTGTTTGCTGCAACGCGCGCAAAATGTGGCGCTCGCCCTCTTGTTTTTGTGAGCACTAGCACGCACGCATGGAGCGAACAACCACAAACGGAGTGATCAACGTACACGACGCCTGCGTGTATTGTTCACGGAAAGACTGCCGCGTACGTGCTGTATGCTGTAGCAATACATTCGGCGACAGCACAACATAGCAGCACGACACATGTGCAGTCGTAAACAGCACATTCTCTTCATCGGCCATACCATGCTGAATACGCCGGTTCTCGTCCGATCCCCGAAGCTAAGCAGCATTGGGCTCGGTCAGTACTTGGGAGGGAGACCACCTGGGAACACCGAGTGCTGATGGCACCGTTCTTTTTGCTTTTTTATTGCGTGCTTCTCTGACGTCTTGTTTTTTTCATTTGCACAACGTGTGGGTGGTTGCATTTACTGTAACTTACGTTCAACTGGAGCCTGCTGATAGAGCCAACGCCGAAGTGTAACACCAACAATATTCAGGCCACTACACGGTATTGTATGCGGAATGATGACGGTGGTAAGCGGTATACGTAATGATGCAAAATTTAGTCGCACAAGCTTCTAACCGCTTACTTATCACACCCGCATACAGCTCAATGACAACGCATCAATAAAGTGGCACCTTGTGGGCTGCAACGCGCGCAAAATGTGGCGCTCGCCCTCTTGTTTTTGTGAGCACTAGCACGCACGCATGGAGCGAACAACCACAAACGGAGTGATCAACGTACACGACGCCTGCGTGTATTGTTCACGGAAAGACTGCCGCGTACGTGCTGTATGCTGTAGCAATACATTCGGCGACTGCACAACATAGCAGCACGACACATGTGCAGTCGTAAACAGCACATTCTCGCCATCGGCCATACCATGCTGAATACGCCGGTTCTCGTCCGATCCCCGAAGCTAAGCAGCATTGGGCTCGGTCAGTACTTAGGAGGGAGACCACCTGGGAACACCGAGTGCTGATGGCACCGTTCTTTTTGCTTTTTTATTGCGTGCTTCTGTGACGTCTTGTTTTTTTTTCATTTGAACAACGTGTGGGTGGTTGCATTTACTGTAACTTACGTTCAACTGGAGCCTGCTGGTAGAGCCAACGCCGAAGTGTAACACCAACAATATTCAGGCCACTACACGATATTGTACGCGGAATGATGACGGTGGTAAGCGGTATACGTAATGATGCAAAATTTAGTCGCACAAGCTTCTAACCGCTTACTTATCACACCCGCATACAGCTCAATGACAACGCATCAATAAAGTGGCACCTTGTGGGCTGCAACGCGCGCAAAATGTGGCGCTCGCCCTCTTGTTTTTGTGAGCACTAGCACGCACGCATGGAGCGAACAACCACAAACGGAGTGATCAACGTACACGACGCCTGCGAGTATTGTTCACGGAAAGACTGCCGCGTACGTGCTGTATGCTGTAGCAATACATTCGGCGACTGCACAACATAGCAGCACGACACATGTGCAGTCGTAAACAGCACATTCTCGCCATCGGCCATACCATGCTGAATACGCCGGTTCTCGTCCGATCCCCGAAGCTAAGCAGCATTGGGCTCGGTCAGTACTTAGGAGGGAGACCACCTGGGAACACCGAGTGCTGATGGCACCGTTCTTTTTGCTTTTTTATTGCGTGCTTCTGTGACGTCTTGTTTTTTTTTTCATTTGCACAACGTGTGGGTGGTTGCATTTACTGTAACTTACGTTCAACTGGAGCCTGCTGGTAGAGCCAACGCCGAAGTGTAACACCAACAATATTCAGGCCACTACACGATATTGTACGCGGAATGATGACGGTGGTAAGCGGTATACGTAATGATGCAAAATTTAGTCGCACAAGCTTCTAACCGCTTACTTATCACACCCGCATACAGCTCAATGACAACGCATCAATAAAGTGGCACCTTGTGGGCTGCAACGCGCGCAAAATGTGGCGCTCGCCCTCTTGTTTTTGTGAGCACTAGCACGCACGCATGCAGCGCACAACCACAAACGGAGTGATCAACGTACAAGACGCGATGCGTGTATTGTTCACGGAAAGACTGCCGCGTACATGCTGTATGCTGTAGCAATACTTTCGGCGACTGCACAACATAGCAGCACGACACATGTGCAGTCGTAAACAGCACATTCTCGCCATCGGCCATACCATGCTGAATACGCCGGTTCTCGTCCGATCCCCGAAGCTAAGCAGCATTGGGCTCGATCAGTACTTGGGAGGGACACCACCTGGGAACACCGAGTGCTGATGGCACCGTTCTTTTTGCTTTTTTATTGCGTCCTTCTGTGACGTCTTGTTTTTTTCATTTGCACAACGTGTGGGTGGTTGCATTTAGTGTAACTTGCGTTCAACGGGAGCGTGCTGGTAGAGCCAACGCCGAAGTCTAACACCAACAATATTCAGGCCACTACACGATATTGTACGCGGAATGATGACGGTGGTAAGCGGTATACGTAATCATGCAAAATTTAGTCGCAGAAGCTTCTAACCGCTTACTTATCACACCCGCTTACAGCTCAATGACAACGCATCAATAAAGTGGCACCTTGTTTGCTGCAACGCGCGCAAAATGTGGCGCTCGCCCTCTTGTTTTTGTGAGCACTAGCACGCACGCATGGAGCGAACAACCACAAACGGAGTGATCAACGTACACGACGCCTGCGTGTATTGTTCACGGAAAGACTGCCGCGTACGTGCTGTATGCTGTAGCAATACATTCGGCGACAGCACAACATAGCAGCACGACACATGTGCAGTCGTAAACAGCACATTCTCTTCATCGGCCATACCATGCTGAATACGCCGGTTCTCGTCCGATCCCCGAAGCTAAGCAGCATTGGGCTCGGTCAGTACTTGGGAGGGAGACCACCTGGGAACACCGAGTGCTGATGGCACCGTTCTTTTTGCTTTCTTATTGCGTGCTTCTCTGACGTCTTGTTTTTTTCATTTGCACAACGTGTGGGTGGTTGCATTTACTGTAACTTACGTTCAACTGGAGCCTGCTGATAGAGCCAACGCCGAAGTGTAACACCAACAATATTCAGGCCACTACACGGTATTGTATGCGGAATGATGACGGTGGTAAGCGGTATACGTAATGATGCAAAATTTAGTCGCACAAGCTTCTAACCGCTTACTTATCACACCCGCATACAGCTCAATGACAACGCATCAATAAAGTGGCACCTTGTGGGCTGCAACGCGCGCAAAATGTGGCGCTCGCCCTCTTGTTTTTGTGAGCACTAGCACGCACGCATGGAGCGAACAACCACAAACGGAGTGATCAACGTACACGACGCCTGCGTGTATTGTTCACGGAAAGACTGCCGCGTACGTGCTGTATGCTGTAGCAATACATTCGGCGACTGCACAACATAGCAGCACGACACATGTGCAGTCGTAAACAGCACATTCTCGCCATCGGCCATACCATGCTGAATACGCCGGTTCTCGTCCGATCCCCGAAGCTAAGCAGCATTGGGCTCGGTCAGTACTTAGGAGGGAGACCACCTGGGAACACCGAGTGCTGATGGCACCGTTCTTTTTGCTTTTTTATTGCGTGCTTCTGTGACGTCTTGTTTTTTTTTTCATTTGAACAACGTGTGGGTGGTTGCATTTACTGTAACTTACGTTCAACTGGAGCCTGCTGGTAGAGCCAACGCCGAAGTGTAACACCAACAATATTCAGGCCACTACACGATATTGTACGCGGAATGATGACGGTGGTAAGCGGTATACGTAATGATGCAAAATTTAGTCGCACAAGCTTCTAACCGCTTACTTATCACACCCGCATACAGCTCAATGACAACGCATCAATAAAGTGGCACCTTGTGGGCTGCAACGCGCGCAAAATGTGGCGCTCGCCCTCTTGTTTTTGTGAGCACTAGCACGCACGCATGCAGCGAACAACCACAAACGGAGTGATCAACGTACACGACGCGTGCGTGTATTGTTCACGGTAAGACTGCCGCGTACTTGCTGTTTGCTGTAGCAATACATTCGGCGACTGCACAACATAGCAGCACGATACAGGTGCAGTCGTAAACAGCACATTCTCGCCATCGGCCATACCATGCTGAATACGCCGGTTCTCGTCCGATCCCCGAAGCTAAGCAGCATTGGGCTCGGTCAGTACTTGGGAGGGAGACCACCTGGGAACACCGAGTGCTGATGGCACCGTTCTTTTTGCTTTTTTATTGCGTGCTTCTGTGACGTCTTGTTTTTGTTTTTTTCATTTGCACAACGTGTGGGTGGTTGCATTTACTGTAACTTACGTTCAACTGGAGCCTGCTGGTAGAGCCAACGCCGAAGTGTAACACCAACAATATTCAGGCCACTACACGATATTGTACGCGGAATGATGACGGTGGTAAGCGGTATACGTAATGATGCAAAATTTAGTCGCACAAGCTTCTAACCGCTTACTTATCACACCCGCATACAGCTCAATGACAACGCATCAATAAAGTGGCACCTTGTGGGCTGCAACGCGCGCAAAATGTGGCGCTCGCCCTCTTGTTTTTGTGAGCACTAGCACGCACGCATGGAGCGAACAACCACAAACGGAGTGATCAACGTACACGACGCCTGCGTGTATTGTTCACGGAAAGACTGCCGCGTACGTGCTGTATGCTGTAGCAATACATTCGGCGACTGCACAACATAGCAGCACGACACATGTGCAGTCGTAAACAGCACATTCTCGCCATCGGCCATACCATGCTTAATACGCCGGTTCTCGTCCGATCCCCGAAGCTAAGCAGCATTGGGCTCGGTCAGTACTTAGGAGGGAGACCACCTGGGAACACCGAGTGCTGATGGCACCGTTCTTTTTGCTATTTTATAGCGTGCTTCTGTGACGTCTTGTTTTTTTTTCATTTGCACAACGTGTGGGTGGTTGCATTTACTGTAACTTACGTTCAACTGGAGCCTGCTGGTAGAGCCAACGCCGAAGTGTAACACCAACAATATTCAGGCCACTACACGATATTGTACGCGGAATGATGACGGTGGTAAGCGGTATACGTAATGATGCAAAATTTAGTCGCACAAGCTTCTAACCGCTTACTTATCACACCCGCATACAGCTCAATGACAACGCATCAATAAAGTGGCACCTTGTGGGCTGCAACGCGCGCAAAATGTGGCGCTCGCCCTCTTGTTTTTGTGAGCACTAGCACGCACGCATGCAGCGCACAACCACAAACGGAGTGATCAACGTACAAGACGCGATGCGTGTATTGTTCACGGAAAGACTGCCGCGTACATGCTGTATGCTGTAGCAATACTTTCGGCGACTGCACAACATAGCAGCACGACACATGTGCAGTCGTAAACAGCACATTCTCGCCATCGGCCATACCATGCTGAATACGCCGGTTCTCGTCCGATCCCCGAAGCTAAGCAGCATTGGGCTCGATCAGTACTTGGGAGGGACACCACCTGGGAACACCGAGTGCTGATGGCACCGTTCTTTTTGCTTTTTTATTGCGTCCTTCTGTGACGTCTTGTTTTTTTCATTTGCACAACGTGTGGGTGGTTGCATTTAGTGTAACTTGCGTTCAACGGGAGCGTGCTGGTAGAGCCAACGCCGAAGTGTAACACCAACAATATTCAGGCCACTACACGATATTGTACGCGGAATGATGACGGTGGTAAGCGGTATACGTAATCATGCAAAATTTAGTCGCACAAGCTTCTAACCGCTTACTTATCACACCCGCTTACAGCTCAATGACAACGCATCAATAAAGTGGCACCTTGTTTGCTGCAACGCGCGCAAAATGTGGCGCTCGCCCTCTTGTTTTTGTGAGCACTAGCACGCACGCATGGAGCGAACAACCACAAACGGAGTGATCAACGTACACGACGCCTGCGTGTATTGTTCACGGAAAGACTGCCGCGTACGTGCTGTATGCTGTAGCAATACATTCGGCGACAGCACAACATAGCAGCACGACACATGTGCAGTCGTAAACAGCACATTCTCTTCATCGGCCATACCATGCTGAATACGCCGGTTCTCGTCCGATCCCCGAAGCTAAGCAGCATTGGGCTCGGTCAGTACTTGGGAGGGAGACCACCTGGGAACACCGAGTGCTGATGGCACCGTTCTTTTTGCTTTTTTATTGCGTGCTTCTCTGACGTCTTGTTTTTTTCATTTGCACAACGTGTGGGTGGTTGCATTTACTGTAACTTACGTTCAACTGGAGCCTGCTGATAGAGCCAACGCCGAAGTGTAACACCAACAATATTCAGGCCACTACACGGTATTGTATGCGGAATGATGACGGTGGTAAGCGGTATACGTAATGATGCAAAATTTAGTCGCACAAGCTTCTAACCGCTTACTTATCACACCCGCATACAGCTCAATGACAACGCATCAATAAAGTGGCACCTTGTGGGCTGCAACGCGCGCAAAATGTGGCGCTCGCCCTCTTGTTTTTGTGAGCACTAGCACGCACGCATGGAGCGAACAACCACAAACGGAGTGATCAACGTACACGACGCCTGCGTGTATTGTTCACGGAAAGACTGCCGCGTACGTGCTGTATGCTGTAGCAATACATTCGGCGACTGCACAACATAGCAGCACGACACATGTGCAGTCGTAAACAGCACATTCTCGCCATCGGCCATACCATGCTGAATACGCCGGTTCTCGTCCGATCCCCGAAGCTAAGCAGCATTGGGCTCGGTCAGTACTTAGGAGGGAGACCACCTGGGAACACCGAGTGCTGATGGCACCGTTCTTTTTGCTTTTTTATTGCGTGCTTCTGTGACGTCTTGTTTTTTTTTCATTTGAACAACGTGTGGGTGGTTGCATTTACTGTAACTTACGTTCAACTGGAGCCTGCTGGTAGAGCCAACGCCGAAGTGTAACACCAACAATATTCAGGCCACTACACGATATTGTACGCGGAATGATGACGGTGGTAAGCGGTATACGTAATGATGCAAAATTTAGTCGCACAAGCTTCTAACCGCTTACTTATCACACCCGCATACAGCTCAATGACAACGCATCAATAAAGTGGCACCTTGTGGGCTGCAACGCGCGCAAAATGTGGCGCTCGCCCTCTTGTTTTTGTGAGCACTAGCACGCACGCATGCAGCGAACAACCACAAACGGAGTGATCAACGTACACGACGCGTGCGTGTATTGTTCACGGTAAGACTGCCGCGTACTTGCTGTTTGCTGTAGCAATACATTCGGCGACTGCACAACATAGCAGCACGATACAGGTGCAGTCGTAAACAGCACATTCTCGCCATCGGCCATACCATGCTGAATACGCCGGTTCTCGTCCGATCCCCGAAGCTAAGCAGCATTGGGCTCGGTCAGTACTTGGGAGGGAGACCACCTGGGAACACCTAGTGCTGATGGCACCGTTCTTTTTTGCTTTTTTATTGCGTGCTTCTGTGACGTCTTGTTTTTTTCATTTGCACAACGTGTGGGTGGTTGCATTTAGTGTAACTTGCGTTCAACGGGAGCGTGCTGGTAGAGCCAACGCCGAAGTGTAACACCAACAATATTCAGGCCACTACACGATATTGTACGCGGAATGATGACGGTGGTAAGCGGTATACGTAATCATGCAAAATTTAGTCGCACAAGCTTCTAACCGCTTACTTATCACACCCGCATACAGCTCAATGACAACGCATCAATAAAGTGGCACCTTGTTTGCTGCAACGCGCGCAAAATGTGGCGCTCGCCCTCTTGTTTTTGTGAGCACTAGCAAGCACGCATGGAGCGAACAACCACAAACGGAGTGATCAACGTACACGACGCCTGCGTGTATTGTTCACGGAAAGACTGCCGCGTACGTGCTGTATGCTGTAGCAATACATTCGGCGACAGCACAACATAGCAGCACGACACATGTGCAGTCGTAAACAGCACATTCTCTTCATCGGCCATACCATGCTGAATACGCCGGTTCTCGTCCGATCCCCGAAGCTAAGCAGCATTGGGCTCGGTCAGTACTTAGGAGGGAGACCACCTGGGAACACCGAGTGCTGATGGCACCGTTCTTTTTGCTTTTTTATTGCGTGCTTCTGTGACGTCTTGTTTTTGTTTTTTTCATTTGCACAACGTGTGGGTGGTTGCATTTACTGTAACTTACGTTCAACTGGAGCCTGCTGGTAGAGCCAACGCCGAAGTGTAACACCAACAATATTCAGGCCACTACACGATATTGTACGCGGAATGATGACGGTGGTAAGCGGTATACGTAATGATGCAAAATTTAGTCGCACAAGCTTCTAACCGCTTACTTATCACACCCGCATACAGCTCAATGACAACGCATCAATAAAGTGGCACCTTGTGGGCTGCAACGCGCGCAAAATGTGGCGCTCGCCCTCTTGTTTTTGTGAGCACTAGCACGCACGCATGGAGCGAACAACCACAAACGGAGTGATCAACGTACACGACGCCTGCGTGTATTGTTCACGGAAAGACTGCCGCGTACGTGCTGTATGCTGTAGCAATACATTCGGCGACTGCACAACATAGCAGCACGACACATGTGCAGTCGTAAACAGCACATTCTCGCCATCGGCCATACCATGCTTAATACGCCGGTTCTCGTCCGATCCCCGAAGCTAAGCAGCATTGGGCTCGGTCAGTACTTAGGAGGGAGACCACCTGGGAACACCGAGTGCTGATGGCACCGTTCTTTTTGCTTTTTTATAGCGTGCTTCTGTGACGTCTTGTTTTTTTTTTCATTTGCACAACGTGTGGGTGGTTGCATTTACTGTAACTTACGTTCAACTGGAGCCTGCTGGTAGAGCCAACGCCGAAGTGTAACACCAACAATATTCAGGCCACTACACGATATTGTACGCGGAATGATGACGGTGGTAAGCGGTATACGTAATGATGCAAAATTTAGTCGCACAAGCTTCTAACCGCTTACTTATCACACCCGCATACAGCTCAATGACAACGCATCAATAAAGTGGCACCTTGTGGGCTGCAACGCGCGCAAAATGTGGCGCTCGCCCTCTTGTTTTTGTGAGCACTAGCACGCACGCATGCAGCGAACAACCACAAACGGAGTGATCAACGTACACGACGCGTGCGTGTATTGTTCACGGTAAGACTGCCGCGTACTTGCTGTTTGCTGTAGCAATACATTCGGCGACTGCACAACATAGCAGCACGATACAGGTGCAGTCGTAAACAGCACATTCTCGCCATCGGCCATACCATGCTGAATACGCCGGTTCTCGTCCGATCCCCGAAGCTAAGCAGCATTGGGCTCGGTCAGTACTTGGGAGGGAGACCACCTGGGAACACCTAGTGCTGATGGCACCGTTCTTTTTTGCTTTTTTATTGCGTGCTTCTGTGACGTCTTGTTTTTTTTTCATTTGCACAACGTGTGGGTGGTTGCATTTACTGTAACTTACGTTCAACTGGAGCCTGCTGGTAGAGCCAAAGCCGAAGTGTAACACCAACAATATTCAGGCCACTACACGGTATTGTACGCGGAATGATGACGGTGGTAAGCGGTATACGTAATGATGCAAAATTTAGTCGCACAAGCTTCTAACCGCTTACTTATCACACCCGCATACAGCTCAATGACAACGCATCAATAAAGTGGCACCTTGTGGGCTGCAACGCGCGCAAAATGTGGCGCTCGCCCTCTTGTTTTTGTGAGCACTAGCACGCACGCATGCAGCGCACAACCACAAACGGAGTGATCAACGTACAAGACGCGATGCGTGTATTGTTCACGGAAAGACTGCCGCGTACGTGCTGTATGCTGTAGCAATACTTTCGGCGACTGCACAACATAGCAGCACGATACAGGTGCAGTCGTAAACAGCACATTCTCGCCATCGGCCATACCATGCTGAATACGCCGGTTCTCGTCCGATCCCCGAAGCTAAGCAGCATTGGGCTCGATCAGTACTTGGGAGGGAGACCACCTGGGAACACCGAGTGCTGATGGCACCGTTCTTTTTGCTTTTTTATTGCGTCCTTCTGTGACGTCTTGTTTTTTTCATTTGCACAACGTGTGGGTGGTTGCATTTAGTGTAACTTGCGTTCAACGGGAGCGTGCTGGTAGAGCCAACGCCGAAGTGTAACACCAACAATATTCAGGCCACTACACGATATTGTACGCGGAATGATGACGGTGGTAAGCGGTATACGTAATCATGCAAAATTTAGTCGCACAAGCTTCTAACCGCTTACTTATCACACCCGCATACAGCTCAATGACAACGCATCAATAAAGTGGCACCTTGTTTGCTGCAACGCGCGCAAAATGTGGCGCTCGCCCTCTTGTTTTTGTGAGCACTAGCACGCACGCATGGAGCGAACAACAACAAACGGAGTGATCAACGTACACGACGCCTGCGTGTATTGTTCACGGAAAGACTGCCGCGTACGTGCTGTATGCTGTAGCAATACATTCGGCGACAGCACAACATAGCAGCACGACACATGTGCAGTCGTAAACAGCACATTCTCTTCATCGGCCATACCATGCTGAATACGCCGGTTCTCGTCCGATCCCCGAAGCTAAGCAGCATTGGGCTCGGTCAGTACTTGGGAGGGAGACCACCTGGGAACACCGAGTGCTGATGGCACCGTTCTTTTTGCTTTTTTATTGCGTGCTTCTGTGACGTCTTGTTTTTGTTTTTTTCATTTGCACAACGTGTGGGTGGTTGCATTTACTGTAACTTACGTTCAACTGGAGCCTGCTGGTAGAGCCAACGCCGAAGTGTAACACCAACAATATTCAGGCCACTACACGATATTGTACGCGGAATGATGACGGTGGTAAGCGGTATACGTAATGATGCAAAATTTAGTCGCACAAGCTTCTAACCGCTTACTTATCACACCCGCATACAGCTCAATGACAACGCATCAATAAAGTGGCACCTTGTGGGCTGCAACGCGCGCAAAATGTGGCGCTCGTCCTCTTGTTTTTGTGAGCACTAGCACGCACGCATGGAGCGAACAACCACAAACGGAGTGATCAACGTACACGACGCCTGCGTGTATTGTTCACGGAAAGACTGCCGCGTACGTGCTGTATGCTGTAGCAATACATTCGGCGACTGCACAACATAGCAGCACGACACATGTGCAGTCGTAAACAGCACATTCTCGCCATCGGCCATACCATGCTTAATACGCCGGTTCTCGTCCGATCCCCGAAGCTAAGCAGCATTGGGCTCGGTCAGTACTTAGGAGGGAGACCACCTGGGAACACCGAGTGCTGATGGCACCGTTCTTTTTGCTTTTTTATTGCGTGCTTCTGTGACGTCTTGTTTTTTTTTTCATTTGCACAACGTGTGGGTGGTTGCATTTACTGTAACTTACGTTCAACTGGAGCCTGCTGGTAGAGCCAACGCCGAAGTGTAACACCAACAATATTCAGGCCACTACACGATATTGTACGCGGAATGATGACGGTGGTAAGCGGTATACGTAATGATGCAAAATTTAGTCGCACAAGCTTCTAACCGCTTACTTATCACACCCGCATACAGCTCAATGACAACGCATCAATAAAGTGGCACCTTGTGGGCTGCAACGCGCGCAAAATGTGGCGCTCGCCCTCTTGTTTTTGTGAGCACTAGCACGCACGCATGCAGCGAACAACCACAAACGGAGTGATCAACGTACACGACGCGTGCGTGTATTGTTCACGGTAAGACTGCCGCGTACTCGCTGTTTGCTGTAGCAATACATTCGGCGACTGCACAACATAGCAGCACGATACAGGTGCAGTCGTAAACAGCACATTCTCGCCATCGGCCATACCATGCTGAATACGCCGGTTCTCGTCCGATCCCCGAAGCTAAGCAGCATTGGGCTCGGTCAGTACTTGGGAGGGAGACCACCTGGGAACACCTAGTGCTGATGGCACCGTTCTTTTTTGCTTTTTTATTGCGTGCTTCTGTGACGTCTTGTTTTTTTTTTCATTTGCACAACGTGTGGGTGGTTGCATTTACTGTAACTTACGTTCAACTGGAGCCTGCTGGTAGAGCCAAAGCCGAAGTGTAATACCAACAATATTCAGGCCACTACACGGTATTGTACGCGGAATGATGACGGTGGTAAGCGGTATACGTAATGATGCAAAATTTAGTCGCACAAGCTTCTAACCGCTTACTTATCACACCCGCATACAGCTCAATGACAACGCATCAATAAAGTGGCACCTTGTGGGCTGCAACGCGCGCAAAATGTGGCGCTCGCCCTCTTGTTTTTGTGAGCACTAGCACGCACGCATGCAGCGCACAACCACAAACGGAGTGATCAACGTACAAGACGCGATGCGTGTATTGTTCACGGAAAGACTGCCGCGTACGTGCTGTATGCTGTAGCAATACTTTCGGCGACTGCACAACATAGCAGCACGATACAGGTGCAGTCGTAAACAGCACATTCTCGCCATCGGCCATACCATGCTGAATACGCCGGTTCTCGTCCGATCCCCGAAGCTAAGCAGCATTGGGCTCGGTCAGTACTTGGGAGGGAGACCACCTGGGAACACCTAGTGCTGATGGCACCGTTCTTTTTTGCTTTTTTATTGCGTGCTTCTGTGACGTCTTGTTTTTTTTTTCATTTGCACAACGTGTGGGTGGTTGCATTTACTGTAACTTACGTTCAACTGGAGCCTGCTGGTAGAGCCAAAGCCGAAGTGTAATACCAACAATATTCAGGCCACTACACGGTATTGTACGCGGAATGATGACGGTGGTAAGCGGTATACGTAATGATGCAAAATTTAGTCGCACAAGCTTCTAACCGCTTACTTATCACACCCGCATACAGCTCAATGACAACGCATCAATAAAGTGGCACCTTGTGGGCTGCAACGCGCGCAAAATGTGGCGCTCGCCCTCTTGTTTTTGTGAGCACTAGCACGCACGCATGCAGCGCACAACCACAAACGGAGTGATCAACGTACAAGACGCGATGCGTGTATTGTTCACGGAAAGACTGCCGCGTACGTGCTGTATGCTGTAGCAATACTTTCGGCGACTGCACAACATAGCAGCACGATACAGGTGCAGTCGTAAACAGCACATTCTCGCCATCGGCCATACCATGCTGAATACGCCGGTTCTCGTCCGATCCCCGAAGCTAAGCAGCATTGGGCTCGATCAGTACTTGGGAGGGAGACCACCTGGGAACACCGAGTGCTGATGGCACCGTTCTTTTTGCTTTTTTATTGCGTCCTTCTGTGACGTCTTGTTTTTTTCATTTGCACAACGTGTGGGTGGTTGCATTTAGTGTAACTTGCGTTCAACGGGAGCGTGCTGGTAGAGCCAACGCCGAAGTGTAACACCAACAATATTCAGGCCACTACACGATATTGTACGCGGAATGATGACGGTGGTAAGCGGTATACGTAATCATGCAAAATTTAGTCGCACAAGCTTCTAACCGCTTACTTATCACACCCGCATACAGCTCAATGACAACGCATCAATAAAGTGGCACCTTGTTTGCTGCAACGCGCGCAAAATGTGGCGCCCGCCCTCTTGTTTTTGTGAGCACTAGCACGCACGCATGGAGCGAACAACCACAAACGGAGTGATCAACGTACACGACGCCGGCGTGTATTGTTCACGGAAAGACTGCCGCGTACGTGCTGTATGCTGTAGCAATACATTCGGCGACTGCACAACATAGCAGCACGATACAGGTGCAGTCGTAAACAGCACATTCTCGCCATCGGCCATACCATGCTGAATACGCCGGTTCTCGTCCGATCCCCGAAGCTAAGCAGCATTGGGCTCGATCAGTACTTGGGAGGGAGACCACCTGGGAACACCGAGTGCTGATGGCACCGTTCTTTTTGCTTTTTTATTGCGTCCTTCTGTGACGTCTTGTTTTTTTCATTTGCACAACGTGTGGGTGGTTGCATTTAGTGTAACTTGCGTTCAACGGGAGCGTGCTGGTAGAGCCAACGCCGAAGTGTAACACCAACAATATTCAGGCCACTACACGATATTGTACGCGGAATGATGACGGTGGTAAGCGGTATACGTAATCATGCAAAATTTAGTCGCACAAGCTTCTAACCGCTTACTTATCACACCCGCATACAGCTCAATGACAACGCATCAATAAAGTGGCACCTTGTTTGCTGCAACGCGCGCAAAATGTGGCGCTCGCCCTCTTGTTTTTGTGAGCACTAGCACGCACGCATGGAGCGAACAACCACAAACGGAGTGATCAACGTACACGACGCCTGCGTGTATTGTTCACGGAAAGACTGCCGCGTACGTGCTGTATGCGGTAGCAATACATTCGGCGACAGCACAACATAGCAGCACGACACATGTGCAGTCGTAAACAGCACATTCTCTTCATCGGCCATACCATGCTGAATACGCCGGTTCTCGTCCGATCCCCGAAGCTAAGCAGCATTGGGCTCGGTCAGTACTTGGGAGGGAGACCACCTGGGAACACCGAGTGCTGATGGCACCGTTCTTTTTGCTTTTTTATTGTGTGCTTCTGTGACGTCTTGTTTTTTTTTTCATTTGCACAACGTGTGGGTGGTTGCATTTACTGTAACTTACGCTCAACTGGAGCCTGCTGATAGAGCCAACGCCGAAGTGTAACACCAACAATATTCAGGCCACTACACGATATTGTACGCGGAATGATGACGGTGGTAAGCGGTATACGTAATGATGCAAAATTTAGTCGCACAAGCTTCTCACCGCTTACTTATCACACACGCATACAGCTCAATGACAACGCATCAATAAAGTGGCACCTTGTGGGCTGCAACGCGCGCAAAATGTGGCGCTCGCCCTCTTGTTTTTGTGAGCACTAGCACGCACGCATGCAGCGCACAACCACAAACGGAGTGATCAACGTACAGACGCGATGCGTGTATTGTTCACGGAAAGACTGCCGCGTACGTGCTGTATGCTGTAGCAATACTTTCGGCGACTGCACAACATAGCAGCACGATACAGGTGCAGTCGTAAACAGCACATTCTCGCCATCGGCCATACCATGCTGAATACGCCGGTTCTCGTCCGATCCCCGAAGCTAAGCAGCATTTGCTCGATCAGTACTTGGGAGGGAGACCACCTGGGAACACCGAGTGCTGATGGCACCGTTCTTTTTGCTTTTTTATTGCGTCCTTCTGTGACGTCTTGTTTTTTTCATTTGCACAACGTGTGGGTGGTTGCATTTAGTGTAACTTGCGTTCAACGGGAGCGTGCTGGTAGAGCCAACGCCGAAGTGTAACACCAACAATATTCAGGCCACTACACGATATTGTACGCGGAATGATGACGGTGGTAAGCGGTATACGTAATCATGCAAAATTTAGTCGCACAAGCTTCTAACCGCTTACTTATCACACCCGCATACAGCTCAATGACAACGCATCAATAAAGTGGCACCTTGTTTGCTGCAACGCGCGCAAAATGTGGCGCCCGCCCTCTTGTTTTTGTGAGCACTAGCACGCACGCATGGAGCGAACAACCACAAACGGAGTGATCAACGTACACGACGCCTGCGTGTATTGTTCACGGAAAGACTGCCGCGTACGTGCTGTATGCTGTAGCAATACATTCGGCGACTGCACAACATAGCAGCACGATACAGGTGCAGTCGTAAACAGCACATTCTCGCCATCGGCCATACCATGCTGAATACGCCGGTTCTCGTCCGATCCCCGAAGCTAAGCAGCATTGGGCTCGATCAGTACTTGGGAGGGAGACCACCTGGGAACACCGAGTGCTGATGGCACCGTTCTTTTTGCTTTTTTATTGCGTCCTTCTGTGACGTCTTGTTTTTTTCATTTGCACAACGTGTGGGTGGTTGCATTTAGTGTAACTTGCGTTCAACGGGAGCGTGCTGGTAGAGCCAACGCCGAAGTGTAACACCAACAATATTCAGGCCACTACACGATATTGTACGCGGAATGATGACGGTGGTAAGCGGTATACGTAATCATGCAAAATTTAGTCGCACAAGCTTCTAACCGCTTACTTATCACACCCGCATACAGCTCAATGACAACGCATCAATAAAGTGGCACCTTGTTTGCTGCAACGCGCGCAAAATGTGGCGCTCGCCCTCTTGTTTTTGTGAGCACTAGCACGCACGCATGGAGCGAACAACCACAAACGGAGTGATCAACGTACACGACGCCTGCGTGTATTGTTCACGGAAAGACTGCCGCGTACGTGCTGTATGCTGTAGCAATACATTCGGCGACAGCACAACATAGCAGCACGACACATGTGCAGTCGTAAACAGCACATTCTCTTCATCGGCCATACCATGCTGAATACGCCGGTTCTCGTCCGATCCCCGAAGCTAAGCAGCATTGGGCTCGGTCAGTACTTGGGAGGGAGACCACCTGGGAACACCGAGTGCTGATGGCACCGTTCTTTTTGCTTTTTTATTGTGTGCTTCTGTGACGTCTTGTTTTTTTTTTCATTTGCACAACGTGTGGGTGGTTGCATTTACTGTAACTTACGCTCAACTGGAGCCTGCTGATAGAGCCAACGCCGAAGTGTAACACCAACAATATTCAGGCCACTACACGATATTGTACGCGGAATGATGACGGTGGTAAGCGGTATACGTAATGATGCAAAATTTAGTCGCACAAGCTTCTCACCGCTTACTTATCACACACGCATACAGCTCAATGACAACGCATCAATAAAGTGGCACCTTGTTTGCTGCAACGCGCGCAAAATGTGGCGCTCGCCCTCTTGTTTTTGTGAGCACTACCACGCACGCATGCAGCGAACAACCACAAACGGAGTGATCAACATACACGACGCGTGCATGTATTGTTCACGGTAAGACTGCCGCGTACATGCTGTATGCTGTAGCAATACATTCGGCGACTGCACAACATAGCAGCACGATACAGGTGCAGTCGTAAACAGCACATTCTCGCCATCGGCCATACCATGCTGAATACGCCGGTTCTTGTCCGATCCCCGAAGCTAAGCAGCATTGGGCTCGGTCAGTACTTGGGAGGGAGACCACCTGGGAACACCGAGTGCTGATGGCACCGTGCTTTTTGCTTTTTTATTGCGTGCTTCTGTGACGTCTTGTTTTTTTTTCATTTGCACAACGTGTGGGTGGTTGCATTTACTGTAACTTACGTTCAACTGGAGCCTGCTGGTAGAGCCAACGCCGAAGTGTAAAACCAACAATATTCAGGCCACTACACGATATTGTACGCGGAATGATGACGGTGGTAAGCGGTATACGTAATCATGCAAAATTTAGTCGCACAAGCTTCTAACCGCTTACTTATCACACCCGCATACAGCTCAATGACAACGCATCAATAAAGTGGCACCTTGTTTGCTGCAACGCGCGCAAAATGTGGCGCTCGCCCTCTTGTTTTTGTGAGCACTAGCACGCACGCATGGAGCGAACAACCACAAACGGAGTGATCAACGTACACGACGCCTGCGTGTATTGTTCACGGAAAGACTGCCGCGTACGTGCTGTATGCTGTAGCAATACATTCGGCGACTGCACAACATAGCAGCACGACACATGTGCAGTCGTAAACAGCACATTCTCGCCATCGGCCATACCATGCTTAATACGCCGGTTCTCGTCCGATCCCCGAAGCTAAGCAGCATTGGGCTCGGTCAGTACTTAGGAGGGACACCACCTGGGAACACCGAGTGCTGATGGCACCGTTCTTTTTGCTTTTTTATTGCGTGCTTCTGTGACGTCTTGTTTTTTTTTTCATTTGCACAACGTGTGGGTGGTTGCATTTACTGTAACTTACGTACAACTGGAGCCTGCTGGTAGAGCCAACGCCGAAGTGTAACACCAACAATATTCAGGCCACTACACGATATTGTACGCGGAATGATGACGGTGGTAAGCGGTATACGTAATGATGCAAAATTTAGTCGCACAAGCTTCTAACCGCTTACTTATCACACCCGCATACAGCTCAATGACAACGCATCAATAAAGTGGCACCTTGTGGGCTGCAACGCGCGCAAAATGTGGCGCTCGCCCTCTTGTTTTTGTGAGCACTAGCACGCACGCATGCAGCGAACAACCACAAACGGAGTGATCAACGTACACGACGCGTGCGTGTATTGTTCACGGTAAGACTGCCGCGTACTTGCTGTTTGCTGTAGCAATACATTCGGCGACTGCACAACATAGCAGCACGATACAGGTGCAGTCGTAAACAGCACATTCTCGCCATCGGCCATACCATGCTGAATACGCCGGTTCTCGTCCGATCCCCGAAGCTAAGCAGCATTGGGCTCGGTCAGTACTTGGGAGGAAGACCACCTGGGAACACCTAGTGCTGATGGCACCGTTCTTTTTTGCTTTTTTATTGCGTGCTTCTGTGACGTCTTGTTTTTTTTTCATTTGCACAACGTGTGGGTGGTTGCATTTACTGTAACTTACGTTCAACTGGAGCCTGCTGGTAGAGCCAAAGCCGAAGTGTAATACCAACAATATTCAGGCCACTACACGGTATTGTATGCGGAATGATGACGGTGGTAAGCGGTATACGTAATGATGCAAAATTTAGTCGCACAAGCTTCTAACCGCTTACTTATCACACCCGCATACAGCTCAATGACAACGCATCAATAAAGTGGCACCTTGTGGGCTGCAACGCGCGCAAAATGTGGCGCTCGCCCTCTTGTTCTTGTGAGCACTAGCACGCACGCATGCAGCGCACAACCACAAACGGAGTGATCAACGTACAAGACGCGATGCGTGTATTGTTCACGGAAAGACTGCCGCGTACGTGCTGTATGCTGTAGCAATACTTTCGGCGACTGCACAACATAGCAGCACGATACAGGTGCAGTCGTAAACAGCACATTCTCGCCATCGGCTATACCATGCTTAATACGCCGGTTCTCGTCCGATCCCCGAAGCTAAGCAGCATTGGGCTCGATCAGTACTTGGGAGGGAGACCACCTGGGAACACCGAGTGCTGATGGCACCGTTCTTTTTGCTTTTTTATTGCGTCCTTCTGTGACGTCTTGTTTTTTTCATTTGCACAACGTGTGGGTGGTTGCATTTAGTGTAACTTGCGTTCAACGGGAGCGTGCTGGTAGAGCCAACGCCGAAGTGTAACACCAACAATATTCAGGCCACTACACGATATTGTACGCGGAATGATGACGGTGGTAAGCGGTATACGTAATCATGCAAAATTTAGTCGCACAAGCTTCTAACCGCTTACTTATCACACCCGCATACAGCTCAATGACAACGCATCAATAAAGTGGCACCTTGTTTGCTGCAACGCGCGCAAAATGTGGCGCTCGCCCTCTTGTTTTTGTGAGCACTAGCACGCACGCATGGAGCGAACAACCACAAACGGAGTGATCAACGTACACGACGCCAGCGTGTATTGTTCACGGAAAGACTGCCGCGTACGTGCTGTATGCTGTAGCAATACATTCGGCGACAGCACAACATAGCAGCACGACACATGTGCAGTCGTAAACAGCACATTCTCTTCATCGGCCATACCATGCTGAATACGCCGGTTCTCGTCCGATCCCCGAAGCTAAGCAGCATTGGGCTCGGTCAGTACTTGGGAGGGAGACCACCTGGGAACACCGAGTGCTGATGGCACCGTTCTTTTTGTTTTTTATTGTGTGCTTCTGTGACGTCTTGTTTTTTTTCATTTGCACAACGTGTGGGTGGTTGCATTTACTATAACTTACGCTCAACTGGAGCCTGCTGATAGAGCCAACGCCGAAGTGTAACACCAACAATATTCAGGCCACTACACGATATTGTACGCGGAATGATGACGGTGGTAAGCGGTATACGTAATGATGCAAAATTTAGTCGCACAAGCTTCTCACCGCTTACTTATCACACACGCATACAGCTCAATGACAACGCATCAATAAAGTGGCACCTTGTGGGCTGCAACGCGCGCAAAATGTGGCGCTCGCCCTCTTGTTTTTGTGAGCACTAGCACGCACGCATGCAGCGAACAACCACAAACGGAGTGATCAACATACACGACGCGTGCGTGTATTGTTCACGGTAAGACTGCCGCGTACTTGCTGTATGCCGTCGCAATACATTCGGCGACTGCACAACATAGCAGCACGATACAGGTGCAGTCGTAAACAGCACATTCTCGCCATCGGCCATACCATGCTGAATACGCCGGTTCTTGTCCGATCCCCGAAGCTAAGCAGCATTGGGCTCGGTCAGTACTTGGGAGGGAGACCACCTGGGAACACCGAGTGCTGATGGCGCCGTTCTTTTTCCTTTCTTATTGCGTGCTTCTGTGACGTCTTGTTTTTTTCATTTGCACAACGTGTGGGTGGTTGCATTTAGTGTAACTTACGTTCAACGGGAGCGTGTTGGTAGAGCCAACGCCGAAGTGTAACACCAACAATATTCAGGCCACTACACGACATTGTACGCGGAATGATGACGGTGGTAAGCGGTATACGTAATGATGCAAAATTTAGTCGCACAAGCATCTAACCGCTTACTTATCACACCCGCATACAGCTCAATGACAACGCATCAATAAAGTGGCACCTTGTGGGCTGCAACGCGCGCAAAATGTGGCGCTCGCCCTCTTGTTTTTGTGAGCACTAGCACGCACGCATGCAGCGAACAACCACAAACGGAGTGATCAACATACACGACGCGTGCGTGTATTGTTCACGGTAAGACTGCCGCGTACTTGCTGTATGCTGTAGCAATACATTCGGCGACTGCACAACATAGCAGCACGATACAGGTGCAGTCGTAAACAGCACATTCTCGCCATCGGCCATACCATGCTGAATACGCCGGTTCTCGTCCGATCCCCGAAGCTAAGCAGCATTGGGCTCGGTCAGTACTTGGGAGGGAGACCACCTGGGAACACCGAGTGCTGATGGCACCGTTCTTTTTGCTTTTTTATTGCGTGCTTCTGTGACGTCTTGTTTTTTTGTCATTTGCACAACGTGTGGGCGGTTGCATTTACTGTAACTTACGTTCAACTGGAGCCTGCTGGTAGAGCCAACGCCGAAGTGTAACACCAACAATATTCAGGCCACTGCACGATATTGTACGCGGAATGATGACGGTGGTAAGCGGTATACGTAATGATGCAAAATTTAGTCGCACAAGCTTCTAACCGCTTACTTATCACACCCACATACAGCTCAATGACAACGCATCAATAAAGTGGCACCTTGTGGGCTGCAACGCGCGCAAAATGTGGCGCTCGCCCTCTTGTTTTTGTGAGCACTAGCACGCACTCATGCAGCGAACAACCACAAACGGAGTGATCAACGTACACGACGCGTGCGTGTATTGTTCACGGAAAGACTGCCGCGTACGTGCTGTATGCTGTAGCAATACTTTCGGCGACTGCACAACATAGCAGCACGATACAGGTGCAGTCGTAAACAGCACATTCTCGCCATCGGCCATACCATGCTGAATACGCCGGTTCTCCTCCGATCCCCGAAGCTAAGCAGCATTGGGCTCGGTCAGTACTTGGGAGGGAGACCACCTGGGAACACCGAGTGCTGATGGCACCGTTCTTTTTGCTTTTTTATTGCGTGCTTCTGTGACGTCTTGTTTTTTTCATTTGCACAACGTGTGGGTGGTTGCATTTAGTGTAACTTGCGTTCAACGGGAGCGTGCTGGTAGAGCCAACGCCGAAGTGTAACACCAACAATATTCAGGCCACTACACGACATTGTACGCGGAATGATGACGGTGGTAAGCGGTATACGTAATGATGCAAAATTTAGTCGCACAAGCATCTAACCGCTTACTTATCACACCCGCATACAGCTCAATGACAACGCATCAAAAAGTGGCACCTTGTGGGCTGCAACGCGCGCAAAATGTGGCGCTCGCCCTCTTGTTTTTGTGAGCACTAGCACGCACGCATGCAGCGAACAACAACAAACGGAGTGATCAACGTACACGACGCGTGCGTGTGTTGTTCACGGTAAGACTGCCGCGTACTTGCTGTATGCTGTAGCAATACATTCGGCGACTGCACAACATAGCAGCACGATACAGGTGCAGTCGTAAACAGCACATTCTCTCCATCGGCCATACCATGCTGAATACGCCGGTTCTCGTCCGATCCCCGAAGCTAAGCAGCATTGGGCTCGGTCAGTACTTGGGAGGGAGACCACCTGGGAACACCGAGTGCTGATGGCACCGTTCTTCTTGCTTTTTTATTGCGTGCTTCTGTGACGTCTTGTTTTTTTTTCATTTGCACAACGTGTGGGTTTTTGCATTTTCTGTAACTTACGTTCAACTGGAGCCTGCTGATAGAGCCAACGCCGAAGTGTAACACCAACAATATTCAGGCCACTACACTATATTGTACGCGGAATGATGACGGTGGTAAGCGGTATACGTAATGATGCAAAATTTAGTCGCACAAGCTTCTAACCGCTTACTTATCACACCCGCATTCAGCTCAATGACAACGCATCAATAAAGTGGCACCTTGTTTGCTGCAACGCGCGCAAAATGTGGCGCTCGCCCTCTTGTTTTTGTGAGCACTAGCACGCACGCATGCAGCGAACAACCACAAACGGAGTGATCAACGTACACGACGCCTGCGTGTATTGTTCACGGAAAGACTGCCGCGTACGTGCTGTATGCTGTAGCAATATATTCGGCGACTGCACAACATAGCAGCACGATACATGTGCAGTCGTAAACAGCACATTCTCGCCATCGGCCATACCATGCTGAATACGCCGGTTCTCGTCCGATCCCCGAAGCTAAGCAGCATTGGGCTCGGTCAGTACTTGGGAGGGAGACCACCTGGGAACACCGAGTGCTGATGGCACCGTTCTTTTCGCTTTTTTATTGCGTGCTTCTGTGACGTCTTGTTTTTTTTCATTTGCACAACGTGTGGGTTTTTGCATTTACTGTAACATACGTTGAACTGGAGCCTGCTGATAGAGCCAACGCCGAAGTGTAACACCAACAATATTCAGGCCACTACACGATATTGTACGCGGAATGATGACGGTGGTAAGCGGTATACGTAATGATGCAAAATTTAGTCGCACAAGCTTCTAACCGCTTACTTATCACACACGCATACAGCTCAATGACAACGCATCAATAAAGTGGCACCTTGTGGGCTGCAACGCGCGCAAAATGTGGCGCTCGCCCTCTTGTTTTTGTGAGCACTAGCACGCACGCATGCAGCGAACAACCACAAACGGAGTGATCAACGTACACGACGCGTGCGTGTATTGTTCACGGTAAGACTGCCGCGTACTTTCTGTATGCTGTAGCAATACATTCGGCGACTGCACAACATAGCAGCACGATAGAGGTGCAGTCGTAAACAGCACATTCTCGCCATGGGCCATACCATGCTGAATACGCCGGTTCTCGTCCGATCCCCGAAGCTAAGCAGCATTGGGCTCGGTCAGTACTTGGGAGGGAGACCACCTGGGAACACCGAGTGCTGATGGCACCGTTCTTTTTGATTTTTTATTGCGTGCTTCTGTGACGTCTTGTTTTTTTTTTCATTTGCACAACGTGTGGGTGGTTGCATTTACTGTAACTTACGTTCAACTGGAGCCTGCTGGTAGAGCCAACGCCGAAGTGTAACACCAACAATATTCAGGCCACTACACGATATTGTACGCGGAATGATGACGGTGGTAAGCGGTATACGTAATGATGCAAAATTTAGTCGCACAAGCTTCTAACCGCTTAAATATCACACCCGCATACAGCTCAATGACAACGCATCAACAAAGTGGCACCTTGTGGGCTGCAACGCGCGCAAAATGTGGCGCTCGCCCTCTTGTTTTTGTGAGCACTAGCACGCACGCATGCAGCGAACAACCACAAACGGAGTGATCAACGTACACGACGCGTGCGTGTATTGTTCACGGAAAGACTGCCGCGTACGTGCTGTATGCTGTAGCAATACTTTCGGCGAATGCACAACATAGCAGCACGATACAGGTGCAGTCGTAAACAGCACATTCTCGCCATCAGCCATACCATGCTGAATACGCCGGTTCTCGTCCGATCCCCGAAGCTAAGCAGCATTGGGCTCGGTCAGTACTTGGGAGGGAGACCACCTGGGAACACCGAGTGCTGATGGCACCGTTCTTTTTGCTTTCTTATTGCGTGCTTCTGTGACGTATTGTTTTTTTTCATTTGCACAACGTGTGGGTGGTTGCATTTAGTGTAACTTACGTTCAACGGGAGCGTGCTGGTAGAGCCAACGCCGAAGTGTAACACCAACAATATTCAGGCCACGACACGATATTGTACGCGGAATGATGACGGTGGTAAGCGGTATACGTAATGATGCAAAATTTAGTCGCACAAGCATCTAACCGCTTACTTATCACACCCACATACAGCTCAATGACAACGCATCAATAAAGTGGCACCTTGTGGGCTGCAACGCGCGCAAAATGTGGCGCTCGCCCTCTTGTTTTTGTGAGCACTAGCACGCACGCATGCAGCGAACAACCACAAACGGAGTGATCAACATACACGACGCGTGCGTGTATTGTTCACGGTAAGACTGCCGCGTACTTGCTGTATGCTGTAGCAATACATTCGGCGACTGCACAACATAGCAGCACGATACAGGTGCAGTCGTAAACAGCACATTCTCGCCATCGGCCATACCATGCTGAATACGCCGGTTCTCGTCCGATCCCCGAAGCTAAGCAGCATTGGGCTCGGTCAGTACTTGGGAGGGAGACCACCTGGGAACACCGAGTGCTGATGGCACCGTTCTTTTTGCTTTTTTATTGCGTGCTTCTGTGACGTCTTGTTTTTTTGTCATTTGCACAACGTGTGGGCGGTTGCATTTACTGTAACTTACGTTCAACTGGAGCCTGCTGGTAGAGCCAACGCCGAAGTGTAACACCAACAATATTCAGGCCACTGCACGATATTGTACGCGGAATGATGACGGTGGTAAGCGGTATACGTAATGATGCAAAATTTAGTCGCACAAGCTTCTAACCGCTTACTTATCACACCCACATACAGCTCAATGACAACGCATCAATAAAGTGGCACCTTGTGGGCTGCAACGCGCGCAAAATGTGGCGCTCGCCCTCTTGTTTTTGTGAGCACTAGCACGCACGCATGCAGAGAACAACCACAAACGGAGTGATCAACGTACACGACGCGTGCGTGTATTGTTCACGGAAAGACTGCCGCGTACGTGCTGTATGCTGTAGCAATACTTTCGGCGACTGCACAACATAGCAGCACGATACAGGTGCAGTCGTAAACAGCACATTCTCGCCATCGGCCATACCATGCTGAATACGCCGGTTCTCCTCCGATCCCCGAAGCTAAGCAGCATTGGGCTCGGTCAGTACTTGGGAGGGAGACCACCTGGGAACACCGAGTGCTGATGGCACCGTTCTTTTTGCTTTTTTATTGCGTGCTTCTGTGACGTCTTGTTTTTTTCATTTGCACAACGTGTGGGTGGTTGCATTTAGTGTAACTTGCGTTCAACGGGAGCGTGCTGGTAGAGCCAACGCCGAAGTGTAACACCAACAATATTCAGGCCACTACACGACATTGTACGCGGAATGATGACGGTGGTAAGCGGTATACGTAATGATGCAAAATTTAGTCGCACAAGCATCTAACCGCTTACTTATCACACCCGCATACAGCTCAATGACAACGCATCAAAAAGTGGCACCTTGTGGGCTGCAACGCGCGCAAAATGTGGCGCTCGCCCTCTTGTTTTTGTGAGCACTAGCACGCACGCATGCAGCGAACAACAACAAACGGAGTGATCAACGTACACGACGCGTGCGTGTGTTGTTCACGGTAAGACTGCCGCGTACTTGCTGTATGCTGTAGCAATACATTCGGCGACTGCACAACATAGCAGTACGATACAGGTGCAGTCGTAAACAGCACATTCTCTCCATCGGCCATACCATGCTGAATACGCCGGTTCTCGTCCGATCCCCGAAGCTAAGCAGCATTGGGCTCGGTCAGTACTTGGGAGGGAGACCACCTGGGAACACCGAGTGCTGATGGCACCGTTCTTCTTGCTTTTTTATTGCGTGCTTCTGTGACGTCTTGTTTTTTTTTCATTTGCACAACGTGTGGGTTTTTGCATTTTCTGTAACTTACGTTCAACTGGAGCCTGCTGATAGAGCCAACGCCGAAGTGTAACACCAACAATATTCAGGCCACTACACGATATTGTACGCGGAATGATGACGGTGGTAAGCGGTATACGTAATGATGCAAAATTTAGTCGCACAAGCTTCTAACCGCTTACTTATCACACCCGCATTCAGCTCAATGACAACGCATCAATAAAGTGGCACCTTGTTTGCTGCAACGCGCGCAAAATGTGGCGCTCGCCCTCTTGTTTTTGTGAGCACTAGCACGCACGCATGCAGCGAACAACCACAAACGGAGTGATCAACGTACACGACGCCTGCGTGTATTGTTCACGGAAAGACTGCCGCGTACGTGCTGTATGCTGTAGCAATATATTCGGCGACTGCACAACATAGCAGCACGATACATGTGCAGTCGTAAACAGCACATTCTCGCCATCGGCCATACCATGCTGAATACGCCGGTTCTCGTCCGATCCCCGAAGCTAAGCAGCATTGGGCTCGGTCAGTACTTGGGAGGGAGACCACCTGGGAACACCGAGTGCTGATGGCACCGTTCTTTTCGCTTTTTTATTGCGTGCTTCTGTGACGTCTTGTTTTTTTTCATTTGCACAACGTGTGGGTTTTTGCATTTACTGTAACATACGTTCAACTGGAGCCTGCTGATAGAGCCAACGCCGAAGTGTAACACCAACAATATTCAGGCCACTACACGATATTGTACGCGGAATGATGACGGTGGTAAGCGGTATACGTAATGATGCAAAATTTAGTCGCACAAGCTTCTAACCGCTTACTTATCACACACGCATACAGCTCAATGACAACGCATCAATAAAGTGGCACCTTGTGGGCTGCAACGCGCGCAAAATGTGGCGCTCGCCCTCTTGTTTTTGTGAGCACTAGCACGCACGCATGCAGCGAACAACCACAAACGGAGTGATCAACGTACACGACGCGTGCGTGTATTGTTCACGGTAAGACTGCCGCGTACTTTCTGTATGCTGTAGCAATACATTCGGCGACTGCACAACATAGCAGCACGATAGAGGTGCAGTCGTAAACAGCACATTCTCGCCATGGGCCATACCATGCTGAATACGCCGGTTCTCGTCCGATCCCCGAAGCTAAGCAGCATTGGGCTCGGTCAGTACTTGGGAGGGAGACCACCTGGGAACACCGAGTGCTGATGGCACCGTTCTTTTTGATTTTTTATTGCGTGCTTCTGTGACGTCTTGTTTTTTTTTTTTCATTTGCACAACGTGTGGGTGGTTGCATTTACTGTAACTTACGTTCAACTGGAGCCTGCTGGTAGAGCCAACGCCGAAGTGTAACACCAACAATATTCAGGCCACTACACGATATTGTACGCGGAATGATGACGGTGGTAAGCGGTATACGTAATGATGCAAAATTTAGTCGCACAAGCTTCTAACCGCTTAAATATCACACCCGCATACAGCTCAATGACAACGCATCAACAAAGTGGCACCTTGTGGGCTGCAACGCGCGCAAAATGTGGCGCTCGCCCTCTTGTTTTTGTGAGCACTAGCACGCACGCATGCAGCGAACAACCACAAACGGAGTGATCAACGTACACGAGGCGTGCGTGTATTGTTCACGGAAAGACTGCCGCGTACGTGCTGTATGCTGTAGCAATACTTTCGGCGAATGCACAACATAGCAGCACGATACAGGTGCAGTCGTAAACAGCACATTCTCGCCATCAGCCATACCATGCTGAATACGCCGGTTCTCGTCCGATCCCCGAAGCTAAGCAGCATTGGGCTCGGTCAGTACTTGGGAGGGAGACCACCTGGGAACACCGAGTGCTGATGGCACCGTTCTGTTTGCTTTCTTATTGCGTGCTTCTGTGACGTATTGTTTTTTTTTCATTTGCACAACGTGTGGGTGGTTGCATTTAGTGTAACTTACGTTCAACGGGAGCGTGCTGGTAGAGCCAACGCCGAAGTGTAACACCAACAATATTCAGGCCACGACACGATATTGTACGCGGAATGATGACGGTGGTAAGCGGTATACGTAATGATGCAAAATTTAGTCGCACAAGCATCTAACCGCTTACTTATCACACCCACATACAGCTCAATGACAACGCATCAATAAAGTGGCACCTTGTGGGCTGCAACGCGCGCAAAATGTGGCGCTCGCCCTCTTGTTTTTGTGAGCACTAGCACGCACGCATGCAGCGAACAACCACAAACGGAGTGATCAACGTACACGACGCGTGCGTGTGTTGTTCACGGTAAGACTGCCGCGTACTTGCTGTATGCTGTAGCAATACATTCGGCGACTGCACAACATAGCAGCACGATACAGGTGCAGTCGTAAACAGCACATTCTCGCCATCGGCCATACCATGCTGAATACGCCGGTTCTCGTCCGAAACCCGAAGCTAAGCAGCATTGGGCTCGGTCAGTACTTGGGAGGGAGACCACCTGGGAACACCGAGTGCTGATGGCACCGTTCTTTTTGCTTTTTTATTGCGAGCTTCTGTGACGTCTTGTTTTTTTTTTCATTTGCACAACGTGTGGGTGGTTGCATTTACTGTAACTTACGTTCAACTGGAGCCTGCTGGTAGAGCCAACGCCGAAGTGTAACACCAACAATATTCAGGCCACTACACGATATTGTACGCGGAATGATGACGGTGGTAAGCGGTATACTTAATGATGCAAAATTTAGTCGCACAAGCTTCTAACCGCTTACTTATCACACCCACATACAGCTCAATGACAAAGCATCAATAAAGTGGCACCTTGTGGGCTGCAACGCGCGCAAAATGTGGCGCTCGCCCTCTTGTTTTTGTGAGCACTAGCACGCACGCATGCAGCGAACAACCACAAACGGAGTGATCAACGTACACGACGCGTGCGTGTATTGTTCACGGAAAGACTGCCGCGTACGTGCTGTATGCTGTAGCAATACTTTCGGCGACTGCACAACATAGCAGCACGATACAGGTGCAGTCGTAAACAGCACATTCTCGCCATCGGCCATACCATGCTGAATACGCCGGTTCTCGTCCGATCCCCAAAGCTAAGCAGCATTGGGCTCGGTCAGTACTTGGGAGGGAGACCACCTGGGAACACCGAGTGCTGATGGCACCGTTCTTTTTGCTTTTTTATTGCGTGCTTCTGTGACGTCTTGTTTTTTTTTTCATTTGCACAACGTGTGGGTGGTTGCATTTACTGTAACTTACGTTCAACTGGAACCTGCTGGTAGAGCCAACGCCGAAGTGTAACACCAACAATATTCAGGCCACTACACGATATTGTACGCGGAATGATGACGGTGGTAAGCGGTATACGTAATGATGCAAAATTTAGTCGCACAAGCTTCTAACCGCTTACTTATCACACCCACATACAGCTCAATGACAACGCATCAATAAAGTGGCACCTTGTGGGCTGCAACGCGCGCAAAATGTGGCGCTCGCCCTCTTGTTTTTGTGAGCACTAGCACGCACGCATGCAGCGAACAACCACAAACGGAGTGATCAACGTACACGACGCGTGCGTGTATTGTTCACGGAAAGACTGCCGCGTACGTGCTGTATGCTGTAGCAATCCTTTCGGCGACTGCACAACATAGCAGCACGATACAGGTGCAGTCGTAAACAGCACATTCTCGCCATCGGCCACACCATGCTGAATACGCCGGTTCTCGTCCGATCCCCAAAGCTAAGCAGCATTGGGCTCGGTCAGTACTTGGGAGGGAGACCACCTGGGAACACCGAGTGCTGATGGCACCGTTCGTTTTGCTTTTTTATTGCGTGCTTCTGTGACGTCTTGTTTTTTTCATTTGCACAACGTGTGGGTGGTTGCATTTAGTGTAACTTACGTTCAACGGGAGCGTGCTGGTAGAGCCAACGCCGAAGTGTAACACCAACAATATTCAGGCCACTACACGATATTGTACGCGGAATGATGACGGTGGTAAGCGGTATACGTAATCATGCAAAATTTAGTCGCACAAGCTTCTAACCGCTTACTTATCACACCCACATACAGCTCAATGACAACGCATCAATAAAGTGGCACCTTGTTTGCTGCAACGCGCGCAAAATGTCGCGCTCGCCCTCTTGTTTTTGTGAGCACTAGCACGCACGCATGGAGCGAACAACCACAAACGGAGTGATCAACGTACACGACGCCTGCGTGTATTGTTCACGGAAAGACTGCCGCGTACGTGCTGTATGCTGTAGCAATATATTCGGCGACTGCACAACATAGCAGCACGATACATGTGCAGTCGTAAACAGCACATTCTCGCCATCGGCCATACCATGCTGAATACGCCGGTTCTCGTCCGATCCCCGAAGCTAAGCAGCATTGGGCTCGGTCAGTACTTGGGAGGGAGACCACCTGGGAACACCGAGTGCTGATGGCACCGTTCTTTTTGCTTTTCTATTGCGTGCTTCTGTGACGTCTTGCTTTTTTTTTCATTTGCACAACGTGTGGGATTTTGCATTTTCTGTAACTTACGTTCAACTGGAGCCTGCTGATAGAGCCAACGCCGAAGTGTAACACCAACAATATTCAGGCCACTACACGATATTGTACGCGGAATGATGACGGTGGTAAGCGGTATACGTAATCATGCAAAATTTAGCCGCACAAGCTTCTAACCGCTTACTTATCACACCTGCATACAGCTCAATGACAACGCATCAATAAAGTGGCACCTTGTTTGCTGCAACGCACGCAAAATGTCGCGCTCGCCCTCTTGTTTTTGTGAGCACCAGCACGCACGCATGGAGCGAACAACCACAAACGGAGTGATCAACGTACACGACGCCTGCGTGTATTGTTCACGGAAAGACTGCCGCGTACGTGCTGTATGCTGTAGCAATATATTCGGCGACTGCACAACATAGCAGCACGATACAGGTGCAGTCGTAAACAGCACATTCTCGCCATCAGCCATACCATGCTGAATACGCCGGTTCTCGTCCGATCCCCGAAGCTAAGCAGCATTGGGCTCGGTCAGTACTTGGGAGGGAGACCACCTGGGAACACCGAGTGCTGATGGCACCGTTCTTTTTGCTTTTTTATTGCGTGCTTCTGTGACGTCTTGTTTTTTTTTCATTTGCACAACGTGTGGGTGGTTGCATTTACTGTAAATTACGTTCAACTGGAGCCTGTTGGTAGAGCCAACGCCGAAGTGTAACACCAACAATATTCAGGCCACTACACGATATTGTACGCGGAATGATGACGGTGGTAAGCGGTATACGTAATGATGCAAAATTTAGTCGCACAAGCTTCTAACCGCTTACTTATCACACCCACATACAGCTCAATGACAACGCATCAATAAAGTGGCACCTTGTGGGCTGCAACGCGCGCAAAATGTGGCGCTCGCCCTCTTGTTTTTGTGAGCACTAGCACGCACGCATGCAGCGAACAACCACAAACGGAGTGATCAACGTACACGACGCGTGCGTGTATTGTTCACGGAAAGACTGCCGCGTACGTGCTGTATGCTGTAGCAATACTTTCGGCGACTGCACAACATAGCAGCACGATACAGGTGCAGTCGTAAACAGCACATTCTCGCCATCGGCCACACCATGCTGAATACGCCGGTTCTCGTCCGATCCCCAAAGCTAAGCAGCATTGGGCTCGGTCAGTACTTGGGAGGGAGACCACCTGGGAACACCGAGTGCTGATGGCACCGTTCGTTTTGCTTTTTTATTGCGTGCTTCTGTGACGTCTTGTTTTTTTCATTTGCACAACGTGTGGGTGGTTGCATTTAGTGTAACTTACGTTCAACGGGAGCGTGCTGGTAGAGCCAACGCCGAAGTGTAACACCAACAATATTCAGGCCACTACACGATATTGTACGCGGAATGATGACGGTGGTAAGCGGTATACGTAATCATGCAAAATTTAGTCGCACAAGCTTCTAACCGCTTACTTATCACACCCACATACAGCTCAATGACAACGCATCAATAAAGTGGCACCTTGTTTGCTGCAACGCGCGCAAAATGTCGCGCTCGCCCTCTTGTTTTTGTGAGCACTAGCACGCACGCATGGAGCGAACAACCACAAACGGAGTGATCAACGTACACGACGCCTGCGTGTATTGTTCACGGAAAGACTGCCGCGTACGTGCTGTATGCTGTAGCAATATATTCGGCGACTGCACAACATAGCAGCACGATACATGTGCAGTCGTAAACAGCACATTCTCGCCATCGGCCATACCATGCTGAATACGCCGGTTCTCGTCCGATCCCCGAAGCTAAGCAGCATTGGGCTCGGTCAGTACTTGGGAGGGAGACCACCTGGGAACACCGAGTGCTGATGGCACCGTTCGTTTTGCTTTTTTATTGCGTGCTTCTGTGACGTCTTGTTTTTTTCATTTGCACAACGTGTGGGTGGTTGCATTTAGTGTAACTTACGTTCAACGGGAGCGTGCTGGTAGAGCCAACGCCGAAGTGTAACACCAACAATATTCAGGCCACTACACGATATTGTACGCGGAATGATGACGGTGGTAAGCGGTATACGTAATCATGCAAAATTTAGTCGCACAAGCTTCTAACCGCTTACTTATCACACCCACATACAGCTCAATGACAACGCATCAATAAAGTGGCACCTTGTTTGCTGCAACGCGCGCAAAATGTCGCGCTCGCCCTCTTGTTTTTGTGAGCACTAGCACGCACGCATGGAGCGAACAACCACAAACGGAGTGATCAACGTACACGACGCCTGCGTGTATTGTTCACGGAAAGACTGCCGCGTACGTGCTGTATGCTGTAGCAATATATTCGGCGACTGCACAACATAGCAGCACGATACATGTGCAGTCGTAAACAGCACATTCTCGCCATCGGCCATACCATGCTGAATACGCCGGTTCTCGTCCGATCCCCGAAGCTAAGCAGCATTGGGCTCGGTCAGTACTTGGGAGGGAGACCACCTGGGAACACCGAGTGCTGATGGCACCGTTCTTTTTGCTTTTCTATTGCGTGCTTCTGTGACGTCTTGTTTTTTTTTTTCATTTGCACAACGTGTGGGATTTTGCATTTTCTGTAACTTACGTTCAACTGGAGCCTGCTGATAGAGCCAACGCCGAAGTGTAACACCAACAATATTCAGGCCACTACACGATATTGTACGCGGAATGATGACGGTGGTAAGCGGTATACGTAATCATGCAAAATTTAGCCGCACAAGCTTCTAACCGCTTACTTATCACACCTGCATACAGCTCAATGACAACGCATCAATAAAGTGGCACCTTGTTTGCTGCAACGCACGCAAAATGTCGCGCTCGCCCTCTTGTTTTTGTGAGCACCAGCACGCACGCATGGAGCGAACAACCACAAACGGAGTGATCAACGTACACGACGCCTGCGTGTATTGTTCACGGAAAGACTGCCGCGTACGTGCTGTATGCTGTAGCAATATATTCGGCGACTGCACAACATAGCAGCACGATACAGGTGCAGTCGTAAACAGCACATTCTCGCCATCAGCCATACCATGCTGAATACGCCGGTTCTCGTCCGATCCCCGAAGCTAAGCAGCATTGGGCTCGGTCAGTACTTGGGAGGGAGACCACCTGGGAACACCGAGTGCTGATGGCACCGTTCTTTTTGCTTTTTATTGCGTGCTTCTGTGACGTCTTGTTTTTTTTTTCATTTGCACAACGTGTGGGTGGTTGCATTTACTGTAAATTACGTTCAACTGGAGCCTGCTGGTAGAGCCAACGCCGAAGTGTAACACCAACAATATTCAGGCCACTACACGATATTGTACGCGGAATGATGACGGTGGTAAGCGGTATACGTAATGATGCAAAATTTAGTCGCACAAGCTTCTAACCGCTTACTTATCACACCCGCATACAGCTCAATGACAACGCATCAATAAAGTGGCACCTTGTGGGCTGCAACGCGCGCAAAATGTGGCGCTCGCCCTCTTGTTTTTGTGAGCACTAGCACGCACGCATGCAGCGAACAACCACAAACGGAGTGATCAACGTACACGACGCGTGCGTGTATTGTTCACGGTAAGACTGCCGCGTACTTGCTGTATGCTGTAGCAATACATTCGGCGACTGCACAACATAGCAGCACGATACAGGTGCAGTCGTAAACAGCACATTCTCACCATCAGCCATACATGCTGAATACGCCGGTTCTCGTCCGCTCCCCGAAGCTAAGCAGCATTGGGCTCGGTCAGTACTTGGGAGGGAGACCACGTGGGAACACCGAGTGCTGATGGCACCGTTCTTTTTGCTTTTTTATTGCGTGCTTCTGTGACGTCTTGTTTTTTTTTTTTTCATTTGCACAACGTGTGGGTGGTTGCATTTACTGTAAATTACGTTCAAATGGAGCCGGCTGGTAGAGCCAACGCCGAAGTGTAACACCAACAATATTCAGGCCACTACACGATATTGTACGCGGAATGATGACGGTGGTAAGCGGTATACGTAATGATGCAAAATTTAGTCGCACAAGCTTCTAACCGCTTACTTATCACACCCGCATACAGCTCAATGACAACGCATCAATAAAGTGGCACCTTGTTTGTTGCAACGCGCGCAAAATGTGGCGCTCGCCCTCTTGTTTTTGTGAGCACTAGCACGCACGCATGCAGCGAACAACCAAAACGGAGTGATCAACGTACACGACGCGTGCGTGTATTGTTCACGGAAAGACTGCCGCGTACGTGCTGTATGCTGTAGCAATACTTTCGGCGACTGCACAACATAGCAGCACGATACAGGTGCAGTCGTAAAAAGCACATTCTCGCCATCGGCCATACCATGCTGAATACGCCGGTTCTCGTCCGCTCCCCGAAGCTAAGCAGCATTGGGCTCGGTCAGTACTTGGGAGGGAGACCACCTGGGAACACCGAGTGCTGATGGCACCGTTCTTTTTGCTTTTTTATTGCGTGCTTCTGTGACGTCTTGTTTTTTTTTTTCATTTGCACAACGTGTGGGTGGTTGCATTTACTGTAAATTACGTTCAACTGGAGCCTGCTGGTAGAGCCAACGCCGAAGTGTAACACCAACAATATTCAGGCCACTACACGATATTGTACGCGGAATGATGACGGTTGTAAGCGGTATACGCAATGATGCAAAATTTAGTCGCACAAGCTTCTAACCGCTTACTTATCACACCCGCATACAGCTCAATGACAACGCATCAATAAAGTGGCACCTTGTGGGCTGCAACGTGCGCAAAATGTGGCGCTCGCCCTCTTGTTTTTGTGAGCACTGGCACGCACGCATGCAGCGAACAACCACAAACGGAGTGATCAACGTACACGACGCGTGCATGTATTGTTCACAGAAAGACTGCCGCGTACGTGCTGTATGCTGTAGCAATACTTTCGGCGACTGCACAACATAGCAGCACGATACAGGTGCAGTCGTACACAGCACATTCTCGCCATCGGCCATACCATGCTGAATACGCCGGTTCTCGTCCGCTCCCCGAAGCTAAGCAGCATTCGGCTCGGTCAGTACTTGGGAGGGAGACCACCTGGGAACACCGAGTGCTGATGGCACCGTTCTTTTTGCTTTTTTATTGCGTGCTTCTGTGACATCTTGTTTTTTTTTTTCATTTGCACAACGTGTGGGTGGTTGCATTTACTGTAAATTACGTTCAACTGGAGCCTGCTGGTAGAGCCAACGCCGAAGTGTAACACCAACAATATTCAGGCCACTACACGATATTGTACGCGGAATGATGACGGTGGTAAGCGGTATACGTAATGATGCAAAATTTAGTCGCACAAGCTTCTAACCGCTTACTTATCACACCCGCATACAGCTCAATGACAACGCATCAATAAAGTGGCACCTTGTGGGCTGCAACGCGCGCAAAATGTGGCGCTCGCCCTCTTGTTTTTGTGAGCACTAGCACGCACGCATGCAGCGAACAACCACAAACGGAGTGATCAACGTACACGACGCGTGCGTGTATTGTTCACGGTAAGACTGCCGCGTACTTGCTGTATGCTGTAGCAATACATTCGGCGACTGCACAACATAGCAGCACGATACAGGTGCAGTCGTAAACAGCACATTCTCACCATCAGCCATACCATGCTGAATACGCCGGTTCTCGTCCGCTCCCCGAAGCTAAGCAGCATTGGGCTCGGTCAGTACTTGGGGGGGAGACCACGTGCGAACACCGAGTGCTGATGGCACCGTTCTTTTTGCTTTTTTATTGCGTGCTTCTGTGACTTCTTGTTTTTTTTCATTTGCACAACGTGTGGGTGGTTGCATTTACTGTAAATTACGTTCAACTGGAGCCGGCTGGTAGAGCCAACGCCGAAGTGTAACACCAACAATATTCAGGCCACTACACGATATTGTACGCGGAATGATGACGGTTGTAAGCGGTATACGTAATGATGCAAAATTTAGTCGCACAAGCTTCTAACCGCTTACTTATCACACCCGCATACAGCTCAATGACAACGCATCAATAAAGTGGCACCTTGTGGGCTGCAACGTGCTTAAAATGTGGCGCTCGCCCTCTTGTTTTTGTGAGCACTGGCACGCACGCATGCAGCGAACAACCACAAACGGAGTGATCAACGTACACGACGCGTGCATGTATTGTTCACAGAAAGACTGCCGCGTACGTGCTGTATGCTGTAGCAATACTTTCGGCGACTGCACAACATAGCAGCACGATACAGGTGCAGTCGTAAACAGCACATTCTCGCCATCGGCCATACCATGCTGAATACGCCGGTTCTCGTCCGCTCCCCGAAGCTAAGCAGCATTGGGCTCGGTCAGTACTTGGGAGGGAGACCACCTGGGAACACCGAGTGCTGATGGCACCGTTCTTTTTGCTTTTTTATTGGGTGCTTCTGTGACATCTTGTTTTTTTTTTCATTTGCACAACGTGTGGGTGGTTGCATTTACTGTAAATTACGTTCAACTGGAGCCTGCTGGTAGAGCCAACGCCGAAGTGTAACACCAACAATATTCAGGCCACTACACGATATTGTACGCGGAATGATGACGGTGGTAAGCGGTATACGTAATGATGCAAAATTTAGTCGCACAAGCTTCTAACCGCTTACTTATCACACCCGCATACAGCTCAATGACAACGCATCAATAAAGTGGCACCTTGTGGGCTGCAACGCGCGCAAAATGTGGCGCTCGCCCTCTTGTTTTTGTGAGCACTAGCACGCACGCATGCAGCGAACAACCACAAACGGAGTGATCAACGTACACGACGCGTGCGTGTATTGTTCGCGGAAAGACTGCCGCGTACGTGCTGTATGCTGTAGCAATACTTTCGGCGACTGCACAACATAGCAGCACGATACAGGTGCAGTCGTAAACAGCACATTCTCGCCATCGGCCATACCATGCTGAATACGCCGGTTCTCGTCCGCTTCCCGAAGCTAAGCAGCATTGGGCTCGGTCAGTACTTGGGAGGCAGACCACCTGGGAACACCGAGTGCTGATGGCACCGTTCTTTTTGCTTTTTTATTGCGTGCTTCTGTGACGTCTTGTTTTTTTTTTCATTTGCACAACGTGTGGGTGGTTGCATTTACTGTAAATTACGTTCAACTGGAGCCTGCTGGTAGAGCCAACGCCGAAGTGTAACACCAACAATATTCAGGCCACTACACGATATTGTACGCGGAATGATGACGGTGGTAAGCGGTATACGTAATGATGCAAAATTTAGTCGCACAAGCTTCTAACCGCTTACTTATCACACCCGCATACAGCTCAATGACAACGCTTCAATAAAGTGGCACCCTTGTTTGCTGCAACGCGCGCAAAATGTGGCGCTCGCCCTCTTGTTTTTGTGAGCACTAGCACGCACGCATGCAGCGAACAACCACAAACGGAGTGATCAACGTACACGACGCGTGCGTGTATTGTTCACGGTAAGACTGCCGCGTACTTGCTGTATGCTGTAGCAATACATTCGGCGACTGCACAACATAGCAGCACGATACAGGTGCAGTCGTAAACAGCACATTCTCACCATCAGCCATACCATGCTGAATACGCCGGTTCTCGTCCGCTCCCCGAAGCTAAGCAGCATTGGGCTCGGTCAGTACTTGGGAGGGAGACCACGTGCGAACACCGAGTGCTGATGGCACCGTTCTTTTTGCTTTTTTATTGCGTGCTTCTGTGACGTCTTGTTTTTTTTTTCATTTGCACAACGTGTGGGTGGTTGCATTTACTGTAAATTACGTTCAACTGGAGCCGGCTGGTAGAGCCAACGCCGAAGTGTAACACCAACAATATTCAGGCCACTACACGATATTGTACGCGGAATGATGACGGTGGTAAGCGGTATACGTAATGATGCAAAATTTAGTCGCACAAGCTTCTAACCGCTTACTTATCACACCCGCATACAGCTCAATGACAACACATCAATAAAGTGGCACCTTGTGGGCTGCAACGCGCGCAAAATGTGGCGCTCGCCCTCTTGTTTTTGTGAGCACTAGCACGCACGCATGCAGCGAACAACCACAAACGGAGAGATCAACGTACACGACGCGTGCGTGTATTGTTCACGGAAAGACTGCCGCGTACGTGCTGTATGCTGTAGCAATACTTTCGGCGACTGCACAACATAGCAGCACGATACAGGTGCAGTCGTAAACAGCACATTCTCGCCATCGGCCATACCATGCTGAATACGCCGGTTCTCGTCCGCTTCCCGAAGCTAAGCAGCATTGGGCTCGGTCAGTACTTGGGAGGCAGACCACCTGGGAACACCGAGTGCTGATGGCACCGTTCTTTTTGCTTTTTTATTGCGTGCTTCTGTGACGTCTTGTTTTTTTTTTCATTTGCACAACGTGTGGGTGGTTGCATTTACTGTAAATTACGTTCAACTGGAGCCTGCTGGTAGAGCCAACGCCGAAGTGTAACACCAACAATATTCAGGCCACTACACGATATTGTACGCGGAATGATGACGGTGGTAAGCGGTATACGTAATGATGCAAAATTTAGTCGCACAAGCTTCTAACCGCTTACGTATCACACCCGCATACAGCTCAATGACAACGCTTCAATAAAGTGGCACCCTTGTTTGCTGCAACGCGCGCAAAATGTGGCGCTCGCCCTCTTGTTTTTGTGAGCACTAGCACGCACGCATGCAGCGAACAACCACAAACGGAGTGATCAACGTACACGACGCGTGCGTGTATTGTTCACGGTAAGACTGCCGCGTACTTGCTGTATGCTGTAGCAATACATTCGGCGACTGCACAACATAGCAGCACGATACAGGTGCAGTCGTAAACAGCACATTCTCACCATCAGCCATACCATGCTGAATACGCCGGTTCTCGTCCGCTCCCCGAAGCTAAGCAGCATTGGGCTCGGTCAGTACTTGGGAGGGAGACCACGTGGGAACACCGAGTGCTGATGGCACCGTTCTTTTTGCTTTTTTATTGCGTGCTTCTGTGACGTCTTGTTTTTTTTTCATTTGCACAACGTGTGGGTGGTTGCATTTACTGTAAATTACGTTCAACTGGAGCCTGCTGGTAGAGCCAACGCCGAAGTGTAACACCAACAATATTCAGGCCACTACACGATATTGTACGCGGAATGATGACGGTGGTAAGCGGTATACGTAATGATGCAAAATTTAGTCGCACAAGCTTCTAACCGCTTACTTATCACACCCGCATACAGCTCAATGACAACGCATCAATAAAGTGGCACCTTGTGGGCTGCAACGCGCGCAAAATGTGGCGCTCGCCCTCTTGTTTTTGTGAGCACTAGCACGCACGCATGCAGCGAACAACCACAAACGGAGTGATCAACGTACACGACGCGTGCGTGTATTGTTCACGGAAAGACTGCCGCGTACGTGCTGTATGCTTTAGCAATACTTTCGGCGACTGCACAACATAGCAGCACGATACAGGTGCAGTCGTAAACAGCACATTCTCGCCATCGGCCATACCATGCTGAATACGCCGGTTCTCGTCCGCTTCCCGAAGCTAAGCAGCATTGGGCTCGGTCAGTACTTGGGAGGCAGACCACCTGGGAACACCGAGTGCTGATGGCACCGTTCTTTTTGCTTTTTTATTGCGTGCTTCTGTGACGTCTTGTTTTTTTTTTCATTTGCACAACGTGTGGGTGGTTGCATTTACTGTAAATTACGTTCAACTGGAGCCTGCTGGTAGAGCCAACGCCGAAGTGTAACACCAACAATATTCAGGCCACTACACGATATTGTACGCGGAATGATGACGGTGGTAAGCGGTATACGTAATGATGCAAAATTTAGTCGCACAAGCTTCTAACCGCTTACTTATCACACCCGCATACAGCTCAATGACAACGCATCAATAAAGTGGCACCTTGTTTGCTGCAACGCGCGCAAAATGTGGCGCTCGCCCTCTTGTTTTTGTGAGCACTAGCACGCACGCATGCAGCGAACAACCACAAACGGAGTGATCAACGTACACGACGCGTGCGTGTATTGTTCACGGAAAGACTGCCGCGTACGTGCTGTATGCTGTAGCAATACTTTCGGCGACTGCACAACATAGCAGCACGATACAGGTGCAGTCGTAAACAGCACATTCTCGCCATCGGCCATACCATGCTGAATACGCCGGTTCTCGTCCGCTCCCCGAAGCTAAGCAGCATTGGGCTCGGTCAGTACTTGGGAGGGAGACCACCTGGGAACACCGAGTGCTGATGGCACCATTCTTTTTGCTTTTTTATTGCGTGCTTCTGTGACGTCTTGTTTTTTTTTTCATTTGCACAACGTGTGGGTGGTTGCATTTACTGTAAATTACGTTCAACTGGAGCCTGCTGGTAGAGCCAACGCCGAAGTGTAACACCAACAATATTCAGGCCACTACACGATATTGTACGCGGAATGATGACGGTTGTAAGCGGTATACGTAATGATGCAAAATTTAGTCGCACAAGCTTCTAACCGCTTACTTATCACACCCGCATACAGCTCAATGACAACGCATCAATAAAGTGGCACCTTGTGGGCTGCAACGTGCGCAAAATGTGGCGCTCGCCCTCTTGTTTTTGTGAGCACGGGCACGCACGCATGCAGCGAACAACCACAAACGGAGTGATCAACGTACACGACGCGTGCATGTATTGTTCACAGAAAGACTGCCGCGTACGTGCTGTATGCTGTAGCAATACTTTCGGCGACTGCACAACATAGCAGCACGATACAGGTGCAGTCGTAAACAGCACATTCTCGCCATCGGCCATACCATGCTGAATACGCCGGTTCTCGTCCGCTCCCCGAAGCTAAGCAGCATTGGGCTCGTTCAGTACTTGGGAGGGAGACCACCTGGGAACACCGAGTGCTGATGGCACCGTTCTTTTTGCTTTTTTATTGCGTGCTTCTGTGACATCTTGTTTTTTTTTTCATTTGCACAACGTGTGGGTGGTTGCATTTACTGTAAATTACGTTCAACTGGAGCCTGCTGGTAGAGCCAACGCCGAAGTGTAACACCAACAATATTCAGGCCACTACACGATATTGTACGCGGAATGATGACGGTGGTAAGCGTTATACGTAATGATGCAAAATTTAGTCGCACAAGCTTCTAACCGCTTACTTATCACACCCGCATACAGCTCAATGACAACGCATGAATAAAGTGGCACCTTGTGGGCTGCAACGCGCGCAAAATGTGGCGCTCGCCCTCTTGTTTTTGTGAGCACTAGCACGCACGCATGCAGCGAACAACCACAAACGGAGTGATCAACGTACACGACGCGTGCGTGTATTGTTCACGGTAAGACTGCCGCGTACTTGCTGTATGCTGTAGCAATAGATTCGGCGACTGCACAACATAGCAGCACGATACAGGTGCAGTCGTAAACAGCACATTCTCACCATCAGCCATACCATGCTGAATACGCCGGTTCTCGTCCGCTCCCCGAAGCTAAGCAGCATTGGGCTCGGTCAGTACTTGGGAGGGAGACCACGTGCGAACACCGAGTGCTGATGGCACCGTTCTTTTTGCTTTTTTATTGCGTGCTTCTGTGACGTCTTGTTTTTTTTTTTCATTTGCACAACGTGTGGGTGGTTGCATTTACTGTAAATTACGTTCAACTGGAGCCGGCTGGTAGAGCCAACGCCGAAGTGTAACACCAACAATATTCAGGCCACTACACGATATTGTACGCGGAATGATGACGGTGGTAAGCGGTATACGTAATGATGCAAAATTTAGTCGCACAAGCTTCTAACCGCTTACTTATCACACCTGCATACAGCTCAATGACAACGCATCAATAAAGTGGCACCTTGTGGGCTGCAACGCGCGCAAAATGTGGCGCTCGCCCTCTTGTTTTTGTGAGCACTAGCACGCACGCATGCAGCGAACAACCACAAACGGAGTGATCAACGTACACGACGCGTGCGTGTATTGTTCACGGTAAGACTGCCGCGTACTTGCTGTATGCTGTAGCAATACATTCGGCGACTGCACAACATAGCAGCACGATACAGGTGCAGTCGTAAACAGCACATTCTCACCATCAGCCATACCATGCTGAATACGCCGGTTCTCGTCCGCTCCCCGAAGCTAAGCAGCATTGGGCTCGGTCAGTACTTGGGAGGGAGACCACGCGCGAACACCGAGTGCTGATGGCACAGTTCTTTTTGCTTTTTTATTGCGTGCTTCTGTGACGTCTTGTTTTTTTTTTCATTTGCACAACGTGTGGGTGGTTGCATTTACTGTAAATTACGTTCAACTGGAGACGGCTAGTAGAGCCAACGCCGAAGTGTAACACCAACAATATTCAGGCCACTACACGATATTGTACGCGGAATGATGACGGTGGTAAGCCGTATACGTAATGATGCAAAATTTAGTCGCACAAGCTTCTAACCGCTTACTTATCACACCCGCATACAGCTCAATGACAACGCATCAATAAAGTGGCACCTTGTGGGCTGCAACGCGCGCAAAATGTGGCGCTCGCCCTCTTGTTTTTGTGAGCACTAGCACGCACGCATGCAGCGAACAACCACAAACGGAGTGATCAACGTACACGACGCGTGCGTGTATTGTTCACGGAAAGACTGCCGCGTACGTGCTGTATGCTGTAGCAATACTTTCGGCGACTGCACAACATAGCAGCACGATACAGGTGCAGTCGTAAACAGCACATTCTCGCCATCGGCCATACCATGCTGAATACGCCGGTTCTCGTCCGCTTCCCGAAGCTAAGCAGCATTGGGCTCGGTCAGTACTTGGGAGGCAGACCACCTGGGAACACCGAGTGCTGATGGCACCGTTCTTTTTGCTTTTTTATTGCGTGCTTCTGTGACGTCTTGTTTTTTTTTCATTTGCACAACGTGTGGGTGGTTGCATTTACTGTAAATTACGTTCAACTGGAGCCTGCTGGTAGAGCCAACGCCGAAGTGTAACACCAACAATATTCAGGCCACTACACGATATTGTACGCGGAATGATGACGGTGGTAAGCGGTATACGTAATGATGCAAAATTTAGTCGCACAAGCTTCTAACCGCTTACTTATCACACCCGCATACAGCTCAATGACAACGCTTCAATAAAGTGGCACCCTTGTTTGCTGCAACGCGCGCAAAATGTGGCGCTCGCCCTCTTGTTTTTGTGAGCACTAGCACGCACGCATGCAGCGAACAACCACAAACGGAGTGATCAACGTACACGACGCGTGCGTGTATTGTTCACGGTAAGACTGCCGCGTACTTGCTGTATGCTGTAGCAATACATTCGGCGACTGCACAACATAGCAGCACGATACAGGTGCAGTCGTAAACAGCACATTCTCACCATCAGCCATACCATGCTGAATACGCCGGTTCTCGTCCGCTCCCCGAAGCTAAGCAGCATTGGGCTCGGTCAGTACTTGGGAGGGAGACCACGTGCGAACACCGAGTGCTGATGGCACCGTTCTTTTTGCTTTTTTATTGCGTGCTTCTGTGACGTCTTGTTTTTTTTTTTCATTTGCACAACGTGTGGGTGGTTGCATTTACTGTAAATTACGTTCAACTGGAGCCGGCTGGTAGAGCCAACGCCGAAGTGTAACACCAACAATATTCAGGCCACTACACGATATTGTACGCGGAATAATGACGGTGGTAAGCGGTATACGTAATGATGCAAAATTTAGTCGCACAAGCTTCTAACCGCTTACTTATCACACCCGCATACAGCTCAATGACAACGCATCAATAAAGTGGCACCTTGTGGGCTGCAACGCGCGCAAAATGTGGCGCTCGCCCTCTTGTTTTTGTGAGCACTAGCACGCACGCATGCAGCGAACAACCACAAACGGAGAGATCAACGTACACGACGCGTGCGTGTATTGTTCACGGAAAGACTGCCGCGTACGTGCTGTATGCTGTAGCAATACTTTCGGCGACTGCACAACATAGCAGCACGATACAGGTGCAGTCGTAAACAGCACATTCTCGCCATCGGCCATACCATGCTGAATACGCCGGTTCTCGTCCGCTTCCCGAAGCTAAGCAGCATTGGGCTCGGACAGTACTTGGGAGGCAGACCACCTGGGAACACCGAGTGCTGATGGCACCGTTCTTTTTGCTTTTTTATTGCGTGCTTCTGTGACGTCTTGTTTTTTTTTCATTTGCACAACGTGTGGGTGGTTGCATTTACTGTAAATTACGTTCAACTGGAGCCTGCTGGTAGAGCCAACGCCGAAGTGTAACACCAACAATATTCAGGCCACTACACGATATTGTACGCGGAATGATGACGGTGGTAAGCGGTATACGTAATGATGCAAAATTTAGTCGCACAAGCTTCTAACCGCTTACTTATCACACCCGCATACAGCTCAATGACAACGCTTCAATAAAGTGGCACCCTTGTTTGCTGCAACGCGCGCAAAATGTGGCGCTCGCCCTCTTGTTTTTGTGAGCACTAGCACGCACGCATGCAGCGAACAACCACAAACGGAGTGATCAACGTACACGACGCGTGCGTGTATTGTTCACGGTAAGACTGCCGCGTACTTGCTGTATGCTGTAGCAATACATTCGGCGACTGCACAACATAGCAGCACGATACAGGTGCAGTCGTAAACAGCACATTCTCACCATCAGCCATACCATGCTGAATACGCCGGTTCTCGTCCGCTCCCCGAAGCTAAGCAGCATTGGGCTCGGTCAGTACTTGGGAGGGAGACCACGTGGGAACACCGAGTGCTGATGGCACCGTTCTTTTTGCTTTTTTATTGCGTGCTTCTGTGACGTCTTGTTTTTTTTTTCATTTGCACAACGTGTGGGTGGTTGCATTTACTGTAAATTACGTTCAACTGGAGCCTGCTGGTAGAGCCAACGCCGAAGTGTAACACCAACAATATTCAGGCCACTACACGATATTGTACGCGGAATGATGACGGTGGTAAGCGGTATACGTAATGATGCAAAATTTAGTCGCACAAGCTTCTAACCGCTTACTTATCACACCCGCATACAGCTCAATGACAACGCATCAATAAAGTGGCACCTTGTGGGCTGCAACGCGCGCAAAATGTGGCGCTCGCCCTCTTGTTTTTGTGAGCACTAGCACGCACGCATGCAGCGAACAACCACAAACGGAGTGATCAACGTACACGACGCGTGCGTGTATTGTTCACGGAAAGACTGCCGCGTACGTGCTGTATGCTTTAGCAATACTTTCGGCGACTGCACAACATAGCAGCACGATACAGGTGCAGTCGTAAACAGCACATTCTCGCCATCGGCCATACCATGCTGAATACGCCGGTTCTCGTCCGCTTCCCGAAGCTAAGCAGCATTGGGCTCGGTCAGTACTTGGGAGGCAGACCACCTGGGAACACCGCGTGCTGATGGCACCGTTCTTTTTGCTTTTTTATTGCGTGCTTCTGTGACGTCTTGTTTTTTTTCATTTGCACAACGTGTGGGTGGTTGCATTTACTGTAAATTACGTTCAACTGGAGCCTGCTGGTAGAGCCAACGCCGAAGTGTAACACCAACAATATTCAGGCCACTACACGATATTGTACGCGGAATGATGACGGTGGTAAGCTGTATACGTAATGATGCAAAATTTAGTCGCACAAGCTTCTAACCGCTTACTTATCACACCCGCATACAGCTCAATGACAACGCATCAATAAAGTGGCACCTTGTTTGCTGCAACGCGCGCAAAATGTGGCGCTCGCCCTCTTGTTTTTGTGAGCACTAGCACGCACGCATGCAGCGAACAACCACAAACGGAGTGATCAACGTACACGACGCGTGCGTGTATTGTTCACGGAAAGACTGCCGCGTACGTGCTGTATGCTGTAGCAATACTTTCGGCGACTGCACAACATAGCAGCACGATACAGGTGCAGTCGTAAACAGCACATTCTCGCCATCGGCCATACCATGCTGAGTACGCCGGTTCTCGTCCGATCCCCGAAGCTAAGCAGCATTGGGCTCGGTCAGTACTTGGGAGGGAGACCACCTGGGAACACCGAGTGCTGATGGCACCGTTCTTTTTGCTTTTTTATTGCGTGCTTCTGTGACGTCTTGTTTTTTTTTTCATTTGCACATCGTGTGGGTGGTTGCATTTACTGTAACTTACGTTCAACTGGAGCCTGCTGATAGAGCCAACGCCGAAGTGTAACACCAACAATATTCAGGTCCCTACACGATATTGTACGCGGAATGATGACGGTGGTAAGCGGTATACGTAATGATGCAAAATTTAGTCGCACAAGCTTCTAACCGCTTACTTATCACACCCGCATACAGCTCAATGACAACGCTTCAATAAAGTGGCACCCTTGTTTGCTGCAACGCGCTCAAAATGTGGCGCTCGCCCTCTTGTTTTTGTGAGCACTAGCACGCACGCATGCAGCGAACAACCACAAACGGAGTGATCAACGTACACGACGCGTGCGTGTATTGTTCACGGTAAGACTGCCGCGTACTTGCTGTATGCTGTAGCAATACATTCGGCGACTGCACAACATAGCAGCACGATACAGGTGCAGTCGTAAACAGCACATTCTCGCCATCGGCCATACCATGCTGAATACGCCGGTTCTCGTCCGCTCCCCGAAGCTAAGCAGCATTGGGCTCGGTCAGTACTTGGGAGGGAGACCACCTGGGAACATCGAGTGCTGATGGCACCGTTCTTTTTGCTTTTTTATTGCGTGCTTCTGTGACGTCTTGTTTTTTTTTTCATTTACACAACTGTGTGGGTGGTTGCATTTACTGTAACTTACGTTCAACTGGAGCCTGCTGGTAGAGCCAACGCCGAAGTGTAACACCAACAATATTCAGGTCACTACACGATATTGTACGCGGAATGATGACGGTGGTAAGCGGTATACGTAATGATGCAAAATTTAGTCGCACAAGCTTCTAACCGCTTACTTATCACACCCGCATACAGCTCAATGACAACGCATCAATAAAGTGGCACCTTGTGGGCTGCAACGCGCGCAAAATGTGGCGCTCGCCCTCTTGTTTTTGTGAGCACTAGCACGCACGCATGCAGCGAACAACCACAAACGGAGTGATCAACGTACACGACGCGTGCGTATATTGTTCACGGAAAGACTGCCGCGTACGTGCTATATGCTGTAGCAATACTTTCGGCGACTGCACAACATAGCAGCACAATACAGGTGCAGTCGCAAACAGCACATTCTCGCCATCGGCCATACCATGCTGAATACGCCGGTTCTCGTCCGCTCCCCGAAGCTAAGCAGCATTGGGCTCGGTTAGTACTTGGGAGGGAGACCACCTGGGAACATCGAGTGCTGATGGCACCGTTCTTTTTGCTTTTTTATTGCGTGCTTCTGTGACGTCTTGTTTTTTTTTTCATTTACACAACTGTGTGGGTGGTTGCATTTACTGTAACTTACGTTCAACTGGAGCCTGCTGGTAGAGCCAACGCCGAAGTGTAACACCAACAATATTCAGGCCACTACACGATATTGTACGCGGAATGATGACGGTGGTAAGCGGTATACGTAATGATGCAAAATTTAGTCGCACAAGCTTCTAACCGCTTACTTATCACACCCGCATACAGCTCAATGACAACGCATCAATAAAGTGGCACCTTGTGGGCTGCAACGCGCGCAAAATGTGGCGCTCGCCCTCTTGTTTTTGTGAGCACTAGCACGCACGCATGCAGCGAACAACCACAAACGGAGTGATCAACGTACACGACGCGTGCGTGTATTGTTCACGGTAAGACTGCCGCGTACTTGCTGTATGCTGTAGCAATACATTCAGCGACTGCACAACATAGCAGCACGATACAGGTGCAGTCGTAAACAGCACATTCTCGCCATCGGCCATACCATGCTGAATACGCCGGTTCTCGTCCGCTCCCCGAAGCTAAGCAGCATTGGGCTCGGTCAGTACTTGGGAGGCAGACCACCTGGGAACACCGAGTGCTGATGGCACCGTTCTTTTTGCTTTTTTATTGCGTGCTTCTGTGACGTCTTGTTTTTTTTTCATTTGCACAACGTGTGGGTGGTTGCATTTACTGTAAATTACGTTCAACTGGAGCCTGCTGGTAGAGCCAACGCCGAAGTGTAACACCAACAATATTCAGGCCACTACACGATATTGTACGCGGAATGATGACGGTGGTAAGCGGTATACGTAATGATGCAAAATTTAGTCGCACAAGCTTCTAACCGCTTACTTATCACACCCGCATACAGCTCAATGACAACGCATCAATAAAGTGGCACCTTGTTTGCTGCAACGCGCGCAAAATGTGGCGCTCGCCCTCTTGTTTTTGTGAGGACTAGCACGCACGCATGCAGCGAACAACCACAAACGGAGTGATCAACGTACACGACGCGTGCGTGTATTGTTCACGGAAAGACTGCCGCGTACGTGCTGTATGCTGTAGCAATACTTTCGGCGACTGCACAACATAGCAGCACAATACAGGTGCAGTCGTAAACAGCACATTCTCGCCATCGGCCATACCATGCTGAATACGCCGGTTCTCGTCCGCTCCCCGAAGCTAAGCAGCATTGGGCTCGGTCAGTACTTGGGAGGGAGACCACCTGGGAACATCGAGTGCTGATGGCACCGTTCTTTTTGCTTTTTTATTGCGTGCTTCTGTGACGTCTTGTTTTTTTTTTCATTTACACAACTGCGTGGGTGTTTGCATTTACTGTAACTTACGTTCAACTGGAGCCTGCTGGTAGAGCCAACGCCGAAGTGTAACACCAACAATATTCAGGCCACTACACGATATTGTACGCGGAATGATGACGGTGGTAAGCGGTATACGTAATGATGCAAAATTTAGTCGCACAAGCTTCTAACCGCTTACTTATCACACCCGCATACAGCTCAATGACAACGCATCAATAAAGTGGCCCCTTGTGGGCTGCAACGCGCGCAAAATGTGGCGCTCGCCCTCTTGTTTTTGGGAGCACTAGCACGCACGCATGCAGCGAACAACCACAAACGGAGTGATCAACGTACACGACGCGTGCGTGTATTGTTCACGGTAAGACTGCCGCGTACTTGCTGTATGCTGTAGCAATACATTCGGCGACTGCACAACATAGCAGCACGATACAGGTGCAGTCGTAAACAGCACATTCTCGCCATCGGCCATACCATGCTGAATACGCCGGTTCTCGTCCGCTTCCCGAAGCTAAGCAGCATTGGGCTCGGTCAGTACTTGGGAGGGAGACCACCTGGGAACATCGAGTGCTGATGGCACCGTTCTTTTTGCTTTTTTATTGCGTGCTTCTGTGACGTCTTGTTTTTTTTTTCATTTGCACAACGTGTGGGTGGTTGCATTTACTGTAACTTACGATCAACTGGAGCCTGCTGATGGAGCCAACGCCGAAGTGTAACACCAACAATATTCAGGTCACTACACGATATTGTACGCGGAATGATGACGGTGGTAAGCGGTATACGTAATGATGCAAAATTTAGTCGCACAAGCTTCTAACCGCTTACTTATCACACCCGCATACAGCTCAATGACAACGCTTCAATAAAGTGGCACCCTTGTTTGCTGCAACGCGCGCAAAATGTGGCGCTCGCCCTCTTGTTTTTGTGAGCACTAGCACGCACGCATGCAGCGAACAACCACAAACGGAGTGATCAACGTACACGACGCGTGCGTATATTGTTCACGGAAAGACTCCCGCGTACGTGCTGTATGCTGTAGCAATACATTCGGCGACTGCACAACATAGCAGCACGATACAGGTGCAGTCGTAAACAGCACATTCTCGCCATCGGCCATACCATGCTGAATACGCCGGTTCTCGTCCGCTCCCCGAAGCTAAGCAGCATTGGGCTCGGTCAGTACTTGGGAGGGAGACCACCTGGGAACACCGAGTGCTGATGGCGCCGTTCTTTTTGCTTTTTATTGCGTGCTTCTGTGACGTCTTGTTTTTTTTTTCATTTGCACAACGTGTGGGTGGTTGCATTTACTGTAACTTACGTTCAACTGGAGCCTGCTGATAGAGCCAACGCCGAAGTGTAACACCAACAATATTCAGGTCACTACACGATATTGTACGCGGAATGATGACGGTGGTAAGCGGTATACGTAATGATGCAAAATTTAGTCGCACAAGCTTCCAACCGCTTACTTATCACACCCGCATACAGCTCAATGACAACGCTTCAATAAAGTGGCACCCTTGTTTGCTGCAACGCGCGCAAAATGTGGCGCTCGCCCTCTTGTTTTTGTGAGCACTAGCACGCACGCATGCAGCGAACAACCACAAACGGAGTGATCAACGTTCACGACGCGTGCGTATATTGTTCACGGAAAGACTCCCGCGTACATGCTGTATGCTGTAGCAATACACTCGGCGACTGCACAACATAGCAGCACGATACAGGTGCAGTCGTAAACAGCACATTCTCGCCATCGGCCATACCATGCTGAATACGCCGGTTCTCGTCCGCTCCCCGAAGCTAAGCAGCATTGGGCTCGGTCAGTACTTGGGAGGGAGACCACCTGGGAACATCGAGTGCTGATGGCACCGTTCTTTTTGCTTTTTTATTGCGTGCTTCTGTGACGTCTTGTTTTTTTTTCATTTAGACAACTGTGTGGGTGGTTGCATTTACTGTAACTTACGTTCAACTGGAGCCTGCTGGTAGAGCCAACGCCGAAGTGTAACACCAACAATATTCAGGCCACTACGCAATATTGTACGCGGAATGCTGACGGTGGTAAGCGGTATACATAATGATGCAAAATTTAGTCGCACAAGCTTCTAACCGCTTACTTATCACACCCGCATACAGCTCAATCACAACGCATCAATAAAGTGGCACCTTGTGGGCTGCAACGCGCGCAAAATGTGGCGCTCGCCCTCTTGTTTTTGTGAGCACTAGCACGCACGCATGCAGCGAACAACCACAAACTGAGCGATCAACGTACACGACGCGTGCGTATATTGTTCACGGAAAGACTGCAGCGTACGTGCTGTATGCTGTAGCAATACACTCGGCGACTGTACAACATAGCAGCACCATACAGGTGCACTCGTAAACAGCACATTCTCGCCATCGGCCATACCATGCTGAAAACGCCGGTTCTCGTCCGATCCCCGAAGCTAAGCAGCATTGGGCTAGGTCAGTACTGGGGAGGGAGACCACCTGGGAACACTGAGTGCTGATGGCACCGTTCTTTTTCCTTTTGTATTGCGTGCTTCTGTGACGTCTTGTTTTTTTTTCTTTCATTTGCACAACGTGTGGGTGGTTGCATTTACTGTAACTTACGTTCAACTGGAGCCTGCTGGTAGAGCCAACGCCGAAGTGTAACACCAACAATATTCAGGCCACTACACGATATTGTACGCGGAATGATGACAGTGGTAAGCGGTATACGTAATGATGCAAAATTTAGTCGCACAAGCTTCTAACCGCTTACTTATCACACCCGCATACAGCTCAATGACAACGCATCAATAAAGTGGCACCTTGTGGGCTGCAACGCGCGCAAAATGTGGCGCTCGCCCTCTTGTTTTTGTGAGCACTAGCACGCACGCATGCAGCGAACAACCACAAACGGAGTGATCAACGTACACGACGCGTGCGTATATTGTTCACGGTAAGACTGCCGCGTACGTGCTGTATGCTGTAGCAATACTTTCGGCGACTGCACAACATAGCAGCACAATACAGGTGCAGTCGTAAACAGCACATTCTCGCCATCGGCCATACCATGCTGAATACGCCGGTTCTCGTCCGCTCCCCGAAGCTAAGCAGCATTGGGCTCGGTCAGTACTTGGGAGGCAGACCACCTGGGAACACCGAGTGCTGATGGCACCGTTCTTTTTGCTTTTTTATTGCGTGCTTCTGTGACGTCTTGTTTTTTTTTCATTTGCACAACGTGTGGGTGGTTGCATTTACTGTAAATTACGTTCAACTGGAGCCTGCTGGTAGAGCCAACGCCGAAGTGTAACACCAACAATATTCAGGCCACTACACGATATTGTACGCGGAATGATGACGGTGGTAAGCGGTATACGTAATGATGCAAAATTTAGTCGCACAAGCTTCTAACCGCTTACTTATCACACCCGCATACAGCTCAATGACAACGCATCAATAAAGTGGCACCTTGTTTGCTGCAACGCGCGCAAAATGTGGCGCTCGCCCTCTTGTTTTTGTGAGGACTAGCACGCACGCATGCAGCGAACAACCACAAACGGAGTGATCAACGTACACGACGCGTGCGTGTATTGTTCACGGAAAGACTGCCGCGTACGTGCTGTATGCTGTAGCAATACTTTCGGCGACTGCACAACATAGCAGCACAATACAGGTGCAGTCGTAAACAGCACATTCTCGCCATCGGCCATACCATGCTGAATACGCCGGTTCTCGTCCGCTCCCCGAAGCTAAGCAGCATTGGGCTCGGTCAGTACTTGGGAGGGAGACCACCTGGGAACATCGAGTGCTGATGGCACCGTTCTTTTTGCTTTTTTATTGCGTGCTTCTGTGACGTCTTGTTTTTTTTTCATTTACACAACTGTGTGGGTGTTTGCATTTACTGTAACTTACGTTCAACTGGAGCCTGCTGGTAGAGCCAACGCCGAAGTGTAACACCAACAATATTCAGGCCACTACACGATATTGTACGCGGAATGATGACGGTGGTAAGCGGTATACGTAATGATGCAAAATTTAGTCGCACAAGCTTCTAACCGCTTACTTATCACACCCGCATACAGCTCAATGACAACGCATCAATAAAGTGGCCCCTTGTGGGCTGCAACGCGCGCAAAATGTGGCGCTCGCCCTCTTGTTTTTGGGAGCACTAGCACGCACGCATGCAGCGAACAACCACAAACGGAGTGATCAACGTACACGACGCGTGCGTGTATTGTTCACGGTAAGACTGCCGCGTACTTGCTGTATGCTGTAGCAATACATTCGGCGACTGCACAACATAGCAGCACGATACAGGTGCAGTCGTAAACAGCACATTCTCGCCATCGGCCATACCATGCTGAATACGCCGGTTCTCGTCCGCTTCCCGAAGCTAAGCAGCATTGGGCTCGGTCAGTACTTGGGAGGGAGACCACCTGGGAACATCGAGTGCTGATGGCACCGTTCTTTTTGCTTTTTTATTGCGTGCTTCTGTGACGTCTTGTTTTTTTTTCATTTGCACAACGTGTGGGTGGTTGCATTTACTGTAACTTACGATCAACTGGAGCCTGCTGATGGAGCCAACGCCGAAGTGTAACACCAACAATATTCAGGTCACTACACGATATTGTACGCGGAATGATGACGGTGGTAAGCGGTATACGTAATGATGCAAAATTTAGTCGCACAAGCTTCTAACCGCTTACTTATCACACCCGCATACAGCTCAATGACAACGCTTCAATAAAGTGGCACCCTTGTTTGCTGCAACGCGCGCAAAATGTGGCGCTCGCCCTCTTGTTTTTGTGAGCACTAGCACGCACGCATGCAGCGAACAACCACAAACGGAGTGATCAACGTACACGACGCGTGCGTATATTGTTCACGGAAAGACTCCCGCGTACGTGCTGTATGCTGTAGCAATACATTCGGCGACTGCACAACATAGCAGCACGATACAGGTGCAGTCGTAAACAGCACATTCTCGCCATCGGCCATACCATGCTGAATACGCCGGTTCTCGTCCGCTCCCCGAAGCTAAGCAGCATTGGGCTCGGTCAGTACTTGGGAGGGAGACCACCTGGGAACACCGAGTGCTGATGGCGCCGTTCTTTTTGCTTTTTATTGCGTGCTTCTGTGACGTCTTGTTTTTTTTTTCATTTGCACAACGTGTGGGTGGTTGCATTTACTGTAACTTACGTTCAACTGGAGCCTGCTGATAGAGCCAACGCCGAAGTGTAACACCAACAATATTCAGGTCACTACACGATATTGTACGCGGAATGCTGACGGTGGTAAGCGGTATACATAATGATGCAAAATTTAGTCGCACAAGCTTCTAACCGCTTACTTATCACACCCGCATACAGCTCAATCACAACGCATCAATAAAGTGGCACCTTGTGGGCTGCAACGCGCGCAAAATGTGGCGCTCGCCCTCTTGTTTTTGTGAGCACTAGCACGCACGCATGCAGCGAACAACCACAAACTGAGCGATCAACGTACACGACGCGTGCGTATATTGTTCACGGAAAGACTGCAGCGTACGTGCTGTATGCTGTAGCAATACACTCGGCGACTGTACAACATAGCAGCACCATACAGGTGCACTCGTAAACAGCACATTCTCGCCATCGGCCATACCATGCTGAAAACGCCGGTTCTCGTCCGATCCCCGAAGCTAAGCAGCATTGGGCTAGGTCAGTACTGGGGAGGGAGACCACCTGGGAACACTGAGTGCTGATGGCACCGTTCTTTTTCCTTTTGTATTGCGTGCTTCTGTGACGTCTTGTTTTTTTTCTTTCATTTGCACAACGTGTGGGTGGTTGCATTTACTGTAACTTACGTTCAACTGGAGCCTGCTGGTAGAGCCAACGCCGAAGTGTAACACCAACAATATTCAGGCCACTACACGATATTGTACGCGGAATGATGACAGTGGTAAGCGGTATACGTAATGATGCAAAATTTAGTCGCACAAGCTTCTAACCGCTTACTTATCACACCCGCATACAGCTCAATGACAACGCATCAATAAAGTGGCACCTTGTGGGCTGCAACGCGCGCAAAATGTGGCGCTCGCCCTCTTGTTTTTGTGAGCACTAGCACGCACGCATGCAGCGAACAACCACAAACGGAGTGATCAACGTACACGACGCGTGCGTATATTGTTCACGGTAAGACTGCCGCGTACGTGCTGTATGCTGTAGCAATACTTTCGGCGACTGCACAACATAGCAGCACAATACAGGTGCAGTCGTAAACAGCACATTCTCGCCATCGGCCATACCATGCTGAATACGCCGGTTCTCGTCCGCTCCCCGAAGCTAAGCAGCATTGGGCTCGGTCAGTACTTGGGAGGGAGACCACCTGGGAACATCGAGTGCTGATGGCACCGTTCTTTTTGCTTTTTTATTGCGTGCTTCTGTGACGTCTTGTTTTTTTTTCATTTACAGAACTGTGTGGGTGGTTGCATTTACTGTAACTTACGTTCAACTGGAGCCTGCTGGTAGAGCGAACGCCGAAGTGTAACACCAACAATATTCAGGCCACTACACGATATTGTACGCGGAATGATGACGGTGGTAAGCGGTATACGTAATGATGCAAAATTTAGTCGCACAAGCTTCTAACCGCTTACTTATCACACCCGCATACAGCTCAATGACAACGCATCAATAAAGTGGCCCCTTGTGGGCTGCAACGCGCGCAAAATGTGGCGCTCGCCCTCTTGTTTTTGGGAGCACTAGCACGCACGCATGCAGCGAACAACCACAAACGGAGTGATCAACGTACACGACGCGTGCGTGTATTGTTCACGGTAAGACTGCCGCGTACTTGCTGTATGCTGTAGCAATACATTCGGCGACTGCACAACATAGCAGCACGATACAGGTGCAGTCGTAAACAGCACATTCTCGCCATCGGCCATACCATGCTGAATACGCCGGTTCTCGTCCGCTTCCCGAAGCTAAGCAGCATTGGGCTCGGTCAGTACTTGGGAGGGAGACCACCTGGGAACATCGAGTGCTGATGGCACCGTTCTTTTTGCTTTTTTATTGCGTGCTTCTGTGACGTCTTGTTTTTTTTTCATTTGCACAACGTGTGGGTGGTTGCATTTACTGTAACTTACGATCAACTGGAGCCTGCTGATGGAGCCAACGCCGAAGTGTAACACCAACAATATTCAGGTCACTACACGATATTGTACGCGGAATGATGACGGTGGTAAGCGGTATACGTAATGATGCAAAATTTAGTCGCACAAGCTTCTAACCGCTTACTTATCACACCCGCATACAGCTCAATGACAACGCTTCAATAAAGTGGCACCCTTGTTTGCTGCAACGCGCGCAAAATGTGGCGCTCGCCCTCTTGTTTTTGTGAGCACTAGCACGCACGCATGCAGCGAACAACCACAAACGGAGTGATCAACGTACACGACGCGTGCGTATATTGTTCACGGAAAGACTCCCGCGTACGTGCTGTATGCTGTAGCAATACATTCGGCGACTGCACAACATAGCAGCACGATACAGGTGCAGTCGTAAACAGCACATTCTCGCCATCGGCCATACCATGCTGAATACGCCGGTTCTCGTCCGCTCCCCGAAGCTAAGCAGCATTGGGCTCGGTCAGTACTTGGGAGGGAGACCACCTGGGAACACCGAGTGCTGATGGCGCCGTTCTTTTTGCTTTTTATTGCGTGCTTCTGTGACGTCTTGTTTTTTTTTTCATTTGCACAACGTGTGGGTGGTTGCATTTACTGTAACTTACGTTCAACTGGAGCCTGCTGGTAGAGCCAACGCCGAAGTGTAACACCAACAATATTCAGGCCACTACGCAATATTGTACGCGGAATGCTGACGGTGGTAAGCGGTATACATAATGATGCAAAATTTAGTCGCACAAGCTTCTAACCGCTTACTTATCACACCCGCATACAGCTCAATCACAACGCATCAATAAAGTGGCACCTTGTGGGCTGCAACGCGCGCAAAATGTGGCGCTCGCCCTCTTGTTTTTGTGAGCACTAGCACGCACGCATGCAGCGAACAACCACAAACTGAGCGATCAACGTACACGACGCGTGCGTATATTGTTCACGGAAAGACTGCAGCGTACGTGCTGTATGCTGTAGCAATACACTCGGCGACTGTACAACATAGCAGCACCATACAGGTGCACTCGTAAACAGCACATTCTCGCCATCGGCCATACCATGCTGAAAACGCCGGTTCTCGTCCGATCCCCGAAGCTAAGCAGCATTGGGCTAGGTCAGTACTGGGGAGGGAGACCACCTGGGAACACTGAGTGCTGATGGCACCGTTCTTTTTCCTTTTGTATTGCGTGCTTCTGTGACGTCTTGTTTTTTTTCTTTCATTTGCACAACGTGTGGGTGGTTGCATTTACTGTAACTTACGTTCAACTGGAGCCTGCTGGTAGAGCCAACGCCGAAGTGTAACACCAACAATATTCAGGCCACTACACGATATTGTACGCGGAATGATGACAGTGGTAAGCGGTATACGTAATGATGCAAAATTTAGTCGCACAAGCTTCTAACCGCTTACTTATCACACCCGCATACAGCTCAATGACAACGCATCAATAAAGTGGCACCTTGTGGGCTGCAACGCGCGCAAAATGTGGCGCTCGCCCTCTTGTTTTTGTGAGCACTAGCACGCACGCATGCAGCGAACAACCACAAACGGAGTGATCAACGTACACGACGCGTGCGTATATTGTTCACGGTAAGACTGCCGCGTACGTGCTGTATGCTGTAGCAATACTTTCGGCGACTGCACAACATAGCAGCACAATACAGGTGCAGTCGTAAACAGCACATTCTCGCCATCGGCCATACCATGCTGAATACGCCGGTTCTCGTCCGCTCCCCGAAGCTAAGCAGCATTGGGCTCGGTCAGTACTTGGGAGGGAGACCACCTGGGAACATCGAGTGCTGATGGCACCGTTCTTTTTGCTTTTTTATTGCGTGCTTCTGTGACGTCTTGTTTTTTTTTCATTTACAGAACTGTGTGGGTGGTTGCATTTACTGTAACTTACGTTCAACTGGAGCCTGCTGGTAGAGCCAACGCCGAAGTGTAACACCAACAATATTCAGGCCACTACACGATATTGTACGCGGAATGATGACGGTGGTAAGCGGTATACGTAATGATGCAAAATTTAGTCGCACAAGCTTCTAACCGCTTACTTATCACACCCGCATACAGCTCAATGACAACGCATCAATAAAGTGGCCCCTTGTGGGCTGCAACGCGCGCAAAATGTGGCGCTCGCCCTCTTGTTTTTGGGAGCACTAGCACGCACGCATGCAGCGAACAACCACAAACGGAGTGATCAACGTACACGACGCGTGCGTGTATTGTTCACGGTAAGACTGCCGCGTACTTGCTGTATGCTGTAGCAATACATTCGGCGACTGCTCAACATAGCAGCACGATACAGGTGCAGTCGTAAACAGCACATTCTCGCCATCGGCCATACCATGCTGAATACGCCGGTTCTCGTCCGCTTCCCGAAGCTAAGCAGCATTGGGCTCGGTCAGTACTTGGGAGGGAGACCACCTGGGAACATCGAGTGCTGATGGCACCGTTCTTTTTGCTTTTTTATTGTGTGCTTCTGTGACGTCATGTTTTTTTTTCATTTACACAACTGTGTGGGTGGTTGCATTTACTGTAACTTACGTTCAACTGGAGCCTGCTGGTAGAGCCAACGCCGAAGTGTAACACCAACAATATTCAGGTCACTACACGATATTGTACGCGGAATGATGACGGTGGTAAGCGGTATACGTAATGATGCAAAATTTAGTCGCACAAGCTTCTAACCGCTTACTTATCACACCCGCATACAGCTCAATGACAACGCATCAATAAAGTGGCACCTTGTGCGCTGCAACGCGCGCAAAATGTGGCGCTCGCCCTCTTGTTTTTGTGAGCACTAGCACGCACGCATGCAGCGAACAACCACAAACGGAGTGATCAACGTACACGACGCGTGCCTGTATTGTTCACGGAAAGACTGCCGCGTACGTACTGTATGCTGTAGCAATACTTTCGGCGACTGCACAACATAGCAGCACGATACAGGTGCAGTCGTAAACTGCACATTCTCGCCATCGGCCATACCATGCTGAATACGCCGGTTCTCGTCCGATCCCCGAAGCTAAGCAGCATTGGGCTCGGTCAGTACTTGGGAGGGAGACCACCTGGGAACACCGAGTGCTGATGGCACCGTTCTTTTTGCTTTTTTATTGCGTGCTTCTGTGACGTCTTGTTTTTTTTTCATTTGCACAACGTGTGGGTGGTTGCATTTACTGTAACTTACGATCAAGTGGAGCCTGCTGATGGAGCCAACGCCGAAGTGTAACACCAACAATATTCAGGTCGCTACACGATATTGTACGCGGAATGATGACGGTGGTAAGCGGTATACGTAATGATGCAAAATTTAGTCGCACAAGCTTCTAACCGCTTACTTATCACACCCGCATACAGCTCAATGACAACGCTTCAATAAAGTGGCACCCTTGTTTGCTGCAACGCGCGCAAAATGTGGCGCTCGCCCTCTTGTTTTTGTGAGCACTAGCACGCACGCATGCAGCGAACAACCACAAACGGAGTGATCAACGTACACGACGCGTGCGTATATTGTTCACGGAAAGACTCCCGCGTACGTGCTGTATGCTGTAGCAATACATTCGGCGACTGCACAACATAGCAGCACGATACAGGTGCAGTCGTAAACAGCACATTCTCGCCATCGGCCATACCATGCTGAATACGCCGGTTCTCGTCCGCTCCCCGAAGCTAAGCAGCATTGGGCTCGGTCAGTACTTGGGAGGGAGACCACCTGGGAACACCGAGTGCTGATGGCGCCGTTCTTTTTGCTTTTTTATTGCGTGCTTCTGTGACGTCTTGTTTTTTTTTCATTTGCACAACGTGTGGGTGGTTGCATTTACTGTAACTTACGTTCAACTGGAACCTGCTGGTAGAGCCAACGCCGAAGTGTAACACCAACAATATTCAGGCCACTACGCAATATTGTACGCGGAATGCTGACGGTGGTAAGCGGTATACATAATGATGCAAAATTTAGTCGCACAAGCTTCTAACCGCTTACTTATCACACCCGCATACAGCTCAATCACAACGCATCAATAAAGTGGCACCTTGTGGGCTGCAACGCGCGCAAAATGTGGCGCTCGCCCTCTTGTTTTTGTGAGCACTAGCACGCACGCATGCAGCGAACAACCACAAACTGAGCGATCAACGTACACGACGCGTGCGTATATTGTTCACGGAAAGACTGCAGCGTACGTGCTGTATGCTGTAGCAATACACTCGGCGACTGTACAACATAGCAGCACCATACAGGTGCACCCGTAAACAGCACATTCTCGCCATCGGCCATACCATGCTGAATACGCCGGTTCTCTTCCGATCCCCGAAGCTAAGCAGCATTGGGCTAGGTCAGTACTTGGGAGGGAGACCACCTGGGAACACCGAGTGCTGATGGCACCGTTCTTTTTCCTTTTGTATTGCGTGCTTCTGTGACGTCTTGTTTTTTTTCTTTCATTTGCACAACGTGTGGGTCGTTGCATTTACTGTAACTTACGTTCAACTGGAGCCTGCTGGTAGAGCCAACGCCGAAGTGTAACACCAACAATATTCAGGCCACTACACGATATTGTACGCGGAATGATGACGGTGGTAAGCGGTATACGTAATGATGCAAAATTTAATCGCACAAGCTTCTAAGCGCTTACTTATCACACCCGCATACAGCTCAATGACAACGCATCAATAAAGTGGCACCTTGTGGGCTGCAACGCGCGCAAAATGTGGCGCTCGCCCTCTTGTTTTTGTGAGCACTAGCACGCACGCATGCAGCGAACTACCACAAACGGAGTGATCAACGTACACGACGCGTGCGTGTATTCTTCACGGAAAGACTGCCGCGTACGTGCTGTATGCTGTAGCAATACATTCGGCGACTGCACAACATAGCAGCACGATACAGGTGCAGTCGTAAACAGCACATTCTCGACATCGGCCATACCATGCTGAATACGCCGGTTCTCGTCCGATCCCCGAAGATAAGCAGCATTGGGCTCGGTCAGTACTTGGGAGGGAGACCACCTGGGAACACCGAGTGCTGATGGCACCGTTCTTTTTGCTTTTTTATTGCGTGCTTCTGTGACGTCTTGTTTCTTTTTTTTTCATTTGCACAACGTGTGGGTGGTTGCATTTCCTGTAACTTACGTTCAACTGGACAATGCTGGTAGAGCCAACGCCGAAGTGTAACACCAACAATATTCAGGCCACTACGCAATATTGTACGCGGAATGCTGACGGTGGTAAGCGGTATACATAATGATGCAAAATTTAGTCGCACAAGCTTCTAACCGCTTACTTATCACACCCGCATACAGCTCAATCACAACGCATCAATAAAGTGGCACCTTGTGGGCTGCAACGCGCGCAAAATGTGGCGCTCGCCCTCTTGTTTTTGTGAGCACTAGCACGCACGCATGCAGCGAACAACCACAAACGGAGTGATCAACGTACACGACGCGTGCGTGTATTGTTCACGGTAAGACTGCCGCGTACGTGCTGTATGCTGTAGCAATACATTCGGCGACTGTACAAAATAGCAGCACGATACAGGTGCAGTCGTAAACAGCACATTCTCGCCATCGGCCATACCATGCTGAATACGCTGGTTCTCGTCCGATCCCCGAAGTTAAGCAGCATTGGGCTCGGTCAGTACTTGGGAGGGAGACCACCTGGGAACACCGAGTGCTGATGGCACGGTTATTTTTGCTTTTTTATTGCGTGCTTCTGTGACGTCTTGTTTTTTTTTTTATTTGCACAACGTGTGAGTGGTTGCATTTACTGTAACTTACGTTCAACTGGAGCCTGCTGGTAGAGCCAACGCCGAAGTGTAACACCAACAATAGTCAGGCCACTACACGATATTGTACGCGGAATGATGACGGTGGTAAGCGGTATACGTACTGATGCAAAATTTAGTCGCACAAGCTTCTAACCGCTTACTTATCACACCCGCATACAGCTCAATGACAACGCATCAATAAAGTGGCACCTTGTGGGCTGCAACGCGCGCAAAATGTGGCGCTCGCCCTCTAGTTTTTGTGAGCACAAGCACGCACGCATGCAGCGAACAACCACAAACGGAGTGATCAACGTACACGACGCGTGCGTGTATTGTTCACGGAAAGACTGCCGCGTACGTGATGTATGCTGTAGCAATACATTCGGCGACTGCACAACATAGCAGCACGATACAGGTGCAGTTGTAAACAGCACATTCTCGCCATCGGCCATACCATGCTGAATACGCTGGTTCTCGTCCGTTCCCCGAAGCTAAGCAGCATTGGGCTCGGTCAGTACTTGGGAGGGAGACCACCTGGGAACACCGAGTGCTGATGGCACCGTTCTTTTTGCTTTTTTATTGCGTGCTTCTGTGACTTCTTGTTTTTTTTCATTTGCACAACGTGTGGGTGGTTGCATTTACTGTGACTTACGTTCAACTGGAGCCTGCTGGTAGAGCCAACGCCGACGTGTAACACAAACAATATTCAGGCCACTACACGATATTGTACGCGGAATGATGACAGTGGTAAGCGGTATACGTAATGATGCCAAATTTAGTCGCACAAGCTTCTAACCGCTTACTTATCACACCCGCATACAGCTCAATGACAACGCATCAATAAAGTGGCACCTTGTGGGCTGCAACGCGCGCAAAATGTGGCGCTCGCCCTCTTGTTTTTGTGAGCACTAGCACGCACGCATGCAGCGAACAACCACAAACGGAGTGATCAACGTACACGACGCGTGCGTGTATTGTTCACGGTAAGACTGCCGCGTACGTGCTGTATACTGTAGCAATACATTCGGCGACTGCACAACATAGCAGCACGATACAGGTGCAGTCGTAAACAGCACATTCTCGCCATCGGCCATACCATGCTGAATACGCCGGTTCTCGTCCAATCCCCGAAGATAAGCAGCATTGGGCTCGGTCAGTACTTGGGAGGGAGACCACCTGGGAACACCGAGTGCTGATGGCACGGTTCTTTTTGCTTTTTTATTGCGTGCTTCTGTGACGTCTTGTTTTTTTTTCATTTACAGAACTGTGTGGGTGGTTGCATTTACTGTAACTTACGTTCAACTGGAGCCTGCTGGTAGAGCCAACGCCGAAGTGTAACACCAACAATATTCAGGCCACTACACGATATTGTACGCGGAATGATGACGGTGGTAAGCGGTATACGTAATGATGCAAAATTTAGTCGCACAAGCTTCTAACCGCTTACTTATCACACCCGCATACAGCTCAATGACAACGCATCAATAAAGTGGCCCCTTGTGGGCTGCAACGCGCGCAAAATGTGGCGCTCGCCCTCTTGTTTTTGGGAGCACTAGCACGCACGCATGCAGCGAACAACCACAAACGGAGTGATCAACGTACACGACGCGTGCGTGTATTGTTCACGGTAAGACTGCCGCGTACTTGCTGTATGCTGTAGCAATACATTCGGCGACTGCACAACATAGCAGCACGATACAGGTGCAGTCGTAAACAGCACATTCTCGCCATCGGCCATACCATGCTGAATACGCCGGTTCTCGTCCGCTTCCCGAAGCTAAGCAGCATTGGGCTCGGTCAGTACATGGGAGGGAGACCACCTGGGAACATCGAGTGCTGATGGCACCGTTCTTTTTGCTTTTTTATTGTGTGCTTCTGTGACGTCATGTTTTTTTTTCATTTACACAACTGTGTGGGTGGTTGCATTTACTGTAACTTACGTTCAACTGGAGCCTGCTGGTAGAGCCAACGCCGAAGTGTAACACCAACAATATTCAGGTCACTACACGATATTGTACGCGGAATGATGACGGTGGTAAGCGGTATACGTAATGATGCAAAATTTAGTCGCACAAGCTTCTAACCGCTTACTTATCACACCCGCATACAGCTCAATGACAACGCATCAATAAAGTGGCACCTTGTGCGCTGCAACGCGCGCAAAATGTGGCGCTCGCCCTCTTGTTTTTGTGAGCACTAGCACGCACGCATGCAGCGAACAACCACAAACGGAGTGATCAACGTACACGACGCGTGCCTGTATTGTTCACGGAAAGACTGCCGCGTACGTACTGTATGCTGTAGCAATACTTTCGGCGACTGCACAACATAGCAGCACGATACAGGTGCAGTCGTAAACTGCACATTCTCGCCATCGGCCATACCATGCTGAATACGCCGGTTCTCGTCCGATCCCCGAAGCTAAGCAGCATTGGGCTCGGTCAGTACTTGGGAGGGAGACCACCTGGGAACACCGAGTGCTGATGGCACCGTTCTTTTTGCTTTTTTATTGCGTGCTTCTGTGACGTCTTGTTTTTTTTTTCATTTGCACAACGTGTGGGTGGTTGCATTTACTGTAACTTACGATCAAGTGGAGCCTGCTGATGGAGCCAACGCCGAAGTGTAACACCAACAATATTCAGGTCACTACACGATATTGTACGCGGAATGATGACGGTGGTAAGCGGTATACGTAATGATGCAAAATTTAGTCGCACAAGCTTCTAACCGCTTACTTATCACACCCGCATACAGCTCAATGACAACGCTTCAATAAAGTGGCACCCTTGTTTGCTGCAACGCGCGCAAAATGTGGCGCTCGCCCTCTTGTTTTTGTGAGCACTAGCACGCACGCATGCAGCGAACAACCACAAACGGAGTGATCAACGTACACGACGCGTGCGTATATTGTTCACGGAAAGACTCCCGCGTACGTGCTGTATGCTGTAGCAATACATTCGGCGACTGCACAACATAGCAGCACGATACAGGTGCAGTCGTAAACAGCACATTCTCGCCATCGGCCATACCATGCTGAATACGCCGGTTCTCGTCCGCTCCCCGAAGCTAAGCAGCATTGGGCTCGGTCAGTACTTGGGAGGGAGACCACCTGGGAACACCGAGTGCTGATGGCGCCGTTCTTTTTGCTTTTTTATTGCGTGCTTCTGTGACGTCTTGTTTTTTTTTCATTTGCACAACGTGTGGGTGGTTGCATTTACTGTAACTTACGTTCAACTGGAGCCTGCTGATAGAGCCAACGCCGAAGTGTAACACCAACAATATTCAGGTCACTACACGATATTGTACGCGGAATGATGACGGTGGTAAGCGGTATACGTAATGATGCAAAATTTAGTCGCACAAGCTTCCAACCGCTTACTTATCACACCCGCATACAGCTCAATGACAACGCTTCAATAAAGTGGCACCCTTGTTTGCTGCAACGCGCGCAAAATGTGGCGCTCGCCCTCTTGTTTTTGTGAGCACTAGCACGCACGCATGCAGCGAACAACCACAAACGGAGTGATCAACGTACACGACGCGTGCGTGTATTGTTCACGGAAAGACTGCCGCGTACGTGCTGTATGCTGTAGCAATACACTCGGCGACTGCACAACATAGCAGCACGATACAGGTGCAGTCGTAAACAGCACATTCTCGCCATCGGCCATACCATGCTGAATACGCCGGTTCTCGTCCGCTCCCCGAAGCTAAGCAGCATTGGGCTCGGTCAGTACTTGGGAGGGAGACCACCTGGGAACATCGAGTGCTGATGGCACCGTTCTTTTTGCTTTTTTATTGCGTGCTTCTGTGATGTCTTGTTTTTTTTTCATTTACACAACTGTGTGGGTGGTTGCATTTACTGTAACTTACGTTCAACTGGAGCCTGCTGGTAGAGCCAACGCCGAAGTTTGTTTGTTTGTTTGTTTGTTTATTGGTTTCTTTCCAATACAAGGAAAAAGCGAAGGGAGAGCTAAAGGCTACTAGCCTGACGAGGCCCTCACCAACAATATTCAGGCCACTACGCAATATTGTACGCGGAATGCTGACGGTGGTAAGCGGTATACATAATGATGCAAAATTTAGTCGCACAAGCTTCTAACCGCTTACTTATCACACCCGCATACAGCTCAATCACAACGCATCAATAAAGTGGCACCTTGTGGGCTGCAACGCGCGCAAAATGTGGCGCTCGCCCTCTTGTTTTTGTGAGCACTAGCACGCACGCATGCAGCGAACAACCACAAACTGAGCGATCAACGTACACGACGCGTGCGTATATTGTTCACGGAAAGACTGCAGCGTACGTGCTGTATGCTGTAGCAATACACTCGGCGACTGTACAACATAGCAGCACCATACAGGTGCACCCGTAAACAGCACATTCTCGCCATCGGCCATACCATGCTGAATACGCCGGTTCTCGTCCGATCCCCGAAGCTAAGCAGCATTGGGCTAGGTCAGTACTTGGGAGGGAGACCACCTGGGAACACCGAGTGCTGATGGCACCGTTCTTTTTCCTTTTGTATTGCGTGCTTCTGTGACGTCTTGTTTTTTTTCTTTCATTTGCACAACGTGTGGGTCGTTGCATTTACTGTAACTTACGTTCAACTGGAGCCTGCTGGTAGAGCCAACGCCGAAGTGTAACACCAACAATATTCAGGCCACTACACGATATTGTACGCGGAATGATGACGGTGGTAAGCGGTATACGTAATGATGCAAAATTTAATCGCACAAGCTTCTAAGCGCTTACTTATCACACCCGCATACAGCTCAATGACAACGCATCAATAAAGTGGCACCTTGTGGGCTGCAACGCGCGCAAAATGTGGCGCTCGCCCTCTTGTTTTTGTGAGCACTAGCACGCACGCATGCAGCGAACAACCACAAACGGAGTGATCAACGTACACGACGCGTGCGTGTATTCTTCACGGAAAGACTGCCGCGTACGTGCTGTATGCTGTAGCAATACATTCGGCGACTGCACAACATAGCAGCACGATACAGGTGCAGTCGTAAACAGCACATTCTCGACATCGGCCATACCATGCTGAATACGCCGGTTCTCGTCCGATCCCCGAAGATAAGCAGCATTGGGCTCGGTCAGTACTTGGGAGGGAGACCACCTGGGAACACCGAGTGCTGATGGCACCGTTCTTTTTGCTTTTTTATTGCGTGCTTCTGTGACGTCTTGTTTCTTTTTTTTTCATTTGCACAACGTGTGGGTGGTTGCATTTCCTGTAACTTACGTTCAACTGGACAATGCTGGTAGAGCCAACGCCGAAGTGTAACACCAACAATATTCAGGCACTAGACGATATTGTACGCGGAATGATGACAGTGGTAAGCGGTATACGTAATGATGCCAAATTTAGTCGCACAGGCTTCTAACCGCTTACTTATCACACCCGCATACAGCTAAATGACAACGCATCAATAAAGTGGCACCTGTGGGCTGCAACGCGCGCAAAATGTGGCGCTCGCCCTCTTGTTTTTGTGAGCACTAGCACGCACGCATGCAGCGAACAACCACAAACGAAGTGATCAACGTACACGACGCGTGCGTGTATTGTTCACGGAAAGACTGCCGCGTACGTGCTGTATGTGTAGCAATACATTCGCCGACTGCACAACATAGCAGCACGATACAGGTGCAGTCGTAAACAGCCCATTCTCGCCATCGGCCATACCATGCTGAATACGCCGGTTCTCGTCCGTTCCCCGAAGCTAAGCAGCATTGGGCTCGGTCAGTACTTGGGAGGGAGACCACCTGGGAATACCGAGTGCTGATGGCACCGTTCTTTTTGCTTTTTTATTGCGTGCTTCTCTGACGTCTTGTTTTTTTTTTCATTGGAACAACGTGTGGGTGGTTGCATTTCCTGTAACTTACGTTCAACTGAAGAATGCTGGTAGAGCCAACGCCGAAGTGTAACACCAACAATATTCAGGCCACTACACGATATTGTACGCGGAATGATGACGGTGGTAAGCGGTATACGTAATGATGCAAAATTTAGTCGCACAAGCTTCTAACCGCTTACTTATCACACCCGCATACAGCTCAATGACAACGCATCAATAAAGGGGCACCTTGTGGGCTGCAACGCGCGCAAAATGTGGCGCTCGCCCTCTTGTTTTTGTGAGCACTAGCACGCACGCATGCAGCGAACAACCACAAACGGAGTGATCAACGTACACGACGCGTGCGTGTATTGTTCACGGAAAGACTGCCGCGTACGTGATGTATGCTGTAGCAATACATTCGGCGACTGCACAACATAGCAGCACGATACAGGTGCAGTTGTAAACAGCACATTCTCGCCATCGGCCATACCATGCTGAATACGCTGGTTCTCGTCCGTTCCCCGAAGCTAAGCAGCATTGGGCTCGGTCAGTACTTGGGAGGGAGACCACCTGGGAACACCGAGTGCTGATGGCACCGTTCTTTTTGCTTTTTTATTGCGTGCTTCTGTGACTTCTTGTTTTTTTTCATTTGCACAACGTGTGGGTGGTTGCATTTACTGTGACTTACGTTCAACTGGAGCCTGCTGGTAGAGCCAACGCCGACGTGTAACACAAACAATATTCAGGCCACTACACGATATTGTACGCGGAATGATGACAGTGGTAAGCGGTATACGTAATGATGCCAAATTTAGTCGCACAAGCTTCTAACCGCTTACTTATCACACCCGCATACAGCTCAATGACAACGCATCAATAAAGTGGCACCTTGTGGGCTGCAACGCGCGCAAAATGTGGCGCTCGCCCTCTTGTTTTTGTGAGCACTAGCACGCACGCATGCAGCGAACAACCACAAACGGAGTGATCAACGTACACGACGCGTGCGTGTATTGTTCACGGTAAGACTGCCGCGTACGTGCTGTATACTGTAGCAATACATTCGGCGACTGCACAACATAGCAGCACGATACAGGTGCAGTCGTAAACAGCACATTCTCGCCATCGGCCATACCATGCTGAATACGCCGGTTCTCGTCCAATCCCCGAAGCTAAGCAGCATTGGGCTCGGTCAGTACTTGGGAGGGAGACCACCTGGGAACACCGAGTGCTGATGGCACGGTTCTTTTTGCTTTTTTATTGCGTGCTTCTGTGACGTCTTGTTTTTTTTTATTTGCACAACGTGTGGGTGGTTGCATTTACTGTCTCTTACGTTCAACTGGAGCCTGCTGGTAGAGCCAACGCCGAAGTGTAACACCAACAATATTCAGGCCACTACACGATATTGTACGCGGAATGATGACGGTGGTAAGTGGTATACGTACTGATGCAAAATTTAGTCGCACAAGCTTCTAAGCGCTTACATATCACACCCGCATAGAGCTCAATGACAACGCATCAATAAAGTGGCACCTTGTGGGCTGCAACGCGCGCAAAATGTGCCGCTCGCCCTCTTGTTTTTGTGAGCACAAGCACGCACTCATGCGGCGAACAACCACAAACGGAGTGATCAACGTACACGACGCGTGCGTGTATTGTTCACGGAAAGACTGCCGCGTACCTGATGTATGCTGTAGCAATACATTCGGCGACTGCACAACATAGCCGCACGATACAGGTGCAGTTGGAAACAGCACATTCTCGCCATCGGCCATACCATGCTGAATACGCTGGTTCTCGTCCGTTCCCCGAAGGTAAGCAGCATTGGGCTCGGTCAGTACTTGGGAGGGAGACCACCTGGGAACACCGAGCGCTGATGGCACCGATCTTTTTGCTTTTTTATTGCGTGCTTCTGTGACGTCTTGTTTTTTTTTTTTTCATTTGCACAACGTGTGGGTGGTTGCATTTACTGTGACTTACGTTCAACTGGAGCCTGCTGGTAGAGCCAACGCCGAAGTGTAACACCAACAATATTCAGGCCACTAGACGATATTGTACGCGGAATGATGACAGTGGTAAGCGGTATACGTAATGATGCCAAATTTAGTCGCACAGGCTTCTAACCGCTTACTTATCACACCCGCATACAGCTAAATGACAACGCATCAATAAAGTGGCACCTGTGGGCTGCAACGCGCGCAAAATGTGGCGCTCGCCCTCTTGTTTTTGTGAGCACTAGCACGCACGCATGCAGCGAACAACCACAAACGAAGTGATCAACGTACACGACGCGTGCGTGTATTGTTCACGGAAAGACTGCCGCGTACGTGCTGTATGTGTAGCAATACATTCGCCGACTGCACAACATAGCAGCACGATACAGGTGCAGTCGTAAACAGCACATTCTCGCCATCGGCCATACCATGCTGAATACGCCGGTTCTCGTCCGTTCCCCGAAGCTAAGCAGCATTGGGCTCGGTCAGTACTTGGGAGGGAGACCACCTGGGAATACCGAGTGCTTATGGCACCGTTCTTTTTGCTTTTTTATTGCGTGCTTCTCTGACGTCTTGTTTTTTTTTTCATTGGAACAACGTGTGGGTGGTTGCATTTCCTGTAACTTACGTTCAACTGAAGAATGCTGGTAGAGCCAACGCCGAAGTGTAACACCAACAATATTCAGGCCACTACACGATATTGTACGCGGAATGATGACGGTGGTAAGCGGTATACGTAATGATGCAAAATTTAGTCGCACAAGCTTCTAACCGCTTACTTATCACACCCGCATACAGCTCAATGACAACGCATCAATAAAGTGGCACCTTGTGGGCTGCAACGCGCGCAAAATGAGGCGCTCGCCCTCTTGTTTTTGTGAGCACTAGCACGCACGCATGCAGCGAACAACCACAAACGGAGTGATCAACGTACACGACGCGTGCGTGTATTGTTCACGGAAAGACTGCCGCGTACGTGCTGTATGCTGTAGCAATACATTCGGCGACTGCACAACATAGCAGCACGATACAGGTGCAGTCGTAAACAGCACATTCTCGCCATCGGCCATACCATGCTGAATACGCCGGTTCTCGTCCGATCCCCGAAGCTAAGCAGCATTGGGCTCGGTCAGTACTTGGGAGGGAGACCACCTGGGAACACCGAGTGCTGATTGCACAGTTCTTTTTGCTTTTTTATTGCGTGCTTCTGTGACGTCTTGTTTTTTTTCATTTGCACAACGCGTGGGTGGTTGCATTTACTGCAACTTACGTTCAACTGGAGCCTGCTGGTAGAGCCAACGCCGATGTGTACCACCAACAATATTCAGGCCACTACACGATATTGTACGCGGAATGATGACGGTGGTAAGCGGTATACGTAATGATGCAAAATTTACTCGCACAAGCTTCTAACCGCTTACTTATCACACCCGCATACAGCTAAATGACAACGCATCAATAAAGTGGCACCTTGTGGGCTGCAACGCGCGCAAAATGTGGCGCTCGCCCTCTTGTTTTTGTGAGCACTAGCACGCACGCATGCAGCGAACAACCACAAACGGAGTGATCAACGTACACGACACGTGCGTGTATTGTTCACGGTAAGACTGCCGCGTACGTGCTGTATGCTGTAGCAATACATTCGGCGACTGTACAACATAGCAGCACGATACAGGTGCAGTCGTAAACAGCACATTCTCGCCATCGGCCATACCATGCTGAATACGCTGGTTCTCGTCCGATCCCCGAAGCTAAGCAGCATTGGGCTCGGTCAGTACTTGGGAGGAAGACCACCTGGGAACACCGAGTGCTGATGGCACGGTTCTTTTTGCTTTTTTATTGCGTGCTTCTGTGACGTCTTGTTTTTTTTTTATTTGCGCAACGTGTGGGTGGTTGCATTTACTGTAACTTACGTTCAACTGGAGCCTGCTGGTAGAGCCAACGCCGAAGTGTAACACCAACAATATTCTGGCCACTACACGATATTGTACGCGGAATGATGACAGTGGTAAGCGGTATACGTAATGATGCCAAATTTAGTCGCACAAGCTTCTAACCGCTTACTTATCACACCCGCATACAGCTAAATGACAACGCATCAATAAAGTGGCACCTTGTGGGCTGCAACGCGCGCAAAATGTGGCGCTCGCCCTCTTGTTTTTGTGAGCACTAGCACGCACGCATGCAGCGAACAACCACAAACGAAGTGATCAACGTACACGACGCGTGCGTGTATTGTTCACGGAAAGACTGCCGCGTACGTGCTGTATGCTGTAGCAATACATTCGCCGACTGCACAACATAGCAGCACGATACAGGTGCAGTCGTAAACAGCACATTCTCGCCATCGGCCATACCATGCTGAATACGCCGGTTCTCGTCCGTTCCCCGAAGCTAAGCAGCATTGGGCTCGGTCAGTACTTGGGTGTGAGACCACCTGGGAATACCGAGTGCTGATGGCACCGTTCTTTTTGCTTTTTTATTGCGTGCTTCTCTGACGTCTTGTTTTTTTTTTCATTGGCACAACGTGTGGGTGGTTGCATTTATTGTAACTTACGTTCAACTGGAGCCTGCTGGTAGAGCCAACGCCGAAGTGTAACACCAACAATATTCAGGCCACTACACGATATTGTACGCGGAATGATGACGATGGTAAGCGGTATACGTAATGATGCAAAATTTAGTCGCACAAGCTTCTAACCGCTTACTTATTACACCCGCATACAGCTCAATGACAACGCATCAATAAAGTGGCACCTTGTGGGCTGCAACGCGCGCAAAATGTGGCGCTCGCCCTCTCGTTTTTGTGAGCACTAGCACGCACGCATGCAGCGAACAACCACAAACGGAGTGATCAACGTACACGACGCGTGCGTGTATTGTTCACGGAAAGACTGCCGCGTGCGTGCTGTATGCTGTAGCAATACATTCGGCGACTGCACAACATAGCAGCACGATACAGGTGCAGTCGTAAACAGCACATTCTCGCCATCGGCCATACCATGTTGAATACGCCGTTTCTCGTCCGATCCCCGAAGGTAAGCAGCATTGGGCTCGGTCAGTACTTGGGTGTGAGACCACCTGGGAATACCGAGTGCTGATGGCACCGTTCTTTTTGCTTTTTTATTGCGTGCTTCTCTGACGTCTTGTTTTTTTTTTCATTGGCACAACGTGTGGGTGGTTGCATTTATTGTAACTTACGTTCAACTGGAGCCTGCTGGTAGAGCCAACGCCGAAGTGTAACACCAACAATATTCAGGCCACTACACGATATTGTACGCGGAATGATGACGGTGGTAAGCGGTATACGTAATGATGCAAAATTTAGTCGCACAAGCTTCTAACCGCTTACTTATTACACCCGCATACAGCTCAATGACAACGCATCAATAAAGTGGCACCTTGTGGGCTGCAACGCGCGCAAAATGTGGCGCTCGCCCTCTTGTTTTTGTGAGCACTAGCACGCACGCATGCAGCGAACAACCACAAACGGAGTGATCAACGTACACGACGCGTGCGTGTATTGTTCACGGAAAGACTGCCGCGTGCGTGCTGTATGCTGTAGCAATACATTCGGCGACTGCACAACATAGCAGCACGATACAGGTGCAGTCGTAAACAGCACATTCTCGCCATCGGCCATACCATGCTGAATACGCCGGTTCTCGTCCGATCCCCGAAGCTAAGGTGCATTGGGCTCGGTCAGTACATGGGAGGGAGACCACCTGGGAACACCGAGTGCTGATGCCACCGTTCTTTTTGCTTTTTTATTGCGTGCTTCTGTGACGTGTTGTTTTTTTTTTCATTTGCACAACTTGTGGGTGGTTGCATTTACTGTAACTTACGTTCAACTGGAGCCTGCTGGTAGAGCCAACGCCGAAGTGTAACACCAACAATATTCAGGCCACTACACGATATTGTACGCGGAATGATGACGGTGGTAAGCGGTATACGTAATGATGCAAAATTTAGTCGCACAAGCTTCTAACCGCTTACTTATTACACCCGCATACAGCTCAATGACAACGCATCAATAAAGTGGCACCTTGTGGGCTGCAACGCGCGCAAAATGTGGCGCTCGCCCTCTTGTTTTTGTGAGCACTAGCACGCACGCATGCAGCGAACAACCACAAACGGAGTGATCAACGTACACGACGCGTGCGTGTATTGTTCACGGAAAGACTGCCGCGTGCGTGCTGTATGCTGTAGCAATACATTCGGCGACTGCACAACATAGCAGCACGATACAGGTGCAGTCGTAAACAGCACATTCTCGCCATCGGCCATACCATGTTGAATACGCCGTTTCTCGTCCGATCCCCGAAGGTAAGCAGCATTGGGCTCGGTCAGTACTTGGGTGTGAGACCACCTGGGAATACCGAGTGCTGATGGCACCGTTCTTTTTGCTTTTTTATTGCGTGCTTCTCTGACGTCTTGTTTTTTTTTTCATTGGCACAACGTGTGGGTGGTTGCATTTATTGTAACTTACGTTCAACTGGAGCCTGCTGGTAGAGCCAACGCCGAAGTGTAACACCAACAATATTCAGGCCACTACACGATATTGTACGCGGAATGATGACGGTGGTAAGCGGTATACGTAATGATGCAAAATTTAGTCGCACAAGCTTCTAACCGCTTACTTATTACACCCGCATACAGCTCAATGACAACGCATCAATAAAGTGGCACCTTGTGGGCTGCAACGCGCGCAAAATGTGGCGCTCGCCCTCTTGTTTTTGTGAGCACTAGCACGCACGCATGCAGCGAACAACCACAAACGGAGTGATCAACGTACACGACGCGTGCGTGTATTGTTCACGGAAAGACTGCCGCGTGCGTGCTGTATGCTGTAGCAATACATTCGGCGACTGCACAACATAGCAGCACGATACAGGTGCAGTCGTAAACAGCACATTCTCGCCATCGGCCATACCATGCTGAATACGCCGGTTCTCGTCCGATCCCCGAAGCTAAGGTGCATTGGGCTCGGTCAGTACATGGGAGGGAGACCACCTGGGAACACCGAGTGCTGATGCCACCGTTCTTTTTGCTTTTTTATTGCGTGCTTCTGTGACGTGTTGTTTTTTTTTCATTTGCACAACTTGTGGGTGGTTGCATTTACTGTAACTTACGTTCAACTGGAGCCTGCTGGTAGAGCCAACGCCGAAGTGTAACACCAACAATATTCAGGCCACTACACGATATTGTACGCGGAATGATGACGGTGGTAAGCGGTATACGTAATGATGCAAAATTTAGTCGCACAAGCTTCTAACCGCTTACTTATTACACCCGCATACAGCTCAATGACAACGCATCAATAAAGTGGCACCTTGTGGGCTGCAACGCGCGCAAAATGTGGCGCTCGCCCTCTTGTTTTTGTGAGCACTAGCACGCACGCATGCAGCGAACAACCACAAACGGAGTGATCAACGTACACGACGCGTGCGTGTATTGTTCACGGAAAGACTGCCGCGTGCGTGCTGTATGCTGTAGCAATACATTCGGCGACTGCACAACATAGCAGCACGATACAGGTGCAGTCGTAAACAGCACATTCTCGCCATCGGCCATACCATGTTGAATACGCCGGTTCTCGTCCGATCCCCGAAGGTAAGCAGCATTGGGCTCGGTCAGTACTTGGGAGGGAGACCACCTGGGAACACCGAGCGCTGATGGCACCGTTCTTTTTGCTTTTTTATTGCGTGCTTCTGTGACGTCTTGTTTTTTTTTTCATTTGCACAACGTGTGGGTGGTTGCATTTACTGTGACTTACGTTCAACTGGAGCCTGCTGGTAGAGCCAACGCCGAAGTGTAACACCAACAATATTCAGGCCACTAGACGATATTGTACGCGGAATGATGACAGTGGTAAGCGGTATACGAAATGATGCCAAATTTAGTCGCACAAGCTTCTAACCGCTTACTTATCACACCCGCATAGAGCTAAATGACAACGCATCAATAAAGTGGCACCTGTGGGCTGCAACGCGCGCAAAATGTGGCGCTCGCCCTCTTGTTTTTGTGAGCACTAGCACGCACGATTGCAGCGAACAACCACAAACGAAGTGATCAACGTACACGACGCGTGCGTGTATTGTTCACGGAAAGACTGCCGCGTACGTGCTGTATGCTGTAGCAATACATTCGCCGACTGCACAACATAGCAGCACGATACAGGTGCAGTCGTAAACAGCACATTCTCGCCATGGGCCATACCATGCTGAATACGCCGGTTCTCGTCCGTTCCCCGAAGCTAAGGAGCATTGGGCTCGGTCAGTACTTGGGAGGGAGACCACCTGGGAATACCGAGTGCTGATGGCACCGTTCTTTTTGCTTTTTTATTGCGTGCTTCTCTGACGTCTTGTTTTTTTTTTTCATTGGAACAACGTGTGGGTGGTTGCATTTCCTGTAACTTACGTTCAACTGAAGAATGCTGGTAGAGCCAACGCCGAAGTGTAACACCAACAATATTCAGGCCACTACACGATATTGTACGCGGAATGATGACGGTGGTAAGCGGTATACGTAATGATGCAAAATTTAGTCGCACAAGCTTCTAACCGCTTACTTATCACACCCGCATACAGCTCAATGACAACGCATCAATAAATTGGCACCTTGTGGGCTGCAACGCGCGCAAAATGTGGCGCTCGCCCTCTTGTTTTTGTGAGCACTAGCACGCACGCATGCAGCGAACAACCACAAACGGAGTGATCAACGTACACGACGCGTGCGTGTATTGTTCACGGAAAGACTGCCGCGTACGTGCTGTATGCTGTAGCAATACATTCGGCGACTGCACAACATAGCAGCACGATACAGGTGCAGTCGTAAACAGCACATTCTCGCCATCGGCCATACCATGCTGAATACGCCGGTTCTCGTCCGATCCCCGAAGCTAAGCAGCATTGGGCTCGGTCAGTACTTGGGAGGGAGACCACCTGGGAACACCGAGTGCTGATTGCACAGTTCTTTTTGCTTTTTTATTGCGTGCTTCTGTGACGTCTTGTTTTTTTTTTCATTTGCACAACGTGTGGGTGGTTGCATTTACTGCAACTTACGTTCAACTGGAGCCTGCTGGTACAGCCAACGCCGATGTGTACCACCAACAATATTCAGGCCACTACACGATATTGTACGCGGAATGATGACGGTGGTAAGCGGTATACGTAATGATGCAAAATTTAGTCGCACAAGCTTCTAACCGCTTACTTATCACACCCGCATACAGCTCAATGACAACGCATCAATAAAGTGGCACCTTGTGGGCTGCAACGCGCGCAAAATGTGGCGCTCGCCCTCTTGTTTTTGTGAGCACTAGCACGCACGCATGCAGCGAACAACCACAAACGGAGTGATCAACGTACACGACGCGTGCGTGTATTGTTCACGGTAAGACTGCCGCGTACGTGCTGTATGCTGTAGAAATACATTCGGCGACTGTACAACATAGCAGCACGATACAGGTGCAGTCATAAACAGCACATTCTCGCCATCGGCCATACCATGCTGAATACGCTGGTTCTCGTCCGATCCCCGAAGCTAAGCAGCATTGGGCTCGGTCAGTACTTGGGAGGAAGACCACCTGGGAACACCGAGTGCTGATGGCACGGTTCTTTTTTGCTTTTTTATTGCGTGCTTCTGTGACGTCTTGTTTTTTTTTTATTTGCACAACGTGTGGGTGGTTGCATTTACTGTAACTTACGTTCAACTGGAGCCTGCTGGTAGAGCCAACGCCGAAGTGTAACACCAACAATATTCTGGCCACTACACGATATTGTACGCGGAATGATGACAGTGGTAAGCGGTATACGTAATGATGCCAAATTTAGTCGCACAAGCTTCTAACCGCTTACTTATCACACCCGCATACAGCTAAATGACAACGCATCAATAAAGTGGCACCTTGTGGGCTGCAACGCGCGCAAAATGTGGCGCTCGCCCTCTTGTTTTTGTGAGCACTAGCACGCACGCATGCAGCGAACAACCACAAACGAAGTGATCAACGTACACGACGCGTGCGTGTATTGTTCACGGAAAGACTGCCGCGTACGTGCTGTATGCTGTAGCAATACATTCGCCGACTGCACAACATAGCAGCACGATACAGGTGCAGTCGTAAACAGCACATTCTCGCCATCGGCCATACCATGCTGAATACGCCGGTTCTCGTCCGTTCCCCGAAGCTAAGCAGCATTGGGCTCGGTCAGTACTTGGGAGTGAGACCACCTGGGAATACCGAGTGCTGATGGCACCGTTCTTTTTGCTTTTTTATTGCGTGCTTCTCTGACGTCTTGTTTTTTTTTCATTGGCACAACGTGTGGGTGGTTGCATTTACTGTAACTTACGTTCAACTGGAGCCTGCTGGTAGAGCCAACGCCGAAGTGTAACACCAACAATATTCAGGCCACTACACGATATTGTACGCGGAATGATGACGGTGGTAAGCGGTATACGTAATGATGCAAAATTTAGTCGCACAAGCTTCTAACCGCTTACTTATTACACCCGCATACAGCTCAATGACAACGCATCAATAAAGTGGCACCTTGTGGGCTGCCACGCGCGCAAAATGTGGCGCTCGCCCTCTTGTTTTTGTGAGCACTAGCACGCACGCATGCAGCGAACAACCACAAACGGAGTGATCAACGTACACGACGCGTGCGTGTATTGTTCACGGAAAGACTGCCGCGTGCGTGCTGTATGCTGTAGCAATACATTCGGCGACTGCACAACATAGCAGCACGATACAGGTGCAGTCGTAAACAGCACATTCTCGCCATCGGCCATACCATGCTGAATACGCCGGTTCTCGTCCGATCCCCGAAGCTAAGGTGCATTGGGCTCGGTCAGTACATGGGAGGGAGACCACCTGGGAACACCGAGTGCTAATGCCACCGTTCTTTTTGCTTTTTTATTGCGTGCTTCTGTGACGTGTTGTTTTTTTTTTCATTTGCACAACGTGTGGGTGGTTGCATTTACTGTAACTTACGTTCAACTGGAGCCTGCTGGTAGAGCCAACGCCGAAGTGTAACACCAACAATATTCAGGCCACTACACGATATTGTACGCGGAATGATGACGGTGGTAAGCGGTATACGTAATGATGCAAAATTTAGTCGCACAAGCTTCTAACCGCTTACTTGTTACACCCGCATACAGCTCAATGACAACGCATCAATAAAGTGGCACCTTGTGGGCTGCAACGCGCGCAAAATGTGGCGCTCGCCCTCTTGTTTTTGTGAGCACTAGCACGCACGCATGCAGCGAACAACCACAAACGGAGTGATCAACGTACACGACGCGTGCGTGTATTGTTCACGGAAAGACTGCCGCGTGCGTGCTGTATGCTGTAGCAATACATTCGGCGACTGCACAACATAGCAGCACGATACAGGTGCAGTCGTAAACAGCACATTCTCGCCATCGGCCATACCATGTTGAATACGCCGGTTCTCGTCCGATCCCCGAAGCTAAGCAGCATTGGGCTAGGTCAGTACTTGGGAGGGAGACCACCTGGGAACGCCGAGTGCTGATGGCACCGTTCTTTTTGCTTTTTTATTGCGTACTTCTGTGACGTCTTGTTTCTTTTTTTTTCATTTGCACAACGTGTGGGTGGTTGCATTTCCTGTAACTTACGTTCAACTGGAGAATGCTGGTAGAGCCAACGCCGAAGTGTAACACCAACAATATTCAGGCCACTACACGATATTGTACGCGGAATGATGACGGTGGTAAGCGGTATACGTAATGATGCAAAATTTAGTCGCACAAGCTTCTAACCGCTTACTTATCACACCCGCATACAGCTCAATGACAACGCATCAATAAAGTGGCACCTTGTGGGCTGCAACGCGCGCAAAATGTGGCGCTCGCCCTCTTGTTTTTGTGAGCACTAGCACGCACGCTTGCAGCGAACAACCACAAACGGAGTGATCAACGTACACGACGCGTGCGTGTATTGTTCACTGTAAGACTGCCGCGTACGTGCTGTATGCTGTAGCAATATATTCGGCGACTGTACAACATAGCAGCACGATACAGGTGCAGTCGTAAACAGCACATTCACGCCATCGGCCATACCATGCTGAATACGCTGGTTCTCGTCCGATCCCCGAAGTTAAGCAGCATTGGGCTCGGTCAGTACTTGGGAGGGAGACCACCTGGGAACACCGAGTGCTGATGGCACGGTTCTTTTTGCTTTTTTATTGCGTGCTTCTGTGACGTCTTGTTTTTTTTTTATTTGAACAACGTGTGCGTGGTTGCATTTACTGTAACTTACGTTCAACTGGAGCCTGCTGGTAGAGCCAACGCCGAAGTGTAACACCAACAATATTCAGGCCACTACACGATATTGTACGCGGAATGATGACGGTGGTAAGCGGTATACGTACTGATGCAAAATTTAGTCGCACAAGCTTCTAACCGCTTACTTATCACACCCGCATACAGCTCAATGACAACGCATCAATAAAGTGGCACCTTGTGGGCTGCAACGCGCGCAAAATGTGCCGCTCGCCCTCTTGTTTTTGTGAGCACAAGCACGCACGCATGCAGCGAACAACCACAAACGGAGTGATCAACGTACACGACGCGTGCGTGTATTGTTCACGGAAAGACTGCCGCGTACGTGATGTATGCTGTAGCAATACATTCGGCGACTGCACAACATAGCAGCACGATACAGATGCAGTTGTAAACCGCACATTCTCGCCATCGGCCATACCATGCTGAATACGCCGGTTCTCGTCCGATCCCCGAAGCTAAGGTGCATTGGGCTCGGTCAGTACATGGGAGGGAGACCACCTGGGAACACCGAGTGCTGATGCCACCGTTCTTTTTGCTTTTTTATTGCGTGCTTCTGTGACGTGTTGTTTTTTTTTTCATTTGCACAACGTGTGGGTGGTTGCATTTACTGTAACTTACGTTCAACTGGAGCCTGCTGGTAGAGCCAACGCCGAAGTGTAACACCAACAATATTCAGGCCACTACACGATATTGTACGCGGAATGATGACGGTGGTAAGCGTTATACGTAATGATGCAAAATTTAGTCGCACAAGCTTCTAGCCGCTTACTTATTACACCCGCATACAGCTCAATGACAACGCATCAATAAAGTGGCACCTTGTGGGCTGCAACGCGCGCAAAATGTGGCGCTCGCCCTCTTGTTTTTGTGAGCACTAGCACGCACGCATGCAGCGAACAACCACAAACGGAGTGATCAACGTACACGACGCGTGCGTGTATTGTTCACGGAAAGACTGCCGCGTGCGTGCTGTATGCTGTAGCAATACATTCGGCGACTGCACAACATAGCAGCACGATACAGGTGCAGTCGTAAACAGCACATTCTCGCCATCGGCCATACCATGTTGAATACGCCGGTTCCCGTCCGATCCCCGAAGCTAAGCAGCATTGGGCTAGGTCAGTACTTGGGAGGGAGACCACCTGGGAACGCCGAGTGCTGATGGCACCGTTCTTCTTGCTTTTTTATTGCGTGCTTCTGTGACGTCTTGTTTCTTTTTTTTTCATTTGCACAACGTGTGGGTGGTTGCATTTCCTGTAACTTACGTTCAACTGGAGAATGCTTGTAGAGCCAACGCCGAAGTGTAACACCAACAATATTCAGGCCACTACACGATATTGTACGCGGAATGATGACGGTGGTAAGCGGTATACGTAATGATGCAAAATTTAGTCGCACAAGCTTCTAACCGCTTACTTATCCCACCCGCATACAGCTCAATGACAACGCATCAATAAAGTGGCACCTTGTGGGCTGCAACGCGCGCAAAATGTGGCGCTCGCCCTCTTGTTTTTGTGAGCACTAGCACGCACGCATGCAGCGAACAACCACAAACGGAGTGATCAACGTACACGACGCGTGCGTGTATTGTTCACTGTAAGACTGCCGCGTACGTGCTGTATGCTGTAGCAATATATTCGGCGACTGCACAACATAGCAGCACGATACAGGTGCAGTCGTAAACAGCACATTCTCGCCATCGGCCATACCATGCTGAATACGCTGGTTCTCGTCCGATCCCCGAAGTTAAGCAGCATTGGGCTCGGTCAGTACTTGGGAGGGAGACCACCTGGGAACACCGAGTGCTGATGGCACGGTTCTTTTTGCTTTTTTATTGCGTGCTTCTGTGACGTCTTTTTTTTTTATTTGAACAACGTGTGGGTGGTTGCATTTACTGTAACTTACGTTCAACTGGAGCCTGCTGGTAGAGCCAACGCCGAAGTGTAACACCAACAATATTCAGGCCACTACACGATATTGTACGCGGAATGATGACGGTGGTAAGCGGTATACGTAATGATGCAATATTTAGTCGCACAAGCTTCTAACCGCTTACTTATTACACCCGCATACAGCTCAATGACAACGCATCAATAAAGTGGCACCTTGTGGGCTGCAACGCGCGCAAAATGTGGCGCTCGCCCTCTTGTTTTTGTGAGCACTAGCACGCAGGCATGCAGCGAACAACCACAAACGGAGTGATCAACGTACACGACGCGTGCGTGTATTGTTCACGGAAAGACTGCCGCGCGCGTGCTGTATGCTGTAGCAATACATTCGGCGACTGCACAACATAGCAGCACGATACAGGTGCAGTCGTAAACAGCACATTCTCGCCATCGGCCATACCATGTTGAATACGCCGGTTCTCGTCCGATCCCCGAAGCTAAGCAGCATTGGGCTAGGTCAGTACTTGGGAGGGAGACCACCTGGGAACGCCGAGTGCTGATGGCACCGTTCTTTTTGCTTTTTTATTGCGTGCTTCTGTGACGTCTTGTTTCTTTTTTTTTCATTTGCACAACGTGTGGGTGGTTGCATTTCCTGTAACTTACGTTCAACTGGAGAATGCTTGTAGAGCCAACGCCGAAGTGTAACACCAACAATATTCAGGCCACTACACGATATTGTACGCGGAATGATGACGGTGGTAAGCGGTATACGTAATGATGCAAAATTTAGTCGCACAAGCTTCTAACCGCTTACTTATCACACCCGCATACAGCTCAATGACAACGCATCAATAAAGTGGCACCTTGCGGGCTGCAACGCACGCAAAATGTGGCGCTCGCCCTCTTGTTTTTGTGAGCACTAGCACGCACGCATGCAGCGAACAACCACAAACGGAGTGATCAACGTACACGACGCGTGCGTCTATTGTTCACTGTAAGACTGCCGCGTACGTGCTGTATGCTGTAGCAATACATTCGGCGACTGTACAACATAGCAGCACGATACAGGTGCAGTCGTAAACAGCACATTCTCGCCATCGGCCATACCATGCTGAATACGCTGGTTCTCGTCCGATCCCCGAAGTTAAGCAGCATTGGGCTCGGTCAGTACTTGGGAGGGAGACCACCTGGGAACACCGAGTGCTGGTGGCACGGTTCTTTTTGCTTTTTTATTGCGTGATTCTGTGACGTCTTGTTTTTTTTTATTTGAACAACGTGTGCGTGGTTGCATTTACGGTAACTTACGTTTAACCGGAGCCTGCTGGTAGAGCCAACGCCGAAGTGTAACACCAACAATATTCAGGCCACTACACGATATTGTACGCGGAATGATGACGGTGGTAAGCGGTATACGTACTGATGCAAAATTTAGTCTCACAAGCTTCTAACCGCTTACTTATCACACCCGCATACAGCTCAATGACAACGCATCAATAAAGTGGCACCTTGTGGGCTGCAACGCGCGCAAAATGTGCCGCTCGCCCTCTTGTTTTTGTAAGCACAAGCACGCACGCATGCAGCGAACAACCACAAACGGAGTGATCAACGTACACGACGCGTGCGTGTATTGTTCACGGAAAGACTGCCGCGTACGTGATGTATGCTGTAGCAATACATTCGGCGACTGCACAACATAGCAGCACGATACAGGTGCAGTTGTAAACAGCACATTCTCGCCATCGGCCATACCATGCTGAATACGCTTGTTCTCGTCCGTTCCCCGAAGGTAAGCAGCATTGGGCTCGGTCAGTACTTGGGAGGAGACCACCTGGGAACACCGAGTGCTGATGGCACCGTTCTTTTTGCTTTTTTATTGCGTGCTTCTGTGACGTCTTGTTTTTTTTTTCATTTGCACAACGTGTGGGTGGTTGCATTTACTGTGACTTACGTTCAACTGGAGCCTGCTGGTAGAGCCAAAGCCGAAGTGTAACACCAACAATATTCAGGCCACTACACGATATTGTACGCGGAATGATGACAGTGGTAAGCGGTATACGTAATGATGCCAAATTTAGTCGCACAAGCTTCTAACCGCTAACTTATCACACCCGCATACAGCTAAATGACAACGCATCAATAAAGTGGCACCTGTGGGCTGCAACGCGCGCAAAATGTGGCGCTCGCCCTCTTGTTTTTGTGAGCACTAGCACGCACGCATGCAGCGAACAACCACAAACGAAGTGATCAACGTACACGACGCGTGCGTGTATTGTTCACGGAAAGACTGCCGCGTACGTGCTGCATGCTGTAGCAATACATTCGCCGACTGCACAACATAGCAGCACGATACAGGTGCAGTCGTAAACAGCACATTCTCGCCATCGGCCATACCATGCTGAATATGCCGGTTCTCGTACGTTCCCCGAAGCTAAGCAGCATTGGGCTCGGTCAGTACTTTGGAGGGAGACCAACTGGGAATACCGAGTGCTGATGGCACCGTTCTTCTTGCTTTTTTATTGCGTGCTCCTCTGACGTCTTGTTTTTTTTTCATTGGAACAACGTGTGGGTGGTTGCATTTCCTGTAACTTACGTTCAACTGAAGAATGCGGGTAGAGCCAACGCCGAAGTGTAACACCAACAATATTCAGGCCACTACACGATATTGTATGCGGAATGATGACGGTGGTAAGCGGTATACGTAATGATGCAAAATTTAGTCGCACAAGCTTCTAACCGCTTACTTATTACACCCGCATACAGCTAAATGACAACGCATCAATAAAGTGGCACCTTGTGGGCTGCAACGCGCGCAAAATGTGGCGCTCGCCCTCTTGTTTTTGTGAGCACTAGCACGCACGCATGCAGCGAACAACCACAAACGGAGTGATCAACGTACACGACGCGTGCGTGTATTGTTCACGGAAAGACTGCCGCGCGCGTGCTGTATGCTGTAGCAATACATTCGGCGACTGCACAACATAGCAGCACGATACAGGTGCAGTCGTAAACAGCACATTCTCGCCATCGGCCATACCATGTTGAATACGCCGGTTCTCGTCCGATCCCCGAAGCTAAGCAGCATTGGGCTAGGTCAGTACTTGGGAGGGAGACCACCTGGGAACGCCGAGTGCTGATGGCACCGTTCTTTTAGCTTTTTTATTGCGTGCTTCTGTGACGTCTTGTTTCTTTTTTTCATTTGCACAACGTGTGTGTGGTTGCATTTATTGTAACTTACGTTCAACTGGAGAATGCTGGTAAAGCCAACGCCGAAGTGTAACACCAACAATATTCAGGCCACTACACGATATTGTACGCGGAATGATGACGGTGGTAAGCGGTATACGTAATGATGCAAAATTTAGTCGCACAAGCTTCTAACCGCTTACTTATCACACCCGCATACAGCTCAATGACAACCCATCAATAAAGTGACACTTTGTGGGCTGCAACGCGCGCAAAATGTGGCGCTCGCCCTCTTGTTTTTGTGAGCATTAGCACGCACGCATGCAGCGAACAACCACAAACGGAGTGATCAACGTACACGACGCGTGCGTGTATCGTTCACGGAAAGACTGCCGCGTACGTGCTGTATGCTGTAGCAATAAATTCGGCGACTGCACAACATAGCAGCACGATACAGGTGCAGTCGTAAACAGCATATTCTCGCCATCGGCCATACCATGCTGAATACGCCGGTTCTCGTCCGATCCCCGAAGCTAAGCAGCATTGGGTTCGGTCAGTACTTAGGAGGGAGACCACCTGGGAACACCGAGTGCTGATGGCACCGTTCTTTTTGCTTTTTTATTGCGTGCTTCTGTGACGTCTTGTTTCTTTTTTTTCATTTGCACAACGTGTGGGTGGTTGCATTTCCTGTAACTTACGTTCAACTGGAGAATGCTTGTAGAGCCAACGCCGAAGTGTAACACCAACAATATTCAGGCCACTACACGATATTGTACGCGGAATGATGACGGTGGTAAGCGGTATACGTAATGATGCAAAATTTAGTCGCACAAGCTTCTAACCGCTTACTTATCACACCCGCATACAGCTCAATGACAACGCATCAATAAAGTGGCACCTTGTGGGCTGCAACGCGCGCAAAATGTGGCGCTCGCCCTCTTGTTTTTGTGAGCACTAGCACGCACGCATGCAGCGAACAACCACAAACGGAGTGATCAACGTACACGACGCGTGCGTGTATTGTTCACTGTAAGACTGCCGCGTACGTGCTGTATGCTGTAGCAATACATTCGGCGACTGTACAACATAGCAGCACGATACAGGTGCAGTCGTAAACAGCACATTCTCGCCATCGGCCATACCATGCTGAATACGCTGGTTCTCGTCCGATCCCCGAAGTTAAGCAGCATTGGGCTCGGTCAGTACTTGGGAGGGAGACCACCTGGGAACACCGAGTGCTGGTGGCACGGTTCTTTTTGCTTTTTTATTGCGTGATTCTGTGACGTCTTGTTTTTTTTTATTTGAACAACGTGTGCGTGGTTGCATTTACGGTAACTTACGTTCAACCGGAGCCTGCTGGTAGAGCCAACGCCGAAGTGTAACACCAACAATATTCAGGCCACTACACGATATTGTACGCGGAATGATGACGGTGGTAAGCGGTATACGTACTGATGCAAAATTTAGTCTCACAAGCTTCTAACCGCTTACTTATCACACCCGCATACAGCTCAATGACAACGCATCAATAAAGTGGCACCTTGTGGGCTGCAACGCGCGCAAAATGTGCCGCTCGCCCTCTTGTTTTTGTGAGCACAAGCACGCACGCATGCAGCGAACAACCACAAACGGAGTGATCAACGTACACGACGCGTGCGTGTATTGTTCACGGAAAGACTGCCGCGTACGTGATGTATGCTGTAGCAATACATTCGGCGACTGCACAACATAGCAGCACGATACAGGTGCAGTTGTAAACAGCACATTCTCGCCATCGGCCATACCATGCTGAATACGCTTGTTCTCGTCCGTTCCCCGAAGGTAAGCAGCATTGGGCTCGGTCAGTACTTGGGAGGAGACCACCTGGGAACACAGAGTGCTGATGGCACCGTTCTTTTTGCTTTTTTATTGCGTGCTTCTGTGACGTCTTGTTTTTTTTTTCATTTGCACAACGTGTGGGTGGTTGCATTTACTGTGACTTACGTTCAACTGGAGCCTGCTGGTAGAGCCAACGCCGAAGTGTAACACCAACAATATTCAGGCCACTACACGATATTGTACGCGGAATGATGACAGTGGTAAGCGGTATACGTAATGATGCCAAATTTAGTCGCACAAGCTTCTAACCGCTTACTTATCACACCCGCATACAGCTAAATGACAACGCATCAATAAAGTGGCACCTGTGGGCTGCAACGCGCGCAAAATATGGCGCTCGCCCTCTTGTTTTTGTGAGCACTAGCACGCACGCATGCAGCGAACAACCACAAACGAAGTGATCAACGTACACGACGCGTGCGTGTATTGTTCACGGAAAGACTGCCGCGTACGTGCTGCATGCTGTAGCAATACATTCGCCGACTGCACAACATAGCAGCACGATACAGGTGCAGTCGTAAACAGCACATTCTCGCCATCGGCCATACCATGCTGAATACGCCGGTTCTCGTCCGTTCCCCGAAGCTAAGCAGCATTGGGCTCGGTCAGTACTTTGGAGGGAGACCAACTGGGAATACCGAGTGCTGATGGCACCGTTCTTCTTGCTTTTTTATTGCGTGCTCCTCTGACGTCTTGTTTTTTTTTCATTGGAACAACGTGTGGGTGGTTGCATTTCCTGTAACTTACGTTCAACTGAAGAATGCGGGTAGAGCCAACGCCGAAGTGTAACACCAACAATATTCAGGCCACTACACGATATTGTATGCGGAATGATGACGGTGGTAAGCGGTATACGTAATGATGCAAAATTTAGTCGCACAAGCTTCTAACCGCTTACTTATTACACCCGCATACAGCTAAATGACAACGCATCAATAAAGTGGCACCTTGTGGGCTGCAACGCGCGCAAAATGTGGCGCTCGCCCTCTTGTTTTTGTGAGCACTAGCACGCACGCATGCAGCGAACAACCACAAACGGAGTGATCAACGTACACGACGCGTGCGTGTATTGTTCACGGAAAGACTGCCGCGCGCGTGCTGTATGCTGTAGCAATACATTCGGCGACTGCACAACATAGCAGCACGATACAGGTGCAGTCGTAAACAGCACATTCTCGCCATCGGCCATACCATGTTGAATACGCCGGTTCTCGTCCGATCCCCGAAGCTAAGCAGCATTGGGCTAGGTCAGTACTTGGGAGGGAGACCACCTGGGAACGCCGAGTGCTGATGGCACCGTTCTTTTAGCTTTTTTATTGCGTGCTTCTGTGACGTCTTGTTTCTTTTTTTCATTTGCACAACGTGTGTGTGGTTGCATTTATTGTAACTTACGTTCAACTAGAGAATGCTGGTAAAGCCAACGCCGAAGTGTAACACCAACAATATTCAGGCCACTACACGATATTGTACGCGGAATGATGACGGTGGTAAGCGGTATACGTAATGATGCAAAATTTAGTCGCACAAGCTTCTAACCGCTTACTTATCACACCCGCATACAGCTCAATGACAACCCATCAATAAAGTGACACTTTGTGGGCTGCAACGCGCGCAAAATGTGGCGCTCGCCCTCTTGTTTTTGTGAGCACTAGCACGCACGCATGCAGCGAACAACCACAAACGGAGTGATCAACGTACACGACGCGTGCGTGTATCGTTCACGGAAAGACTGCCGCGTACGTGCTGTATGCTGTAGCAATAAATTCGGCGACTGCACAACATAGCAGCACGATACAGGTGCAGTCGTAAACAGCATATTCTCGCCATCGGCCATACCATGCTGAATACGCCGGTTCTCGTCCGATCCCCGAAGCTAAGCAGCATTGGGTTCGGTCAGTACTTAGGAGGCAGACCACCTGGGAACACCGAGTGCTGATGGCACCGTTCTTTTTGCTTTTTTATTGCGTGCTTCTGTGACGTCTTGTTTTATTTTTTTTTTCATTTGCACAACGTGTGTGTGGTTGCATTTACTGTAACTTACGTTCAACTGGAGCCTGCTGGTAGAGCCAACGCCGAAGTGTAACACCAACAATATTCAGGCCACTACACGATATTGTACGCGGAATGATGACGGTAGTAAGCGGTATACGTAATGATGCAAAATTTAGTCGCACAAGCTTCTAACCGCTTACTTATCACACCCGCATACAGCTCAATGACAACGCATCAATAAAGTGGCACCTTGTTGGCTGCAACGCGCGCAAAATGTGGCGCTCGCCCTCTTGTTTTTGTGAGCACTAGCACGCACGCATGCAGCGAACAACCACAAACGGAGTGATCAACGTACACGACGCGTGCGTGTATTGTTTACGGAAAGACTGCCGCGTACGTGCTGTATGCTGTAGCAATACATTCGGCGACTGCACAACATAGCAGCACGATAGAGGTGCAGTCGTAAACAGCACATTCTCGCCATCGGCCATACCATGCTGAATACGCCGGTTCTCGTCCGATCCCCGAAGCTAAGAAGCATTGGGCTCGGTCAGTACTTGGGAGGGAGACCACCTGGGAACACCGAGTGCTGATGGCACCGTTCTTTTTGCTTTTTTTTGGGTGCTTCTGTGACGTCTTGTTTCTTTTTTTTTCATTTGCACAACATGTGGGTGGTCGCATTTTCTGTAACTTACGTTCAACTGGAGAATGCTGGTAGAGCCAACGCCGAAGTGTAACACCAACAATATTCAGGCCACTACACGATATTGTACGCGGAATGATGACGGTGGTAAGCGGTATACGTAATGATGCAAAATTTAGTCGCACAAGCTTCTAACCGCTTACTTATCACACCCGCATACAGCTCAGTGACAACGCATCAATAAAGTGGCACCTTGTGGGCTGCAACGCGCGCAAAATGTGGCGCTCGCCCTCTTGTTTTTGTGAGCACTAGCACGCACGCATGCAGCGAACAACCACAAACGGAGTGATCAACGTACACGACGCGAGCGTGTATTGTTCACGGAAAGACTGCCGCGTACGTGCTGTATGCTGTAGCAATACATTCGGCGACTGCACAACATAGCAGCACGATACAGGTGCAGTCGTAAACAGCACATTCTCGCCATCGGCCATACCATGCTGAATACGCCGGTTCTCGTCCGATCCCCGAAGCTAAGCAGCATTGGGCTCGGTCAGTACTTGGGAGGGAGACCACCTGGGAACACCGAGTGCTGATGGCGCCGTTCTTTTTGCTTTTTAATTGCGTGCTTCTGTGACGTCTTGTTTTTTTTTTCATTTGCACAACGTGTGGGTGGTTGAATTTACTGTAACTTACGTTCAACTGGAGCCTGCTGGTAGAGCCAACGCCGAAGTGTAACACCAACAATATTCAGGCCACTACACGATATTGTACGCGGAATGATGACGGCGGTAAGCGGTATACGTAATGATGCAAAATTTAGTCGCACAAGCTTCTAACCGCTTATCTTATCACACCCGCATACAGCTCAATGACAACGCATCAATAAAGTGGCACCTTGTGGGCTGCAACGCTCGCAAAATGTGGCGCTCGCCCTCTTGTTTTTGCGACCACTAGCACGCACGCATGCAGCGAACAACCGCAAACGGAGTGATCAACGTACACGACGCGTGCGTGTATTGTTCACGGAAAGACTGCCGCGTACGTGCTGTAGCAATACATTCGGCGACTGCACAACATAGCAGCACGATACAGGAGCAGTCGTAAACAGCACATTCTTGCCATCGGCCATACCATGCTGAATACGCCGGTTCTCGTCCGATCCCCGAAGCTAAGCAGCATTGGGCTCGGTCAGTACTGGGGGGGAGACCACCTAGGAACACCGAGTGCTGATGGCACCTTTCTTTTTGCTTTTTTATTGCGTGCTTCTGTGACGTCTTGTTTTTTTTTTCATTTGCACAACGTGTGGGTGGTTGCATTTACTGTAACTTACGTTCAACTGGAGCCTGCTGGTAGAGCCAACGCCGAAGTGTAACACCAACAATATTCAGGCCACTACACGATATTGTACGCGGAATGATGACGGTGGTAAGCGGTATACGTAATGATGCAAAATTTAGTCGCACAAGCTTCTAACCGCTCACTTATCACACCCGCATACAGCTCAATGACAACGCATCAATAAAGTGGCACCTTGTGGGCTGCAACGCGCGCAAAATGTGGCGCTCGCCCTCTTGTTTTTGTGAGCACCAGCACGCACGCATGCAGCGAACAACCACAACAGGAGTGATCAACGTGCACGACGCGTGCGTGTATTGTTCACGGAAAGACTGCCGCGTACGTGCTGTAGCAATACATTCGGCGACTGCACAACATAGCAGCACGATACCGGTGCAGTCGTAAACAGCACATTCTCGCCATCGGCCATACCATGCTGAATACGCCGGTTCTCATCCGATTCCCGAAGCTAAGCAGCATTAGGCTCGGTCAGTACTTGGGAGGGAGACCACCTGGGATCACCGAGTGCTGATGGCACCGTGCTTTTTGCTTTTTTATTGAGTGCTTCTGTGACGTCTTGTTTTTTTTTTCATTTGCACAACGTGTGGGTGGTTGCATTTACTGTAACTTACGTTCAACTGGAGCCTGCTGGTAGAGCCAACGCCGAAGTGTAACACCAACAATATTCAGGCCACTACACGATATTGTACGCGGAATGATGACGGTGGTAAGCGGTATACGTAATCATGCAAAATTTAGTCGCACAAGCTTCTAACCGCTTACTTATCACACCCGCATACAGCTCAATGACAACGCATCAATAAAGTGGCACCTTGTTTGCTGAAACGCGCGCAAAATGTGGCGCTCGCCCTCTTGTTTTTGTGAGCACTAGCACGCACGCATGGAGCGAACAACCACAAACGGAGTGATCAACGTACACGACGCCTGCGTGTATTGTTCACGGAAAGACTGCCGCGTACGTGCTGTATGCTGTAGCAATACATTCGGCGACTGCACAACATAGCAGCACGACACATGTGCAGTCGTAAACAGCACATTCTCGCCATCGGCCATACCATGCTTAATACGCCGGTTCTCGTCCGATCCCCGAAGCTAAGCAGCATTGGGCTCGGTCAGTACTTAGGAGGGAGACCACCTGGGAACACCGAGTGCTGATGGCACCGTTCTTTTTGCTTTTTTATTGCGTGCTTCTGTGACGTCTTGTTTTTTTTTTCATTTGCACAACGTGTGGGTGGTTGCATTTACTGTAACTTACGTTCAACTGGAGCCTGCTGGTAGAGCCAACGCCGAAGTGTAACACCAACAATATTCAGGCCACTACACGATATTGTACGCGGAATGATGACGGTGGTAAGCGGTATACGTAATGATGCAAAATTTAGTCGCACAAGCTTCTAACCGCTTACTTATCACACCCGCATACAGCTCAATGACAACGCATCAATAAAGTGGCACCTTGTGGGCTGCAACGCGCGCAAAATGTGGCGCTCGCCCTCTTGTTTTTGTGAGCACTAGCACGCACGCATGCAGCGAACAACCCCAAACGGAGTGATCAACGTACACGACGCGTGCGTGTATTGTTCACGGTAAGACTGCCGCGTACTTGCTGTTTGCTGTAGCAATACATTCGGCGACTGCACAACATAGCAGCACGATACAGGTGCAGTCGTAAACAGCACATTCTCGCCATCGGCCATACCATGCTGAATACGCCGGTTCTCGTCCGATCCCCGAAGCTAAGCAGCATTGGGCTCGGTCAGTACTTGGGAGGAAGACCACCTGGGAACACCTAGTGCTGATGGCACCGTTCTTTTTTGCTTTTTTATTGCGTGCTTCTGTGACGTCTTGTTTTTTTTTCATTTGCACAACGTGTGGGTGGTTGCATTTACTGTAACTTACGTTCAACTGGAGCCTGCTGGTAGAGCCAAAGCCGAAGTGTAATACCAACAATATTCAGGCCACTACACGGTATTGTATGCGGAATGATGACGGTGGTAAGCGGTATACGTAATGATGCAAAATTTAGTCGCACAAGCTTCTAACCGCTTACTTATCACACCCGCATACAGCTCAATGACAACGCATCAATAAAGTGGCACCTTGTGGGCTGCAACGCGCGCAAAATGTGGCGCTCGCCCTCTTGTTTTTGTGAGCACTAGCACGCACGCATGCAGCGCACAACCACAAACGGAGTGATCAACGTACAAGACGCGATGCGTGTATTGTTCACGGAAAGACTGCCGCGTACGTGCTGTATGCTGTAGCAATACTTTCGGCGACTGCACAACATAGCAGCACGATACAGGTGCAGTCGTAAACAGCACATTCTCGCCATCGGCCATACCATGCTGAATACGCCGGTTCTCGTCCGATCCCCGAAGCTAAGCAGCATTGGGCTCGATCAGTACTTGGGAGGGAGACCACCTGGGAACACCGAGTGCTGATGGCACCGTTCTTTTTGCTTTTTTATTGCGTCCTTCTGTGACGTCTTGTTTTTTTCATTTGCACAACGTGTGGGTGGTTGCATTTAGTGTAACTTGCGTTCAACGGGAGCGTGCTGGTAGAGCCAACGCCGAAGTGTAACACCAACAATATTCAGGCCACTACACGATATTGTACGCGGAATGATGACGGTGGTAAGCGGTATACGTAATCATGCAAAATTTAGTCGCACAAGCTTCTAACCGCTTACTTATCACACCCGCATACAGCTCAATGACAACGCATCAATAAAGTGGCACCTTGTTTGCTGCAACGCGCGCAAAATGTGGCGCTCGCCCTCTTGTTTTTGTGAGCACTAGCACGCACGCATGGAGCGAACAACCACAAACGGAGTGATCAACGTACACGACGCCTGCGTGTATTGTTCACGGAAAGACTGCCGCGTACGTGCTGTATGCTGTAGCAATACATTCGGCGACAGCACAACATAGCAGCACGACACATGTGCAGTCGTAAACAGCACATTCTCTTCATCGGCCATACCATGCTGAATACGCCGGTTCTCGTCCGATCCCCGAAGCTAAGCAGCATTGGGCTCGGTCAGTACTTGGGAGGGAGACCACCTGGGAACACCGAGTGCTGATGGCACCGTTCTTTTTGCTTTTTTATTGCGTGCTTCTGTGACGTCTTGTTTTTTTCATTTGCACAACGTGTGGGTGGTTGCATTTAGTGTAACTTGCGTTCAACGGGAGCGTGCTGGTAGAGCCAACGCCGAAGTGTAACACCAACAATATTCAGGCCACTACACGACATTGTACGCGGAATGATGACGGTGGTAAGCGGTATACGTAATGATGCAAAATTTAGTCGCACATGCATCTAACCGCTTACTTATCACACCCGCATACAGCTCAATGACAACGCATCAAAAAGTGGCACCTTGTGGGCTGCAACGCGCGCAAAATGTGGCGCTCGCCCTCTTGTTTTTGTGAGCACTAGCACGCACGCATGCAGCGAACAACAACAAACGGAGTGATCAACGTACACGACGCGTGCGTGTGTTGTTCACGGTAAGACTGCCGCGTACTTGCTGTATGCTGTAGCAATACATTCGGCGACTGCACAACATAGCAGCACGATACAGGTGCAGTCGTAAACAGCACATTCTCTCCATCGGCCATACCATGCTGAATACGCCGGTTCTCGTCCGATCCCCGAAGCTAAGCAGCATTGGGCTCGGTCAGTACTTGGGAGGGAGACCACCTGGGAACACCGAGTGCTGATGGCACCGTTCTTCTTGCTTTTTTATTGCGTGCTTCTGTGACGTCTTGTTTTTTTTTTTTCATTTGCACAACGTGTGGGTTTTTGCATTTTCTGTAACTTACGTTCAACTGGAGCCTGCTGATAGAGCCAACGCCGAAGTGTAACACCAACAATATTCAGGCCACTACACGATATTGTACGCGGAATGATGACGGTGGTAAGCGGTATACGTAATGATGCAAAATTTAGTCGCACAAGCTTCTAACCGCTTACTTATCACACCCGCATTCAGCTCAATGACAACGCATCAATAAAGTGGCACCTTGTTTGCTGCAACGCGCGCAAAATGTGGCGCTCGCCCTCTTGTTTTTGTGAGCACTAGCACGCACGCATGCAGCGAACAACCACAAACGGAGTGATCAACGTACACGACGCCTGCGTGTATTGTTCACGGAAAGACTGCCGCGTACGTGCTGTATGCTGTAGCAATATATTCGGCGACTGCACAACATAGCAGCACGATACATGTGCAGTCGTAAACAGCACATTCTCGCCATCGGCCATACCATGCTGAATACGCCGGTTCTCGTCCGATCCCCGAAGCTAAGCAGCATTGGGCTCGGTCAGTACTTGGGAGGGAGACCACCTGGGAACACCGAGTGCTGATGGCACCGTTCTTTTCGCTTTTTTATTGCGTGCTTCTGTGACGTCTTGTTTTTTTTCATTTGCACAACGTGTGGGTTTTTGCATTTACTGTAACATACGTTCAACTGGAGCCTGCTGATAGAGCCAACGCCGAAGTGTAACACCAACAATATTCAGGCCACTACACGATATTGTACGCGGAATGATGACGGTGGTAAGCGGTATACGTAATGATGCAAAATTTAGTCGCACAAGCTTCTAACCGCTTACTTATCACACACGCATACAGCTCAATGACAACGCATCAATAAAGTGGCACCTTGTTTGCTGCAACGCACGCAAAATGTCGCGCTCGCCCTCTTGTTTTTGTGAGCACCAGCACGCACGCATGGAGCGAACAACCACAAACGGAGTGATCAACGTACACGACGCCTGCGTGTATTGTTCACGGAAAGACTGCCGCGTACGTGCTGTATGCTGTAGCAATATATTCGGCGACTGCACAACATAGCAGCACGATACAGGTGCAGTCGTAAACAGCACATTCTCGCCATCAGCCATACCATGCTGAATACGCCGGTTCTCGTCCGATCCCCGAAGCTAAGCAGCATTGGGCTCGGTCAGTACTTGGGAGGGAGACCACCTGGGAACACCGAGTGCTGATGGCACCGTTCTTTTTGCTTTTTTATTGCGTGCTTCTGTGACGTCTTGTTTTTTTTTTTCATTTGCACAACGTGTGGGTGGTTGCATTTACTGTAAATTACGTTCAACTGGAGCCTGCTGGTAGAGCCAACGCCGAAGTGTAACACCAACAATATTCAGGCCACTACACGATATTGTACGCGGAATGATGACGGTGGTAAGCGGTATACGTAATGATGCAAAATTTAGTCGCACAAGCTTCTAACCGCTTACTTATCACACCCGCATACAGCTCAATGACAACGCATCAATAAAGTGGCACCTTGTGGGCTGCAACGCGCGCAAAATGTGGCGCTCGCCCTCTTGTTTTTGTGAGCACTAGCACGCACGCATGCAGCGAACAACCACAAACGGAGTGATCAACGTACACGACGCGTGCGTGTATTGTTCACGGTAAGACTGCCGCGTACTTGCTGTATGCTGTAGCAATACATTCGGCGACTGCACAACATAGCAGCACGATACAGGTGCAGTCGTAAACAGCACATTCTCACCATCAGCCATACCATGCTGAATACGCCGGTTCTCGTCCGCTCCCCGAAGCTAAGCAGCATTGGGCTCGGTCAGTACTTGGGAGGGAGACCACGTGGGAACACCGAGTGCTGATGGCACCGTTCTTTTTGCTTTTTTATTGCGTGCTTCTGTGACGTCTTGTTTTTTTTTTCATTTGCACAACGTGTGGGTGGTTGCATTTACTGTAAATTACGTTCAAATGGAGCCGGCTGGTAGAGCCAACGCCGAAGTGTAACACCAACAATATTCAGGCCACTACACGATATTGTACGCGGAATGATGACGGTGGTAAGCGGTATACGTAATGATGCAAAATTTAGTCGCACAAGCTTCTAACCGCTTACTTATCACACCCGCATACAGCTCAATGACAACGCATCAATAAAGTGGCACCTTGTTTGTTGCAACGCGCGCAAAATGTGGCGCTCGCCCTCTTGTTTTTGTGAGCACTAGCACGCACGCATGCAGCGAACAACCAAAACGGAGTGATCAACGTACACGACGCGTGCGTGTATTGTTCACGGAAAGACTGCCGCGTACGTGCTGTATGCTGTAGCAATACTTTCGGCGACTGCACAACATAGCAGCACGATACAGGTGCAGTCGTAAAAAGCACATTCTCGCCATCGGCCATACCATGCTGAATACGCCGGTTCTCGTCCGCTCCCCGAAGCTAAGCAGCATTGGGCTCGGTCAGTACTTGGGAGGGAGACCACCTGGGAACACCGAGTGCTGATGGCACCGTTCTTTTTGCTTTTTTATTGCGTGCTTCTGTGACGTCTTGTTTTTTTTTTTTCATTTGCACAACGTGTGGGTGGTTGCATTTACTGTAAATTACGTTCAACTGGAGCCTGCTGGTAGAGCCAACGCCGAAGTGTAACACCAACAATATTCAGGCCACTACACGATATTGTACGCGGAATGATGACGGTGGTAAGCGGTGTACGTAATGATGCAAAATTTAGTCGCACAAGCTTCTAACCGCTTACTTATCACACCCGCATACAGCTCAATGACAACGCTTCAATAAAGTGGCACCCTTGTTTGCTGCAACGCGCGCAAAATGTGGCGCTCGCCCTCTTGTTTTTGTGAGCACTAGCACGCACGCATGCAGCGAACAACCACAAACGGAGTGATCAACGTACACGACGCGTGCGTGTATTGTTCACGGTAAGACTGCCGCGTACTTGCTGTATGCTGTAGCAATACATTCGGCGACTGCACAACATAGCAGCACGATACAGGTGCAGTCGTAAACAGCACATTCTCACCATCAGCCATACCATGCTGAATACGCCGGTTCTCGTCCGCTCCCCGAAGCTAAGCAGCATTGGGCTCGGTCAGTACTTGGGAGGGAGACCACGTGCGAACACCGAGTGCTGATGGCACCGTTCTTTTTGCTTTTTTATTGCGTGCTTCTGTGACGTCTTGTTTTTTTTTTCATTTGCACAACGTGTGGGTGGTTGCATTTACTGTAAATTACGTTCAACTGGAGCCGGCTGGTAGAGCCAACGCCGAAGTGTAACACCAACAATATTCAGGCCACTACACGATATTGTACGCGGAATGATGACGGTGGTAAGCGGTATACGTAATGATGCAAAATTTAGTCGCACAAGCTTCTAACCGCTTACTTATCACACCCGCATACAGCTCAATGACAACGCATCAATAAAGTGGCACCTTGTGGGCTGCAACGCGCGCAAAATGTGGCGCTCGCCCTCTTCTTTTTGTGAGCACTAGCACGCACGCATGCAGCGAACAACCACAAACGGAGAGATCAACGTACACGACGCGTGCGTGTATTGTTCACGGAAAGACTGCCGCGTACGTGCTGTATGCTGTAGCAATACTTTCGGCGACTGCACAACATAGCAGCACGATACAGGTGCAGTCGTAAACAGCACATTCTCGCCATCGGCCATACCATGCTGAATACGCCGGTTCTCGTCCGCTTCCCGAAGCTAAGCAGCATTGGGCTCGGTCAGTACTTGGGAGGCAGACCACCTGGGAACACCGAGTGCTGATGGCACCGTTCTTTTTGCTTTTTTATTGCGTGCTTCTGTGACGTCTTGTTTTTTTTTCATTTGCACAACGTGTGGGTGGTTGCATTTACTGTAAATTACGTTCAACTGGAGCCTGCTGGTAGAGCCAACGCCGAAGTGTAACACCAACAATATTCAGGCCACTACACGATATTGTACGCGGAATGATGACGGTGGTAAGCGGTATACGTAATGATGCAAAATTTAGTCGCACAAGCTTCTAACCGCTTACGTATCACACCCGCATACAGCTCAATGACAACGCTTCAATAAAGTGACACCCTTGTTTGCTGCAACGCGCGCAAAATGTGGCGCTCGCCCTCTTGTTTTTGTGAGCACTAGCACGCACGCATGCAGCGAACAACCACAAACGGAGCGATCAACGTACACGACGCGTGCGTGTATTGTTCACGGAAAGACTGCCGCGTACGTGCTGTATGCTGTAGCAATACTTTCGGCGACTGCACAACATAGCAGCACGATACAGGTGCAGTCGTAAACAGCACATTCTCGCCATCGGCCATACCATGCTGAATACGCCGGTTCTCGTCCGATCCCCGAAGCTAAGCAGCATTGGGCTCGGTCAGTACTTGGGAGGGAGACCACCTGGGAACACCGAGTGCTGATGGCACCTTGTTTTTTTTTCATTTACACAACTGTGTGGGTGGTTGCATTTACTGTAACTTACGTTCAACTGGAGCCTGCTGGTAGAGCCAACGCCGAAGTGTCAGGCCACTACACGATATTGTACGCGGAATGATGACGGTGGTAAGCGGTATACGTAATGATGCAAAATTTAGTCGCACAAGCTTCTAACCGCATACTTATCACACCCGCATACAGCTCAATGACAACGCATCAATAAAGTGGCACCTTGTTTGTTGCAACGCGCGCAAAATGTGGCGCTCGCCCTCTTGTTTTTGTGAGCACTAGCACGCACGCATGCAGCGAACAACCAAAACGGAGTGATCAACGTACACGACGCGTGCGTGTATTGTTCACGGAAAGACTGCCGCGTACGTGCTGTATGCTGTAGCAATACTTTCGGCGACTGCACAACATAGCAGCACGATACAGGTGCAGTCGTAAAAAGCACATTCTCGCCATCGGCCATACCATGCTGAATACGCCGGTTCTCGTCCGCTCCCCGAAGCTAAGCAGCATTGGGCTCGGTCAGTACTTGGGAGGGAGACCACCTGGGAACACCGAGTGCTGATGGCACCGTTCTTTTTGCTTTTTTATTGCGTGCTTCTGTGACGTCTTGTTTTTTTTTTCATTTGCACAACGTGTGGGTGGTTGCATTAACTGTAAATTACGTTCAACTGGAGCCTGCTGGTAGAGCCAACGCCGAAGTGTAACACCAACAATATTCAGGCCACTACACGATATTGTACGCGGAATGATGACGGTTGTAAGCGGTATACGTAATGATGCAAAATTTAGTCGCACAAGCTTCTAACCGCTTACTTATCACACCCGCATACAGCTCAATGACAACGCATCAATAAAGTGGCACCTTGTGGGCTGCAACGTGCGCAAAATGTGGCGCTCGCCCTCTTGTTTTTGTGAGCACTGGCACGCACGCATGCAGCGAACAACCACAAACGGAGTGATCAACGTACACGACGCGTGCATGTATTGTTCACAGAAAGACTGCCGCGTACGTGCTGTATGCTGTAGCAATACTTTCGGCGACTGCACAACATAGCAGCACGATACAGGTGCAGTCGTAAACAGCACATTCTCGCCATCGGCCATACCATGCTGAATACGCCGGTTCTCGTCCGCTCCCCGAAGCTAAGCAGCATTGGGCTCGGTCAGTACTTGGGAGGGAGACCACCTGGGAACACCGAGTGCTGATGGCACCGTTCTTTTTGCTTTTTTATTGCGTGCTTCTGTGACATCTTGTTTTTTTTTTCATTTGCACAACGTGTGGGTGGTTGCATTTACTGTAAATTACGTTCAACTGGAGCCTGCTGGTAGAGCCAACGCCGAAGTGTAACACCAACAATATTCAGGCCACTACACGATATTGTACGCGGAATGATGACGGTGGTAAGCGGTATACGTAATGATGCAAAATTTAGTCGCACAAGCATCTAACCGCTTACTTATCACACCCACATACAGCTCAATGACAACGCATCAATAAAGTGGCACCTTGTGGGCTGCAACGCGCGCAAAATGTGGCGCTCGCCCTCTTGTTTTTGTGAGCACTAGCACGCACGCATGCAGCGAACAACCACAAACGGAGTGATCAACGTACACGACGCGTGCGTGTGTTGTTCACGGTAAGACTGCCGCGTACTTGCTGTATGCTGTAGCAATACATTCGGCGACTGCACAACATAGCAGCACGATACAGGTGCAGTCGTAAACAGCACATTCTCGCCATCGGCCATACCATGCTGAATACGCCGGTTCTCGTCCGAAACCCGAAGCTAAGCAGCATTGGGCTCGGTCAGTACTTGGGAGGGAGACCACCTGGGAACACCGAGTGCTGATGGCACCGTTCTTTTTGCTTTTTTATTGCGTGCTTCTGTGACGTCTTGTTTTTTTTTTCATTTGCACAACGTGTGGGTGGTTGCATTTACTGTAACTTACGTTCAACTGGAGCCTGCTGGTAGAGCCAACGCCGAAGTGTAACACCAACAATATTCAGGCCACTACACGATATTGTACGCGGAATGATGACGGTGGTAAGCGGTATACGTAATGATGCAAAATTTAGTCGCACAAGCTTCTAACCGCTTACTTATCACACCCACATACAGCTCAATGACAACGCATCAATAAAGTGGCACCTTGTGGGCTGCAACGCGCGCAAAATGTGGCGCTCGCCCTCTTGTTTTTGTGAGCACTAGCACGCACGCATGGAGCGAACAACCACAAACGGAGTGATCAACGTACACGACGCCTGCGTGTATTGTTCACGGAAAGACTGCCGCGTACGTGCTGTATGCTGTAGCAATATATTCGGCGACTGCACAACATAGCAGCACGATACATGTGCAGTCGTAAACAGCACATTCTCGCCATCGGCCATACCATGCTGAATACGCCGGTTCTCGTCCGATCCCCGAAGCTAAGCAGCATTGGGCTCGGTCAGTACTTGGGAGGGAGACCACCTGGGAACACCGAGTGCTGATGGCACCGTTCTTTTTGCTTTTCTATTGCGTGCTTCTGTGACGTCTTGTTTTTTTTTTCATTTGCACAACGTGTGGGATTTTGCATTTTCTGTAACTTACGTTCAACTGGAGCCTGCTGATAGAGCCAACGCCGAAGTGCAACACCAACAATATTCAGGCCACTACACGATATTGTACGCGGAATGATGACGGTGGTAAGCGGTATACGTAATCATGCAAAATTTAGCCGCACAAGCTTCTAACCGCTTACTTATCACAGCTGCATACAGCTCAATGACAACGCATCAATAAAGTGGCACCTTGTTTGCTGCAACGCACGCAAAATGTCGCGCTCGCCCTCTTGTTTTTGTGAGCACCAGCACGCACGCATGGAGCGAACAACCACAAACGGAGTGATCAACGTACACGACGCCTGCGTGTATTGTTCACGGAAAGACTGCCGCGTACGTGCTGTATGCTGTAGCAATATATTCGGCGACTGCACAACATAGCAGCACGATACAGGTGCAGTCGTAAACAGCACATTCTCGCCATCAGCCATACCATGCTGAATACGCCGGTTCTCGTCCGATCCCCGAAGCTAAGCAGCATTGGGCTCGGTCAGTACTTGGGAGGGAGACCACCTGGGAACACCGAGTGCTGATGGCACCGTTCTTTTTGCTTTTTTATTGCGTGCTTCTGTGACGTCTTGTTTTTTTTTTCATTTGCACAACGTGTGGGTGGTTGCATTTACTGTAAATTACGTTCAACTGGAGCCTGCTGGTAGAGCCAACGCCGAAGTGTAACACCAACAATATTCAGGCCACTACACGATATTGTACGCGGAATGATGACGGTGGTAAGCGGTATACGTAATGATGCAAAATTTAGTCGCACAAGCTTCTAACCGCTTACTTATCACACCCGCATACAGCTCAATGACAACGCATCAATAAAGTGGCACCTTGTTTGTTGCAACGCGCGCAAAATGTGGCGCTCGCCCTCTTGTTTTTGTGAGCACTAGCACGCACGCATGCAGCGAACAACCAAAACGGAGTGATCAACGTACACGACGCGTGCGTGTATTGTTCACGGAAAGACTGCCGCGTACGTGCTGTATGCTGTAGCAATACTTTCGGCGACTGCACAACATAGCAGCACGATACAGGTGCAGTCGTAAAAAGCACATTCTCGCCATCGGCCATACCATGCTGAATACGCCGGTTCTCGTCCGCTCCCCGAAGCTAAGCAGCATTGGGCTCGGTCAGTACTTGGGAGGGAGACCACCTGGGAACACCGAGTGCTGATGGCACCGTTCTTTTTGCTTTTTTATTGCGTGCTTCTGTGACGTCTTGTTTTTTTTTTTCATTTGCACAACGTGTGGGTGGTTGCATTTACTGTAAATTACGTTCAACTGGAGCCTGCTGGTAGAGCCAACGCCGAAGTGTAACACCAACAATATTCAGGCCACTACACGATATTGTACGCGGAATGATGACGGTTGTAAGCGGTATACGTAATGATGCAAAATTTAGTCGCACAAGCTTCTAACCGCTTACTTATCACACCCGCATACAGCTCAATGACAACGCATCAATAAAGTGGCACCTTGTGGGCTGCAACGCGCGCAAAATGTGGCGCTCGCCCTCTTGTTTTTGTGAGCACTAGCACGCACGCATGCAGCGAACAACCACAAACGGAGTGATCAACGTACACGACGCGTGCGTGTATTGTTCACGGAAAGACTGCCGCATACGTGCTGTATGCTGTAGCAATACTTTCGGCGACTGCACAACATAGCAGCACGATACAGGTGCAGTCGTAAACAGCACATTCTCGCCATCGGCCATACCATGCTGAATACGCCGGTTCTCGTCCGCTTCCCGAAGCTAAGCAGCATTGGGCTCGGTCAGTACTTGGGAGGCAGACCACCTGGGAACACCGAGTGCTGATGGCACCGTTCTTTTTGCTTTTTTATTGCGTGCTTCTGTGACGTCTTGTTTTTTTTCATTTGCACAACGTGTGGGTGGTTGCATTTACTGTAAATTACGTTCAACTGGAGCCTGCTGGTAGAGCCAACGCCGAAGTGTAACACCAACAATATTCAGGCCACTACACGATATTGTACGCGGAATGATGACGGTGGTAAGCGGTGTACGTAATGATGCAAAATTTAGTCGCACAAGCTTCTAACCGCTTACTTATCACACCCGCATACAGCTCAATGACAACGCTTCAATAAAGTGGCACCCTTGTTTGCTGCAACGCGCGCAAAATGTGGCGCTCGCCCTCTTGTTTTTGTGAGCACTAGCACGCACGCATGCAGCGAACAACCACAAACGGAGTGATCAACGTACACGACGCGTGCGTGTATTGTTCACGGTAAGACTGCCGCGTACTTGCTGTATGCTGTAGCAATACATTCGGCGACTGCACAACATAGCAGCACGATATAGGTGCAGTCGTAAACAGCACATTCTCACCATCAGCCATACCATGCTGAATACGCCGGTTCTCGTCCGCTCCCCGAAGCTAAGCAGCATTGGGCTCGGTCAGTACTTGGGAGGGAGACCACGTGCGAACACCGAGTGCTGATGGCACCGTTCTTTTTGCTTTTTTATTGCGTGCTTCTGTGACGTCTTGTTTTTTTTTTCATTTGCACAACGTGTGGGTGGTTGCATTTACTGTAAATTACGTTCAACTGGAGCCGGCTGGTAGAGCCAACGCCGAAGTGTAACACCAACAATATTCAGGCCACTACACGATATTGTACGCGGAATGATGACGGTGGTAAGCGGTATACGTAATGATGCAAAATTTAGTCGCACAAGCTTCTAACCGCTTACTTATCACACCCGCATACAGCTCAATGACAACGCATCAATAAAGTGGCACCTTGTGGGCTGCAACGCGCGCAAAATGTGGCGCTCGCCCTCTTCTTTTTGTGAGCACTAGCACGCACGCATGCAGCGAACAACCACAAACGGAGAGATCAACGTACACGACGCGTGCGTGTATTGTTCACGGAAAGACTGCCGCGTACGTGCTGTATGCTGTAGCAATACTTTCGGCGACTGCACAACATAGCAGCACGATACAGGTGCAGTCGTAAACAGCACATTCTCGCCATCGGCCATACCATGCTGAATACGCCGGTTCTCGTCCGCTTCCCGAAGCTAAGCAGCATTGGGCTCGGTCAGTACTTGGGAGGCAGACCACCTGGGAACACCGAGTGCTGATGGCACCGTTCTTTTTGCTTTTTTATTGCGTGCTTCTGTGACGTCTTGTTTTTTTTTTTCATTTGCACAACGTGTGGGTGGTTGCATTTACTGTAAATTACGTTCAACTGGAGCCTGCTGGTAGAGCCAACGCCGAAGTGTAACACCAACAATATTCAGGCCACTACACGATATTGTACGCGGAATGATGACGGTGGTAAGCGGTATACGTAATGATGCAAAATTTAGTCGCACAAGCTTCTAACCGCTTACGTATCACACCCGCATACAGCTCAATGACAACGCTTCAATAAAGTGACACCCTTGTTTGCTGCAACGCGCGCAAAATGTGGCGCTCGCCCTCTTGTTTTTGTGAGCACTAGCACGCACGCATGCAGCGAACAACCACAAACGGAGCGATCAACGTACACGACGCGTGCGTGTATTGTTCACGGTAAGACTGCCGCGTACTTGCTGTATGCTGTAGCAATACATTCGGCGACTGCACAACATAGCAGCACGATACAGGTGCAGTCGTAAACAGCACATTCTCACCATCAGCCATACCATGCTGAATACGCCGGTTCTCGTCCGCTCCCCGAAGCTAAGCAGCATTGGGCTCGGTCAGTACTTGGGAGGGAGACCACGTGGGAACACCGAGTGCTGATGGCACCGTTCTTTTTGCTTTTTTATTGCGTGCTTCTGTGACGTCTTGTTTTTTTTTTCATTTGCACAACGTGTGGGTGGTTGCATTTACTGTAAATTACGTTCAACTGGAGCCTGCTGGTAGAGCCAACGCCGAAGTGTAACGCCAACAATATTCAGGCCACTACACGATATTGTACGCGGAATGATGACGGTGGTAAGCGGTATACGTAATGATGCAAAATTTAGTCGCACAAGCTTCTAACCGCTTACTTATCACACCCGCATACAGCTCAATGACAACGCATCAATAAAGTGGCACCTTGTGGGCTGCAACGCGCGCAAAATGTGGCGCTCGCCCTCTTGTTTTTGTGAGCACTAGCACGCACGCATGCAGCGAACAACCACAAACGGAGTGATCAACGTACACGACGCGTGCGTGTATTGTTCACGGAAAGACTGCCGCGTACGTGCTGTATGCTTTAGCAATACTTTCGGCGACTGCACAACATAGCAGCACGATACAGGTGCAGTCGTAAACAGCACATTCTCGCCATCGGCCATACCATGCTGAATACGCCGGTTCTCGTCCGCTTCCCGAAGCTAAGCAGCATTGGGCTCGGTCAGTACTTGGGAGGCAGACCACCTGGGAACACCGAGTGCTGATGGCACCGTTCTTTTTGCTTTTTTATTGCGTGCTTCTGTGACGTCTTGTTTTTTTTTTCATTTGCACAACGTGTGGGTGGTTGCATTTACTGTAAATTACGTTCAACTGGAGCCTGCTGGTAGAGCCAACGCCGAAGTGTAACACCAACAATATTCAGGCCACTACACGATATTGTACGCGGAATGATGACGGTGGTAAGCGGTATACGTAATGATGCAAAATTTAGTCGCACAAGCTTCTAACCGCTTACTTATCACACCCGCATACAGCTCAATGACAACGCATCAATAAAGTGGCACCTTGTTTGCTGCAACGCGCGCAAAATGTGGCGCTCGCCCTCTTGTTTTTGTGAGCACTAGCACGCACGCATGCAGCGAACAACCACAAACGGAGTGATCAACGTACACGACGCGTGCGTGTATTGTTCACGGAAAGACTGCCGCGTACGTGCTGTATGCTGTAGCAATACTTTCGGCGACTGCACAACATAGCAGCACGATACAGGTGCAGTCGTAAACAGCACATTCTCGCCATCGGCCATACCATGCTGAATACGCCGGTTCTCGTCCGATCCCCGAAGCTAAGCAGCATTGGGCTCGGTCAGTACTTGGGAGGGAGACCACCTGGGAACACCGAGTGCTGATGGCACCTTGTTTTTTTTTCATTTACACAACTGTGTGGGTGGTTGCATTTACTGTAACTTACGTTCAACTGGAGCCTGCTGGTAGAGCCAACGCCGAAGTGTCAGGCCACTACACGATATTGTACGCGGAATGATGACGGTGGTAAGCGGTATACGTAATGATGCAAAATTTAGTCGCACAAGCTTCTAACCGCATACTTATCACACCCGCATACAGCTCAATGACAACGCATCAATAAAGTGGCACCTTGTTTGTTGCAACGCGCGCAAAATGTGGCGCTCGCCCTCTTGTTTTTGTGAGCACTAGCACGCACGCATGCAGCGAACAACCAAAACGGAGTGATCAACGTACACGACGCGTGCGTGTATTGTTCACGGTAAGACTGCCGCGTACTTGCTGTATGCTGTAGCAATACATTCGGCGACTGCACAACATAGCAGCACGATACAGGTGCAGTCGTAAACAGCACATTCTCACCATCAGCCATACCATGCTGAATACGCCGGTTCTCGTCCGCTCCCCGAAGCTAAGCAGCATTGGGCTCGGTCAGTACTTGGGAGGGAGACCACGTGCGAACACCGAGTGCTGATGGCACCGTTCTTTTTGCTTTTTTATTGCGTGCTTCTGTGACGTCTTGTTTTTTTTTTCATTTGCACAACGTGTGGGTGGTTGCATTTACTGTAAATTACGTTCAACTGGAGCCGGCTGGTAGAGCCAACGCCGAAGTGTAACACCAACAATATTCAGTCCACTACACGATATTGTACGCGGAATGATGACGGTTATAAGCGGTATACGTAATGATGCAAAATTTAGTCGCACAAGCTTCTAACCGCTTACTTATCACACCACGCATACAGCTCAATGACAACGCATCAATAAAGTGGCACCTTGTGGGCTGCAACGTGCGCAAAATGTGGCGCTCGCCCTCTTGTTTTTGTGAGCACTGGCACGCACGCATGCAGCGAACAACCACAAACGGAGTGATCAACGTACACGACGCGTGCATGTATTGTTCACAGAAAGACTGCCGCGTACGTGCTGTATGCTGTAGCAATACTTTCGGCGACTGCACAACATAGCAGCACGATACAGGTGCAGTCGTAAAAAGCACATTCTCGCCATCGGCCATACCATGCTGAATACGCCGGTTCTCGTCCGCTCCCCGAAGCTAAGCAGCATTGGGCTCGGTCAGTACTTGGGAGGGAGACCACCTGGGAACACCGAGTGCTGATGGCACCGTTCTTTTTGCTTTTTTATTGCGTGCTTCTGTGACGTCTTGTTTTTTTTTTTTCATTTGCACAACGTGTGGGTGGTTGCATTTACTGTAAATTACGTTCAACTGGAGCCTGCTGGTAGAGCCAACGCCGAAGTGTAACACCAACAATATTCAGGCCACTACACGATATTGTACGCGGAATGATGACGGTTGTAAGCGGTATACGTAATGATGCAAAATTTAGTCGCACAAGCTTCTAACCGCTTACTTATCACACCCGCATACAGCTCAATGACAACGCATCAATAAAGTGGCACCTTGTGGGCTGCAACGCGCGCAAAATGTGGCGCTCGCCCTCTTGTTTTTGTGAGCACTAGCACGCACGCATGCAGCGAACAACCACAAACGGAGTGATCAACGTACACGACGCGTGCGTGTATTGTTCACGGAAAGACTGCCGCATACGTGCTGTATGCTGTAGCAATACTTTCGGCGACTGCACAACATAGCAGCACGATACAGGTGCAGTCGTAAACAGCACATTCTCGCCATCGGCCATACCATGCTGAATACGCCGGTTCTCGTCCGCTTCCCGAAGCTAAGCAGCATTGGGCTCGGTCAGTACTTGGGAGGCAGACCACCTGGGAACACCGAGTGCTGATGGCACCGTTCTTTTTGCTTTTTTATTGCGTGCTTCTGTGACGTCTTGTTTTTTTTCATTTGCACAACGTGTGGGTGGTTGCATTTACTGTAAATTACGTTCAACTGGAGCCTGCTGGTAGAGCCAACGCCGAAGTGTAACACCAACAATATTCAGGCCACTACACGATATTGTACGCGGAATGATGACGGTGGTAAGCGGTGTACGTAATGATGCAAAATTTAGTCGCACAAGCTTCTAACCGCTTACTTATCACACCCGCATACAGCTCAATGACAACGCTTCAATAAAGTGGCACCCTTGTTTGCTGCAACGCGCGCAAAATGTGGCGCTCGCCCTCTTGTTTTTGTGAGCACTAGCACGCACGCATGCAGCGAACAACCACAAACGGAGTGATCAACGTACACGACGCGTGCGTGTATTGTTCACGGTAAGACTGCCGCGTACTTGCTGTATGCTGTAGCAATACATTCGGCGACTGCACAACATAGCAGCACGATACAGGTGCAGTCGTAAACAGCACATTCTCACCATCAGCCATACCATGCTGAATACGCCGGTTCTCGTCCGCTCCCCGAAGCTAAGCAGCATTGGGCTCGGTCAGTACTTGGGAGGGAGACCACGTGCGAACACCGAGTGCTGATGGCACCGTTCTTTTTGCTTTTTTATTGCGTGCTTCTGTGACGTCTTGTTTTTTTTTTCATTTGCACAACGTGTGGGTGGTTGCATTTACTGTAAATTACGTTCAACTGGAGCCGGCTGGTAGAGCCAACGCCGAAGTGTAACACCAACAATATTCAGGCCACTACACGATATTGTACGCGGAATGATGACGGTGGTAAGCGGTATACGTAATGATGCAAAATTTAGTCGCACAAGCTTCTAACCGCTTACTTATCACACCCGCATACAGCTCAATGACAACGCATCAATAAAGTGGCACCTTGTGGGCTGCAACGCGCGCAAAATGTGGCGCTCGCCCTCTTCTTTTTGTGAGCACTAGCACGCACGCATGCAGCGAACAACCACAAACGGAGAGATCAACGTACACGACGCGTGCGTGTATTGTTCACGGAAAGACTGCCGCGTACGTGCTGTATGCTGTAGCAATACTTTCGGCGACTGCACAACATAGCAGCACGATACAGGTGCAGTCGTAAACAGCACATTCTCGCCATCGGCCATACCATGCTGAATACGCCGGTTCTCGTCCGCTTCCCGAAGCTAAGCAGCATTGGGCTCGGTCAGTACTTGGGAGGCAGACCACCTGGGAACACCGAGTGCTGATGGCACCGTTCTTTTTGCTTTTTTATTGCGTGCTTCTGTGACGTCTTGTTTTTTTTTCATTTGCACAACGTGTGGGTGGTTGCATTTACTGTAAATTACGTTCAACTGGAGCCTGCTGGTAGAGCCAACGCCGAAGTGTAACACCAACAATATTCAGGCCACTACACGATATTGTACGCGGAATGATGACGGTGGTAAGCGGTATACGTAATGATGCAAAATTTAGTCGCACAAGCTTCTAACCGCTTACGTATCACACCCGCATACAGCTCAATGACAACGCTTCAATAAAGTGACACCCTTGTTTGCTGCAACGCGCGCAAAATGTGGCGCTCGCCCTCTTGTTTTTGTGAGCACTAGCACGCACGCATGCAGCGAACAACCACAAACGGAGCGATCAACGTACACGACGCGTGCGTGTATTGTTCACGGTAAGACTGCCGCGTACTTGCTGTATGCTGTAGCAATACATTCGGCGACTGCACAACATAGCAGCACGATACAGGTGCAGTCGTAAACAGCACATTCTCACCATCAGCCATACCATGCTGAATACGCCGGTTCTCGTCCGCTCCCCGAAGCTAAGCAGCATTGGGCTCGGTCAGTACTTGGGAGGGAGACCACGTGGGAACACCGAGTGCTGATGGCACCGTTCTTTTTGCTTTTTTATTGCGTGCTTCTGTGACGTCTTGTTTTTTTTTCATTTGCACAACGTGTGGGTGGTTGCATTTACTGTAAATTACGTTCAACTGGAGCCTGCTGGTAGAGCCAACGCCGAAGTGTAACGCCAACAATATTCAGGCCACTACACGATATTGTACGCGGAATGATGACGGTGGTAAGCGGTATACGTAATGATGCAAAATTTAGTCGCACAAGCTTCTAACCGCTTACTTATCACACCCGCATACAGCTCAATGACAACGCATCAATAAAGTGGCACCTTGTGGGCTGCAACGCGCGCAAAATGTGGCGCTCGCCCTCTTGTTTTTGTGAGCACTAGCACGCACGCATGCAGCGAACAACCACAAACGGAGTGATCAACGTACACGACGCGTGCGTGTATTGTTCACGGAAAGACTGCCGCGTACGTGCTGTATGCTTTAGCAATACTTTCGGCGACTGCACAACATAGCAGCACGATACAGGTGCAGTCGTAAACAGCACATTCTCGCCATCGGCCATACCATGCTGAATACGCCGGTTCTCGTCCGCTTCCCGAAGCTAAGCAGCATTGGGCTCGGTCAGTACTTGGGAGGCAGACCACCTGGGAACACCGAGTGCTGATGGCACCGTTCTTTTTGCTTTTTTATTGCGTGCTTCTGTGACGTCTTGTTTTTTTTTTTCATTTGCACAACGTGCGGGTGGTTGCATTTATTGTAAATTACGTTCAACTGGAGCCTGCTGGTAGAGCCAACGCCGAAGTGTAACACCAACAATATTCAGGCCACTACACGATATTGTACGCGGAATGATGACGGTGGTAAGCGGTATACGTAATGATGCAAAATTTAGTCGCACAAGCTTCTAACCGCTTACTTATCACACCCGCATACAGCTCAATGACAACGCATCAATAAAGTGGCACCTTGTTTGCTGCAACGCGCGCAAAATGTGGCGCTCGCCCTCTTGTTTTTGTGAGCACTAGCACGCACGCATGCAGCGAACAACCACAAACGGAGTGATCAACGTACACGACGCGTGCGTGTATTGTTCACGGAAAGACTGCCGCGTACGTGCTGTATGCTGTAGCAATACTTTCGGCGACTGCACAACATAGCAGCACGATACAGGTGCAGTCGTAAACAGCACATTCTCGCCATCGGCCATACCATGCTGAATACGCCGGTTCTCGTCCGATCCCCGAAGCTAAGCAGCATTGGGCTCGGTCAGTACTTGGGAGGGAGACCACCTGGGAACACCGAGTGCTGATGGCACCTTGTTTTTTTTTCATTTACACAACTGTGTGGGTGGTTGCATTTACTGTAACTTACGTTCAACTGGAGCCTGCTGGTAGAGCCAACGCCGAAGTGTCAGGCCACTACACGATATTGTACGCGGAATGATGACGGTGGTAAGCGGTATACGTAATGATGCAAAATTTAGTCGCACAAGCTTCTAACCGCATACTTATCACACCCGCATACAGCTCAATGACAACGCATCAATAAAGTGGCACCTTGTTTGTTGCAACGCGCGCAAAATGTGGCGCTCGCCCTCTTGTTTTTGTGAGCACTAGCACGCACGCATGCAGCGAACAACCAAAACGGAGTGATCAACGTACACGACGCGTGCGTGTATTGTTCACGGAAAGACTGCCGCGTACGTGCTGTATGCTGTAGCAATACTTTCGGCGACTGCACAACATAGCAGCACGATACAGGTGCAGTCGTAAAAAGCACATTCTCGCCATCGGCCATACCATGCTGAATACGCCGGTTCTCGTCCGCTCCCCGAAGCTAAGCAGCATTGGGCTCGGTCAGTACTTGGGAGGGAGACCACCTGGGAACACCGAGTGCTGATGGCACCGTTCTTTTTGCTTTTTTATTGCGTGCTTCTGTGACGTCTTGTTTTTTTTTTCATTTGCACAACGTGTGGGTGGTTGCATTTACTGTAAATTACGTTCAACTGGAGCCTGCTGGTAGAGCCAACGCCGAAGTGTAACACCAACAATATTCAGGCCACTACACGATATTGTACGCGGAATGATGACGGTTGTAAGCGGTATACGTAATGATGCAAAATTTAGTCGCACAAGCTTCTAACCGCTTACTTATCACACCCGCATACAGCTCAATGACAACGCATCAATAAAGTGGCACCTTGTGGGCTGCAACGCGCGCAAAATGTGGCGCTCGCCCTCTTGTTTTTGTGAGCACTAGCACGCACGCATGCAGCGAACAACCACAAACGGAGTGATCAACGTACACGACGCGTGCGTGTATTGTTCACGGAAAGACTGCCGCATACGTGCTGTATGCTGTAGCAATACTTTCGGCGACTGCACAACATAGCAGCACGATACAGGTGCAGTCGTAAACAGCACATTCTCGCCATCGGCCATACCATGCTGAATACGCCGGTTCTCGTCCGCTTCCCGAAGCTAAGCAGCATTGGGCTCGGTCAGTACTTGGGAGGCAGACCACCTGGGAACACCGAGTGCTGATGGCACCGTTCTTTTTGCTTTTTTATTGCGTGCTTCTGTGACGTCTTGTTTTTTTTCATTTGCACAACGTGTGGGTGGTTGCATTTACTGTAAATTACGTTCAACTGGAGCCTGCTGGTAGAGCCAACGCCGAAGTGTAACACCAACAATATTCAGGCCACTACACGATATTGTACGCGGAATGATGACGGTGGTAAGCGGTGTACGTAATGATGCAAAATTTAGTCGCACAAGCTTCTAACCGCTTACTTATCACACCCGCATACAGCTCAATGACAACGCTTCAATAAAGTGGCACCCTTGTTTGCTGCAACGCGCGCAAAATGTGGCGCTCGCCCTCTTGTTTTTGTGAGCACTAGCACGCACGCATGCAGCGAACAACCACAAACGGAGTGATCAACGTACACGACGCGTGCGTGTATTGTTCACGGTAAGACTGCCGCGTACTTGCTGTATGCTGTAGCAATACATTCGGCGACTGCACAACATAGCAGCACGATACAGGTGCAGTCGTAAACAGCACATTCTCACCATCAGCCATACCATGCTGAATACGCCGGTTCTCGTCCGCTCCCCGAAGCTAAGCAGCATTGGGCTCGGTCAGTACTTGGGAGGGAGACCACGTGCGAACACCGAGTGCTGATGGCACCGTTCTTTTTGCTTTTTTATTGCGTGCTTCTGTGACGTCTTGTTTTTTTTTTCATTTGCACAACGTGTGGGTGGTTGCATTTACTGTAAATTACGTTCAACTGGAGCCGGCTGGTAGAGCCAACGCCGAAGTGTAACACCAACAATATTCAGGCCACTACACGATATTGTACGCGGAATGATGACGGTGGTAAGCGGTATACGTAATGATGCAAAATTTAGTCGCACAAGCTTCTAACCGCTTACTTATCACACCCGCATACAGCTCAATGACAACGCATCAATAAAGTGGCACCTTGTGGGCTGCAACGCGCGCAAAATGTGGCGCTCGCCCTCTTCTTTTTGTGAGCACTAGCACGCACGCATGCAGCGAACAACCACAAACGGAGAGATCAACGTACACGACGCGTGCGTGTATTGTTCACGGAAAGACTGCCGCGTACGTGCTGTATGCTGTAGCAATACTTTCGGCGACTGCACAACATAGCAGCACGATACAGGTGCAGTCGTAAACAGCACATTCTCGCCATCGGCCATACCATGCTGAATACGCCGGTTCTCGTCCGCTTCCCGAAGCTAAGCAGCATTGGGCTCGGTCAGTACTTGGGAGGCAGACCACCTGGGAACACCGAGTGCTGATGGCACCGTTCTTTTTGCTTTTTTATTGCGTGCTTCTGTGACGTCTTGTTTTTTTTTCATTTGCACAACGTGTGGGTGGTTGCATTTACTGTAAATTACGTTCAACTGGAGCCTGCTGGTAGAGCCAACGCCGAAGTGTAACACCAACAATATTCAGGCCACTACACGATATTGTACGCGGAATGATGACGGTGGTAAGCGGTATACGTAATGATGCAAAATTTAGTCGCACAAGCTTCTAACCGCTTACGTATCACACCCGCATACAGCTCAATGACAACGCTTCAATAAAGTGACACCCTTGTTTGCTGCAACGCGCGCAAAATGTGGCGCTCGCCCTCTTGTTTTTGTGAGCACTAGCACGCACGCATGCAGCGAACAACCACAAACGGAGCGATCAACGTACACGACGCGTGCGTGTATTGTTCACGGTAAGACTGCCGCGTACTTGCTGTATGCTGTAGCAATACATTCGGCGACTGCACAACATAGCAGCACGATACAGGTGCAGTCGTAAACAGCACATTCTCACCATCAGCCATACCATGCTGAATACGCCGGTTCTCGTCCGCTCCCCGAAGCTAAGCAGCATTGGGCTCGGTCAGTACTTGGGAGGGAGACCACGTGGGAACACCGAGTGCTGATGGCACCGTTCTTTTTGCTTTTTTATTGCGTGCTTCTGTGACGTCTTGTTTTTTTTTCATTTGCACAACGTGTGGGTGGTTGCATTTACTGTAAATTACGTTCAACTGGAGCCTGCTGGTAGAGCCAACGCCGAAGTGTAACGCCAACAATATTCAGGCCACTACACGATATTGTACGCGGAATGATGACGGTGGTAAGCGGTATACGTAATGATGCAAAATTTAGTCGCACAAGCTTCTAACCGCTTACTTATCACACCCGCATACAGCTCAATGACAACGCATCAATAAAGTGGCACCTTGTGGGCTGCAACGCGCGCAAAATGTGGCGCTCGCCCTCTTGTTTTTGTGAGCACTAGCACGCACGCATGCAGCGAACAACCACAAACGGAGTGATCAACGTACACGACGCGTGCGTGTATTGTTCACGGAAAGACTGCCGCGTACGTGCTGTATGCTTTAGCAATACTTTCGGCGACTGCACAACATAGCAGCACGATACAGGTGCAGTCGTAAACAGCACATTCTCGCCATCGGCCATACCATGCTGAATACGCCGGTTCTCGTCCGCTTCCCGAAGCTAAGCAGCATTGGGCTCGGTCAGTACTTGGGAGGCAGACCACCTGGGAACACCGAGTGCTGATGGCACCGTTCTTTTTGCTTTTTTATTGCGTGCTTCTGTGACGTCTTGTTTTTTTTTTCATTTGCACAACGTGCGGGTGGTTGCATTTATTGTAAATTACGTTCAACTGGAGCCTGCTGGTAGAGCCAACGCCGAAGTGTAACACCAACAATATTCAGGCCACTACACGATATTGTACGCGGAATGATGACGGTGGTAAGCGGTATACGTAATGATGCAAAATTTAGTCGCACAAGCTTCTAACCGCTTACTTATCACACCCGCATACAGCTCAATGACAACGCATCAATAAAGTGGCACCTTGTTTGCTGCAACGCGCGCAAAATGTGGCGCTCGCCCTCTTGTTTTTGTGAGCACTAGCACGCACGCATGCAGCGAACAACCACAAACGGAGTGATCAACGTACACGACGCGTGCGTGTATTGTTCACGGAAAGACTGCCGCGTACGTGCTGTATGCTGTAGCAATACTTTCGGCGACTGCACAACATAGCAGCACGATACAGGTGCAGTCGTAAACAGCACATTCTCGCCATCGGCCATACCATGCTGAATACGCCGGTTCTCGTCCGATCCCCGAAGCTAAGCAGCATTGGGCTCGGTCAGTACTTGGGAGGGAGACCACCTGGGAACACCGAGTGCTGATGGCACCTTGTTTTTTTTTCATTTACACAACTGTGTGGGTGGTTGCATTTACTGTAACTTACGTTCAACTGGAGCCTGCTGGTAGAGCCAACGCCGAAGTGTCAGGCCACTACACGATATTGTACGCGGAATGATGACGGTGGTAAGCGGTATACGTAATGATGCAAAATTTAGTCGCACAAGCTTCTAACCGCATACTTATCACACCCGCATACAGCTCAATGACAACGCATCAATAAAGTGGCACCTTGTTTGTTGCAACGCGCGCAAAATGTGGCGCTCGCCCTCTTGTTTTTGTGAGCACTAGCACGCACGCATGCAGCGAACAACCAAAACGGAGTGATCAACGTACACGACGCGTGCGTGTATTGTTCACGGAAAGACTGCCGCGTACGTGCTGTATGCTGTAGCAATACTTTCGGCGACTGCACAACATAGCAGCACGATACAGGTGCAGTCGTAAAAAGCACATTCTCGCCATCGGCCATACCATGCTGAATACGCCGGTTCTCGTCCGCTCCCCGAAGCTAAGCAGCATTGGGCTCGGTCAGTACTTGGGAGGGAGACCACCTGGGAACACCGAGTGCTGATGGCACCGTTCTTTTTGCTTTTTTATTGCGTGCTTCTGTGACGTCTTGTTTTTTTTTTTCATTTGCACAACGTGTGGGTGGTTGCATTTACTGTAAATTACGTTCAACTGGAGCCTGCTGGTAGAGCCAACGCCGAAGTGTAACACCAACAATATTCAGGCCACTACACGATATTGTACGCGGAATGATGACGGTTGTAAGCGGTATACGTAATGATGCAAAATTTAGTCGCACAAGCTTCTAACCGCTTACTTATCACACCCGCATACAGCTCAATGACAACGCATCAATAAAGTGGCACCTTGTGGGCTGCAACGTGCGCAAAATGTGGCGCTCGCCCTCTTGTTTTTGTGAGCACTGGCACGCACGCATGCAGCGAACAACCACAAACGGAGTGATCAACGTACACGACGCGTGCATGTATTGTTCACAGAAAGACTGCCGCGTACGTGCTGTATGCTGTAGCAATACTTTCGGCGACTGCACAACATAGCAGCACGATACAGGTGCAGTCGTAAACAGCACATTCTCCCCATCGGCCATACCATGCTGAATACGCCGGTTCTCGTCCGCTCCCCGAAGCTAAGCAGCATTGGGCTCGGTCAGTACTTGGGAGGGAGACCACCTGGGAACACCGAGTGCTGATGGCACCGTTCTTTTTGCTTTTTTATTGCGTGCTTCTGTGACATCTTGTTTTTTTTTTCATTTGCACAACGTGTGGGTGGTTGCATTTACTGTAAATTACGTTCAACTGGAGCCTGCTGGTAGAGCCAACGCCGAAGTGTAACACCAACCATATTCAGGCCACTACACGATATTGTACGCGGAATGATGACGGTGGTAAGCGGTATACGTAATGATGCAAAATTTAGTCGCACAAGCTTCTAACCGCTTACTTATCACACCCGCATACAGCTCAATGACAACGCATGAATAAAGTGGCACCTTGTGGGCTGCAACGCGCGCAAAATGTGGCGCTCGCCCTCTTGTTTTTGTGAGCACTAGCACGCACGCATGCAGCGAACAACCACAAACGGAGTGATCAACGTACACGACGCGTGCGTGTATTGTTCACGGTAAGACTGCCGCGTACTTGCTGTATGCTGTAGCAATACATTCGGCGACTGCACAACATAGCAGCACGATACAGGTGCAGTCGTAAACAGCACATTCTCACCATCAGCCATACCATGCTGAATACGCCGGTTCTCGTCCGCTCCCCGAAGCTAAGCAGCATTGGGCTCGGTCAGTACTTGGGAGGGAGACCACGTGCGAACACCGAGTGCTGATGGCACCGTTCTTTTTGCTTTTTTATTGCGTGCTTCTGTGACGTCTTGTTTTTTTTTTCATTTGCACAACGTGTGGGTGGTTGCATTTACTGTAAATTACGTTCAACTGGAGCCGGCTGGTAGAGCCAACGCCGAAGTGTAACACCAACAATATTCAGTCCACTACACGATATTGTACGCGGAATGATGACGGTTATAAGCGGTATACGTAATGATGCAAAATTTAGTCGCACAAGCTTCTAACCGCTTACTTATCACACCACGCATACAGCTCAATGACAACGCATCAATAAAGTGGCACCTTGTGGGCTGCAACGTGCGCAAAATGTGGCGCTCGCCCTCTTGTTTTTGTGAGCACTGGCACGCACGCATGCAGCGAACAACCACAAACGGAGTGATCAACGTACACGACGCGTGCATGTATTGTTCACAGAAAGACTGCCGCGTACGTGCTGTATGCTGTAGCAATACTTTCGGCGACTGCACAACATAGCAGCACGATACAGGTGCAGTCGTAAACAGCACATTCTCGCCATCGGCCATACCATGCTGAATACGCCGGTTCTCGTCCGCTCCCCGAAGCTAAGCAGCATTGGGCTCGGTCAGTACTTGGGAGGGAGACCACCTGGGAACACCGAGTGCTGATGGCACCGTTCTTCTTGCTTTTTTATTGCGTGCTTCTGTGACATCTTGTTTTTTTTTTCATTTGCACAACGTGTGGGTGGTTGCATTTACTGTAAATTACGTTCAACTGGAGCCTGCTGGTAGAGCCAACGCCGAAGTGTAACACCAACAATATTCAGGCCACTACACGATATTGTACGCGGAATGATGACGGTGGTAAGCGGTATACGTAATGATGCAAAATTTAGTCGCACAAGCTTCTAACCGCTTACTTATCACACCTGCATACAGCTCAATGACAACGCATCAATAAAGTGGCACCTTGTTTGCTGACGCGCGCAAAATGTGGCGCTCGCCCTCTTGTTTTTTTGAGCACTAGCACGCACGCATGCAGCGAACAACCACAAACGGAGTGATCAACGTACACGACGCGTGCGTGTATTGTTCACGGAAAGACTGCCGCGTACGTGCTGTATGCTGTAGCAATACTTTCGGCGACTGCACAACATAGCAGCACGATACAGGTGCAGTCGTAAACAGCACATTCTCGCCATCGGCCATACCATGCTGAATACGCCGGTTCTCGTCCGATCCCCGAAGCTAAGCAGCATTGGGCTCGGTCAGTACTTGGGAGGGAGACCACCTGGGAACACCGAGTGCTGATGGCACCTTGTTTTTTTTTCATTTACACAACTGTGTGGGTGGTTGCATTTACTGTAACTTACGTTCAACTGGAGCCTGCTGGTAGAGCCAACGCCGAAGTGTCAGGCCACTACACGATATTGTACGCGGAATGATGACGGTGGTAAGCGGTATACGTAATGATGCAAAATTTAGTCGCACAAGCTTCTAACCGCATACTTATCACACCCGCATACAGCTCAATGACAACGCATCAATAAAGTGGCACCTTGTTTGTTGCAACGCGCGCAAAATGTGGCGCTCGCCCTCTTGTTTTTGTGAGCACTAGCACGCACGCATGCAGCGAACAACCAAAACGGAGTGATCAACGTACACGACGCGTGCGTGTATTGTTCACGGAAAGACTGCCGCGTACGTGCTGTATGCTGTAGCAATACTTTCGGCGACTGCACAACATAGCAGCACGATACAGGTGCAGTCGTAAAAAGCACATTCTCGCCATCGGCCATACCATGCTGAATACGCCGGTTCTCGTCCGCTCCCCGAAGCTAAGCAGCATTGGGCTCGGTCAGTACTTGGGAGGGAGACCACCTGGGAACACCGACTGCTGATGGCACCGTTCTTTTTGCTTTTTTATTGCGTGCTTCTGTGACGTCTTGTTTTTTTTTTCATTTGCACAACGTGTGGGTGGTTGCATTTACTGTAAATTACGTTCAACTGGAGCCTGCTGGTAGAGCCAACGCCGAAGTGTAACACCAACAATATTCAGGCCACTACACGATATTGTACGCGGAATGATGACGGTTGTAAGCGGTATACGTAATGATGCAAAATTTAGTCGCACAAGCTTCTAACCGCTTACTTATCACACCCGCATACAGCTCAATGACAACGCATCAATAAAGTGGCACCTTGTGGGCTGCAACGTGCGCAAAATGTGGCGCTCGCCCTCTTGTTTTTGTGAGCACTGGCACGCACGCATGCAGCGAACAACCACAAACGGAGTGATCAACGTACACGACGCGTGCATGTATTGTTCACAGAAAGACTGCCGCGTACGTGCTGTATGCTGTAGCAATACTTTCGGCGACTGCACAACATAGCAGCACGATACAGGTGCAGTCGTAAACAGCACATTCTCGCCATCGGCCATACCATGCTGAATACGCCGGTTCTCGTCCGCTCCCCGAAGCTAAGCAGCATTGGGCTCGGTCAGTACTTGGGAGGGAGACCACCTGGGAACACCGAGTGCTGATGGCACCGTTCTTTTTGCTTTTTTATTGCGTGCTTCTGTGACATCTTGTTTTTTTTTTCATTTGCACAACGTGTGGGTGGTTGCATTTACTGTAAATTACGTTCAACTGGAGCCTGCTGGTAGAGCCAACGCCGAAGTGTAACACCAACAATATTCAGGCCACTACACGATATTGTACGCGGAATGATGACGGTGGTAAGCGGTATACGTAATGATGCAAAATTTAGTCGCACAAGCTTCTAACCGCTTACTTATCACACCCGCATACAGCTCAATGACAACGCATGAATAAAGTGGCACCTTGTGGGCTGCAACGCGCGCAAAATGTGGCGCTCGCCCTCTTGTTTTTGTGAGCACTAGCACGCACGCATGCAGCGAACAACCACAAACGGAGTGATCAACGTACACGACGCGTGCGTGTATTGTTCACGGTAAGACTGCCGCGTACTTGCTGTATGCTGTAGCAATACATTCGGCGACTGCACAACATAGCAGCACGATACAGGTGCAGTCGTAAACAGCACATTCTCACCATCAGCCATACCATGCTGAATACGCCGGTTCTCGTCCGCTCCCCGAAGCTAAGCAGCATTGGGCTCGGTCAGTACTTGGGAGGGAGACCACGTGCGAACACCGAGTGCTGATGGCACCGTTCTTTTTGCTTTTTTATTGCGTGCTTCTGTGACGTCTTGTTTTTTTTTTCATTTGCACAACGTGTGGGTGGTTGCATTTACTGTAAATTACGTTCAACTGGAGCCGGCTGGTAGAGCCAACGCCGAAGTGTAACACCAACAATATTCAGTCCACTACACGATATTGTACGCGGAATGATGACGGTTGTAAGCGGTATACGTAATGATGCAAAATTTAGTCGCACAAGCTTCTAACCGCTTACTTATCACACCACGCATACAGCTCAATGACAACGCATCAATAAAGTGGCACCTTGTGGGCTGCAACGTGCGCAAAATGTGGCGCTCGCCCTCTTGTTTTTGTGAGCACTGGCACGCACGCATGCAGCGAACAACCACAAACGGAGTGATCAACGTACACGACGCGTGCGTGTATTGTTCACGGTAAGACTGCCGCGTACTTGCTGTATGCTGTAGCAATACATTCGGCGACTGCACAACATAGCAGCACGATACAGGTGCAGTCGTAAACAGCACATTCTCACCATCAGCCATACCATGCTGAATACGCCGGTTCTCGTCCGCTCCCCGAAGCTAAGCAGCATTGGGCTCGGTCAGTACTTGGGAGGGAGACCACGTGCGAACACCGAGTGCTGATGGCACCGTTCTTTTTGCTTTTTTATTGCGTGCTTCTGTGACGTCTTGTTTTTTTTTTCATATGCACAACGTGTGGGTGGTTGCATTTACTGTAAATTACGTTCAGTTGGAGCCGGCTGGTAGAGCCAACGCCGAAGTGTAACACCAACAATATTCAGGCCACTACACGATATTGTACGCGGAATAATGACGGTGGTAAGCGGTATACGTAATGATGCAAAATTTAGTCGCACAAGCTTCTAACCGCTTACTTATCACACCCGCATACAGCTCAATGACAACGCATCAATAAAGTGGCACCTTGTGGGCTGCAACGCGCGCAAAATGTGGCGCTCGCCCTCTTGTTTTTGTGAGCACTAGCACGCACGCATGCAGCGAACAACCACAAACGGAGAGATCAACGTACACGACGCGTGCGTGTATTGTTCACGGAAAGACTGCCGCGTACGTGCTGTATGCTGTAGCAATACTTTCGGCGACTGCACAACATAGCAGCACGATACAGGTGCAGTCGTAAACAGCACATTCTCGCCATCGGCCATACCATGCTGAATACGCCGGTTCTCGTCCGCTTCCCGAAGCTAAGCAGCATTGGGCTCGGTCAGTACTTGGGAGGCAGACCACATGGGAACACCGAGTGCTGATGGCACCGTTCTTTTTGCTTTTTTATTGCGTGCTTCTGTGACGTCTTGTTTTTTTTTTCATTTGCACAACGTGTGGGTGGTTGCATTTACTGTAAATTACGTTCAACTGGAGCCTGCTGGTAGAGCCAACGCCGAAGTGTAACACCAACAATATTCAGGCCACTACACGATATTGTACGCGGAATGATGACGGTGGTAAGCGGTATACGTAATGATGCAAAATTTAGTCGCACAAGCTTCTAACCGCTTACTTATCACACCCGCATACAGCTCAATGACAACGCTTCAATAAAGTGGCACCCTTGTTTGCTGCAACGCGCGCAAAATGTGGCGCTCGCCCTCTTGTTTTTGTGAGCACTAGCACGCACGCATGCAGCGAACAACCACAAACGGAGTGATCAACGTACACGACGCGTGCGTGTATTGTTCACGGTAAGACTGCCGCGTACTTGCTGTATGCTGTAGCAATACATTCGGCGACTGCACAACATAGCAGCACGATACAGGTGCAGTCGTAAACAGCACATTCTCACCATCAGCCATACCATGCTGAATACGCCGGTTCTCGTCCGCTCCCCGAAGCTAAGCAGCATTGGGCTCGGTCAGTACTTGGGAGGGAGACCACGTGGGAACACCGAGTGCTGATGGCACCGTTCTTTTTGCTTTTTTATTGCGTGCTTCTGTGACGTCTTGTTTTTTTTTTCATTTGCACAACGTGTGGGTGGTTGCATTTACTGTAAATTACGTTCAACTGGAGCCTGCTGGTAGAGCCAACGCCGAAGTGTAACACCAACAATATTCAGGCCACTACGCGATATTGTACGCGGAATGATGACGGTGGTAAGCGGTATACGTAATGATGCAAAATTTAGTCGCACAAGCTTCTAACCGCTTACTTATCACACCCGCATACAGCTCAATGACAACGCATCAATAAAGTGGCACCTTGTGGGCTGCAACGCGCGCAAAATGTGGCGCTCGCCCTCTTGTTTTTGTGAGCACTAGCACGCACGCATGCAGCGAACAACCACAAACGGAGTGATCAACGTACACGACGCGTGCGTGTATTGTTCACGGAAAGACTGCCGCGTACGTGCTGTATGCTTTAGCAATACTTTCGGCGACTGCACAACATAGCAGCACGATACAGGTGCAGTCGTAAACAGCACATTCTCGCCATCGGCCATACCATGCTGAATACGCCGGTTCTTGTCCGCTTCCCGAAGCTAAGCAGCATTGGGCTCGGTCAGTACTTGGGAGGCAGACCACCTGGGAACACCGAGTGCTGATGGCACCGTTCTTTTTGCTTTTTTATTGCGTGCTTCTGTGACGTCTTGTTTTTTTTTCATTTGCACAACGTGTGGGTGGTTGCATTTACTGTAAATTACGTTCAACTGGAGCCTGCTGGTAGAGCCAACGCCGAAGTGTAACACCAACAATATTCAGGCCACTACACGATATTGTACGCGGAATGATGACGGTGGTAAGCTGTATACGTAATGATGCAAAATTTAGTCGCACAAGCTTCTAACCGCTTACTTATCACACCCGCATACAGCTCAATGACAACGCATCAATAAAGTGGCACCTTGTTTGCTGCAACGCGCGCAAAATGTGGCGCTCGCCCTCTTGTTTTTGTGAGCACTAGCACGCACGCATGCAGCGAACAACCACAAACGGAGTGATCAACGTACACGACGCGTGCGTGTATTGTTCACGGAAAGACTGCCGCGTACGTGCTGTATGCTGTAGCAATACTTTCGGCGACTGCACAACATAGCAGCACGATACAGGTGCAGTCGTAAACAGCACATTCTCGCCATCGGCCATACCATGCTGAGTACGCCGGTTCTCGTCCGATCCCCGAAGCTAAGCAGCATTGGGCTCGGTCAGTACTTGGGAGGGAGACCACCTGGGAACACCGAGTGCTGATGGCACCGTTCTTTTTGCTTTTTTATTGCGTGCTTCTGTGACGTCTTGTTTTTTTTTTCATTTGCACATCGTGTGGGTGGTTGCATTTACTGTAACTTACGTTCAACTGGAGCCTGCTGATAGAGCCAACGCCGAAGTGTAACACCAACAATATTCAGGTCCCTACACGATATTGTACGCGGAATGATGACGGTGGTAAGCGGTATACGTAATGATGCAAAATTTAGTCGCACAAGCTTCTAACCGCTTACTTATCACACCCGCATACAGCTCAATGACAACGCTTCAATAAAGTGGCACCCTTGTTTGCTGCAACGCGCTCAAAATGTGGCGCTCGCCCTCTTGTTTTTGTGAGCACTAGCACGCACGCATGCAGCGAACAACCACAAACGGAGTGATCAACGTACACGACGCGTGCGTGTATTGTTCACGGTAAGACTGCCGCGTACTTGCTGTATGCTGTAGCAATACATTCGGCGACTGCACAACATAGCAGCACGATACAGGTGCAGTCGTAAACAGCACATTCTCGCCATCGGCCATACCATGCTGAATACGCCGGTTCTCGTCCGCTCCCCGAAGCTAAGCAGCATTGGGCTCGGTCAGTACTTGGGAGGGAGACCACCTGGGAACATCGAGTGCTGATGGCACCGTTCTTTTTGCTTTTTTATTGCGTGCTTCTGTGACGTCTTGTTTTTTTTTCATTTACACAACTGTGTGGGTGGTTGCATTTACTGTAACTTACGTTCAACTGGAGCCTGCTGGTAGAGCCAACGCCGAAGTGTAACACCAACAATATTCAGGTCACTACACGATATTGTACGCGGAATGATGACGGTGGTAAGCGGTATACGTAATGATGCAAAATTTAGTCGCACAAGCTTCTAACCGCTTACTTATCACACCCGCATACAGCTCAATGACAACGCATCAATAAAGTGGCACCTTGTGGGCTGCAACGCGCGCAAAATGTGGCGCTCGCCCTCTTGTTTTTGTGAGCACTAGCACGCACGCATGCAGCGAACAACCACAAACGGAGTGATCAACGTACACGACGCGTGCGTATATTGTTCACGGAAAGACTGCCGCGTACGTGCTATATGCTGTAGCAATACTTTCGGCGACTGCACAACATAGCAGCACAATACAGGTGCAGTCGCAAACAGCACATTCTCGCCATCGGCCATACCATGCTGAATACGCCGGTTCTCGTCCGCTCCCCGAAGCTAAGCAGCATTGGGCTCGGTTAGTACTTGGGAGGGAGACCACCTGGGAACATCGAGTGCTGATGGCACCGTTCTTTTTGGTTTTTTATTGCGTGCTTCTGTGACGTCTTGTTTTTTTTTCATTTACACAACTGTGTGGGTGGTTGCATTTACTGTAACTTACGTTCAACTGGAGCCTGCTGGTAGAGCCAACGCCGAAGTGTAACACCAACAATATTCAGGCCACTACACGATATTGTACGCGGAATGATGACGGTGGTAAGCGGTATACGTAATGATGCAAAATTTAGTCGCACAAGCTTCTAACCGCTTACTTATCACACCCGCATACAGCTCAATGACAACGCATCAATAAAGTGGCACCTTGTGGGCTGCAACGCGCGCAAAATGTGGCGCTCGCCCTCTTGTTTTTGTGAGCACTAGCGCGCACGCATGCAGCGAACAACCACAAACGGAGTGATCAACGTACACGACGCGTGCGTGTATTGTTCACGGTAAGACTGCCGCGTACTTGCTGTATGCTGTAGCAATACATTCAGCGACTGCACAACATAGCAGCACGATACAGGTGCAGTCGTAAACAGCACATTCTCGCCATCGGCCATACCATGCTGAATACGCCGGTTCTCGTCCGCTCCCCGAAGCTAAGCAGCATTGGGCTCGGTCAGTACTTGGGAGGCAGACCACCTGGGAACACCGAGTGCTGATGGCACCGTTCTTTTTGCTTTTTTATTGCGTGCTTCTGTGACGTCTTGTTTTTTTTTCATTTGCACAACGTGTGGGTGGTTGCATTTACTGTAAATTACGTTCAACTGGAGCCTGCTGGTAGAGCCAACGCCGAAGTGTAACACCAACAATATTCAGGCCACTACACGATATTGTACGCGGAATGATGACGGTGGTAAACGGTATACGTAATGATGCAAAATTTAGTCGCACAAGCTTCTAACCGCTTACTTATCACACCCGCATACAGCTCAATGACAACGCATCAATAAAGTGGCACCTTGTTTGCTGCAACGCGCGCAAAATGTGGCGCTCGCCCTCTTGTTTTTGTGAGGACTAGCACGCACGCATGCAGCGAACAACCACAAACGGAGTGATCAACGTACACGACGCGTGCGTGTATTGTTCACGGAAAGACTGCCGCGTACGTGCTGTATGCTGTAGCAATACTTTCGGCGACTGCACAACATAGCAGCACAATACAGGTGCAGTCGTAAACAGCACATTCTCGCCATCGGCCATACCATGCTGAATACGCCGGTTCTCGTCCGCTCCCCGAAGCTAAGCAGCATTGGGCTCGGTCAGTACTTGGGAGGGAGACCACCTGGGAACATCGAGTGCTGATGGCACCGTTCTTTTTGCTTTTTTATTGCGTGCTTCTGTGACGTCTTGTTTTTTTTTTCATTTACACAACTGTGTGGGTGTTTGCATTTACTGTAACTTACGTTCAACTGGAGCCTGCTGGTAGAGCCAACGCCGAAGTGTAACACCAACAATATTCAGGCCACTACACGATATTGTACGCGGAATGATGACGGTGGTAAGCGGTATACGTAATGATGCAAAATTTAGTCGCACAAGCTTCTAACCGCTTACTTATCACACCCGCATACAGCTCAATGACAACGCATCAATAAAGTGGCCCCTTGTGGGCTGCAACGCGCGCAAAATGTGGCGCTCGCCCTCTTGTTTTTGGGAGCACTAGCACGCACGCATGCAGCGAACAACCACAAACGGAGTGATCAACGTACACGACGCGTGCGTGTATTGTTCACGGTAAGACTGCCGCGTACTTGCTGTATGCTGTAGCAATACATTCGGCGACTGCACAACATAGCAGCACGATACAGGTGCAGTCGTAAACAGCACATTCTCGCCATCGGCCATACCATGCTGAATACGCCGGTTCTCGTCCGCTTCCCGAAGCTAAGCAGCATTGGGCTCGGTCAGTACTTGGGAGGGAGACCACCTGGGAACATCGAGTGCTGATGGCACCGTTCTTTTTGCTTTTTTATTGCGTGCTTCTGTGACGTCTTGTTTTTTTTTTCATTTGCACAACGTGTGGGTGGTTGCATTTACTGTAACTTACGATCAACTGGAGCCTGCTGATGGAGCCAACGCCGAAGTGTAACACCAACAATATTCAGGTCACTACACGATATTGTACGCGGAATGATGACGGTGGTAAGCGGTATACGTAATGATGCAAAATTTAGTCGCACAAGCTTCTAACCGCTTACTTATCACACCGGCATACAGCTCAATGACAACGCTTCAATAAAGTGGCACCCTTGTTTGCTGCAACGCGCGCAAAATGTGGCGCTCGCCCTCTTGTTTTTGTGAGCACTAGCACGCACGCATGCAGCGAACAACCACAAACGGAGTGATCAACGTACACGACGCGTGCGTATATTGTTCACGGAAAGACTCCCGCGTACGTGCTGTATGCTGTAGCAATACATTCGGCGACTGCACAACATAGCAGCACGATACAGGTGCAGTCGTAAACAGCACATTCTCGCCATCGGCCATACCATGCTGAATACGCCGGTTCTCGTCCGCTTCCCGAAGCTAAGCAGCATTGGGCTCGGTCAGTACTTGGGAGGGAGACCACCTGGGAACACCGAGTGCTGATGGCGCCGTTCTTTTTGCTTTTTTATTGCGTGCTTCTGTGACGTCTTGTTTTTTTTTCATTTACACAACTGTGTGGGTGGTTGCATTTACTGTAACTTACGTTCAACTGGAGCCTGCTGGTAGAGCCAACGCCGAAGTGTAACACCAACAATATTCAGGCCACTACGCAATATTGTACGCGGAATGCTGACGGTGGTAAGCGGTATACATAATGATGCAAAATTTAGTCGCACAAGCTTCTAACCGCTTACTTATCACACCCGCATACAGCTCAATCACAACGCATCAATAAAGTGGCACCTTGTGGGCTGCAACGCGCGCAAAATGTGGCGCTCGCCCTCTTGTTTTTGTGAGCACTAGCACGCACGCATGCAGCGAACAACCACAAACTGAGCGATCAACGTACACGACGCGTGCGTATATTGTTCACGGAAAGACTGCAGCGTACGTGCTGTATGCTGTAGCAATACACTCGGCGACTGTACAACATAGCAGCACCATACAGGTGCACTCGTAAACAGCACATTCTCGCCATCGGCCATACCATGCTGAAAACGCCGGTTCTCGTCCGATCCCCGAAGCTAAGCAGCATTGGGCTAGGTCAGTACTGGGGAGGGAGACCACCTGGGAACACTGAGTGCTGATGGCACCGTTCTTTTTCCTTTTGTATTGCGTGCTTCTGTGACGTCTTGTTTTTTTTCTTTCATTTGCACAACGTGTGGGTGGTTGCATTTACTGTAACTTACGTTCAACTGGAGCCTGCTGGTAGAGCCAACGCCGAAGTGTAACACCAACAATATTCAGGCCACTACACGATATTGTACGCGGAATGATGACAGTGGTAAGCGGTATACGTAATGATGCAAAATTTAGTCGCACAAGCTTCTAACCGCTTACTTATCACACCCGCATACAGCTCAATGACAACGCATCAATAAAGTGGCACCTTGTGGGCTGCAACGCGCGCAAAATGTGGCGCTCGCCCTCTTGTTTTTGTGAGCACTAGCACGCACGCATGCAGCGAACAACCACAAACGGAGTGATCAACGTACACGACGCGTGCGTATATTGTTCACGGTAAGACTGCCGCGTACGTGCTGTATGCTGTAGCAATACTTTCGGCGACTGCACAACATAGCAGCACAATACAGGTGCAGTCGTAAACAGCACATTCTCGCCATCGGCCATACCATGCTGAATACGCCGGTTCTCGTCCGCTCCCCGAAGCTAAGCAGCATTGGGCTCGGTCAGTACTTGGGAGGCAGACCACCTGGGAACACCGAGTGCTGATGGCACCGTTCTTTTTGCTTTTTTATTGCGTGCTTCTGTGACGTCTTTTTTTTTTTCATTTGCACAACGTGTGGGTGGTTGCATTTACTGTAAATTACGTTCAACTGGAGCCTGCTGGTAGAGCCAACGCCGAAGTGTAACACCAACAATATTCAGGCCACTACACGATATTGTACGCGGAATGATGACGGTGGTAAGCGGTACACGTAATGATGCAAAATTTAGTCGCACAAGCTTCTAACCGCTTACTTATCACACCCGCATACAGCTCAATGACAACGCATCAATAAAGTGGCACCTTGTTTGCTGCAACGCGCGCAAAATGTGGCGCTCGCCCTCTTGTTTTTGTGAGGACTAGCACGCACGCATGCAGCGAACAACCACAAACGGAGTGATCAACGTACACGACGCGTGCGTGTATTGTTCACGGAAAGACTGCCGCGTACGTGCTGTATGCTGTAGCAATACTTTCGGCGACTGCACAACATAGCAGCACAATACAGGTGCAGTCGTAAACAGCACATTCTCGCCATCGGCCATACCATGCTGAATACGCCGGTTCTCGTCCGCTCCCCGAAGCTAAGCAGCATTGGGCTCGGTCAGTACTTGGGAGGGAGACCACCTGGGAACATCGAGTGCTGATGGCACCGTTCTTTTTGCTTTTTTATTGCGTGCTTCTGTGACGTCTTGTTTTTTTTTCATTTACACAACTGTGTGGGTGTTTGCATTTACTGTAACTTACGTTCAACTGGAGCCTGCTGGTAGAGCCAACGCCGAAGTGTAACACCAACAATATTCAGGCCACTACACGATATTGTACGCGGAATGATGACGGTGGTAAGCGGTATACGTAATGATGCAAAATTTAGTCGCACAAGCTTCTAACCGCTTACTTATCACACCCGCATACAGCTCAATGACAACGCATCAATAAAGTGGCCCCTTGTGGGCTGCAACGCGCGCAAAATGTGGCGCTCGCCCTCTTGTTTTTGGGAGCACTAGCACGCACGCATGCAGCGAACAACCACAAACGGAGTGATCAACGTACACGACGCGTGCGTGTATTGTTCACGGAAAGACTCCCGCGTACGTGCTGTATGCTGTAGCAATACATTCGGCGACTGCACAACATAGCAGCACGATACAGGTGCAGTCGTAAACAGCACATTCTCGCCATCGGCCATACCATGCTGAATACGCCGGTTCTCGTCCGCTCCCCGAAGCTAAGCAGCATTGGGCTCGGTCAGTACTTGGGAGGGAGACCACCTGGGAACACCGAGTGCTGATGGCGCCGTTCTTTTTGCTTTTTATTGCGTGCTTCTGTGACGTCTTGTTTTTTTTTTCATTTGCACAACGTGTGGGTGGTTGCATTTACTGTAACTTACGTTCAACTGGAGCCTGCTGATAGAGCCAACGCCGAAGTGTAACACCAACAATATTCAGGTCACTACACGATATTGTACGCGGAATGATGACGGTGGTAAGCGGTATACGTAATGATGCAAAATTTAGTCGCACAAGCTTCCAACCGCTTACTTATCACACCCGCATACAGCTCAATGACAACGCTTCAATAAAGTGGCACCCTTGTTTGCTGCAACGCGCGCAAAATGTGGCGCTCGCCCTCTTGTTTTTGTGAGCACTAGCACGCACGCATGCAGCGAACAACCACAAACGGAGTGATCAACGTTCACGACGCGTGCGTATATTGTTCACGGAAAGACTCCCGCGTACGTGCTGTATGCTGTAGCAATACACTCGGCGACTGCACAACATAGCAGCACGATACAGGTGCAGTCGTAAACAGCACATTCTCGCCATCGGCCATACCATGCTGAATACGCCGGTTCTCGTCCGCTCCCCGAAGCTAAGCAGCATTGGGCTCGGTCAGTACTTGGGAGGGAGACCACCTGGGAACATCGAGTGCTGATGGCACCGTTCTTTTTGCTTTTTTATTGCGTGCTTCTGTGACGTCTTGTTTTTTTTTTCATTTACACAACTGTGTGGGTGGTTGCATTTACTGTAACTTACGTTCAACTGGAGCCTGCTGGTAGAGCCAACGCCGAAGTGTAACACCAACAATATTCAGGCCACTACGCAATATTGTACGCGGAATGCTGACGGTGGTAAGCGGTATACATAATGATGCAAAATTTAGTCGCACAAGCTTCTAACCGCTTACTTATCACACCCGCATACAGCTCAATCACAACGCATCAATAAAGTGGCACCTTGTGGGCTGCAACGCGCGCAAAATGTGGCGCTCGCCCTCTTGTTTTTGTGAGCACTAGCACGCACGCATGCAGCGAACAACCACAAACTGAGCGATCAACGTACACGACGCGTGCGTATATTGTTCACGGAAAGACTGCAGCGTACGTGCTGTATGCTGTAGCAATACACTCGGCGACTGTACAACATAGCAGCACCATACAGGTGCACTCGTAAACAGCACATTCTCGCCATCGGCCATACCATGCTGAAAACGCCGGTTCTCGTCCGATCCCCGAAGCTAAGCAGCATTGGGCTAGGTCAGTACTGGGGAGGGAGACCACCTGGGAACACTGAGTGCTGATGGCACCGTTCTTTTTCCTTTTGTATTGCGTGCTTCTGTGACGTCTTGTTTTTTTTCTTTCATTTGCACAACGTGTGGGTGGTTGCATTTACTGTAACTTACGTTCAACTGGAGCCTGCTGGTAGAGCCAACGCCGAAGTGTAACACCAACAATATTCAGGCCACTACACGATATTGTACGCGGAATGATGACAGTGGTAAGCGGTATACGTAATGATGCAAAATTTAGTCGCACAAGCTTCTAACCGCTTACTTATCACACCCGCATACAGCTCAATGACAACGCATCAATAAAGTGGCACCTTGTGGGCTGCAACGCGCGCAAAATGTGGCGCTCGCCCTCTTGTTTTTGTGAGCACTAGCACGCACGCATGCAGCGAACAACGACAAACGGAGTGATCAACGTACACGACGCGTGCGTATATTGTTCACGGTAAGACTGCCGCGTACGTGCTGTATGCTGTAGCAATACTTTCGGCGACTGCACAACATAGCAGCACAATACAGGTGCAGTCGTAAACAGCACATTCTCGCCATCGGCCATACCATGCTGAATACGCCGGTTCTCGTCCGCTCCCCGAAGCTAAGCAGCATTGGGCTCGGTCAGTACTTGGGAGGCAGACCACCTGGGAACATCGAGTGCTGATGGCACCGTTCTTTTTGCTTTTTTATTGCGTGCTTCTGTGACGTCTTGTTTTTTTTTCATTTACACAACTGTGTGGGTGTTTGCATTTACTGTAACTTACGTTCAACTGGAGCCTGCTGGTAGAGCCAACGCCGAAGTGTAACACCAACAATATTCAGGCCACTACACGATATTGTACGCGGAATGATGACGGTGGTAAGCGGTATACGTAATGATGCAAAATTTAGTCGCACAAGCTTCTAACCGCTTACTTATCACACCCGCATACAGCTCAATGACAACGCATCAATAAAGTGGCCCCTTGTGGGCTGCAACGCGCGCAAAATGTGGCGCTCGCCCTCTTGTTTTTGGGAGCACTAGCACGCACGCATGCAGCGAACAACCACAAACGGAGTGATCAACGTACACGACGCGTGCGTGTATTGTTCACGGTAAGACTGCCGCGTACTTGCTGTATGCTGTAGCAATACATTCGGCGACTGCACAACATAGCAGCACGATACAGGTGCAGTCGTAAACAGCACATTCTCGCCATCGGCCATACCATGCTGAATACGCCGGTTCTCGTCCGCTTCCCGAAGCTAAGCAGCATTGGGCTCGGTCAGTACTTGGGAGGGAGACCACCTGGGAACATCGAGTGCTGATGGCACCGTTCTTTTTGCTTTTTTATTGCGTGCTTGTGTGACGTCTTGTTTTTTTTTCATTTGCACAACGTGTGGGTGGTTGCATTTACTGTAACTTACGATCAACTGGAGCCTGCTGATGGAGCCAACGCCGAAGTGTAACACCAACAATATTCAGGTCACTACACGATATTGTACGCGGAATGATGACGGTGGTAAGCGGTATACGTAATGATGCAAAATTTAGTCGCACAAGCTTCTAACCGCTTACTTATCACACCCGCATACAGCTCAATGACAACGCTTCAATAAAGTGGCACCCTTGTTTGCTGCAACGCGCGCAAAATGTGGCGCTCGCCCTCTTGTTTTTGTGAGCACTAGCACGCACGCATGCAGCGAACAACCACAAACGGAGTGATCAACGTACACGACGCGTGCGTATATTGTTCACGGAAAGACTCCCGCGTACGTGCTGTATGCTGTAGCAATACATTCGGCGACTGCACAACATAGCAGCACGATACAGGTGCAGTCGTAAACAGCACATTCTCGCCATCGGCCATACCATGCTGAATACGCCGGTTCTCGTCCGCTCCCCGAAGCTAAGCAGCATTGGGCTCGGTCAGTACTTGGGAGGGAGACCACCTGGGAACACCGAGTGCTGATGGCGCCGTTCTTTTTGCTTTTTATTGCGTGCTTCTGTGACGTCTTGTTTTTTTTTTCATTTGCACAACGTGTGGGTGGTTGCATTTACTGTAACTTACGTTCAACTGGAGCCTGCTGATAGAGCCAACGCCGAAGTGTAACACCAACAATATTCAGGTCACTACACGATATTGTACGCGGAATGATGACGGTGGTAAGCGGTATACGTAATGATGCAAAATTTAGTCGCACAAGCTTCCAACCGCTTACTTATCACACCCGCATACAGCTCAATGACAACGCTTCAATAAAGTGCCACCCTTGTTTGCTGCAACGCGCGCAAAATGTGGCGCTCGCCCTCTTGTTTTTGTGAGCACTAGCACGCACGCATGCAGCGAACAACCACAAACGGAGTGATCAACGTTCACGACGCGTGCGTATATTGTTCACGGAAAGACTCCCGCGTACGTGCTGTATGCTGTAGCAATACACTCGGCGACTGCGCAACATAGCAGCACGATACAGGTGCAGTCGTAAACAGCACATTCTCGCCATCGGCCATACCATGCTGAATACGCCGGTTCTCGTCCGCTCCCCGAAGCTAAGCAGCATTGGGCTCGGTCAGTACTTGGGAGGGAGACCACCTGGGAACATCGAGTGCTGATGGCACCGTTCTTTTTGCTTTTTTATTGCGTGCTTCTGTGACGTCTTGTTTTTTTTTCATTTACACAACTGTGTGGGTGGTTGCATTTACTGTAACTTACGTTCAAATGGAGCCTGCTGGTAGAGCCAACGCCGAAGTGTAACACCAACAATATTCAGGCCACTACGCAATATTGTACGCGGAATGCTGACGGTGGTAAGCGGTATACATAATGATGCAAAATTTAGTCGCACAAGCTTCTAACCGCTTACTTATCACACCCGCATACAGCTCAATCACAACGCATCAATAAAGTGGCACCTTGTGGGCTGCAACGCGCGCAAAATGTGGCGCTCGCCCTCTTGTTTTTGTGAGCACTAGCACGCACGCATGCAGCGAACGACCACAAACTGAGCGATCAACGTACACGACGCGTGCGTATATTGTTCACGGAAAGACTGCAGCGTACGTGCTGTATGCTGTAGCAATACACTCGGCGACTGTACAACATAAAGCACCATACAGGTGCACTCGTACACAGCACATTCTCGCCATCGGCCATACCATGCTGAAAACGCCGGTTCTCGTCCGATCCCCGAAGCTAAGCAGCATTGGGCTAGGTCAGTACTGGGGAGGGAGACCACCTGGGAACACTGAGTGCTGATGGCACCGTTCTTTTTCCTTTTGTATTGCGTGCTTCTGTGACGTCTTGTTTTTTTTCTTTCATTTGCACAACGTGTGGGTGGTTGCATTTACTGTAACTTACGTTCAACTGGAGCCTGCTGGTAGAGCCAACGCCGAAGTGTAACACCAACAATATTCAGGCCACTACACGATATTGTACGCGGAATGATGACAGTGGTAAGCGGTATACGTAATGATGCAAAATTTAGTCGCACAAGCTTCTAACCGCTTACTTATCACACCCGCATACAGCTCAATGACAACGCATCAATAAAGTGGCACCTTGTGGGCTGCAACGCGCGCAAAATGTGGCGCTCGCCCTCTTGTTTTTGTGAGCACTAGCACGCACGCATGCAGCGAACAACCACAAACGGAGTGATCAACGTACACGACGCGTGCGTATATTGTTCACGGTAAGACTGCCGCGTACGTGCTGTATGCTGTAGCAATACTTTCGGCGACTGCACAACATAGCAGCACAATACAGGTGCAGTCGTAAACAGCACATTCTCGCCATCGGCCATACCATGCTGAATACGCCGGTTCTCGTCCGCTCCCCGAAGCTAAGCAGCATTGGGCTCGGTCAGTACTTGGGAGGGAGACCACCTGGGAACATCGAGTGCTGATGGCACCGTTCTTTTTGCTTTTTTATTGCGTGCTTCTGTGACGTCTTGTTTTTTTTTTCATTTACACAACTGTGTGGGTGGTTGCATTTACTGTAACTTACGTTCAACTGGAGCCTGCTGGTAGAGCCAACGCCGAAGTGTAACACCAACAATATTCAGGCCACTACACGATATTGTACGCGGAATGATGACGGTGGTAAGCGGTATACCTAATGATGCAAAATTTAGTCGCACAAGCTTCTAACCGCTTACTTATCACACCCGCATACAGCTCAATGACAACGCATCAATAAAGTGGCCCCTTGTGGGCTGCAACGCGCGCAAAATGTGGCGCTCGCCCTCTTGTTTTTGGGAGCACTAGCACGCACGCATGCAACGAACAACCACAAACGGAGTGATCAACGTACACGACGCGTGCGTGTATTGCTCACGGTAAGACTGCCGCGTACGTGCTGTATGCTGTAGCAATACTTTCGGCGACTGCACAACATAGCAGCACAATACAGGTGCAGTCGTAAACAGCACATTCTCGCCATCGGCCATACCATGCTGAATACGCCGGTTCTCGTCCGCTCCCCGAAGCTAAGCAGCATTGGGCTCGGTCAGTACTTGGGAGGGAGACCACCTGGGAACATCGAGTGCTGATGGCACCGTTCTTTTTGCTTTTTTATTGCGTGCTTCTGTGACGTCTTGTTTTTTTTTTCATTTACACAACTGTGTGGGTGTTTGCATTTACTGTAACTTACGTTCAACTGGAGCCTGCTGGTAGAGCCAACGCCGAAGTGTAACACCAACAATATTCAGGCCACTACACGATATTGTACGCGGAATGATGACGGTGGTAAGCGGTATACGTAATGATGCAAAATTTAGTCGCACAAGCTTCTAACCGCTTACTTATCACACCCGCATACAGCTCAATGACAACGCATCAATAAAGTGGCCCCTTGTGGGCTGCAACGCGCGCAAAATGTGGCGCTCGCCCTCTTGTTTTTGGGAGCACTAGCACGCACGCATGCAGCGAACAACCACAAACGGAGTGATCAACGTACACGACGCGTGCGTGTATTGTTCACGGTAAGACTGCCGCGTACTTGCTGTATGCTGTAGCAATACATTCGGCGACTGCACAACATAGCAGCACGATACAGGTGCAGTCGTAAACAGCACATTCTCGCCATCGGCCATACCATGCTGAATACGCCGGTTCTCGTCCGCTTCCCGAAGCTAAGCAGCATTGGGCTCGGTCAGTACTTGGGAGGGAGACCACCTGGGAACATCGAGTGCTGATGGCACCGTTCTTTTTGCTTTTTTATTGCGTGCTTCTGTGACGTCTTGTTTTTTTTTCATTTGCACAACGTGTGGGTGGTTGCATTTACTGTAACTTACGATCAACTGGAGCCTGCTGATGGAGCCAACGCCGAAGTGTAACACCAACAATATTCAGGTCACTACACGATATTGTACGCGGAATGATGACGGTGGTAAGCGGTATACGTAATGATGCAAAATTTAGTCGCACAAGCTTCTAACCGCTTACTTATCACACCCGCATACAGCTCAATGACAACGCTTCAATAAAGTGGCACCCTTGTTTGCTGCAACGCGCGCAAAATGTGGCGCTCGCCCTCTTGTTTTTGTGAGCACTAGCACGCACGCATGCAGCGAACAACCACAAACGGAGTGATCAACGTACACGACGCGTGCGTATATTGTTCACGGAAAGACTCCCGCGTACGTGCTGTATCCTGTAGCAATACATTCGGCGACTGCACAACATAGCAGCACGATACAGGTGCAGTCGTAAACAGCACATTCTCGCCATCGGCCATACCATGCTGAATACGCCGGTTCTCGTCCGCTCCCCGAAGCTAAGCAGCATTGGGCTCGGTCAGTACTTGGGAGGGAGACCACCTGGGAACACCGAGTGCTGATGGCGCCGTTCTTTTTGCTTTTTATTGCGTGCTTCTGTGACGTCTTGTTTTTTTTTTCATTTGCACAACGTGTGGGTGGTTGCATTTACTGTAACTTACGTTCAACTGGAGCCTGCTGATAGAGCCAACGCCGAAGTGTAACACCAACAATATTCAGGTCACTACACGATATTGTACGCGGAATGATGACGGTGGTAAGCGGTATACGTAATGATGCAAAATTTAGTCGCACAAGCTTCCAACCGCTTACTTATCACACCCGCATACAGCTCAATGACAACGCTTCAATAAAGTGCCACCCTTGTTTGCTGCAACGCGCGCAAAATGTGGCGCTCGCCCTCTTGTTTTTGTGAGCACTAGCACGCACGCATGCAGCGAACAACCACAAACGGAGTGATCAACGTTCACGACGCGTGCGTATATTGTTCACGGAAAGACTCCCGCGTACGTGCTGTATGCTGTAGCAATACACTCGGCGACTGCGCAACATAGCAGCACGATACAGGTGCAGTCGTAAACAGCACATTCTCGCCATCGGCCATACCATGCTGAATACGCCGGTTCTCGTCCGCTCCCCGAAGCTAAGCAGCATTGGGCTCGGTCAGTACTTGGGAGGGAGACCACCTGGGAACATCGAGTGCTGATGGCACCGTTCTTTTTGCTTTTTTATTGCGTGCTTCTGTGACGTCTTGTTTTTTTTTCATTTACACAACTGTGTGGGTGGTTGCATTTACTGTAACTTACGTTCAAATGGAGCCTGCTGGTAGAGCCAACGCCGAAGTGTAACACCAACAATATTCAGGCCACTACGCAATATTGTACGCGGAATGCTGACGGTGGTAAGCGGTATACATAATGATGCAAAATTTAGTCGCACAAGCTTCTAACCGCTTACTTATCACACCCGCATACAGCTCAATCACAACGCATCAATAAAGTGGCACCTTGTGGGCTGCAACGCGCGCAAAATGTGGCGCTCGCCCTCTTGTTTTTGTGAGCACTAGCACGCACGCATGCAGCGAACAACCACAAACTGAGCGATCAACGTACACGACGCGTGCGTATATTGTTCACGGAAAGACTACAGCGTACGTGCTGTATGCTGTAGCAATACACTCGGCGACTGTACAACATAGCAGCACCATACAGGTGCACTCGTAAACAGCACATTCTCGCCATCGGCCATACCATGCTGAAAACGCCGGTTCTCGTCCGATCCCCGAAGCTAAGCAGCATTGGGCTAGGTCAGTACTGGGGAGGGAGACCACCTGGGAACACTGAGTGCTGATGGCACCGTTCTTTTTCCTTTTGTATTGCGTGCTTCTGTGACGTCTTGTTTTTTTTCTTTCATTTGCACAACGTGTGGGTGGTTGCATTTACTGTAACTTACGTTCAACTGGAGCCTGCTGGTAGAGCCAACGCCGAAGTGTAACACCAACAATATTCAGGCCACTACACGATATTGTACGCGGAATGATGACAGTGGTAAGCGGTATACGTAATGATGCAAAATTTAGTCGCACAAGCTTCTAACCGCTTACTTATCACACCCGCATACAGCTCAATGACAACGCATCAATAAAGTGGCACCTTGTGGGCTGCAACGCGCGCAAAATGTGGCGCTCGCCCTCTTGTTTTTGTGAGCACTAGCACGCACGCATGCAGCGAACAACCACAAACGGAGTGATCAACGTACACGACGCGTGCGTATATTGTTCACGGTAAGACTGCCGCGTACGTGCTGTATGCTGTAGCAATACTTTCGGCGACTGCACAACATAGCAGCACAATACAGGTGCAGTCGTAAACAGCACATTCTCGCCATCGGCCATACCATGCTCAATACGCCGGTTCTCGTCCGCTCCCCGAAGCTAAGCAGCATTGGGCTCGGTCAGTACTTGGGAGGGAGACCACCTGGGAACATCGAGTGCTGATGGCACCGTTCTTTTTGCTTTTTTATTGCGTGCTTCTGTGACGTCTTGTTTTTTTTTTTCATTTACACAACTGTGTGGGTGGTTGCATTTACTGTAACTTACGTTCAACTGGAGCCTGCTGGTAGAGCCAACGCCGAAGTGTAACACCAACAATATTCAGGCCACTACACGATATTGTACGCGGAATGATGACGGTGGTAAGCGGTATACGTAATGATGCAAAATTTAGTCGCACAAGGTTCTAACCGCTTACTTATCACACCCGCATACAGCTCAATGACAACGCATCAATAAAGTGGCCCCTTGTGGGCTGCAACGCGCGCAAAATGTGGCGCTCGCCCTCTTGTTTTTGGGAGCACTAGCACGCACGCATGCAACGAACAACCACAAACGGAGTGATCAACGTACACGACGCGTGCGTGTATTGTTCACGGTAAGACTGCCGCGTACTTGCTGTATGCTGTAGCAATACATTCGGCGACTGCACAACATAGCAGCACGATACAGGTGCAGTCGTAAACAGCACATTCTCGCCATCGGCCATACCATGCTGAATACGCCGGTTCTCGTCCGCTTCCCGAAGCTAAGCAGCATTGGGCTCGGTCAGTACTTGGGAGGGAGACCACCTGGGAACATCGAGTGCTGTTGGCACCGTTCTTTTTGCTTTTTTATTGTGTGCTTCTGTGACGTCATGTTTTTTTTTCATTTACACAACTGTGTGGGTGGTTGCATTTACTGTAACTTACGTTCAACTGGAGCCTGCTGGTAGAGCCAACGCCGAAGTGTAACACCAACAATATTCAGGTCACTACACGATATTGTACGCGGAATGATGACGGTGGTAAGCGGTATACGTAATGATGCAAAATTTAGTCGCACAAGCTTCTAACCGCTTACTTATCACACCCGCATACAGCTCAATGACAACGCATCAATAAAGTGGCACCTTGTGGGCTGCAACGCGCGCAAAATGTGGCGCTCGCCCTCTTGTTTTTGTGAGCACTAGCACGCACGCATGCAGCGAACAACCACAAACGGAGTGATCAACGTACACGACGCGTGCCTGTATTGTTCACGGAAAGACTGCCGCGTACGTACTGTATGCTGTAGCAATACTTTCGGCGACTGCACAACATAGCAGCACGATACAGGTGCAGTCGTAAACTGCACATTCTCGCCATCGGCCATACCATGCTGAATACGCCGGTTCTCGTCCGATCCCCGAAGCTAAGCAGCATTGGGCTCGGTCAGTACTTGGGAGGGAGACCACCTGGGAACACCGAGTGCTGATGGCACCGTTCTTTTTGCTTTTTTATTGCGTGCTTCTGTGACGTCTTGTTTTTTTTTTCATTTGCACAACGTGTGGGTGGTTGCATTTACTGTAACTTACGATCAAGTGGAGCCTGCTGATGGAGCCAACGCCGAAGTGTAACACCAACAATATTCAGGTCACTACACGATATTGTACGCGGAATGATGACGGTGGTAAGCGGTATACGTAATGATGCAAAATTTAGTCGCACAAGCTTCCAACCGCTTACTTATCACACCCGCATACAGCTCAATGACAACGCTTCAATAAAGTGGCACCCTTGTTTGCTGCAACGCGCGCAAAATGTGGCGCTCGCCCTCTTGTTTTTGTGAGCACTAGCACGCACGCATGCAGCGAACAACCACAAACGGAGTGATCAACGTACACGACGCGTGCGTGTATTGTTCACGGAAAGACTGCCGCGTACGTGCTGTATGCTGTAGCAATACACTCGGCGACTGCACAACATAGCAGCACGATACAGGTGCAGTCGTAAACAGCACATTCTCGCCATCGGCCATACCATGCTGAATACGCCGGTTCTCGTCCGCTCCCCGAAGCTAAGCAGCATTGGGCTCGGTCAGTACTTGGGAGGGAGACCACCTGGGAACATCGAGTGCTGATGGCACCGTTCTTTTTGCTTTTTTATTGCGTGCTTCTGTGATGTCTTGTTTTTTTTTCATTTACACAACTATGTGGGTGGTTGCATTTACTGTAACTTACGTTCAACTGGAGCCTGCTGGTAGAGCCAACGCCGAAGTGTAACACCAACAATATTCAGGCCACTACGCAATATTGTACGCGGAATGCTGACGGTGGTAAGCGGTATACATAATGATGCAAAATTTAGTCGCACAAGCTTCTAACCGCTTACTTATCACACCCGCATACAGCTCAATCACAACGCATCAATAAAGTGGCACCTTGTGGGCTGCAACGCGCGCAAAATGTGGCGCTCGCCCTCTTGTTTTTGTGAGCACTAGCACGCACGCATGCAGCGAACAACCACAAACTGAGCGATCAACGTACACGACGCGTGCGTATATTGTTCACGGAAAGACTGCAGCGTACGTGCTGTATGCTGTAGCAATACACTCGGCGACTGTACAACATAGCAGCACCATACAGGTGCACCCGTAAACAGCACATTCTCGCCATCGGCCATACCATGCTGAATACGCCGGTTCTCGTCCGATCCCCGAAGCTAAGCAGCATTGGGCTAGGTCAGTACTTGGGAGGGAGACCACCTGGGAACACCGAGTGCTGATGGCACCGTTCTTTTTCCTTTTGTATTGCGTGCTTCTGTGACGTCTTGTTTTTTTTCTTTCATTTGCACAACGTGTGGGTCGTTGCATTTACTGTAACTTACGTTCAACTGGAGCCTGCTGGTAGAGCCAACGCCGAAGTGTAACACCAACAATATTCAGGCCACTACACGATATTGTACGCGGAATGATGACGGTGGTAAGCGGTATACGTAATGATGCAAAATTTAGTCGCACAAGCTTCTAAGCGCTTACTTGTCACACCCGCATACAGCTCAATGACAACGCATCCATAAAGTGGCACCTTGTGGGCTGCAACGCGCGCAAAATGTGGCGCTCGCCCTCTTGTTTTTGTGAGCACTAGCACGCACGCATGCAGCGAACAACCACAAACGGAGTGATCAACGTACACGACGCGTGCGTGTATTCTTCACGGAAAGACTGCCGCGTACGTGCTGTATGCTGTAGCAATACATTCGGCGACTGCACAACATAGCAGCACGATACAGGTGCAGTCGTAAACAGCACATTCTCGCCATCGGCCATACCATGCTGAATACGCCGGTTCTCGTCCGATCCCCGAAGATAAGCAGCATTGGGCTCGGTCAGTACTTGGGAGGGAGACCACCTGGGAACACCGAGTGCTGATGGCACCGTTCTTTTTGCTTTTTTATTGCGTGCTTCTGTGACGTCTTGTTTCTTTTTTTTTCATTTGCACAACGTGTGGGTGGTTGCATTTCCTGTAACTTACGTTCAACTGGACAATGCTGGTAGAGCCAACGCCGAAGTGTAACACCAACAATATTCAGGCCACTACGCAATATTGTACGCGGAATGCTGACGGTGGTAAGCGGTATACATAATGATGCAAAATTTAGTCGCACAAGCTTCTAACCGCTTACTTATCACACCCGCATACAGCTCAATCACAACGCATCAATAAAGTGGCACCTTGTGGGCTGCAACGCGCGCAAAATGTGGCGCTCGCCCTCTTGTTTTTGTGAGCACTAGCACGCACGCATGCAGCGAACAACCACAAACGGAGTGATCAACGTACACGACGCGTGCGTGTATTCTTCACGGAAAGACTGCCGCGTACGTGCTGTATGCTGTAGCAATACATTCGGCGACTGTACAAAATAGCAGCACGATACAGGTGCAGTCGTAAACAGCACATTCTCGCCATCGGCCATACCATGCTGAATACGCTGGTTCTCGTCCGATCCCCGAAGTTAAGCAGCATTGGGCTCGGTCAGTACTTGGGAGGGAGACCACCTGGGAACACCGAGTGCTGATGGCACGGTTATTTTTGCTTTTTTATTGCGTGCCTCTGTGACGTCTTGTTTTTTTTTTATTTGCACAACGTGTGAGTGGTTGCATTTACTGTAACTTACGTTCAACTGGAGCCTGCTGGTAGAGCCAACGCCGAAGTGTAACACAAACAATAGTCAGGCCACTACACGATATTGTACGCGGAATGATGACGGTGGTAAGCGGTATACGTACTGATGCAAAATTTAGTCGCACAAGCTTCTAACCGCTTACTTATCACACCCGCATACAGCTCAATGACAACGCATCAATAAAGTGGCACCTTGTGGGCTGCAACGCGCGCAAAATGTGGCGCTCGCCCTCTAGTTTTTGTGAGCACAAGCACGCACGCATGCAGCGAACAACCACAAACGGAGTGATCAACGTACACGACGCGTGCGTGTATTGTTCACGGAAAGACTGCCGCGTACGTGATGTATGCTGTAGCAATACATTCGGCGACTGCACAACATAGCAGCACGATACAGGTGCAGTTGTAAACAGCACATTCTCGCCATCGGCCATACCATGCTGAATACGCTGGTTCTCGTCCGTTCCCCGAAGCTAAGCAGCATTGGGCTCGGTCAGTACTTGGGAGGGAGACCACCTGGGAACACCGAGTGCTGATGGCACCGTTCTTTTTGCTTTTTTATTGCGTGCTTCTGTGACTTCTTGTTTTTTTTCATTTGCACAACGTGTGGGTGGTTGCATTTACTGTGACTTACGTTCAACTGGAGCCTGCTGGTAGAGCCAACGCCGACGTGTAACACAAACAATATTCAGGCCACTACACGATATTGTACGCGGAATGATGACAGTGGTAAGCGGTATACGTAATGATGCCAAATTTAGTCGCACAAGCTTCTAACCGCTTACTTATCACACCCGCATACAGCTCAATGACAACGCATCAATAAAGTGGCACCTTGTGGGCTGCAACGCGCGCAAAATGTGGCGCTCGCCCTCTTGTTTTTGTGAGCACTAGCACGCACGCATGCAGCGAACAACCACAAACGGAGTGATCAACGTACACGACGCGTGCGTGTATTGTTCACGGTAAGACTGCCGCGTACGTGCTGTATACTGTAGCAATACATTCGGCGACTGCACAACATAGCAGCACGATACAGGTGCAGTCGTAAACAGCACATTCTCGCCATCGGCCATACCATGCTGAATACGCCGGTTCTCGTCCAATCCCCGAAGATAAGCAGCATTGGGCTCGGTCAGTACTTGGGAGGGAGACCACCTGGGAACACCGAGTGCTGATGGCACGGTTCTTTTTGCTTTTTTATTGCGTGCTTCTGTGACGTCTTGTTTTTTTTTTATTTGCACAACGTGTGGGTGGTTGCATTTACTGTCTCTTACGTTCAACTGGAGCCTGCTGGTAGAGCCAACGCCGAAGTGTAACACCAACAATATTCAGGCCACTACACGATATTGTACGCGGAATGATGACGGTGGTAAGTGGTATACGTACTGACGCAAAATTTAGTCGCACAAGCTTCTAAGCGCTTACATATCACACCCGCATAGAGCTCAATGACAACGCATCAATAAAGTGGCACCTTGTGGGCTACAACGCGCGCAAAATGTGCCGCTCGCCCTCTTGTTTTTGTGAGCACAAGCACGCACTCATGCGGCGAACAACCACAAACGGAGTGATCAACGTACACGACGCGTGCGTGTATTGTTCACGGAAAGACTGCCGCGTACCTGATGTATGCTGTAGCAATACATTCGGCGACTGCACAACATAGCAGCACGATACAGGTGCAGTTGGAAACAGCACATTCTCGCCATCGGCCATACCATGCTGAATACGCTGGTTCTCGTCCGTTCCCCGAAGGTAAGCAGCATTGGGCTCGGTCAGTACTTGGGAGGGAGACCACCTGGGAACACCGAGCGCTGATGGCACCGATCTTTTTGCTTTTTTATTGCGTGCTTCTGTGACGTCTTGTTTTTTTTTTTTTCATTTGCACAACGTGTGGGTGGTTGCATTTACTGTGACTTACGTTCAACTGGAGCCTGCTGGTAGAGCCAACGCCGAAGTGTAACACCAACAATATTCAGGCCACTAGACGATATTGTACGCGGAATGATGACAGTGGTAAGCGGTATACGTAATGATCCCAAATTTAGTCGCACCAGCTTCTAACCGCTTACTTATCACACCCGCATACAGCTAAATGACAACGCATCAATAAAGTGGCACCTGTGGGCTGCAACGCGCGCAAAATGTGGCGCTCGCCCTCTTGTTTTTGTGAGCACTAGCACGCACGCATGCAGCGAACAACCACAAACGAAGTGATCAACGTACACGACGCGTGCGTGTATTGTTCACGGAAAGACTGCCGCGTACGTGCTGTATGTGTAGCAATACATTCGCCGACTGCACAACATAGCAGCACGATACAGGTGCAGTCGTAAACAGCCCATTCTCGCCATCGGCCATACCATGCTGAATACGCCGGTTCTCGTCCGTTCCCCGAAGCTAAGCAGCATTGGGCTCGGTCAGTACTTGGGAGGGAGACCACCTGGGAATACCGAGTGCTGATGGCACCGTTCTTTTTGCTTTTTTATTGCGTGCTTCTCTGACGTCTTGTTTTTTTTTTCATTGGAACAACGTGTGGGTGGTTGCATTTCCTGTAACTTACGTTCAACTGAAGAATGCTGGTAGAGCCAACGCCGAAGTGTAACACCAACAATATTCAGGCCACTACACGATATTGTACGCGGAATGATGACGGTGGTAAGCGGTATACGTAATGATGCAAAATTTAGTCGCACAAGCTTCTAACCGCTTACTTATCACACCCGCATACAGCTCAATGACAACGCATCAATAAAGTGGCACCTTGTGGGCTGCAACGCGCGCAAAATGTGGCGCTCGCCCTCTTGTTTTTGTGAGCACTAGCACGCACGCATGCAGCGAACAACCACAAACGGAGTGATCAACGTACACGACGCGTGCGTGTATTGTTCACGGAAAGACTGCCGCGTACGTGATGTATGCTGTAGCAATACATTCGGCGACTGCACAACATAGCAGCACGATACAGGTGCAGTTGTAAACAGCACATTCTCGCCATCGGCCATACCATGCTGAATACGCTGGTTCTCGTCCGTTCCCCGAAGCTAAGCAGCATTGGGCTCGGTCAGTACTTGGGAGGGAGACCACCTGGGAACACCGAGTGCTGATGGCACCGTTCTTTTTGCTTTTTTATTGCGTGCTTCTGTGACTTCTTGTTTTTTTTTCATTTGCACAACGTGTGGGTGGTTGCATTTACTGTAACTTACGTTCAACTGGAGCCTGCTGGTAGAGCCAACGCCGAAGTGTAACACAAACAATAGTCAGGCCACTACACGATATTGTACGCGGAATGATGACGGTGGTAAGCGGTATACGTACTGATGCAAAATTTAGTCGCACAAGCTTCTAACCGCTTACTTATCACACCCGCATACAGCTCAATGACAACGCATCAATAAAGTGGCACCTTGTGGGCTGCAACGCGCGCAAAATGTGGCGCTCGCCCTCTAGTTTTTGTGAGCACAAGCACGCACGCATGCAGCGAACAACCACAAACGGAGTGATCAACGTACACGACGCGTGCGTGTATTGTTCACGGAAAGACTGCCGCGTACGTGATGTATGCTGTAGCAATACATTCGGCGACTGCACAACATAGCAGCACGATACAGGTGCAGTTGGAAACAGCACATTCTCGCCATCGGCCATACCATGCTGAATACGCTGGTTCTCGTCCGTTCCCCGAAGGTAAGCAGCATTGGGCTCGGTCAGTACTTGGGAGGGAGACCACCTGGGAACACCGAGCGCTGATGGCACCGATCTTTTTGCTTTTTTATTGCGTGCTTCTGTGACGTCTTGTTTTTTTTTTTTCATTTGCACAACGTGTGGGTGGTTGCATTTACTGTGACTTACGTTCAACTGGAGCCTGCTGGTAGAGCCAACGCCGAAGTGTAACACCAACAATATTCAGGCCACTAGACGATATTGTACGCGGAATGATGACAGTGGTAAGCGGTATACGTAATGATCCCAAATTTAGTCGCACCAGCTTCTAACCGCTTACTTATCACACCCGCATACAGCTAAATGACAACGCATCAATAAAGTGGCACCTGTGGGCTGCAACGCGCGCAAAATGTGGCGCTCGCCCTCTTGTTTTTGTGAGCACTAGCACGCACGCATGCAGCGAACAACCACAAACGAAGTGATCAACGTACACGACGCGTGCGTGTATTGTTCACGGAAAGACTGCCGCGTACGTGCTGTATGTGTAGCAATACATTCGCCGACTGCACAACATAGCAGCACGATACAGGTGCAGTCGTAAACAGCCCATTCTCGCCATCGGCCATACCATGCTGAATACGCCGGTTCTCGTCCGTTCCCCGAAGCTAAGCAGCATTGGGCTCGGTCAGTACTTGGGAGGGAGACCACCTGGGAATACCGAGTGCTGATGGCACCGTTCTTTTTGCTTTTTTATTGCGTGCTTCTCTGACGTCTTGTTTTTTTTTTCATTGGAACAACGTGTGGGTGGTTGCATTTCCTGTAACTTACGTTCAACTGAAGAATGCTGGTAGAGCCAACGCCGAAGTGTAACACCAACAATATTCAGGCCACTACACGATATTGTACGCGGAATGATGACGGTGGTAAGCGGTATACGTAATGATGCAAAATTTAGTCGCACAAGCTTCTAACCGCTTACTTATCACACCCGCATACAGCTCAATGACAACGCATCAATAAAGTGGCACCTTGTGGGCTGCAACGCGCGCAAAATGTGGCGCTCGCCCTCTTGTTTTTGTGAGCACTAGCACGCACGCATGCAGCGAACAACCACAAACGGAGTGATCAACGTACACGACGCGTGCGTGTATTGTTCACGGAAAGACTGCCGCGTACGTGATGTATGCTGTAGCAATACATTCGGCGACTGCACAACATAGCAGCACGATACAGGTGCAGTTGTAAACAGCACATTCTCGCCATCGGCCATACCATGCTGAATACGCTGGTTCTCGTCCGTTCCCCGAAGCTAAGCAGCATTGGGCTCGGTCAGTACTTGGGAGGGAGACCACCTGGGAACACCGAGTGCTGATGGCACCGTTCTTTTTGCTTTTTTATTGCGTGCTTCTGTGACTTCTTGTTTTTTTTCATTTGCACAACGTGTGGGTGGTTGCATTTACTGTGACTTACGTTCAACTGGAGCCTGCTGGTAGAGCCAACGCCGACGTGTAACACAAACAATATTCAGGCCACTACACGATATTGTACGCGGAATGATGACAGTGGTAAGCGGTATACGTAATGATGCCAAATTTAGTCGCACAAGCTTCTAACCGCTTACTTATCACACCCGCATACAGCTCAATGACAACGCATCAATAAAGTGGCACCTTGTGGGCTGCAACGCGCGCAAAATGTGGCGCTCGCCCTCTTGTTTTTGTGAGCACTAGCACGCACGCATGCAGCGAACAACCACAAACGGAGTGATCAACGTACACGACGCGTGCGTGTATTGTTCACGGTAAGACTGCCGCGTACGTGCTGTATACTGTAGCAATACATTCGGCGACTGCACAACATAGCAGCACGATACAGGTGCAGTCGTAAACAGCACATTCTCGCCATCGGCCATACCATGCTGAATACGCCGGTTCTCGTCCAATCCCCGAAGCTAAGCAGCATTGGGCTCGGTCAGTACTTGGGAGGGAGACCACCTGGGAACACCGAGTGCTGATGGCACGGTTCTTTTTGCTTTTTTATTGCGTGCTTCTGTGACGTCTTGTTTTTTTTTATTTGCACAACGTGTGGGTGGTTGCATTTACTGTCTCTTACGTTCAACTGGAGCCTGCTGGTAGAGCCAACGCCGAAGTGTAACACCAACAATATTCAGGCCACTACACGATATTGTACGCGGAATGATGACGGTGGTAAGTGGTATACGTACTGATGCAAAATTTAGTCGCACAAGCTTCTAAGCGCTTACATATCACACCCGCATAGAGCTCAATGACAACGCATCAATAAAGTGGCACCTTGTGGGCTGCAACGCGCGCAAAATGTGCCGCTCGCCCTCTTGTTTTTGTGAGCACAAGCACGCACTCATGCGGCGAACAACCACAAACGGAGTGATCAACGTACACGACGCGTGCGTGTATTGTTCACGGAAAGACTGCCGCGTACCTGATGTATGCTGTAGCAATACATTCGGCGACTGCACAACATAGCAGCACGATACAGGTGCAGTTGGAAACAGCACATTCTCGCCATCGGCCATACCATGCTGAATACGCTGGTTCTCGTCCGTTCCCCGAAGGTAAGCAGCATTGGGCTCGGTCAGTACTTGGGAGGGAGACCACCTGGGAACACCGAGCGCTGATGGCACCGATCTTTTTGCTTTTTTATTGCGTGCTTCTGTGACGTCTTGTTTTTTTTTTTCATTTGCACAACGTGTGGGTGGTTGCATTTACTGTGACTTACGTTCAACTGGAGCCTGCTGGTAGAGCCAACGCCGAAGTGTAACACCAACAATATTCAGGCCACTACACGATATTGTACGCGGAATGATGACGGTGGTAAGTGGTATACGTACTGATGCAAAATTTAGTCGCACAAGCTTCTAAGCGCTTACATATCACACCCGCATAGAGCTCAATGACAACGCATCAATAAAGTGGCACCTTGTGGGCTGCAACGCGCGCAAAATGTGCCGCTCGCCCTCTTGTTTTTGTGAGCACAAGCACGCACTCATGCGGCGAACAACCACAAACGGAGTGATCAACGTACACGACGCGTGCGTGTATTGTTCACGGAAAGACTGCCGCGTACCTGATGTATGCTGTAGCAATACATTCGGCGACTGCACAACATAGCAGCACGATACAGGTGCAGTTGGAAACAGCACATTCTCGCCATCGGCCATACCATGCTGAATACGCTGGTTCTCGTCCGTTCCCCGAAGGTAAGCAGCATTGGGCTCGGTCAGTACTTGGGAGGGAGACCACCTGGGAACACCGAGCGCTGATGGCACCGATCTTTTTGCTTTTTTATTGCGTGCTTCTGTGACGTCTTGTTTTTTTTTTTCATTTGCACAACGTGTGGGTGGTTGCATTTACTGTGACTTACGTTCAACTGGAGCCTGCTGGTAGAGCCAACGCCGAAGTGTAACACCAACAATATTCAGGCCACTAGACGATATTGTACGCGGAATGATGACAGTGGTAAGCGGTATACGTAATGATGCCAAATTTAGTCGCACAGGCTTCTAACCGCTTACTTATCACACCCGCATACAGCTAAATGACAACGCATCAATAAAGTGGCACCTGTGGGCTGCAACGCGCGCAAAATGTGGCGCTCGCCCTCTTGTTTTTGTGAGCACTAGCACGCACGCATGCAGCGAACAACCACAAACGAAGTGATCAACGTACACGACGCGTGCGTGTATTGTTCACGGAAAGACTGCCGCGTACGTGCTGTATGTGTAGCAATACATTCGCCGACTGCACAACATAGCAGCACGATACAGGTGCAGTCGTAAACAGCCCATTCTCGCCATCGGCCATACCATGCTGAATACGCCGGTTCTCGTCCGTTCCCCGAAGCTAAGCAGCATTGGGCTCGGTCAGTACTTGGGAGGGAGACCACCTGGGAATACCGAGTGCTGATGGCACCGTTCTTTTTGCTTTTTTATTGCGTGCTTCTCTGACGTCTTGTTTTTTTTTTCATTGGAACAACGTGTGGGTGGTTGCATTTCCTGTAACTTACGTTCAACTGAAGAATGCTGGTAGAGCCAACGCCGAAGTGTAACACCAACAATATTCAGGCCACTACACGATATTGTACGCGGAATGATGACGGTGGTAAGCGGTATACGTAATGATGCAAAATTTAGTCGCACAAGCTTCTAACCGCTTACTTATCACACCCGCATACAGCTCAATGACAACGCATCAATAAAGTGGCACCTTGTGGGCTGCAACGCGCGCAAAATGTGGCGCTCGCCCTCTTGTTTTTGTGAGCACTAGCACGCACGCATGCAGCGAACAACCACAAACGGAGTGATCAACGTACACGACGCGTGCGTGTATTGTTCACGGAAAGACTGCCGCGTACGTGATGTATGCTGTAGCAATACATTCGGCGACTGCACAACATAGCAGCACGATACAGGTGCAGTTGTAAACAGCACATTCTCGCCATCGGCCATACCATGCTGAATACGCTGGTTCTCGTCCGTTCCCCGAAGCTAAGCAGCATTGGGCTCGGTCAGTACTTGGGAGGGAGACCACCTGGGAACACCGAGTGCTGATGGCACCGTTCTTTTTGCTTTTTTATTGCGTGCTTCTGTGACTTCTTGTTTTTTTTCATTTGCACAACGTGTGGGTGGTTGCATTTACTGTGACTTACGTTCAACTGGAGCCTGCTGGTAGAGCCAACGCCGACGTGTAACACAAACAATATTCAGGCCACTACACGATATTGTACGCGGAATGATGACAGTGGTAAGCGGTATACGTAATGATGCCAAATTTAGTCGCACAAGCTTCTAACCGCTTACTTATCACACCCGCATACAGCTCAATGACAACGCATCAATAAAGTGGCACCTTGTGGGCTGCAACGCGCGCAAAATGTGGCGCTCGCCCTCTTGTTTTTGTGAGCACTAGCACGCACGCATGCAGCGAACAACCACAAACGGAGTGATCAACGTACACGACGCGTGCGTGTATTGTTCACGGTAAGACTGCCGCGTACGTGCTGTATACTGTAGCAATACATTCGGCGACTGCACAACATAGCAGCACGATACAGGTGCAGTCGTAAACAGCACATTCTCGCCATCGGCCATACCATGCTGAATACGCCGGTTCTCGTCCAATCCCCGAAGCTAAGCAGCATTGGGCTCGGTCAGTACTTGGGAGGGAGACCACCTGGGAACACCGAGTGCTGATGGCACGGTTCTTTTTGCTTTTTTATTGCGTGCTTCTGTGACGTCTTGTTTTTTTTTATTTGCACAACGTGTGGGTGGTTGCATTTACTGTCTCTTACGTTCAACTGGAGCCTGCTGGTAGAGCCAACGCCGAAGTGTAACACCAACAATATTCAGGCCACTACACGATATTGTACGCGGAATGATGACGGTGGTAAGTGGTATACGTACTGATGCAAAATTTAGTCGCACAAGCTTCTAAGCGCTTACATATCACACCCGCATAGAGCTCAATGACAACGCATCAATAAAGTGGCACCTTGTGGGCTGCAACGCGCGCAAAATGTGCCGCTCGCCCTCTTGTTTTTGTGAGCACAAGCACGCACTCATGCGGCGAACAACCACAAACGGAGTGATCAACGTACACGACGCGTGCGTGTATTGTTCACGGAAAGACTGCCGCGTACCTGATGTATGCTGTAGCAATACATTCGGCGACTGCACAACATAGCAGCACGATACAGGTGCAGTTGGAAACAGCACATTCTCGCCATCGGCCATACCATGCTGAATACGCTGGTTCTCGTCCGTTCCCCGAAGGTAGGCAGCATTGGGCTCGGTCAGTACTTGGGAGGGAGACCACCTGGGAACACCGAGCGCTGATGGCACCGATCTTTTTGCTTTTTTATTGCGTGCTTCTGTGACGTCTTGTTTTTTTTTTCATTTGCACAACGTGTGGGTGGTTGCATTTACTGTGACTTACGTTCAACTGGAGCCTGCTGGTAGAGCCAACGCCGAAGTGTAACACCAACAATATTCAGGCCACTAGACGATATTGTACGCGGAATGATGACAGTGGTAAGCGGTATACGTAATGATGCCAAATTTAGTCGCACAGGCTTCTAACCGCTTACTTATCACACCCGCATACAGCTAAATGACAACGCATCAATAAAGTGGCACCTGTGGGCTGCAACGCGCGCAAAATGTGGCGCTCGCCCTCTTGTTTTTGTGAGCACTAGCACGCACGCATGCAGCGAACAACCACAAACGAAGTGATCAACGTACACGACGCGTGCGTGTATTGTTCACGGAAAGACTGCCGCGTACGTGCTGTATGTGTAGCAATACATTCGCCGACTGCACAACATAGCAGCACGATACAGGTGCAGTCGTAAACAGCACATTCTCGCCATCGGCCATACCATGCTGAATACGCCGGTTCTCGTCCGTTCCCCGAAGCTAAGCAGCATTGGGCTCGGTCAGTACTTGGGAGGGAGACCACCTGGGAATACCGAGTGCTGATGGCACCGTTCTTTTTGCTTTTTTATTGCGTGCTTCTCTGACGTCTTGTTTTTTTTTTCATTGGAACAACGTGTGGGTGGTTGCATTTCCTGTAACTTACGTTCAACTGAAGAATGCTGGTAGAGCCAACGCCGAAGTGTAACACCAACAATATTCAGGCCACTACACGATATTGTACGCGGAATGATGACGGTGGTAAGCGGTATACGTAATGATGCAAAATTTAGTCGCACAAGCTTCTAACCGCTTACTTATCACACCCGCATACAGCTCAATGACAACGCATCAATAAAGTGGCACCTTGTGGGCTGCAACGCGCGCAAAATGAGGCGCTCGCCCTCTTGTTTTTGTGAGCACTAGCACGCACGCATGCAGCGAACAACCACAAACGGAGTGATCAACGTACACGACGCGTGCGTGTATTGTTCACGGAAAGACTGCCGCGTACGTGCTGTATGCTGTAGCAATACATTCGGCGACTGCACAACATAGCAGCACGATACAGGTGCAGTCGTAAACAGCACATTCTCGCCATCGGCCATACCATGCTGAATACGCCGGTTCTCGTCCGATCCCCGAAGCTAAGCAGCATTGGGCTCGGTCAGTACTTGGGAGGGAGACCACCTGGGAACACCGAGTGCTGATTGCACAGTTCTTTTTGCTTTTTTATTGCGTGCTTCTGTGACGTCTTGTTTTTTTTCATTTGCACAACGCGTGGGTGGTTGCATTTACTGCAACTTACGTTCAACTGGAGCCTGCTGGTAGAGCCAACGCCGATGTGTACCACCAACAATATTCAGGCCACTACACGATATTGTACGCGGAATGATGACGGTGGTAAGCGGTATACGTAATGATGCAAAATTTAGTCGCACAAGCTTCTAACCGCTTACTTATCACACCCGCATACAGCTAAATGACAACGCATCAATAAAGTGGCACCTTGTGGGCTGCAACGCGCGCAAAATGTGGCGCTCGCCCTCTTGTTTTTGTGAGCACTAGCACACACGCATGCAGCGAACAACCACAAACGAAGTGATCAACGTACACGACGCGTGCGTGTATTGTTCACGGAAAGACTGCCGCGTACGTGCTGTATGCTGTAGCAATACATTCGCCGAGTGCACAACATAGCAGCACGATACAGGTGCAGTCGTAAACAGCACATTCTCGCCATCGGCCATACCATGCTGAATACGCCGGTTCTCGTCCGTTCCCCGAAGCTAAGCAGCATTGGGCTCGGTCAGTACTTGGGTGTGAGACCACCTGGGAATACCGAGTGCTGATGGCACCGTTCTTTTTGCTTTTTTATTGCGTGCTTCTCTGACGTCTTGTTTTTTTTTTCATTGGCACAACGTGTGGGTGGTTGCATTTATTGTAACTTACGTTCAACTGGAGCCTGCTGGTAGAGCCAACGCCGAAGTGTAACACCAACAATATTCAGGCCACTACATGATATTGTACGCGGAATGATGACGGTGGTAAGCGGTATACGTAATGATGCAAAATTTAGTCGCACAAGCTTCTAACCGCTTACTTATTACACCCGCATACAGCTCAATGACAACGCATCAATAAAGTGGCACCTTGTGGGCTGCAACGCGCGCAAAATGTGGCGCTCGCCCTCTTGTTTTTGTGAGCACTAGCACGCACGCATGCAGCGAACAACCACAAACGGAGTGATCAACGTACACGACGCGTGCGTGTATTGTTCACGGAAAGACTGCCGCGTGCGTGCTGTATGCTGTAGCAATACATTCGGCGACTGCACAACATAGCAGCACGATACAGGTGCAGTCGTAAACAGCACATTCTCGCCATCGGCCATACCATGTTGAATACGCCGTTTCTCGTCCGATCCCCGAAGGTAAGCAGCATTGGGCTCGGTCAGTACTTGGGTGTGAGACCACCTGGGAATACCGAGTGCTGATGGCACCGTTCTTTTTGCTTTTTTATTGCGTGCTTCTCTGACGTCTTGTTTTTTTTTTCATTGGCACAACGTGTGGGTGGTTGCATTTATTGTAACTTACGTTCAACTGGAGCCTGCTGGTAGAGCCAACGCCGAAGTGTAACACCAACAATATTCAGGCCACTACACGATATTGTACGCGGAATGATGACGGTGGTAAGCGGTATACGTAATGATGCAAAATTTAGTCGCACAAGCTTCTAACCGCTTACTTATTACACCCGCATACAGCTCAATGACAACGCATCAATAAAGTGGCACCTTGTGGGCTGCAACGCGCGCAAAATGTGGCGCTCGCCCTCTTGTTTTTGTGAGCACTAGCACGCACGCATGCAGCGAACAACCACAAACGGAGTGATCAACGTACACGACGCGTGCGTGTATTGTTCACGGAAAGACTGCCGGGTGCGTGCTGTATGCTGTAGAATTACATTCGGCGACTGCACAACATAGCAGCACGATACAGGTGCAGTCGTAAACAGCACATTCTCGCCATCGGCCATACCATGCTGAATACGCCGGTTCTCGTCCGATCCCCGAAGCTAAGGTGCATTGGGCTCGGTCAGTACATGGGAGGGAGACCACCTGGGAACACCGAGTGCTGATGCCACCGTTCTTTTTGCTTTTTTATTGCGTGCTTCTGTGACGTGTTGTTTTTTTTTTCATTTGCACAACTTGTGGGTGGTTGCATTTACTGTAACTTACGTTCAACTGGAGCCTGCTGGTAGAGCCAACGCCGAAGTGTAACACCAACAATATTCAGGCCACTACACGATATTGTACGCGGAATGATGACGGTGGTAAGCGGTATACGTAATGATGCAAAATTTAGTCGCACAAGCTTCTAACCGCTTACTTATTACACCCGCATACAGCTCAATGACAACGCATCAATAAAGTGGCACCTTGTGGGCTGCAACGCGCGCAAAATATTGCGCTCGCCCTCTTGTTTTTGTGAGCACTAGCACGCACGCATGCAGCGAACAACCACAAACGGAGTGATCAACGTACACGACGCGTGCGTGTATTGTTCACGGAAAGACTGCCGCGTGCGTGCTGTATGCTGTAGCAATACATTCGGCGACTGCACAACATAGCAGCACGATACAGGTGCCGTCGTAAACAGCACATTCTCGCCATCGGCCATACCATGTTGAATACGCCGGTTCTCGTCCGATCCCCGAAGGTAAGCAGCATTGGGCTCGGTCAGTACTTGGGAGGGAGACCACCTGGGAACACCGAGCGCTGATGGCACCGTTCTTTTTGCTTTTTTATTGCGTGCTTCTGTGACGTCTTGTTTTTTTTTTTCATTTGCACAACGTGTGGGTGGTTGCATTTACTGTGACTTACGTTCAACTGGAGCCTGCTGGTAGAGCCAACGCCGAAGTGTAACACCAACAATATTCAGGCCACTAGACGATATTGTACGCGGAATGATGACAGTGGTAAGCGGTATACGAAATGATGCCAAATTTAGTCGCACAAGCTTCTAACCGCTTACTTATCACACCCGCATACAGCTAAATGACAACGCATCAATAAAGTGGCACCTGTGGGCTGCAACGCGCGCAAAATGTGGCGCTCGCCCTCTTGTTTTTGTGAGCACTAGCACGCACGATTGCAGCGAACAACCACAAACGAAGTGATCAACGTACACGACGCGTGCGTGTATTGTTCACGGAAAGACTGCCGCGTACGTGCTGTATGCTGTAGCAATACATTCGCCGACTGCACAACATAGCAGCACGATACAGGTGCAGTCGTAAACAGCACATTCTCGCCATGGGCCATACCATGCTGAATACGCCGGTTCTCGTCCGTTCCCCGAAGCTAAGCAGCATTGGGCTCGGTCAGTACTTGGGAGGGAGACCACCTGGGAATACCGAGTGCTGATGGCACCGTTCTTTTTGCTTTTTTATTGCGTGCTTCTCTGACGTCTTGTTTTTTTTTTCATTGGAACAACGTGTGGGTGGTTGCATTTCCTGTAACTTACGTTCAACTGAAGAATGCTGGTAGAGCCAACGCCGAAGTGTAACACCAACAATATTCAGGCCACTACACGATATTGTACGCGGAATGATGACGGTGGTAAGCGGTATACGTAATGATGCAAAATTTAGTCGCACAAGCTTCTAACCGCTTACTTATCACACCCGCATACAGCTCAATGACAACGCATCAATAAATTGGCACCTTGTGGGCTGCAACGCGCGCAAAATGTGGCGCTCGCCCTCTTGTTTTTGTGAGCACTAGCACGCACGCATGCAGCGAACAACCACAAACGGAGTGATCAACGTACACGACGCGTGCGTGTATTGTTCACGGAAAGACTGCCGCGTACGTGCTGTATGCTGTAGCAATACATTCGGCGACTGCACAACATAGCAGCACGATACAGGTGCAGTCGTAAACAGCACATTCTCGCCATCGGCCATACCATGCTGAATACGCCGGTTCTCGTCCGATCCCCGAAGCTAAGCAGCATTGGGCTCGGTCAGTACTTGGGAGGGAGACCACCTGGGAACACCGAGTGCTGATTGCACAGTTCTTTTTGCTTTTTTATTGCGTGCTTCTGTGACGTCTTGTTTTTTTTTTCATTTGCACAACGTGTGGGTGGTTGCATTTACTGCAACTTACGTTCAACTGGAGCCTGCTGGTACAGCCAACGCCGATGTGTACCACCAACAATATTCAGGCCACTACACGATATTGTACGCGGAATGATGACAGTGGTAAGCGGTATACGTAATGATGCCAAATTTAGTCGCACAAGCTTCTAACCGCTTACTTATCACACCCGCATACAGCTAAATGACAACGCATCAATAAAGTGGCACCTTGTGGGCTGCAACGCGCGCAAAATGTGGCGCTCGCCCTCTTGTTTTTGTGAGCACTAGCACGCACGCATGCAGCGAACAACCACAAACGAAGTGATCAACGTACACGACGCGTGCGTGTATTGTTCACGGAAAGACTGCCGCGTACGTGCTGTATGCTGTAGCAATACATTCGCCGACTGCACAACATAGCAGCACGATACAGGTGCAGTCGTAAACAGCACATTCTCGCCATCGGCCATACCATGCTGAATACGCCGGTTCTCGTCCGTTCCCCGAAGCTAAGCAGCATTGGGCTCGGTCAGTACTTGGGAGTGAGACCACCTGGGAATACCGAGTGCTGATGGCACCGTTCTTTTTGCTTTTTTATTGCGTGCTTCTCTGACGTCTTGTTTTTTTTTTCATTGGCACAACGTGTGGGTGGTTGCATTTACTGTAACTTACGTTCAACTGGAGCCTGCTGGTAGAGCCAACGCCGAAGTGTAACACCAACAATATTCAGGCCACTACACGATATTGTACGCGGAATGATGACGGTGGTAAGCGGTATACGTAATGATGCAAAATTTAGTCGCACAAGCTTCTAACCGCTTACTTATTACACCCGCATACAGCTCAATGACAACGCATCAATAAAGTGGCACCTTGTGGGCTGCAACGCGCGCAAAATGTGGCGCTCGCCCTCTTGTTTTTGTGAGCACTAGCACGCACGCATGCAGCGAACAACCACAAACGGAGTGATCAACGTACACGACGCGTGCGTGTATTGTTCACGGAAAGACTGCCGCGTGCGTGCTGTATGCTGTAGCAATACATTCGGCGACTGCACAACATAGCAGCACGATACAGGTGCAGTCGTAAACAGCACATTCTCGCCATCGGCCATACCATGCTGAATACGCCGGTTCTCGTCCGATCCCCGAAGCTAAGGTGCATTGGGCTCGGTCAGTACATGGGAGGGAGACCACCTGGGAACACCGAGTGCTGATGCCACCGTTCTTTTTGCTTTTTTATTGCGTGCTTCTGTGACGTGTTGTTTTTTTTTTTCATTTGCACAACGTGTGGGTGGTTGCATTTACTGTAACTTACGTTCAACTGGAGCCTGCTGGTAGAGCCAACGCCGAAGTGTAACACCAACAATATTCAGGCCACTACACGATATTGTACGCGGAATGATGACGGTGGTAAGCGTTATACGTAATGATGCAAAATTTAGTCGCACAAGCTTCTAGCCGCTTACTTATTACACCCGCATACAGCTCAATGACAACGCATCAATAAAGTGGCACCTTGTGGGCTGCAACGCGCGCAAAATGTGGCGCTCGCCCTCTTGTTTTTGTGAGCACTAGCACGCACGCATGCAGCGAACAACCACAAACGGAGTGATCAACGTACACGACGCTTGCGTGTATTGTTCACGGAAAGACTGCCGCGTGCGTGCTGTATGCTGTAGCAATACATTCGGCGACTGCACAACATAGCAGCACGATACAGGTGCAGTCGTAAACAGCACATTCTCGCCATCGGCCATACCATGTTGAATACGCCGGTTCTCGTCCGATCCCCGAAGCTAAGCAGCATTGGGCTAGGTCAGTACTTGGGAGGGAGACCACCTGGGAACGCCGAGTGCTGATGGCACCGTTCTTCTTGCTTTTTTATTGAGTGCTTCTGTGACGTCTTGTTTCTTTTTTTTTCATTTGCACAACGTGTGGGTGGTTGCATTTCCTGTAACTTACGTTCAACTGGAGAATGCTTGTAGAGCCAACGCCGAAGTGTAACACCAACAATATTCAGGCCACTACACGATATTGTACGCGGAATGATGACGGTGGTAAGCGGTATACGTAATGATGCAAAATTTAGTCGCACAAGCTTCTAACCGCTTACTTATCCCACCCGCATACAGCTCAATGACAACGCATCAATAAAGTGGCACCTTGTGGGCTGCAACGCGCGCAAAATGTGGCGCTCGCCCTCTTGTTTTTGTGAGCACTAGCACGCACGCATGCAGCGAACAACCACAAACGGAGTGATCAACGTACACGACGCGTGCGTGTATTGTTCACTGTAAGACTGCCGCGTACGTGCTGTATGCTGTAGCAATATATTCGGCGACTGCACAACATAGCAGCACGATACAGGTGCAGTCGTAAACAGCACATTCTCGCCATCGGCCATACCATGCTGAATACGCTGGTTCTCGTCCGATCCCCGAAGTTAAGCAGCATTGGGCTCGGTCAGTACTTGGGAGGGAGACCACCTGGGAACACCGAGTGCTGATGGCACGGTTCTTTTTGCTTTTTTATTGCATGCTTCTGTGACGTCTTTTTTTTTTATTTGAACAACGTGTGCGTGGTTGCATTTACTGTAACTTACGTTCAACTGGAGCCTGCTGGTAGAGCCAACGCCGAAGTGTAACACCAACAATATTCAGGCCACTACACGATATTGTACGCGGAATGATGACGGTGGTAAGCGGTATACGTACTGATGCAAAATTTAGTCGCACAAGCTTCTAACCGCTTACTTATCACACCCGCATACAGCTCAATGACAACGCATCAATAAAGTGGCACCTTGTGGGCTGCAACGCGCGCAAAATGTGCCGCTCGCCCTCTTGTTTTTGTGAGCACAAGCACGCACGCATGCAGCGAACAACCACAAACGGAGTGATCAACGTACACGACGCGTGCGTGTATTGTTCACGGAAAGACTGCCGCGTACGTGATGTATGCTGTAGCAATACATTCGGCGACTGCACAACATAGCAGCACGATACAGATGCAGTTGTAAACAGCACATTCTCGCCATCGGCCATACCATGCTGAATACGCCGGTTCTCGTCCGATCCCCGAAGCTAAGGTGCATTGGGCTCGGTCAGTACATGGGAGGGAGACCACCTGGGAACACCGAGTGCTGATGCCACCGTTCTTTTTGCTTTTTTATTGCGTGCTTCTGTGACGTGTTGTTTTTTTTTTCATTTGCACAACGTGTGGGTGGTTGCATTTACTGTAACTTACGTTCAACTGGAGCCTGCTGGTAGAGCCAACGCCGAAGTGTAACACCAACAATATTCAGGCCACTACACGATATTGTACGCGGAATGATGACGGTGGTAAGCGGTATACGTAATGATGCAAAATTTAGTCGCACAAGCTTCTAACCGCTTACTTATTACACCCGCATACAGCTCAATGACAACGCATCAATAAAGTGGCACCTTGTGGGCTGCAACGCGCGCAAAATGTGGCGCTCGCCCTCTTGTTTTTGTGAGCACTAGCACGCACGCATGCAGCGAACAACCACAAACGGAGTGATCAACGTACACGACGCGTGCGTGTATTGTTCACGGAAAGACTGCCGCGCGCGTGCTGTATGCTGTAGCAATACATTCGGCGACTGCACAACATAGCAGCACGATACAGGTGCAGTCGTAAACAGCACATTCTCGCCATCGGCCATACCATGTTGAATACGCCGGTTCTCGTCCGATCCCCGAAGCTAAGCAGCATTGGGCTAGGTCAGTACTTGGGAGGGAGACCACCTGGGAACGCCGAGTGCTGATGGCACCGTTCTTTTTGCTTTTTTATTGCGTGCTTCTATGACGTCTTGTTTCTTTTTTTTTCATTTGCACAACGTGTGGGTGGTTCCATTTCCTGTAAGTTACGTTCAACTGGAGAATGCTTGTAGAGCCAACGCCGAAGTGTAACACCAACAATATTCAGGCCACTACACGATATTGTACGCGGAATGATGACGGTGGTAAGCGGTATACGTAATGATGCAAAATTTAGTCGCACAAGCTTCTAACCGCTTACTTATCACACCCGCATACAGCTCAATGACAACGCATCAATAAAGTGGCACCTTGCGGGCTGCAACGCGCGCAAAATGTGGCGCTCGCCCTCTTGTTTTTGTGAGCACTAGCACGCACGCATGCAGCGAACAACCACAAACGGAGTGATCAACGTCAACACGCGTGCGTGTATTGTTCACTGTAAGACTGCCGCGTACGTGCTGTATGCTGTAGCAATACATTCGGCGACTGTACAACATAGCAGCACGATACAGGTGCAGTCGTAAACAGCACATTCTCGCCATCGGCCATACCATGCTGAATACGCTGGTTCTCGTCCGATCCCCGAAGTTAAGCAGCATTGGGCTCGGTCAGTACTTGGGAGGGAGACCACCTGGGCACACCGAGTGCTGGTGGCACGGTTCTTTTTGCTTTTTTATTGCGTGATTCTGTGACGTCTTGTTTTTTTTTATTTGAACAACGTGTGCGTGGTTGCATTTACGGTAACTTACGTTCAACCGGAGCCTGCTGGTAGAGCCAACGCCGAAGTGTAACACCAACAATATTCAGGCCACTACACGATATTGTACGCGGAATGATGACGGTGGTAAGCGGTATACGTACTGATGCAAAATTTAGTCTCACAAGCTTCTAACCGCTTACTTATCACACCCGCATACAGCTCAATGACAACGCATCAATAAAGTGGCACCTTGTGGGCTGCAACGCGCGCAAAATGTGCCGCTCGCCCTCTTGTTTTTGTGAGCACAAGCACGCACGCATGCAGCGAACAACCACAAACGGAGTGATCAACGTACACGACGCGTGCGTGTATTGTTCACGGAAAGACTGCCGCGTACGTGCTGCATGCTGTAGCAATACATTCGCCGACTGCACAACATAGCAGCACGATACAGGTGCAGTCGTAAACAGCACATTCTCGCCATCGGCCATACCATGCTGAATACGCCGGTTCTCGTACGTTCCCCGAAGCTAAGCAGCATTGGGCTCGGTCAGTACTTTGGAGGGAGACCAACTGGGAATACCGAGTGCTGATGGCACCGTTCTTCTTGCTTTTTTATTGCGTGCTCCTCTGACGTCTTGTTTTTTTTTCATTGGAACAACGTGTGGGTGGTTGCATTTCCTGTAACTTACGTTCAACTGAAGAATGCGGGTAGAGCCAACGCCGAAGTGTAACACCAACAATATTCAGGCCACTACACGATATTGTATGCGGAATGATGACGGTGGTAAGCGGTATACGTAATGATGCAAAATTTAGTCGCACAAGCTTCTAACCGCTTACTTATTACACCCGCATACAGCTAAATGACAACGCATCAATAAAGTGGCACCTTGTGGGCTGCAACGCGCGCAAAATGTGGCGCTCGCCCTCTTGTTTTTGTGAGCACTAGCACGCACGCATGCAGCGAACAACCACAAACGGAGTGATCAACGTACACGACGCGTGCGTGTATTGTTCACGGAAAGACTGCCGCGCGCGTGCTGTATGCTGTAGCAATACATTCGGCGACTGCACAACATAGCAGCACGATACAGGTGCAGTCGTAAACAGCACATTCTCGCCATCGGCCATACCATGTTGAATACGCCGGTTCTCGTCCGATCCCCGAAGCTAAGCAGCATTGGGCTAGGTCAGTACTTGGGAGGGAGACCACCTGGGAACGCCGAGTGCTGATGGCACCGTTCTTTTAGCTTTTTTATTGCGTGCTTCTGTGACGTCTTGTTTCTTTTTTTCATTTGCACAACGTGTGTGTGGTTGCATTTATTGTAACTTACGTTCAACTGGAGAATGCTGGTAAAGCCAACGCCGAAGTGTAACACCAACAATATTCAGGCCACTACACGATATTGTACGCGGAATGATGACGGTGGTAAGCGGTATACGTAATGATGCAAAATTTAGTCGCACAAGCTTCTAACCGCTTACTTATCACACCCGCATACAGCTCAATGACAACCCATCAATAAAGTGACACTTTGTGGGCTGCAACGCGCGCAAAATGTGGCGCTCGCCCTCTTGTTTTTGTGAGCACTAGCACGCACGCATGCAGCGAACAACCACAAACGGAGTGATCAACGTACACGACGCGTGCGTGTATCGTTCACGGAAAGACTGCCGCGTACGTGCTGTATGCTGTAGCAATAAATTCGGCGACTGCACAACATAGCAGCACGATACAGGTGCAGTCGTAAACAGCATATTCTCGCCATCGGCCATACCATGCTGAATACGCCGGTTCTCGTCCGATCCCCGAAGCTAAGCAGCATTGGGTTCGGTCAGTACTTAGGAGGGAGACCACCTGGGAACACCGAGTGCTGATGGCACCGTTCTTTTTGCTTTTTTATTGCGTGCTTCTGTGACGTCGTGTTTCTTTTTTTTTCATTTGCACAACGTGTGGGTGGTTGCATTTCCTGTAACTTACGTTCAACTGGAGAATGCTTGTAGAGCCAACGCCGAAGTGTAACACCAACAATATTCAGGCCACTACACGATATTGTACGCGGAATGATGACGGTGGTAAGCGGTATACGTAATGATGCAAAATTTAGTCGCACAAGCTTCTAACCGCTTACTTATCACACCCGCATACAGCTCAATGACAACGCATCAATAAAGTGGCACCTTGTGGGCTGCAACGCGCGCAAAATGTGGCGCTCGCCCTCTTGTTTTTGTGAGCACTAGCACGCACGCATGCAGCGAACAACCACAAATGGAGTGATCAACGTACACGACGCGTGCGTGTATTGTTCACTGTAAGACTGCCGCGTACGTGCTGTATGCTGTAGCAATACATTCGGCGACTGTACAACATAGCAGCACGATACAGGTGCAGTCGTAAACAGCACATTCTCGCCATCGGCCATACCATGCTGAATACGCTGGTTCTCGTCCGATCCCCGAAGTTAAGCAGCATTGGGCTCGGTCAGTACTTGGGAGGGAGACCACCTGGGAACACCGAGTGCTGGTGGCACGGTTCTTTTTGCTTTTTTATTGCGTGATTCTGTGACGTCTTGTTTTTTTTTATTTGAACAACGTGTGCGTGGTTGCATTTACGGTAACTTACGTTCAACCGGAGCCTGTTGGTAGAGCCAACGCCGAAGTGTAACACCAACAATATTCAGGCCACTACACGATATTGTACGCGGAATGATGACGGTGGTAAGCGGTATACGTACTGATGCAAAATTTAGTCTCACAAGCTTCTAACCGCTTACTTATCACACCCGCATACAGCTCAATGACAACGCATCAATAAAGTGGCACCTTGTGGGCTGCAACGCGCGCAAAATGTGCCGCTCGCCCTCTTGTTTTTGTGAGCACAAGCACGCACGCATGCAGCGAACAACCACAAACGGAGTGATCAATGTACACGACGCGTGCGTGTATTGTTCACGGAAAGACTGCCGCGTACGTGATGTATGCTGTAGCAATACATTCGGCGACTGCACAACATAGCAGCACGATACAGGTGCAGTTGTAAACAGCACATTCTCGCCATCGGCCATACCATGCTGAATACGCTTGTTCTCGTCCGTTCCCCGAAGGTAAGCAGCATTGGGCTCGGTCAGTACTTGGGAGGAGACCACCTGGGAACACCGAGTGCTGATGGCACCGTTCTTTTTGCTTTTTTATTGCGTGCTTCTGTGACGTCTTGTTTTTTTTTTTCATTTGCACAACGTGTGGGTGGTTGCATTTACTGTGACTTACGTTCAACTGGAGCCTGCTGGTAGAGCCAACGCCGAAGTGTAACACAAACAATATTCAGGCCACTACACGATATTGTACGCGGAATGATGACAGTGGTAAGCGGTATACGTAATGATGCCAAATTTAGTCGCACAAGCTTCTAACCGCTTACTTATCACACCCGCATACAGCTAAATGACAACGCATCAATAAAGTGGCACCTGTGGGCTGCAACGCGCGCAAAATATGGCGCTCGCCCTCTTGTTTTTGTGAGCACTAGCATGCACGCATGCAGCGAACAACCACAAACGAAGTGATCAACGTACACGACGCGTGCGTGTATTGTTCACGGAAAGACTGCCGCGTACGTGCTGCATGCTGTAGCAATACATTCGCCGACGGCACAACATAGCAGCACGATACAGGTGCAGTCGTAAACAGCACATTCTCGCCATCGGCCATACCATGCTGAATACGCCGGTTCTCGTCCGTTCCCCGAAGCTAAGCAGCATTGGGCTCGGTCAGTACTTTGGAGGGAGACCAACTGGGAATACCGAGTGCTGATGGCACCGTTCTTCTTGCTTTTTTATTGCGTGCTCCTCTGACGTCTTGTTTTTTTTTCATTGGAACAACGTGTGGGTGGTTGCATTTCCTGTAACTTACGTTCAACTGAAGAATGCGGGTAGAGCCAACGCCGAAGTGTAACACCAACAATATTCAGGCCACTACACGATATTGTATGCGGAATGATGACGGTGGTAAGCGGTATACGTAATGATGCAAAATTTAGTCGCACAAGCTTCTAACCGCTTACTTATTACACCCGCATACAGCTAAATGACAACGCATCAATAAAGTGGCACCTTGTGGGCTGCAACGCGCGCAAAATGTGGCGCTCGCCCTCTTGTTTTTGTGAGCACTAGCACGCACGCATGCAGCGAACAACCACAAACGGAGTGATCAACGTACACGACGCGTGCGTGTATTGTTCACGGAAAGACTGCCGCGCGCGTGCTGTATGCTGTAGCAATACATTCGGCGACTGCACAACATAGCAGCACGATACAGGTGCAGTCGTAAACAGCACATTCTCGCCATCGGCCATACCATGTTGAATACGCCGGTTCTCGTCCGATCCCCGAAGCTAAGCAGCATTGGGCTAGGTCAGTACTTGGGAGGGAGACCACCTGGGAACGCCGAGTGCTGATGGCACCGTTCTTTTAGCTTTTTTATTGCGTGCTTCTGTGACGTCTTGTTTCTTTTTTTCATTTGCACAACGTGTGTGTGGTTGCATTTATTGTAACTTACGTTCAACTGGAGAATGCTGGTAAAGCCAACGCCGAAGTGTAACACCAACAATATTCAGGCCACTACACGATATTGTACGCGGAATGATGACGGTGGTAAGCGGTATACGTAATGATGCAAAATTTAGTCGCACAAGCTTCTAACCGCTTACTTATCACACCCGCATACAGCTCAATGACAACCCATCAATAAAGTGACACTTTGTGGGCTGCAACGCGCGCAAAATGTGGCGCTCGCCCTCTTGTTTTTGTGAGCACTAGCACGCACGCATGCAGCGAACAACCACAAACGGAGTGATCAACGTACACGACGCGTGCGTGTATCGTTCACGGAAAGACTGCCGCGTACGTGCTGTATGCTGTAGCAATAAATTCGGCGACTGCACAACATAGCAGCACGATACAGGTGCAGTCGTAAACAGCATATTCTCGCCATCGGCCAAACCATGCTGAATACGCCGGTTCTCGTCCGATCCCCGAAGCTAAGCAGCATTGGGTTCGGTCAGTACTTAGGAGGCAGACCACCTGGGAACACCGCGTGCTGATGGCACCGTTCTTTTTGCTTTTTTATTGCGTGCTTCTGTGACGTCTTGTTTTATTTTTTTTTTCATTTGCACAACGTGTGTGTGGTTGCATTTACTGTAACTTACGTTCAACTGGAGCCTGCTGGTAGAGCCAACGCCGAAGTGTAACACCAACAATATTCAGGCCACTACACGATATTGTACGCGGAATGATGACGGTAGTAAGCGGTATACGTAATGATGCAAAATTTAGTCGCACAAGCTTCTAACCGCTTACTTATCACACCCGCATACAGCTCAATCACAACGCATCAATAAAGTGGCACCTTGTTGGCTGCAACGCGCGCAAAATGTGGCGCTCGCCCTCTTGTTTTTGTGAGCACTAGCACGCACGCATGCAGCGAACAACCACAAACGGAGTGATCAACGTACACGACGCGTGCGTGTATTGTTTACGGAAAGACTGCCGCGTACGTGCTGTATGCTGTAGCAATACATTCGGCGACTGCACAACATAGCAGCACGATAGAGGTGCAGTCGTAAACAGCACATTCTCGCCATCGGCCATACCATGCTGAATACGCCGGTTCTCGTCCGATCCCCGAAGCTAAGAAGCATTGGGCTCGGTCAGTACTTGGGAGGGAGACCACCTGGGAACACCGAGTGCTGATGGCACCGTTCTTTTTGCTTTTTTTTGGGTGCTTCTGTGACGTCTTGTTTCTTTTTTTTTCATTTGCACAACATGTGGGTGGTCGCATTTTCTGTAACTTACGTTCAACTGGAGAATGCTGGTAGAGCCAACGCCGAAGTGTAACACCAACAATATTCAGGCCACTACACGATATTGTACGCGGAATGATGACGGTGGTAAGCGGTATACGTAATGATGCAAAATTTAGTCGCACAAGCTTCTAACCGCTTACTTATCACACCCGCATACAGCTCAGTGACAACGCATCAATAAAGTGGCACCTTGTGGGCTGCAACGCGCGCAAAATGTGGCGCTCGCCCTCTTGTTTTTGTGAGCACTAGCACGCACGCATGCAGCGAACAACCACAAACGGAGTGATCAACGTACACGACGCGAGCGTGTATTGTTCACGGAAAGACTGCCGCGTACGTGCTGTATGCTGTAGCAATACATTCGGCGACTGCACAACATAGCAGCACGATACAGGTGCAGTCGTAAACAGCACATTCTCGCCATCGGCCATACCATGCTGAATACGCCGGTTCTCGTCCGATCCCCGAAGCTAAGCAGCATTGGGCTCGGTCAGTACTTGGGAGGGAGACCACCTGGGAACACCGAGTGCTGATGGCACCGTTCTTTTTGCTTTTTAATTGCGTGCTTCTGTGACGTCTTGTTTTTTTTTTTCATTTGCACAACGTGTGGGTGGTTGAATTTACTGTAACATACGTTCAACTGGAGCCTGCTGGTAGAGCCAACGCCGAAGTGTAACACCAACAATATTCAGGCCACTACACGATATTGTACGCGGAATGATGACGGCGGTAAGCGGTATACGTTTTGATGCAAAATTTAGTCGCACAAGCTTCTAACCGCTTATCTTATCACACCCGCATACAGCTCAATGACAACGCATCAATAAAGTGGCACCTTGTGGGCTGCAACGCTCGCAAAATGTGGCGCTCGCCCTCTTGTTTTTGCGACCACTAGCACGCACGCATGCAGCGAACAACCGCAAACGGAGTGATCAACGTACACGACGCGTGCGTGTATTGTTCACGGAAAGACTGCCGCGTACGTGCTGTAGCAATACATTCGGCGACTGCACAACATAGCAGCACGATACAGGAGCAGTCGTAAACAGCACATTCTTGCCATCGGCCATACCATGCTGAATACGCCGGTTCTCGTCCGATCCCCGAAGCTAAGCAGCATTGGGCTCGGTCAGTACTTGGGAGGGAGACCACCTGGGAACACCGAGTGCTGATGGCACCGTTCTTTTTGCTTTTTAATTGCGTGCTTCTGTGACGTCTTGTTTTTTTTTTCATTTGCACAACGTGTGGGTGGTTGCATTTACTGTAACTTACGTTCAACTGGAGCCTGCTGGTAGAGCCAACGCCGAAGTGTAACACCAACAATATTCAGGCCACTACACGATATTGTACGCGGAATGATGACGGCGGTAAGCGGTATACGTAATGATGCAAAATTTAGTCGCACAAGCTTCTAACCGCTTATCTTATCACACCCGCATACAGCTCAATGACAACGCATCAATAAAGTGGCACCTTGTGGGCTGCAACGCTCGCAAAATGTGGCGCTCGCCCTCTTGTTTTTGCGACCACTAGCACGCACGCATGCAGCGAACAACCGCAAACGGAGTGATCAACGTACACGACGCGTGCGTGTATTGTTCACGGAAAGACTGCCGCGTACGTGCTGTAGCAATACATTCGGCGACTGCACAACATAGCAGCACGATACAGGAGCAGTCGTAAACAGCACATTCTTGCCATCGGCCATACCATGCTGAATACGCCGGTTCTCGTCCGATCCCCGAAGCTAAGCAGCATTGGGCTCGGTCAGTACTGGGGGGGAGACCACCTAGGAACACCGAGTGCTGATGGCACCTTTCTTTTTGCTTTTTTATTGCGTGCTTCTGTGACGTCTTGCTTTTTTTTCATTTGCACAACGTGTGGGTGGTTGCATTTACTGTAACTTACGTTCAACTGGAGCCTGCTGGTAGAGCGAACGCCGAAGTGTAACACCAACAATATTCAGGCCACTACACGATATTGTACGCGGAATGATGACGGTGGTAAGTGGTACACGTAATGATGCAAAATTTAGTCGCTCAAGCTTCTAACCACTTACTTATCACACCCGCATACAGCTCAATGACAACGCATATATAAAGTGGCACCTTGTGGGCTGCAACGCGCGCAAAATGTGGCGCTCGCCCTCTTGTTTTTGTGAGCACTAGCACACACGCATGCAGCGAACAACCACAAACGGAGTGATCAACGTACACGACGCATGCGTGTATTGTTCACGGAAAGACTGCCGCGTACGTGCTGTAGCAATACATTCGGCGACTGCACAACATAGCAGCACGATACAGGTGCAGTCGTAAACAGCACATTCTTGCCATCGGCCTTACCATGCTTAATACGCCGGTTCTCGTCCGATCCCCGAAGCTCAGCAGCATTGGGCTCGGTCAGTACTTGGGAGGGAGACCACCTGGGAACACCGAGTGCTGATGGCGCCGTTCTTTTTGCTTTTTTATTGCGTGCTTCTGTGACGTCTTGTTTTTTTTTTCATTTGCACAACGTGTGGGAGGTTGCATTTACTGTAACTTACGTTCAACTGGAGCCTGCTGGTAGAGCCAACGCCGAAGTGTAACACCAACAATATTCAGGCCACTACACGATATTGTACGCGGAATGATGACGGTGGTAAGTGGTACACGTAATGATGCAAAATTGTGTCGCACAAGCTTCTAACCGCTTACTTATCACACCCGCACACAGCTCAATGACAACGCATCAATAAAGTGGCACCTTGTGGGCAAAAACGCGCGCAAAATGTGGCGCTCGCCTTCTTGTTTTTGTGAGCACTAGCACGCACGCATGCAGCGAACAACCACAACAGGAGTGATCAACGTGCACGACGCGTGCGTGTATTGTTCACGGAAAGACTGCCGCGTACGTGCTGTAGCAATACATTCGGCGACTGCACAACATAGCAGCACGATACCGGTGCAGTCGTAAACAGCACATTCTCGCCATCGGCCATACCATGCTGAATACGCCGGTTCTCATCCGATTCCCGAAGCTAAGCAGCATTAGGCTCGGTCAGTACTTGGGAGGGAGACCACCTGGGAACACCGAGTGCTGATGGCACCGTTCTTTTTGCTTTTTTATTGCGTGCTTCTGTGACGTCTTGTTTTTTTTTTCATTTGCACAACGTGTGGCTGGTTGCATTTACTGTAACTTACGTTCAACTGGAGCCTGCTGGTAGAGCCAACGCCGAAGTGTAACACCAACAATATTCAGGCCACTACACGATATTGTATTGCGGAATGATGACGGTGGTAAGTGGTATACGTAATGATGCAAAATTTAGTCGCACAAGCTTCTAACCGCTTTCTTATCACACCCGCATACAGCTCAATGACAACGCATCAATAAAGTGGCACATTGTGGGCTGCAACGCGCGCAAAATGTGGCGCTCGCCCTCTTGTTTTTGTGAGCGCTAGCACGCACGCATGCAGCGAACAACCACAAACGGAGTGATCAACGTACACGACGCGTGCTTGTATTGTTCACGGAAAGACTGCCGCGTACGTGCTGTAGCAATATATTCGGCGACTGCACAACATAGCAGCACGATACTGGTGCAGTCGTGAACAGCACATTCTCGCCATCGGCCATACCATGCTGAATACGCCGGTTCTCATCCGATTCCCGAAGCTAAGCAGCATTAGGCTCGGTCAGTACTTGGGAGGGAGACCACCTGGGAACACCGAGTGCTGATGGCACCGTTCTTTTTGCTTTTTAATTGCGTGCTTCTGTGACGTCTTGTTTTTTTTTTTTCATTTGCACAACGTGTGGGTGGTTGAATTTACTGTATCTTACGTTCAACTGGAGCCTGCTGGTAGAGCCAACGCCGAAGTGTAACACCAACAATATTCAGGCCACTACACGATATTGTACGCGGAATGATGACGGCGGTAAGCGGTATACGTAATGATGCAAAATTTAGTCGCACAAGCTTCTAACCGCTTATCTTATCACACCCGCATACAGCTCAATGACAACGCATCAATAAAGTGGCACCTTGTGGGCTGCAACGCTCGCAAAATGTGGCGCTCGCCCTCTTGTTTTTGCGACCACTAGCACGCACGCATGCAGCGAACAACCGCAAACGGAGTGATCAACGTACACTACGCGTGCGTGTATTGTTCACGGAAAGACTGCCGCGTACGTGCTGTAGCAATACATTCGGCGACTGCACAACATAGCAGCACGATACAGGAGCAGTCGTAAACAGCACATTCTTGCCATCGGCCATACCATGCTGAATACTCCGGTTCTCGTCCGATCCCCGAAGCTAAGCAGCATTGGGCTCGGTCAGTACTGGGGGGGAGACCACCTAGGAACACGGAGTGCTGATGGCACGGTTCTTTTTGCTTTTTTATTGCGTGCTTCTGTGACGTCTTGTTTTTTTTTTTCATTTGCACAACGTGTGGGTGGTTGCATTTACTGTAACTTACGTTCAACTGGAGCCTGCTGGTAGAGCGAACGCCGAAGTGTAACACCAACAATATTCAGGCCACTACACGATATTCTTCGCGGAATGATGACGGTGGTAAGCGCTATACGTAATGATGCAAAATTTAGTCGCTCAAGCTTCTAACCACTTACTTATCACACCCGCATACAGCTCAATGACAACGCATATATAAAGTGGCACCTTGTGGGCTGCAACGCGCGCAAAATGTGGCGCTCGCCCTCTTGTTTTTGTGAGCACTAGCACACACGCATGCAGCGAACAACCACAAAAGGAGTGATCAACGTACACGAGGCATGCGTGTATTGTTCACGGAAAGACTGCCGCGTACGTGCTGTAGCAATACATTCGGCGACTGCACAACATAGCAGCACGATACAGGTGCAGTCGTAAACAGCACATTCTTGCCATCGGCCTTACCATGCTTAATACGCCGGTTCTCGTCCGATCCCCGAAGCTCAGTAGCATTGGGCTCGGTCAGTACTTGGGAGGGAGACCACCTGGGAACACCGAGTGCTGATGGCGCCGTTCTTTTTGCTTTTTTATTGCGTGCTTCTGTGACGTCTTGTTTTTTTTTTCATTTGCACAACGTGTGGGAGGTTGCATTTACTGTAACTTAGGTTCAACTGGAGCCTGCTGGTAGAGCCAACGCCGAAGTGTAACACCAACAATATTCAGGCCACTACACGATATTGTACGCGGAATGATGACGGTGGTAAGTGGTACACGTAATGATGCAAAATTGTGTCGCACAAGCTTCTAACCGCTTACTTATCACACCCGCATACAGCTCAATGACAACGCATCAATAAAGTGGCACCTTGTGGGCAAAAACGCGCGCAAAATGTGGCGCTCACCCTCTTGTTTTTGTGAGCACTAGCACGAACGCATCCAGCGAATTACCACAAACGGAGTGATCAACGTACACGACGCGTGCGTGTATTGTTCACGGAAAGACTGCCGCGTACGTGCTCTAGCAATACATTCGGCGACTGCACAACATAGCAGCACGATACCGGTGCAGTCGTAAACAGCACATTCTCGCCATCGGCCTTACCATGCTTAATACGCCGGTTCTCGTCCGATCCCCGAAGCTCAGTAGCATTGGGCTCGGTCAGTACTTGGGAGGGAGACCACCTGGGAACACCGAGTGCTGATGGCACCGTTTTTGCTTTTTTATTGCGTGCTTCTGTGACGTTTTGTTTTTTTTTCATTTGCACAACGCATGGGTGGTTGCATTTACTGTAACTTACATTCAACTGGAGCCTGCTGGTAGAGCCAACGCCGAAGTGTAACACCAACAATATTCAGGCCACTACACGATATTGTACGCGGAATGATGACGGTGGTAAGCGGTATACGTAATGATGCAAAATTTAGTCGCACAAGCTTCTAACCGCTCACTTATCACACCCGCATACAGCTCAATGACAACGCATCAATAAAGTGGCACCTTGTGGGCTGCAACGCGCGCAAAATGTGGCGCTCGCCCTCTTGTTTTTGTGAGCACTAGCACGCACGCATGCAGCGAACAACCACAACAGGAGTGATCAACGTGCACGACGCGTGCGTGTATTGTTCACGGAAAGACTGCCGCGTACGTGCTGTAGCAATACATTCGGCGACTGCACAACATAGCAGCACGATACCGGTGCAGTCGTAAACAGCAAATTCTCGCCATCGGCCATACCATGCTGAATACGCCGGTTCTCATCCGATTCCCGAAGCTAAGCAGCATTAGGCTCGGTCAGTACTTGGGAGGGAGACCACCTGGGAACACCGAGTGCTGATGGCACCGTTCTTTTTGCTTTTTTATTGCGTGCTTCTGTGACGTCTTGTTTTTTTTTCATTTGCACAACGTGTGGCTGGTTGCATTTACTGTAACTTACGTTCAACTGGAGCCTGCTGGTAGAGCCAACGCCGAAGTGTAACACCAACAATATTCAGGCCACTACACGATATTGTATTGCGGAATGATGACGGTGGTAAGTGGTATACGTAATGATGCAAAATTTAGTCGCACAAGCTTCTAACCGCTTTCTTATCACACCCGCATACAGCTCAATGACAACGCATCAATAAAGTGGCACATTGTGGGCTGCAACGCGCGCAAAATGTGGCGCTCGCCCTCTTGTTTTTGTGAGCGCTAGCACGCACGCATGCAGCGAACAACCACAAACGGAGTGATCAACGTACACGAGAAGTGCGTGTATTGTTCACTCAAAGACTGCCGCGTACGTGCTGTAGCAATACATTCGGCGACTGCACAACATAGCTGCACGATACAGGTGCAGTCGTAAACAGCACATTCTCGCCATCGGCCATACCATGCTGAATACGCCGGTTCTCGTCCGATCCCCGAAGCCAAGCAGCATTGGGCTCGGTCAGTATTTGGGAGGGAGACCACCTGGGAACAACGAGTGCTGATGGGACCGTTCTTTTTGCTTTTTTATTGCGTGCTTCTGTGACGTCTTGTTTTTTTTTTTTTGCACAACGTGTGGATGGTTGCATTTACTGTAACTTACGTTCAACTTGAGCCTGCTGGTAGAGCCAACGCCGAAGTGTAACACCAACAATATTCAAGCCACTACACGATATTCTACGCGGAATGATGACGGTGGTAAGCGGTATACGTAATGATGCAAAATTTAGTCGCGCAAGCTTCTAACCGCTCACTTATCACACCCGCATACAGCTCAATGACAACGCATCAATAAAGTGGCACCTTGTGGGCTGCAACGCGCGCAAAACGTGGCGCTCGCCCTCTTGTTTTTGTGAGCACTAGCACACACGCATGCAGCGAACAACCACAAAAGGAGTGATCAACGTACACGACGCGTGCGTGTATTGTTCACGGAAAGACTGCCGCGTACGTGCTGTAGCAATACATTCGGCGACTGCACAACATAGCAGCAAGATACAGGTGCAGTCGTAAACAGCACATTCTCGCCATCTGCCATACCATGCTGAATATGCCGGTTGTCGTCCGATTCCCGAAGCTAAGCAGCATTAGGCTCGGTCAGAACTTGGGAGGGAGACCACCTGGGAACACGGAGTGCTGATGGCACCGTTCTTTTTGTTTTTTTATTGCTTGCTTCTTTGACGTCTTGTTTTTTTTTTTTCATTTGCATAACGTGTGGGTGGTTGCATTTACTGTAACTTACATTCAACTGGAGCCTGCTGGTAGAGCCAACGCCGAAGTGTAACACAAACAATATTCAGGCCACTACCCGATATTGTACGCGGAATGATAACGGTGGTAAGCGGTATACGTAATGATGCAAAATTTAGTCGCACAAGCTTCTAACCGCTCACTTATCACACCCGCATACAGCTCAATGACAACGCATCAATAAAGTGGCACCTTGTGGGCTGCAACGCGCGCAAAATGTGGCGCTCGCCCTCTTGTTTTTGTGAGCACTAGCACGCACGCATGCAGCGAACAACCACAAAAGGAGTGATCAACGTACACGACGCGTCCGTGTATTGTTCACGGAAAGACTGCCGCGTACGTGCTGTAGCAATACATTCGGCGACTGCACAACATAGCAGCACGATACAGGTGCAGTCGTAAACAGCACATTCTCGCCATCTGCCATACCATGCTGAATACGCCGGTTCTCGTCCGATTCCCGAAGCTAAGCAGCATTAGGCTCGGTCAGAACTTGGGAGGGAGACCACCTGAGAACACCGAGTGCTGATGGCACCGTTCGTTCTGGTTTTTTATTGCTTGCTTCTTTGACGTCTTGTTTTTTTTTCATTTGCATAACGTGTGGGTGGTTGCATTTACTGTAACTTACGTTCAACTGGAGCCTGCTGGTAGAGCCAACGCCGAAGTGTAACACCAACAATATTCAGGCCACTACACGATATTGTACGCGGAATGATGACGGTGGTAAGCGGTATACGTAATGATGCGAAATTTAGTCGCACAAGCTTCTAACCGCTTTCCTATCACACCCGCTGTAGACAGGCCAGCAGTTGGGCGAACAACAAGTTTATTGCGGTTGGGCAAGTTCATATATACAGAAGCCAACGTGACGTAACAGATCACGGGATTACTGGTGCGCCGTGACGACTGCAGATTCAGCCGTGCTACATCTCCCCTTTACTGGGAGACAAATTAATTATGCCTTTCAGGTTGCGGGTATCGACAGGACTTGTGGCGAGTCCTCGTGCTTCTGCGTAGCTCTTGGGAAGAGTGGTCTTCTCTTGAACCCTCTCCGGGAGCCGTTGCTGGACTATCTTCACGATGGGTCGGAAAGCCCCGCAGGTGTTCTCTTGTGCGCCTGATTTCTCGACCATCATCCGTTCTCAGGATCGCTGAACGGGGCGTGTTGGCTGGCCTCAAAAGAATAGCAGGCGACCAGGTTCGCTGGAGGGTGTCGTATGTAGTGACTGGCTGGCCTGGAGAGAGGGGTGGTAGGTGCCTGGTTCCGCGGTTATAATATACCTTCTGGCGTTGACGGATCTCCTGGAGCCGGCTGTGAACGGCTTTGCTTGATACTGCCTCTGGTACTAGGTGGCTGGTGGGCACAGGCAGCAAGGTCCTCGTTTGCCGTCCCATGAGTCTCTGCACAGGTGACTTTAGAATATCATCTCTGGGGGTGTTGCGCCATTCGAGCAACGCCATATGAAAGTCAACTCGGTTACGTGAACATTTCTTTAGAAGCTTCTTGGCCTCTTGTACTGCTCTTTCCGTCATACCATTAGAGCGGGGATGATATGGACTTGACGTAACATGGGCAACGCCTAGCTTCAGCAGGAAATCTTTGAAAAACGCGCTGGTGAACGGTGGTCCGTTATCACTGCAGAGCTTAAACGGTAAGCCATGTGTGGAGAACAGCTCTGCGCACCATGACGTCAGAGCGCTAGCAGTGCTCTGACGGAGTTCCCGGATCTCAAAAAAGAAAGAATAGAAGTCCACAATTACAGCAAATTCGCGGCCCTCATGGAAGAACAGGTCCATGCCAACGAATTCCCAGGGCAGCTTTGGGATGTCGTGGCAGAAAAGAGGCATTTTCGTGTTTCGCGGCTGGTATTTCTGGCAGACAGCGCAATGTTGGCAAAACTGCTCTATGTCATGCGACATATTTGGCCAGTACATAACGTCTCTTGCCCGTGCCTTCATTTTTTCCGCTCCCGGGTGCGCAGCGTGAAGCAGCAGCAAAATTTCTCGCTTTTTTGAAGATGGTATGACTACCTTGTTGCTGCGAAATACAAGGCCGTCTTGCGCATGCAGCTCTTCTTTGTAGGACCAGTACGGACGCACATTTTCGGGTACCTCGCTTCTTTCTGGCCAGCTTGTTTCGGCGTAACCTCGAAGCTTGACGAGAGCAGGATCTTCATTGGTGGCCGCAAGAAGATCCCTCAGGCGCTGTTGCGAAGCTGAAATGTAATCAAGCACATTTACTTGAAATTGCTCAGTTTCTTCTCGCAAGAGTTTCTTGCTAGGGAATCTAGATAAGGCGTCAGCCAAAAACAGTTCTTTCCCTGGCTTGTAGGTCAGCTTTATAGGATTTCGCTGCAAAGTCAAACGCATGCGCTGCAGGCGAAGTGGACACTGATATAGTGGTGATAATCCCTCTTCGAGTGCCTCTCAATGCCACTCCTCTATTCTACCTCTGGCATGATTGGGCACTTGGCGTGTTGCATACGAAGATAATTTGTGCTGTTACTCTTATGGGCCCCAACTGGTGGCTCAAGCGAGTCATTGACGAGATGTACCAGGATGGTGTGCGACAGTTGAACCTGCGCCTGGTAGTTCTGGATCTGGTTGTCCCTGTGGTGGTGGTGCTGGGCCTTGCTCTGGCTGTACCCTACCTGCTGGCCACCAGCTTGGTGCCTGCATTTGGCAGCAGTTCGGAGACACAAAATTTGGTTCTGCGGCGAATCTACCCTTCTCTGCTGGCACTTTGTGCCTTTGTGGCATTCATGGTGTTTCAAGTGCGCCAGTTCTGTCGACTGTATGAGCACATCAAGAATGATAAGTACCTTGTAGGCCGCCGGCTAGTCAACTATGAGCACAGGAGGCCTGCGTCAAGCTTTGCCACCACATCTCAGCTGACAGCCTCCTCTTAGGACCTGCTGGCCTATGTGTACATAAATATACCAACATGGACGATTCCCAGCTTCAAGACATCTGTCGGGTATGTCGCTCAGAAGGGGCGCCCGACAAGCCGTTGTTCCATCCATGCATCTGCACAGGAAGCATCAAGTACATCCACCAAGATTGTTTGGTTCAGTGGTTGAAGTACAGCCGAAAAGAATACTGCGAACTCTGCAACCACCGGTTCTCCTTTATGCCAATTTACTCTCCTGACATGCCTAAGCGGTTGCCAATCCGAGACATAGTGAGTGGCCTGCTGAGCAGCCTGGGCACGGCCATCCGCTACTGGCTGCATTACACTGTGGTGGCCTTTGCTTGGCTGGGCATAGTGCCCCTTACAGCCTGTCGCATTTATCGATGCCTATTTACTGGGTCTGTGAGCTCACTCTTAACATTGCCTTTGGACATGCTTTCCACGGAAACCAGCCGATATGTCGATGGCGTCCGCTCTACTACCGCCCCCGAAGTCTATGGATGCATCGCACGACCGTTGGATTGCCTGGAAAACTTGGAAAAGTGAGTTTCTGCTGTTTTCCACTGCTACGCAATTGAACAAGCAGCCAAAAGACGTTCAAGCAGCCACGTTGCTAGTTACCATAGGCGAAGAGGCTAGGAAGTCGTACAGTACCTTCAAGTTCGAGGAAGCGGAAGACAGGAATGACGTTGAAGTTCTGATTAAGAAATTTGAGGAGCATTACAAGCCTGCAACGAACTTAACATTCCAAGAATTTCGTTTTGGTTCAAGGAACCAAAAAGAAGGCGAGACGTTTAACGAATGGCTAACAGAACTGCGTCTGTTAGCGAAGAACTGTGAATTTGGGGAACTTGAAGACCACATGTTGCGTAGCAGAATTATTTTGGGCACTCAGGATAAGAGCCTACAGCAAAGACTGATCGCGGAAAACCCGACGTACCAAAAGACGGTCGATATTTGCCGCGCGCAAGAACAAGGCAAAGAGCACTTTCGTGAGATAAGTGAAGCTACGGGCGCCATCGAAGGCACCATAGTAAACGCGGTAGCAACAAGAAAAAACATTTGCTACAAATGCGGGGGTAAAATGCACCGCAGTGACACGTGCCCTGCAAAAGGAAAAACATGCCGTAAGTGCGGAAGGCTGAACCATTTCGCTCGAGCATGCAAGTCATCCAACTTTCCGCGCAGTGCCAACCAACAAATGCGAGGGTTACGAACCGAAGACGACGAATTTTTTTTGCAAACGTTGACTATCGGTGCGATAACCACCGATCACTGGAGCGCAACGGTCGACATCGAGGGCCATCCCATCATGTGCAAGCTAGACACAGGCGCCAATTGTTGTGTCATTTCAAGAAGCGACGTTGCAAAGCTGCCAAAAAAGCCTCAACAAGCCTGCAATGTCAAGCTCACAGCATTTTTTGGCCACACAACAGCCGCGCATGCGAAAGTCCAATTGATACTTTCAGCAAATGACAGAACCAAGGAACAAACGTTTTTTATTGTCGAACAAGACGTCCCTGCCACTTTGAGTGGCGCAGCAGCTGAAAGTCTCGGCTTCATATACCGTATGCAACACATACAGCATGAACTGTACCCTCCAGCGCAGCCTTTTGCAGACGTCTTCGAGGGACTCGGGCAGCTAAAAGATTTCGAGTACGACATGAAGCTCAAGCCACACTCTGTGGGCGTCGTCGTTCCAGCAAGAAGAGTTCCTGTTGCTCTTCAGGACAAAGTCACGGCTGAGCTACAGCGTATGGAAGCACAAGGCGTCATAACAAAGGTAACCGAGCCTACGGAGTGGTCTAGCCATATGGTTACAGTTGTTAAGAAGGACAAGGTTAGAATTTGCTTGGACCCTACGGCGCTTAATAAAGTGCTGCTGCGCGAACATTACCCAATGCCAACCCTAGAAGACGCAGCCTCGCAACTGTCCGGTGCTAAGTACTTCTCAACACTCGACGCAGCATCAGGATTTTGGCAAATTAAACTCTCTGAATCAAGCTCTAAACTATGTAAGATGAGCACGCCGTATGGGCGATATCGGTTTCTTCGAATGCCCTTCGGCATTGCGTCAGCTCCAGAAATATTCCAAGCAGCTAAGCATCGCTTGCTGGAAGGCTTACCGTGCGTAGCCGTGGTAATGGATGACATACTACTTTGGGGCCGCACGAAGAACGAGCATGACCACCACCTGTCGCTTTTGTTGGCACGCTGTCTCGAAAACAACCTCAAGCTAAACCTCAAGAAATGCACCTTTTTGCAGCCCGAAGTCCGCTACCTAGGGCACATCCTTAGCACAGAAGGCCTCCGCCTAGACCCTGGTCGAGTGAACGACATACTGGAAATGAAAGAGCCAAAGAACAGTAAGGAACTCCAAGTCTTTCTAGGCATGATGAATTATGTGCAACGTTTCATTCCCAACATGTCCGTCGTGACTGCACCACTGAGAACATTGCTGCGCAAGGACATTGCCTGGGTTTGGACCGAGGCTCAGCAACGAAGCTATGAAATGTTGCGTGAGAGCTTAGTTAACACACCAATCCTTTCCTTTTTCGATGCAACTAAGCCGGTCACCCTTTCCGTCGACGCGAGCCAAATGGGAGTTGGTGCAGTGCTTATTCAAGATGGCCGCCCCGTCGCTTTCTCGTCACGGTCACTAACAGAGGCGCAGCAACGCTACGCACAAATTGAGAAAGAAACATTGGCGATAGTGCATGGCTGCATCAAGTTTCATGATTACATCTTCGGCCAGGAAAGCGTAACAGTCGAAACTGATCACCGCCCCTTGGTGCCTATATTTAGCAAACCACTATATCAGTGTCCACTTCGCCTGCAGCGCATGCGTTTGACTTTGCAGCGATATCCTATAAAGCTGACCTACAAGCCAGGGAAAGAACTGTTTTTGGCTGACGCCTTATCTAGATTCCCTAGCAAGAAACTCTTGCGAGAAGAAACTGAGCAATTTCAAGTAAATGTGCTTGATTACATTTCAGCTTCGCAACAGCGCCTGAGGGATCTTCTTGCGGCCACCAATGAAGATCCTGCTCTCGTCAAGCTTCGAGGTTACGCCGAAACAAGCTGGCCAGAAAGAAGCGAGGTACCCGAAAATGTGCGTCCGTACTGGTCCTACAAAGAAGAGCTGCATGCGCAAGACGGCCTTGTATTTCGCAGCAACAAGGTAGTCATACCATCTTCAAAAAAGCGAGAAATTTTGCTGCTGCTTCACGCTGCGCACCCGGGAGCGGAAAAAATGAAGGCACGGGCAAGAGACGTTATGTACTGGCCAAATATGTCGCATGACATAGAGCAGTTTTGTCAAAATTGCGCTGTCTGCCAGAAATACCAGCCGCGAAACACAAAAATGCCTCTTTTCTGCCACGACATCCCAAAGCTGCCCTGGGAATTCGTTGGCATGGACCTGTTCTTCCATGAGGGCCGCGAATTTGCTGTAATTGTGGACTTCTATTCTTTCTTTTTTGAGATCCGGGAACTCCGTCAGAGCACTGCTAGCGCTCTGACGTCATGGTGCGCAGAGCTGTTTTCCACACATGGCTTACCGCTTAAGCTCTGCAGTGATAACGGACCACCGTTCACCAGCGCGTTTTTCAAAGATTTCCTGCTGAAGCTAGGCGTTGCCCATGTTACGTCAAGTCCATATCATCCCCGCTCTAATGGTATGACGGAAAGAGCAGTACAAGAGGCCAAGAAGCTTCTAAAGAAATGTTCACGTAACCGAGTTGACTTTCATATGGCGTTGCTCGAATGGCGCAACACCCCCAGAGATGATATTCTAAAGTCACCTGTGCAGAGACTCATGGGACGGCAAACGAGGACCTTGCTGCCTGTGCCCACCAGCCACCTAGTACCAGAGGCAGTATCAAGCAAAGCCGTTCACAGCCGGCTCCAGGAGATCCGTCAACGCCAGAAGGTATATTATAACCGCGGAACCAGGCACCTACCACCCCTCTCTCCAGGCCAGCCAGTCACTACATACGACACCCTCCAGCGAACCTGGTCGCCTGCTATTCTTTTGAGGCCAGCCAACACGCCCCGTTCAGCGATCCTGAGAACGGATGATGGTCGAGAAATCAGGCGCACAAGAGAACACCTGCGGGGCTTTCCGACCCATCGTGAAGATAGTCCAGCAACGGCTCCCGGAGAGGGTTCAAGAGAAGACCACTCTTCCCAAGAGCTACGCAGAAGCACGAGGACTCGCCACAAGTCCTGTCGATACCCGCAACCTGAAAGGCATAATTAATTTGTCTCCCAGTAAAGGGGAGATGTAGCACGGCTGAATCTGCAGTCGTCACGGCGCACCAGTAATCCCGTGATCTGTTACGTCACGTTGGCTTCTGTATATATGAACTTGCCCAACCGCAATAAACTTGTTGTTCGCCCAACTGCTGGCCTGTCTACATGGTGGCAGCGGTGGGATATAGGCACCAAGGGGCGGTGATCAGTTTCGACTGTTACGCTTTCCTGGCCGAAGATGTAATCATGAAACTTGATGCAGCCATGCACTATCGCCAATGTTTCTTTCTCAATTTGTGCGTAGCGTTGCTGCGCCTCTGTTAGTGACCGTGACGAGAAAGCGACGGGGCCGAAGGGCATTCGAAGAAACCGATATCGCCCATACGGCGTGCTCATCGTACATAGTTTAGAGCTTGATTCAGAGAGTTTAATTTGCCAAAATCCTGATGCTGCGTCGAGTGTTGAGAAGTACTTAGCACCGGACAGTTGCGAGGCTGCGTCTTCTAGGGTTGGCATTGGGTAATGTTCGCGCAGCAGCACTTTATTAAGCGCCGTAGGGTCCAAGCAAATTCTAACCTTGTCCTTCTTAACAACTGTAACCATATGGCTAGACCACTCCGTAGGCTCGGTTACCTTTGTTATGACGCCTTGTGCTTCCATACGCTGTAGCTCAGCCGTGACTTTGTCCTGAAGAGCAACAGGAACTCTTCTTGCTGGAACGACGACGCCCACAGAGTGTGGCTTGAGCTTCATGTCGTACTCGAAATCTTTTAGCTGCCCGAGTCCCTCGAAGACATCTGCAAAAGGCTGCGCTGGAGGGTACAGTTCATGCTGTATGTGTTGCATACGGTATATGAAGCCGAGACTTTCAGCTGCTGCGCCACTCAAAATGGCAGGGACGTCTTGTTCGACAATAAAAAACGTTTGTTCCTTGGTTCTGTCATTTGCTGAAAGTATCAATTGGACTTTCGCATGCGCGGCTGTTGTGTGGCCAAAAAATGCTGTGAGCTTGACATTGCAGGCTTGTTGAGGCTTTTTGGCAGCTTTGCAACGTCGCTTCTTGAAATGACACAACAATTGGCGCCTGTGTCTAGCTTGCACATGATGGGATGGCCCTCGATGTCGACCGTTGCGCTCCAGTGATCGGTGGTTATCGCACCGATAGTCAACGTTTGCAAAAAAAATTCGTCGTCTTCGGTTCGTAACCCTCGCATTTGTTGGTTGGCACTGCGCGGAAAGTTGGACGACTTGCATGCTCGAGCGAAATGGTTCAGCCTTCCGCACTTACGGCATGTTTTTCCTTTTGCAGGGCACGTGTCACTGCGGTGCATTTTACCCCCGCATTTGTAGCAAATGTTTTTTCTTGTTGCTACCGCGTTTACTATGGTGCCTTCGATGGCGCCCGTGGCTTCACTTATCTCACGAAAGTGCTCTTTGCCTTGTTCTTGCGCGCGGCAAATATCGACCGTCTTTTGGTACGTCGGGTTTTCCGCGATCAGTCTTTGCTGTAGGCTCTTATCCTGAGTGCCCAAAATAATTCTGCTACGCAACATGCGGTCTTCAAGTTCCCCAAATTCACAGTTCTTCGCTAACACACGCAGTTCTGTTAGCCATTCGTTAAACGTCTCGCCTTCTTTTTGGTTCCTTGAACCAAAACGAAATTCTTGGAATGTTAAGTTCGTTGCAGGCTTGTAATGCTCCTCAAATTTCTTAATCAGAACTTCAACGTCATTCCTGTCTTCCGCATCCTCGAACTTGAAGGTACTGTACGACTTCCTAGCCTCTTCGCCTATGGTAACTAGCAACGTGGCTGCTTGAACGTCTTTTGGCTGCTTGTTCAATTGCGTAGCAGTGGAAAACAGCAGAAACTCACTTTTCCAAGTTTTCCAGGCAATCCAACGGTCGTGCGATGCATCCATAGACTTCGGGGGCGGTAGTAGAGCGGACGCCATCGACATATCGGCTGGGTTCCGCTGCCACCATGTAGACAGGCCAGCAGTTGGGCGAACAACAAGTTTATTGCGGTTGGGCAAGTTCAAATATACAGAAGCCAACGTGACGTAACAGATCACGGGATTACTGGTGCGCCGTGACGACTGCAGATTCAGCCGTGCTACACCCGCATACAGCTCAATGACAACGCATCAATAAAGTGGCACCTTGTGGGCTGCAACGCGCGCAAAATGTGGCGCTCGCCCTCTTGTTTTTGTGAGCGCTAGCACGCACGCATGCAGCGAACAACCACAAACGGAGTGATCAACGTACACGACGCGTGCGTGTATTGTTCACGGAAAGGCTGCCGCGTACGTGCTGCAGCAATACATTCGGCGACTGCACAACATAGCAGCACGATACATGTGCAGTCGTAAACAGCACATTCTTGCCATCGGCCATACCATGCTGAATACGCCGGTTCTCGTCCGATCCCCGAAGCGAAGCAGCATTGGGCTCGGTCAGTACTTGGGAGGGAGACCCCCTGGGAACAATGAGTGCTGATGGCACCGTTCTTTTTGCTTTTTTATTGCGTGCTTCTGTGACGTCTTGTTTTTTTTTTTCATTTGCACAACGTGTGGGTGGTTGCATTTACTGTAACTTACGTTCAACTGGAGCCTGCTGGTAGAGCCAACGCCGAAGTGTAACACCAACAATATTCAGGCCACTACACGATATTGTACGCAGAATGATGACGGTGGTAAGCGGTATACGTAATGATGCAAAATTTAGTCGCACAAGCTTCCTACCGCTTACTTATAACACCCGCATACAGCTCAATGACAACGCATCAATAAAGTGGCACCTCGTGGGCTGCAACGCGCGCAAAATGTGGCGCTCGCCCTCTTGTTTTTGTGAGCACTAGCACGCACGCACGCAGCGAACAACCACAAACGAAGTGATCAACGTACAAGACGCGTGCGTGTATTGTTCACGGAAAGACTGCCGTGTACGTGCTGTAGCAATACATTCGGCGACTGCACAACATAGCTGCACGATACAGGTGCAGTCGTAAACACCACATTCTCGCCATCGGCCATACCATGCTGAATACGCCGGTTCTCGTCCGATCCCCGAAGCCAAGCAGCATTGGGCTCGGTCAGTATTTGGGAGGGAGACCACCTGGGAACAACGAGTGCTGATGGGACCGTTCTTTTTGCTTTTTTATTGCGTGCTTCTGTGACGTCTTGTTTTTTTTTTTTGCACAACGTGTGGATGGTTGCATTTACTGTAACTTACGTTCAACTCGAGCCTGCTGGTAGAGCCAACGCCGAAGTGTAACACCAACAATATTCAGGCCACTACACGATATTGTACGCGGAATGATGACGGTGGTAAGCGGTATACGTAATGATGCGAAATTTAGTCGCACAAGCTTCTAACCGCTTTCCTATCACACCCGCATACAGCTCAATGACAACGCATCAATAAAGTGGCACCTTGTGGGCTGCAACGCGCGCAAAATGTGGCGCTCGCCCTCTTGTTTTTGTGAGCACTAGCACGCACGCATGCAGCGAACAACCACAAAAGGAGTGATCAACGTACACGACGCGTGCGTGTATTGTTCACGGAAAGACTGCCGCGTACGTGCTGTAGCAATACATTCGGCGACTGCACAACATAGCAGCACGATACAGGTGCAGTCGTAAACAGCACATTCTCGCCATCTGCCATACCATGCTGAATACGCCGGTTCTCGTCCGATTCCCGAAGCTAAGCAGCATTAGGCTCGGTCAGAACTTGGGAGGGAGACCACCTTGGAACACCGAATGCTGATGGCACCGTTCTTTTTGTTTTTTTATTGCTTGCTTCTTTGACGTCTTGTTTTTTTTTTCATTTGCATAACGTGTGGGTGGTTGCATTTACTGTAACTTACGTTCAACTGGAGCCTGCTGGTAGAGCCAACGCCGAAGTGTAACACCAACAATATTCAGGCCACTACACGATATTGTACGCGGAATGATGACGGTGGTAAGCGGTATACGTAATGATGCGAAATTTAGTCGCACAAGCTTCTAACCGCTTTCCTATCACACCCGCATACAGCTCAATGACAACGCATCAATAAAGTGGCACCTTGTGGGCTGCAACGCGAGCAAAATGTGGCGCTCGCCCTCTTGTTTTTGTGAGCGCTAGCACGCACGCATGCAGCGAACAACCACAAACGGAGTGATCAACGTACACGACGCGTGCGTGTATTGTTCACGGAAAGGCTGCCGCGTACGTGCTGTAGCAATACATTCGGCGACTGCACAACATAGCAGCACGATACATGTGCAGTCGTAAACAGCACATTCTTGCCATCGGCCATACCATGCTGAATACGCCGGTTCTCGTCCGATCCCCGAAGCTACGCAGCGTTGGGTTCTGTCAGTACTTGGGAGGGAGACCACCTGGGCACACCGAGTGCTGATGGCACCGTTCTTTTTGCTTTTTTATTGCGTGCTTCTGTGACGTCTTGTTTTTTTTTTTCATTTGCACAACGTGTGGGTGGTTGCATTTACTGTAACTTACGTTCAACTGGAGCCTGCTGGTAGAGCCAACGCCGAAGTGTAACACCAACAATATTCAGGCCACTACACGATATTGTACGCAGAATGATGACGGTGGTAAGCGGTATACGTAATGATGCAAAATTTAGTCGCACAAGCTTCCTACCGCTTACTTATCACACCCGCATACAGCTCAATGACAACGCACCAATAAAGTGGCACCTTGTGGGCTGCAACGCGCGCAAAATGTGGCGCTCGCCCTCTTGTTTTTGTGAGCGCTAGCACGCACGCATGCAGCGAACAACCACAAACGGAGTGATCAACGTACACGACGCGTGCGTGTATTGTTCACGGAAAGGCTGCCGCGTACGTGCTGTAGCAATACATTCGGCGACTGCACAACATAGCAGCACGATACATGTGCAGTCGTAAACAGCACATTCTTGCCATCGGCCATACCATGCTGAATACGCCGGTTCTGCTCTCAGGCCACTACACGATATTGTACGCGGAATGATGACGGTGGTAAGCGGTATACGTAATGATGCGAAATTTAGTCGCACAAGCTTCTAACCGCTTTCCTATCACACCCGCATACAGCTCAATGACAACGCATCAATAAAGTGGCACCTTGTGGGCTGCAACGCGAGCAAAATGTGGCGCTCGCCCTCTTGTTTTTGTGAGCGCTAGCACGCACGCATGCAGCGAACAACCACAAACGGAGTGATCAACGTACACGACGCGTGCGTGTATTGTTCACGGAAAGGCTGCCGCGTACGTGCTGTAGCAATACATTCGGCGACTGCACAACATAGCAGCACGATACATGTGCAGTCGTAAACAGCACATTCTTGCCATCGGCCATACCATGCTGAATACGCCGGTTCTCGTCCGATCCCCGAAGCTACGCAGCGTTGGGTTCTGTCAGTACTTGGGAGGGAGACCACCTGGGCACACCGAGTGCTGATGGCACCGTTCTTCTTGCTTTTTTATTGCGTGCTTCTGTGACGTCTTGTTTTTTTTTTTCATTTGCACAACGTGTGGGTGGTTGCATTTACTGTAACTTACGTTCAACTGGAGCCTGCTGGTAGAGCCAACGCCGAAGTGTAACACCAACAATATTCAGGCCACTACACGATATTGTACGCAGAATGATGACGGTGGTAAGCGGTATACGTAATGATGCAAAATTTTGTCGCACAAGCTTCCTACCGCTTACTTATCACACCCGCATACAGCTCAATGACAACGCACCAATAAAGTGGCACCTTGTGGGCTGCAACGCGCGCAAAATGTGGCGCTCGCCCTCTTGTTTTTGTGAGCGCTAGCACGCACGCATGCAGCGAACAACCACAAACGGAGTGATCAACGTACACGACGCGTGCGTGTATTGTTCACGGAAAGGCTGCCGCGTACGTGCTGTAGCAATACATTCGGCGACTGCACAACATAGCAGCACGATACATGTGCAGTCGTAAACAGCACATTCTTGCCATCGGCCATACCATGCTGAATACGCCGGTTCTCGTCCGATCCCCGAAGCTACGCAGCGTTGGGTTCTGTCAGTACTTGGGAGGGAGACCACCTGGGAACACCGAGTGCTGATGGCACCGTTCTTTTTGCTTTTTTATTGTGTGCTTCTGTGACGTCTTGTTTTTTTTAATTTGCACAACGTGTGGGTGGTTGCATTTACTGTAACTTACGTTCAACTGGAGCCTGCTGGTAGAGCCAACGCCGAAGTGTAACACCAACAATATTCAGGCCACTACACGATATTTTACGCAGAATGATGACGGTGGTAAGCGGTATACGTAATGATGCAAAATTTAGTCGCACAAGCTTCTAACCGCTCACTTATCACACCCGCATACAGCTCAATGACAACGCATCAATAAAGTGGCACCTTGTGGGCTGCAACGTGCGCAAAATGTGGCGCTCACCCTCTTGTTTTTGTGAGCACTAGCACGCACGCATGCAGCGAACAAACACAAACGGAGTGATCAACGTACACGACGCGTGCGTGTATTGTTCACGGAAAGACTGCCGCGTACGTGCTGTATGCTGTAGCAATACATTCGGCGACTGCAAAACATAGCAGCACGATACAGGTGCAGTCGTAAACAGCACATTCTCGCCATCGGCCATACCATGCTGAATACGCCGGTTCTCGTCCGATCCCCGAAGCTAAGCAGCATTGGGCTCGGTCAGTACTTGGGAGGGAGACCACCTGGGAACACCGAGTGCTGATGGCACCGTTCTTTTTGCTTTTTTATTGCGTGCTTCTGTGACGTCTTCTTTTTGTTTTGTTTTTTTTCATTTGCACTACATGTGGGTGGTTGCATTTACTGTAACTTACGTTCAACTGGAGCCTGCTGGTAGAGCCAACGCCGAAGTGTAACACCAACAATATTCAGGCCACTATACGATATTGTACGCAGAATGATGACGGTGGTAAGCGGTATACGTAATGATGCAAAATTTAGTCGCACAAGCTTCCTACCGCTTACTTATCACACCCGCATACAGCTCAATGACAACGCATCAATAAAGTGGCACCTTGTGGGTTGCAACGCGCGCAAAATGTGGCGCTCGCCCTCTTGTTTTTGTGAGCACTAGCACGCACGCACGCAGCGAACAACCACAAACGAAGTGATCAACGTACAAGACGCGTGCGTGTATTGTTCACGGAAAGACTGCCGCGTACGTGCTGTAGCAATACATTCGGCGACTGCACAACATAGCAGCACGATACAGGTGCAGTCGTAAACAGCACATTCTTGCCATCGGCCATACTATGCTGAATACGCCGGTTCTCGTCCGATCCCCGAAGCTAAGCATCATTGGGCTCGGTCAGTACTTGGGAGGGAGACCACCTGGGAACACCGAGTGCTGATGGCACCGTTCTTTTTGCTTTTTTATTGCGTGCTTCTGTGACGTCTTGTTCTTTTTCATTTGCACAACGTGTGGGTTGTTGCATTTACTGTAACTTACGTTCAACTGGAGCCTGCTGGTAGAGCCAACGCCGAAGTGTAACACCAACAATATTCAGGCCACTACACGATATTGTACGCGGAATGATGACGGTGGTAAGCGGTATACGTAATGATGCAAAATTTAGTCGCACAAGCTTCTAACCGCTCACTTATCACACCCGCATACAGCTCAATGACAACGCATCAATAAAGTGGCACCTTGTGGGCTGCAACGCGCGAAATGTGGCGCTCGGCATCTTGTTTTTGTGAGCACTAGCACGCACGCATGCAGCGAACAACCACAAACGGAGTGATCAACGTACACGACGCGTGCGTGTATTGTTCACGGAGAGACTGCCGCGTACGTGCTGTAGCAATACATTCGGCGACTGCACAACATAGCAGCACGATACAGGTGCAGTCGTAAACAGCACATTCTCGCCATCGGCCATACCATGCTGAATACGCCGGTTCTCGTCCGATTCCCGAAGCTAAGCAGCATTAGGCTCGGTCAGTACTTGGGAGGGAGACCACCTGGGAACACCGAATGCTGATGGCACCGTTCTTTTTGCTTTTTTATTACTTGCTTCTGTGACGTCTTGTTTTTTTTTTCATTTGCACAACGTGTAAGTGGTTGCATTTACTGTAACTTACGTTCAACTGGAGCCTGCTGGTAGAGCCAACGCCGAATTGTAAAACCAACAATATTCAGGCCACTACACGATATTGTACGCGGAATGATGACGGTGGTAAGCGGTATACGTAATGATGCAAAATTGTGTCGCACAAGCTTCTAACCGCTTACTTATCACACCCGCATACAGCTCAATGACAACGCATCAATAATGTGGCACCTTGTGGACTGCAACGCGCGCAAAATGTGGCACTCGCCCCCTTGTTTTTGTGAGCACTAGCACGCACGCACGCAGCGAACAACCACAAACGGAGTGATCAACGTACACGACGCGTGCGTGTATTGTTCACGGAAAGACTGCCGCGTACGTGCTGTAGCAATACATTCGGCGACTGCACAACATAGCAGCACGATACAGGAGCAGTCGTAAACACTACATTCTCGCCATCGGCCATACCATGCTGAATACGCCGGTTCTCGTCCGATCCCCGAAGCTAAGCCGCATTGGGCTCGGTCAGTACTTGGGATGGAGACCACCTAGGAACACCGGGTGCTGATGGCACCGTTCTTTTTCCTTTTTTACTACGTGCTTCTGTGACGTCTTGTTTTTTTCATTTGCACAACGTGTGGGTGGTTGCATTTACTGTAACTTACGTTCAACTGGAGCCTGCTGGTAGAGCCAACGCCGAAGTGTAACACCAACAATATTCAGGCCACTACACGATATTGTACGCGGAATGATGACGGTGGTAAGCGGTATACGTAATGATGCAAAATTTAGTCGCACAAGCTTCTAACCGCTTACTTATCACACCCGCATACAGCTCAATGACAACGCATCAATAAAGTGGCACCTTGTGGGCTGCAACGCCCGCAAAATGTGGCGCTCGCCCTCTTGTTTTTGTGAGCACTAGCACGCACGCATGCAGCGAACAACCACAAACGTAGTGATCAACGTACACGACGCGTGCGTGTATTGTTCACGGAAAGACTGCCGCGTACGTGCTGTAGCAATACATTCGGCGACTGCACAACATAGCAGCACGATACAGGTGCAGTCGTAAACAGCACATTCTTGCCATCGGCCATACTATGCTGAATACGCCGGTTCTCGTCCGATCCCCGAAGCTAAGCAGCATTGGGCTCGGTCAGTACTTGGGAGGGAGACCACCTGGGAACACCGAGTGCTGATGGCACCGTTCGTTCTGGTTTTTTATTGCGTGCTCCTGTGACGTCTTGTTTTTTTTTTTCATTTGCACAACGTGTGGGTGGTTGCATTTACTGTAACTTACGTTTAACTGGAGCCTGCTGGTAGAGCCAACGCCGAAGTGTAACACCAACAATATTCAGGCCACTACACGATATTGTACGCGGAATGATAACGGTGGTAAGCGGTATACGTAATGATGCAAAATTTAGTCGCACAAGCTTCTAACCGCTTACTTATCACACCCGCATACAGCTAAATGACAACGCATCAATAAAGTGGCACCTTGTGGGCTGCAACGCCCGCAAAATGTGGCGCTCGCCCTCTTGTTTTTGTGAGCACTAGCACGCACGCATGCAGCGAACAACCACAAACGTAGTGATCAACGTACACGACGCGTGCGTGTATTGTTCACGGAAAGACTGCCGCGTACGTGCTGTAGCAATACATTCGGCGACTGCACAACATAGCAGCACGATACACGTGCAGTCGTAAACAGCACATTCTCGCCATCGGCCATACCATGCTGAATACGCCGGTTCTCGTCCGATCCCCGAAGCTAAGCAGCATTGGGCTCGGTCAGTACTTGGGAGGGAGACCACCAGGGAACACCGGGTGCTGATGGCACCGTTCTTTTTGCTTTTTTATTGCGTGCTTCTGTGACGTCTTGTTTTTTTTTCATTTGTACAACGTGTGGGTGGTTGCATTTACTGTAACTTACGTTTAACTGGAGCCTGCTGGTAGAGCCAACGCCGAAGTGTAACACCAACAATATTCAGGCCACTACACGATATTGTACGCGGAATGATAACGGTGGTAAGCGGTATACGTAATGATGCAAAATTTAGTCGCACAAGCTTCTAACCGCTTACTTATCACACCCGCATACAGCTCAATGACAACGCATCAATAAAGTGGCACCTTGTGGGCTGCAACGCCCGCAAAATGTGGCGCTCGCCCTCTTGTTTTTGTGAGCACTAGCACGCACGCATGCAGCGAACAACCACAAACGTAGTGATCAACGTACACGACGCGTGCGTGTATTGTTCACGGAAAGACTGCCGCGTACGTGCTGTAGCAATACATTCGGCGACTGCACAACATAGCAGCACGATACAGGTGCAGTCGTAAAGAGCACATTCTCGCCATCGGCCATACCATGCTGAATACACCGGTTCTCGTCCGATCCCCGAAGCTAAGCAGCATTGGGCTCGGTCGGTACTTGGGAGGGAGACCACCTGGGAACACCGAGTGCTGATGGCACCGTTCTTTTTGCTTTTTTATTGCGTGCTTCTGTGACGTCTTGTTTTTTTTTTCATTTGTACAACGTGTGGGTGGTTGCATTTACTGTAACTTACGTTCAACTGGAGCCTCCTGGTAGAGCCAACGCCGAAGTGTAACACCAACAATATTCAGGCCACTACACGATATTGTACGCGGAATGATAACGGTGGTAAGCGGTATACGTAATGATGCAAAATTTAGTCGCACAAGCTTCTAACCGCTTACTTATCACACCCGCATACAGCTCAATGACAACGCATCAATAAAGTGGCACCTTGTGGGCTGCAACGCCCGCAAAATGTGGCGCTCGCCCTCTTGTTTTTGTGAGCACTAGCACGCCCGCATGCAGCGAACAACCACAAACGTAGTGATCAACGTACACGACGCGTGCGTGTATTGTTCACGGAAAGACTGCCGCGTACGTGCTGTAGCAATACATTCGGCGACTGCACAACATAGCAGCACGATACAGGTGCAGTCGTAAACAGCACATTCTCGCCATCGGCCATACCATGCTGAATACGCCGGTTCTCGTCCGATCCCCGAAGCTAAGCAGCATTGCGCTCGGTCAGTACTTGGGAGGGAGACCACCTGGGAACACCGAGTGCTGATGGCACCGTTCTTTTTGCTTTTTTATTGCGTGCTTCTGTGACGTCTTGTTTTTTTTTCATTTGTACAACGTGTGGGTGGTTGCATTTACTGTAACTTACGTTCAACTGGAGCCTGCTGGTAGAGCCAACGCCGAAGTGTAACACCAACAATATTCAGGCCACTACACGATATTGTACGCGGAATGATGACGGTGGTAAGCGGTATACGTAATGATGCAAAATTTAGTCGCACAAGCTTCTAACCGCTTACTTATCACACCCGCATACAGCTCAATGACAACGCATCAATAAAGTGGCACCTTGTGGGCTGCAACGCCCGCAAAATGTGGCGCTCGCCCTCCTGTTTTTGTGAGCACTAGCACGCACGCATGCAGCGAACAACCACAAACGTAGTGATCAACGTACACGACGCGTGCGTGTATTGTTCACGGAAAGACTGCCGCGTACGTGCTGTAGCAATACATTCGGCGACTGCACAACATAGCAGCACGATACACGTGCAGTCGTAAACAGCACATTCTCGCCATCGGCCATACAATGCTGAATACGCCGGTTCTCGTCCGATCCCCGAAGCTAAGCAGCATTGGGCTCGGTCAGTACTTGGGAGGGAGACCACCAGGGAACACCGGGTGCTGATGGCACCGTTCTTTTTGCTTTTTTATTGCGTGCTTCTGTGACGTCTTTTTTTTTTTCATTTGTACTACGTGTGGGTGGTTGCATTTACTGTAACTTACGTTTAACTGGAGCCTGCTGGTAGAGCCAACGCCGAAGTGTAACACCAACAATATTCAGGCCACTACACGATATTGTACGCGGAATGATAACGGTGGTAAGCGGTATACGTAATGATGCAAAATTCAGTCGCACAAGCTTCTAACCGCTTACTTATCACACCCGCATACAGCTCAATGACAACGCATCAATAAAGTGGCACCTTGTGGGCTGCAACGCGCGCAAAATGTGGCGCTCGCCCTCTTGTTTTTGTGAGCGCTAGCACGCACGCATGCAGCGAACAACCACAAACGGAGTGATCAACGTACACGACGCCTGCGTGTGTTGTTCACGGAAAGACTGCCGCGTACGTGCTGTAGCAATACATTCGGCGACTGCACAACATAGCAGCACGATACAGATGCAGTCGTAAACAGCACATTCTCGCCATCGGCCATACCATGCTGAATACGCCGGTTCTCGTCCGATCCCCGAAGCTAAGCAGCATTGGGCTCGGTCAGTACTTGGGAGGGAGACCACCTGGGAAACCCGGGTGCTGATGGCACCGTTCTTTTTGCTTTTTTATTGCGTGCTTCTGTGACGTCTTGTTTTTTTTTCATTTGCACAACGTGTGGGTGGTTGCATTTACTGTAACTTGCGTTCAACTGGAGCCTGCTGGTAGAGCCAACGCCGAAGTGTAACACCAACAATATTCAGGCCACTACACGATATTGTACGCGGAATGATGACGGTGGTAAGCGGTATACGTAATGATGCAAAATTTAGTCGCACAAGCTTCTAACCGCTTACTTATCACACCCGCATACAGCTCAATGACAACGCATCAATAAAGTGGCACCTTGTGGGCTGCAACGCCCGCAAAATGTGGCGCTCGCCCTCTTGTTTTTGTGAGCACTAGCACGCACGCATGCAGCGAACAACCACAAACGTAGTGATCAACGTACACGACGCGTGCGTGTATTGTTCACGGAAAGACTGCCGCGTACGTGCTGTAGCAATACATTCGGCGACTGCACAACATAGCAGCACGATACAGATGCAGTCGTAAACAGCACATTCTCGCCATCGGCCATACCATGCTGAATACGCCGGTTCTCGTCCGATCCCCGAAGCTAAGCAGCATTGGGCTCGGTCAGTACTTGGGAGGGAGACCACCTGGGAAACCCGGGTGCTGATGGCACCGTTCTTTTTGCTTTTTTATTGCGTGCTTCTGTGACGTCTTGTTTTTTTTTTCATTTGTACAACGTGTGGGTGGTTGCATTTACTGTAACTTACGTTCAACTGGAGCCTGCTGGTAGAGCCAACGCCGAAGTGTAACACCACCAATATTCAGGCCACTACACGATATTGTACGCGGAATGATGACGGTGGTAAGCGGTATACGTAATGATGCAAAATTTAGTCGCACAAGCTTCTAACCGCTTACTTGTCACACCCGCATACAGCTCAATGACAACGCATCAATAAAGTGGCACCTTGTGGGCTGCAACGCGCGCAAAATGTGGCGCTCGCCCTCTTGTTTTTGTGAGCGCTAGCACGCACGCATGCAGCGAACAACCACAAACGGAGTGATCAACGTACACGACGCGTGCGTGTATTGTTCACGGAAAGACTGCCGCGTACGTGCTGTAGCAATACATTCGGCGACTGCACAACATAGCAGCACGATACAGGTGCAGTCGTAAAGAGCACATTCTCGCCATCGGCCATACCATGCTGAATACGCCGGTTCTCGTCCGATCCCCGAAGCTAAGCAGCATTGGGCTCGGTCAGTACTTGGGAGGGAGACCACCTGGGAACACCGAGTGCTGATGGCACCGTTCTTTTTGCTTTTTTATTGCGTGCTTCTGTGACGTCTTGTTTTTTTTTCATTTGTACTACGTGTGGGTGGTTGCATTTACTGTAACTTACGTTTAACTGGAGCCTGCTGGTAGAGCCAACGCCGAAGTGTAACACCAACAATATTCAGGCCACTACACGATATTGTACGCGGAATGATAACGGTGGTAAGCGGTATACGTAATGATGCAAAATTTAGTCGCACAAGCTTCTAACCGCTTACTTATCACACCCGCATACAGCTCAATGACAACGCATCAATAAAGTGGCACCTTGTGGGCTGCAACGCGCGCAAAATGTGGCGCTCGCCCTCTTGTTTTTGTGAGCGCTAGCACGCACGCATGCAGCGAACAACCACAAACGGAGTGATCAACGTACACGACGCCTGCGTGTGTTGTTCACGGAAAGACTGCCGCGTACGTGCTGTAGCAATACATTCGGCGACTGCACAACATAGCAGCACGATACAGGAGCAGTCGTAAACAGCACATTCGTGCCATCGGCCATACCATGCTGATTACGCCGGTTCTCGTCCGATCCCCGAAGCTAAGCAGCATTGGGCTCGGTCAGTACTTGGGAGGGAGACCACCTGGGAACACAGAGTGCTGATGGCACCGTTCTTTTTGCTTTTTTATTGCGTGCTTCTGTGACGTCTTGTTTTTTTTTTCATTTGCACAACGTGTGGGTGGTTGCATTTACTGTAACTTGCGTTCAACTGGAGCCTGCTGGTAGAGCCAACGCCGAAGTGTAACACCAACAATATTCAGGCCACTACACGATATTGTACGCGGAATGATGACGGTGGTAAGCGGTATACGTAATGATGCAAAATTTAGTCGCACAAGCTTCTAACCGCTTACTTATCACACCCGCATACAGCTCAATGACAACGCATCAATAAAGTGGCACCTTGTGGGCTGCAACGCGCGCAAAATGTGGCGCTCGCCCTCTTGTTTTTGTGAGCGCTAGCACGCACGCATGCAGCGAACAACCACAAACGGAGTGATCAACGTACACGACGCGTGCGTGTGTTGTTCACGGAAAGACTGCCGCGTACGTGCTGTAGCAATACATTCGGCGACTGCACAACATAGCAGCACGATACAGGAGCAGTCGTAAACAGCACATTCTTGCCATCGGCGATACCATGCTGAATACGCCGGTTCTCGTCCGATCCCCGAAGCTAAGCAGCATTGGGCTCGGTCAGTACTTGGGAGGGAGACCACCTGGGAACACCGAGTGCTGATGGCAACGTTCGTTCTGGTTTTTTATTGCGTGCTCCTGTGACGTCTTGTTTTTTTTTCATTTGCACAACGTGTGGGTGGTTGCATTCACTGTAACTTACGTTCAACAGGAGCCTGCTGGTAGAGCCAACGCCGAAGTGTAACACCAACAATATTCAGGCCACTACACGATATTGTACGCGGAATGATAACGGTGGTAAGCGGTATACGTAATGTTGCAAAATTTAGTCGCACAAGCTTCTAACCGCTTACTTATCACACCCGCATACAGCTCAATGACAACGCATCAATAAAGTGGCACCTTGTGGGCTGCAACGCGCGCAAAATGTGGCGCTCGCCCTCTTGTTTTTGTGAGCACTAGCACGCACGCTTGCAGCGAACAACCACAAACAGAGTGATCAACGTACACGACGCGTACGTGTATTGTTCACGGAAAGACTGCCGCGTACGTGCTGTAGCAATACATTCGGCGACTGCACAACATAGCAGCACGATACAGGTGCAGTCGTAAACAGCACATTCTTGCCATCGGCGATACCATGCTGAATACGCCAGTTCTCGTCCGATCCCCGAAGCTAAGCAGCATTGGGCTCTGTCAGTACTTGGGAGGGAGACCACCTGGGAACACCGAGTGCTGATGGCACCGTTCTTTTTGCTTATTTATTGCGTGCTTCTGTGACGTCTTGTTTTTTTTTTCATTTGCACAACGTGTGGGTGGTTGCATTTACTGTAACTTACGTTCAACTGGAGCCTGCTGGTAGACCCAACGCCGAAGTGTAACACCAACAATATTCAGGCCACTACACGATATTGTACGCGGAATGATGACGGTGGTAAGCGCTATACGTAATGATGCAAAATTTAGTCGCACAAGCTTCTAACCGCTTACTTATCACACCCGCATACAGCTGAATGACAACGCAAAAATAAAGTGGCACCTTGTGGGCTGCAACGCTCGCAAAATGTGGCGCTCGCCCTCTTGTTTTTGTGAGCACTAGCACGCACGCATGCAGCGAACAACCACAAAAGGCGTGATCAACGTACACGACGCGTGCGTGTATTGTTCACGGAAAGACTGCCGCGTACGTGCTGTAGCAACACATTCGGCGACTGCACAACATAGCAGCACGATACAGGTGCAGTCGTAAACAGCACATCATTGCCATCGGCCATACCATGCTGAATAGGCCGGTTCTCGTCCGATCCCTGAAGCTAAGCAGCATTGGGCTCGGTCAGTACTTGGGAGGGAGACCACCTGGGAACAACGAGTGCTGATGGCACCGTTCTTTTTGCTTTTTTATTGCATGCTTCTGTGACGTCTTGTTTTTTTTTTTTTCATTTGCACAACGTGTGGGTGGTTGCATTTACTGTAACTTACGTTCAACTGGAGCCTGCTGGTAGAGCCAACGCCGAAGTGTAACACCAACAATATTCAGGCCACTACACAATCTTGTACGCGGAATGATGACGGTGGTAAGCGTTATACGTAATGATGCAAAATTTAGTCGCACAAGCTTCTAACCGCTTACTTATCTCACCCGCATACAGCTCAATGACAACGCATCAATAAATTGGCACCTTGTGGGCTGCAACGCGCGAAAAATGTGGCCACTACACGATATTGTACGCGGAATGATGACGGTGGTAAGCGGTATACGTAATGATGCAAAATTTAGTCGCACAAGCTTCTAACCGCTTACTTATCACACCCGCATACAGCTCAATGACAACGCATCAATAAAGTGGCACCTTGTGGGCTGCAACGCGCGCAAAATGTGGCGCTCGCCCTCTTGTTTTTGTGAGCACTAGGACGCACGCATGCAGCGAACAACCACAAACGGTGTGATCAACGTACACGACGCGTGCGTGTATTGTTCACGGAAAGACTGCCGCGTACGTGCTGTAGCATTACGTTCGGCGACTGCACAACATAGCAGCACGATACAGGTGCAGTCGTAAACAGCAAATTCTCGCCATCGGCCATACCATGCTGAATACGCCGGTTCTCGTCCGATCCCCGAAGCTAAGCAGCATTGCGCTCGGTCAGTACTTGGGAGGGAGACCACCTGGGAACACCGAGTGCTGATGGCACCGTTCTTTTTGCTTTTTTATTGCGTGCTTCTCTGACGTCTTGTTTTTTTTTTCATTTGCATAAGGTGTGGGTGGTTGCATTTACTGTAACTTACGTTCAGCTGGAGCCTGCTGGTAGAGCCAACGCCGAAGTGTAACACCAACAATATTCAGGCCACTACACGATATTGTACGCGGAATGATGACGGTGGTAAGCGGTATACGTAATGATGCAAAATTTAGTCGCACAAGCTTCTAACCGCTTACTTATCACACCCGCATACAGCTCAATGACAACGCATCAATAAAGTGGCACCTTGTGGGCTGCAACGCGCGCAAAATGTGGCGCTCGCAGTCTTGTTTTTGTGAGCACTAGCACGCACGCATGCAGCGAACAACCACAAACGGAGTGATCAACGTACACGACGCGTGCGTGTATTGTTTATTGTTCACGGAAAGACTGCCGCGTACGTGCTGTAGCAATACATTCGGCGACTGCACAACATAGCAGCACGATACAGGTGCATTCATAAACAGCACATTCTTGCCATCGGCCATACTATGCTGAATACGCCGGTTCTCGTCCGATCCCCGAAGCTAAGCAGCATTGGGCTCGGTCAGTACTTGGGAGGGAGACCACCTGGGAACACGGAGTGCTGATGGCACCGTTCTTTTTGCTTTTTTATTGCGTGCTTCTGTGACGTCTTGTTTTTTTTTTCATTTGCACAACGTGTGGGTGGTTGCATTTACTGTAACTTACGTTCAACCGGAGCCTGCTGGTAGAGCCAACGCCGAAGTGTAACACCAACAATATTCAGGCCACTACACGATATTGTACGCGGAATGATGACGGTGGTAAGCGGTATACGTAATGATGCAAAATTTAGTCGCACAAGCTTCTAACCGCTTACTTATCACACCCGCATACAGCTCAATGACAACGCATCAGTAAAGTGGCACCTTGTGGGCTGCAACGCGAGCAAAATGTGGCGCTCGCCCTCTTGTTTTTGTGAGCACTAGTACGCACGCATGCAGCGAACAACCACAAACGGAGTGATCAACGTACACGACACGTGCGTGTATTGTTCTCGGAAAGACTGCCGCGTACGTGCTGTAGCAATACATTCGGTGACTGCACAACATAGCAGCACGATACAGGTGCAGTCGTAAACAGCACATTCTCGCCATCGGCCATACCATGCTGAATACGCCGGTTCTCGTCCGATCCCCGAAGCTAAGCAGCATTGGGATCGGTCAGTACTTGGGACGGAGACCACCTGGGAACACCGAGTGCTGATGGCACCGTTCTTTTTGCTTTTTTATTGCGTGCTTCTGTGACGTCTTGTTTTTTTTTTTCATTTGCACAACGTGTGGGTGGTTGCATTTACTGTAACTTACGTTCAACTGGAGCCTGCTGGTAGAGCCAACGCCGAAGTGTAACACCAACAATATTCAGGCCACTACACGATATTGTACGCGGAATGATGACGGTGGTAAGCGGTATACGTAATGATGCAAAATTTAGTCGCACAAGCTTCTAACCGCTTACTTATCACACCCGCATACAGCACAATGACAATGCATCAATAAAGTGGCACCTTGTGGGCTGCAACGCGCGCAAAATGTGGCCCTCGCCCTCTTGTTTTTGTGAGCACTAGCACGCACGCATGCAGCGAACAACCACAAACGGAGTGATCAACGTACACGGCGCGTGCGTGTATTGTTTATTGTTCACGGAAAGACTGCCGCGTACGTGCTGTAGCAATACATTCGGCGACTGCACAACATAGCAGCACGATACAGGTGCAGTCGTAAACAGCACATTCTCGCCATCGGCCATACCATGCTGAATACGCCGGTTCTCGTCCGATCCCCGAAGCTAAGCAGCATTGGGATCGGTCAGTACTTGGGAGGGAGACCACCTGGGAACACCGAGTGCTGATGGCACCGTTCTTTTTGCTTTTTAATTGCGTGCTTCTGTGACGTCTTTCTTTTTTTCATTTGCACAACGTGTGGGTGGTTGCATTTACTGTAACTTACGTTCAACTGGAGCCAGCTGGTAGAGCCAACGCCGAAGTGTAACGCCAACAATATTCAGGCCACTACACGATATTGTACGCGGAATGATGACGGTGGTACGCGGTATACGTAATGATGCAAAATTTTGTCGCACAAGCTTCTAACCGCTTACGTATCACACCCGCATACAGCTCAATGACAACGCATCAATAAAGTGGCACCTTGTGGGCTGCAACGCGCGCAAAATGTGGCGCTCGCCCTCTTGTTTTCGTGAGCACTAGTACGCACGCATGCAGCGAACAACCACAAACGGAGTGATCAACGTACACGACACGTGCGTGTATTGTTCACGGAAAGACTGCCGCGTACGTGCTGTAGCAATACATTCGGTGACTGCACAACATAGCAGCACGATACAGGTGCAGTCGTAAACAGCACATTCTTGCCATCGGCCATACCATGCTGAATACGCCGGTTCTCGTCGGATCCCCGAAGCTAAGCAGCATTGGGCTCGGTCAGTACTTGGGAGGGAGACCACCTGGGAACACAGAGTGCTGATGGCACCGTTCGTTTTGCTTTTTTATTGCGTGCTTCTGTGACGTCTTGTTTTTTTTTCATTTGCACAACGTGTGGGTGGTTGCATTTACTGTAACTTACGTTCAACTGGAGCCTGCTGGTAGAGCCAACCCCGAAGTGTAACACCAACAATATTCAGGCCACTACACGATATTGTACGCGGAATGATGACGGTGGTAAGCGGTATACGTAATGATGCAAAATTTAGTCGCACAAGCTTCTAACCGCTTACTTATCACACCCGCATACAGCTCAATGACAACGCATCAATAAAGTGGCACCTTGTGGGCTGCAACGCGCGCAAAATGTGGCCCTCGCCCTCTTGTTTTTGTGAGCACTAGCACGCACGCATGCAGCGAACAGCCACAAACGGAGTGATCAACGTACACGACGCGTGCGTGTATTTTTCTCGGAAAGACTGCCGCGTACGTGCTGTAGCAATACATTCGGCGACTGCACAACATAGCAGCACGATACAGGTGCATTCATAAACAGCACATTCTTGCCATCGGCCATACTATGCTGAATACGCCGGTTCTCGTCCGATCCCCGAAGCTAAGCAGCATTGGGCTCGGTCAGTACTTGGGAGGGAGACCACCTGGGAACACCGAGTGCTGATGGCACCGTTCTTTTTGCTTTTTTATTGCGTGCTTCTATGACGTCTTGTTTTTTTTTTCATTTGCACAACGTGTGGGTGGTTGCATTTACTGTAACTTACGTTCAACTGGAGCCTGCTGGTAGAGCCAACGCCGAAATGTAACACCAACAATATTCAGGCCACTACACGATATTGTACGCGGAATGATGACGGTGGTAAGCGGTATACGTAATGATGCAAAATTTAGTCGCACAAGCTTCTAACCGCTTACTTATCACACCCGCATACAGCTCAATGACAACGCATCAATAAAGTGGCACCTTGTGGGCTGCAACGCGAGCAAAATGTGGCGCTCGCCCTCTTGTTTTTGTGAGCACTAGTACGCACGCATGCAGCGAACAACCACAAACGGAGTGATCAACGTACACGACACGTGCGTGTATTTTTCTCGGAAAGACTGCCGCGTACGTGCTGTAGCAATACATTCGGTGACTGCACAACATAGCAGCACGATACAGGTGCAGTCGTAAACAGCACATTCTTGCCATCGGCCGTACCATGCTGAATACGCCGGTTCTCGTCCGATCCCCGAAGCTAAGCAGCATTGGGCTCGGTCAGTACTTGGGAGGGAGACCACCTGGGAACACAGAGTGCTGATCGCACCGTTCGTTTTGCTTTTTTATTGCGTGCTTCTGTGACGTCTTGTTTTTTTTTCATTTGCACAACGTGTGGGTGGTTGCATTTACTGTAACTTACGTTCAACTGGAGCCTGCTGGTAGAGCCAACGCCGAAGTGTAACACCAACAATATTCAGGCCACTACACGATATTGTACGCGGAATGATGACGGTGGTAAGCGGTATACGTAATGATGCAAAATTTAGTCGCACAAGCTTCTAACCGCTTACTTATCACACCCGCATACAGCACAATGACAACGCATCAATAAAGTGGCATCTTGTGGGCTGCAACGCGCGCAAAATGTGGCCCTCGCCCTCTTGTTTTTGTGAGCACTAGCACGCACGCATGCAGCGAACAACCACAAACGGAGTGATCAACGTACACGACGCGTGCCTGTATTGTTCACGGAAAGACTGCCGCGTACGTGCTGTAGCAATACATTCGGCGACTGCACAACATAGCAGCACGATACAGGTGCAGTCGTAAACAGCACATTCTCGCCATCGGCCATACCATGCTGAATACGCCGGTTCTCGTCCGATCCCCGAAGCTAAGCAGCATTGGGCTCGGTCAGTACTTGGGAGGGAGACCACCTGCGAACACCGAGTGCTGATGGCACCGTTCTTTTTGCTTTTTTATTGCGTGCTTCTGTGACGTCTTGTTTTTTTTTTTCAGTTGCTTAAGGTGTGGGTGGTTGCATTTACTGTAACTTACGTTCAACTGGAGCCTGCTGGTAGAGCCAACGCCGAAGTGTAACACCAACAATATTCAGGCCACTACACGATATTGTACGCGGAATTATGACGGTGGTAAGCAGTATACGTAATGATGCAAAATTGAGTCGCACAAGCTTCTAACCGCTTACTTATCACACCCGCATACAGCTCAATGACAACGCATCAATAAAGTGGCACCTTGTGGGCTGCAACGCGCGCAAAATGTGGCGCTCGCACTCTTGTTTTTGTGAGCACTAGCACGCACGCATGCAGCGAACAACCACAAACGGAGTGATCAACGTACACGACGCGTGCGTGTATTGTTCACGGAAAGACTGCGGCGTACGTGCTGTAGCGATACATTCGGCGACTGAACAACATAGCAGCACGATACAGGTGCAGTCGTAAACAGCACATTCTCGCCATCGGCCATACCATGCTGAATACGCCGGTTCTCGTCCAATCCCCGAAGCTAAGCAGCATTGGGCTCGGTCAGTAATTGGGAGGGAGACCACCTGGGAACACCGAGTGCTGATTGCACCGTTCTTTTTGCTTTTTTATTGCGTGCTTCTGTGACGTCTTGTTTTTTTTCATTTGCACAACGTGTGGGTGGTTGCATTTACTGTAACTTACATTCAACTGGAGCCTGCTGGTAGAGCCAACGCCGAAGTGTAACACCAACAATATTCAGGCCACTACACGATATTGTACGCGGAATGATGACGGTGGTAAGCGGTATACGTAATGATGCAAAATTTAGTCTAACAAGCTTCTAACCGCTTACTTATCACACCCGCATACAGCTCAATGACAACGCATCAATAAAGTGGCACCTTGTGGGCTGCAACGCGCGCAAAATGTGGCGCTCCCACTCTTGTTTTTGTGAGCACTAGCACGCACGCATGCAGCGAACAACCACAAACGGAGTGATCAACGTACACGACGCGTGCCTGTATTGTTCACGGAAAGACTGCCGCGTACGTGCTGTAGCAATACATTCGGCGACTGCACAACATAGCAGCACGATACAGGTGCAGTCGTAAACAGCACATTCTCGCCATCGGCCATACCATGCTGAATACGCCGGTTCTCGTCCGATCCCCGAAGCTAAGCAGCATTGGGCTCGGTCAGTACTTGGGAGGGAGACCACCTGCGAACACCGAGTGCTGATGGCACCGTTCTTTTTGCTTTTTTATTGCGTGCTTCTGTGACGTCTTGTTTTTTTTTTCATTTGCTTAAGGTGTGGGTGGTTGCATTTACTGTAACTTACGTTCAACTGGAGCCTGCTGGTAGAGCCAACGCCGAAGTGTAACACCAACAATATTCAGGCCACTACACGATATGGTACGCGGAATTATGACGGTGGTAAGCAGTATACGTAATGATGCAAAATTGAGTCGCACAAGCTTCTAACCGCTTACTTATCACACCCGCATACAGCTCAATGACAACGCATCAATAAAGTGGCACCTTGTGGGCTGCAACGCGCGCAAAATGTGGCGCTCGCACTCTTGTTTTTGTGAGCACTAGCACGCACGCATGCAGCGAACAACCACAAACGGAGTGATCAACGTACACGACGCGTGCGTGTATTGTTCACGGAAAGACTGCCGCGTACGTGCTGTAGCGATACATTCGGCGACTGAACAACATAGCAGCACGATACAGGTGCAGTCGTAAACAGCACATTCTCGCCATCGGCCATACCATGCTGAATACGCCGGTTCTCGTCCAATCCCCGAAGCTAAGCAGCATTGGGCTCGGTCAGTAATTGGGAGGGAGACCACCTGGGAACACCGAGTGCTGATTGCACCGTTCTTTTTGCTTTTTTATTGCGTGCTTCTGTGACGTCTTGTTTTTTTTTCATTTGCACAACGTGTGGGTGGTTGCATTTACTGTAACTTACATTCAACTGGAGCCTGCTGGTAGAGCCAACGCCGAAGTGTAACACCAACAATATTCAGGCCACTACACGATATTGTACGCGGAATGATGACGGTGGTAAGCGGTATACGTAATGATGCAAAATTTAGTCTAACAAGCTTCTAACCGCTTACTTATCACACCCGCATACAGCTCAATGACAACGCATCAATAAAGTGGCACCTTGTGGGCTGCAACGCGCGCAAAATGTGGCGCTCCCACTCTTGTTTTTGTGAGCACTAGCACGCACGCATGCAGCGAACAACCACAAACGGAGTGATCAACGTACACGACGCGTGCCTGTATTGTTCACGGAAAGACTGCCGCGTACGTGCTGTAGCAATACATTCGGCGACTGCACAACATAGCAGCACGATACAGGTGCAGTCGTAAACAGCACATTCTCGCCATCGGCCATACCTTGCTGAATACGCCGGTTCTCGTCCGTTCCCGAAGCTAAGCAACATTGGGCTCGGTCAGTACTTGGGAAGGAGACCACCTGGGAACACCGAGTGCTGATGGCACCGGTTTTTTTTTGCTTTTTTATTGCGTGCTTCTGTGACGTCTTGTTTTTTTTTTTCATTTGCACAACGTGTGGGTGGTTGCATTTACTGTAACTTACGTTCAACTGGAGCCTGCTGGTAGGGCCAACGGCGAAGTGTAACACCAACAATATTCAGGCCACTACGCGATATTGTACGCGGAATGATGACGGTGGTAAGCGGTATACGTAATGATGCAAAATTTAGTCGCACAAGCTTCTAACCGCTTACTTATCACACCCGCATACAGCTCAATGACAACGCATCAATAAAGTGGCACCTTGTGGGCTGCAACGCGAGCAAAATGTGGCGCTCGCCCTCTTGTTTTTGTGAGCACTAGCACGCACGCATGCAGCGAACAACCACAAACGGAGTGATCAACGTACACGACGCGTGCGTGTATTGTTCACGGAAAGACTGCCGCGTACGTGCTGTAGCAATACATTCGGCGACCGCACAACATAGCAGCACGATACAGGTGCAGTCGCAAACAGCACATTCTCGCCATCGGCCATACCATGCTGAATACGCCGGTTCTCGTCCGATCCCCGAAGATAAGCAGCACTGGGCTCGGTCAGTACTTGGGAGGGAGACCACCTGGGAACACCGAGTGCTGATGGCACCGTTCTATATGCTTTTTTTTGCGTGCTTCTGTGACGTCTTGTTTTTTTTTTCATTTGCACAACGTGTGGGTGGTTGCATTTACTGTAACTTACGTTCAACTGGAGCCTGCTGGTAGAGCCAACGCCGAAGTGTAACACCAACAATATTCAGGCCACTACACGATATTGTACGCGGAATGATGACAGTGGTAACGGTATACGTAATGATGCAAAATTTAGTCGGACAACCTTCTAACCGCTTACTTATCACACCCGCATACAGCTCAATGACAACGCATCAATAAAGTGGCACCTTGTGGGCTGCAACGCGCGCAAAATGTGGCGCTCGCCCTCTTCTGTTTTGTGAGCTCTAGCACGCACGCATGCAGCGAACAACAATAAACGGAGTGATCAACGTACACGACGCGTGCGTGTATTGTTCACGGAAAGACTGCCGCGTACGTGCTGTAGCAATACATTCGGCGACTGCACAACATAGCAGCACGATACAGGTGCAGTCGTTAACACCACATTCTTGCCATCGGCCATACCATGCTGAATACGCCGGTTCTCGTCCGATCCCCGAAGCTAAGCAGCATTGGGCTCGGTCAGTACTTGGGAGGGAGACCACCTGGGAACACTGAGTGCTGATGGCAGCGTTCTTTTTGCTTTTTTATTGCGTGCTTCTGTGACGTCTTCTTTTTTTTCATTTGCACAACGTGTGGGTGCTTGCATTTACTGTAACTTACGTTCAACTGGAGCCTGCTGGTAGAGCCAACGCCGAAGTGTAACACCAACAATATTCAGGCCACTACACGATATTGTACGCGGAATGATGACGGTGGTAAGCGGTATACGTAATGATGCAAAATTTAGTCGGACAAGCTTCTAACCACTTACTTATCACACCCGCATACAGCTCAATGACAACGCATCAATAAAGTGGCACCTTGTGGGCTGCAACGCGCGCAAAATGTGGCGCTCGCCCTCTTCTTTTTGTGAGCACTAGCACGCACGCATGCAGCGAACAACAACAAACGGAGTGATCAACGTACACGACGCGTGCGTGTATTGTTCACGGAAAGACTGCGGCGTACGTGCTGTAGCGATACATTCGGCGACTGAACAACATAGCAGCACGATACAGGTGCAGTCGTAAACAGCACATTCTCGCCATCGGCCATACCATGCTGAATACGCCGGTTCTCGTCCAATCCCCGAAGCTAAGCAGCATTGGGCTCGGTCAGTAATTGGGAGGGAGACCACCTGGGAACACCGAGTGCTGATTGCACCGTTCTTTTTGCTTTTTTATTGCGTGCTTCTGTGACGTCTTGTTTTTTTTCATTTGCACAACGTGTGGGTGGTTGCATTTACTGTAACTTACATTCAACTGGAGCCTGCTGGTAGAGCCAACGCCGAAGTGTAACACCAACAATATTCAGGCCACTACACGATATTGTACGCGGAATGATGACGGTGGTAAGCGGTATACGTAATGATGCAAAATTTAGTCTAACAAGCTTCTAACCGCTTACTTATCACACCCGCATACAGCTCAATGACAACGCATCAATAAAGTGGCACCTTGTGGGCTGCAACGCGCGCAAAATGTGGCGCTCCCACTCTTGTTTTTGTGAGCACTAGCACGCACGCATGCAGCGAACAACCACAAACGGAGTGATCAACGTACACGACGCGTGCCTGTATTGTTCACGGAAAGACTGCCGCGTACGTGCTGTAGCAATACATTCGGCGACTGCACAACATAGCAGCACGATACAGGTGCAGTCGTAAACAGCACATTCTCGCCATCGGCCATACCATGCTGAATACGCCGGTTCTCGTCCGATCCCCGAAGCTAAGCAGCATTGGGCTCGGTCAGTACTTGGGAGGGAGACCACCTGCGAACACCGAGTGCTGATGGCACCGTTCTTTTTGCTTTTTTATTGCGTGCTTCTGTGACGTCTTGTTTTTTTTTTCATTTGCTTAAGGTGTGGGTGGTTGCATTTACTGTAACTTACGTTCAACTGGAGCCTGCTGGTAGAGCCAACGCCGAAGTGTAACACCAACAATATTCAGGCCACTACACGATATTGTACGCGGAATTATGACGGTGGTAAGCAGTATACGTAATGATGCAAAATTGAGTCGCACAAGCTTCTAACCGCTTACTTATCACACCCGCATACAGCTCAATGACAACGCATCAATAAAGTGGCACCTTGTGGGCTGCAACGCGCGCAAAATGTGGCGCTCGCACTCTTGTTTTTGTGAGCACTAGCACGCACGCATGCAGCGAACAACCACAAACGGAGTGATCAACGTACACGACGCGTGCGTGTATTGTTCACGGAAAGACTGCCGCGTACGTGCTGTAGCGATACATTCGGCGACTGAACAACATAGCAGCACGATACAGGTGCAGTCGTAAACAGCACATTCTCGCCATCGGCCATACCATGCTGAATACGCCGGTTCTCGTCCAATCCCCGAAGCTAAGCAGCATTGGGCTCGGTCAGTAATTGGGAGGGAGACCACCTGGGAACACCGAGTGCTGATTGCACCGTTCTTTTTGCTTTTTTATTGCGTGCTTCTGTGACGTCTTGTTTTTTTTTCATTTGCACAACGTGTGGGTGGTTGCATTTACTGTAACTTACATTCAACTGGAGCCTGCTGGTAGAGCCAACGCCGAAGTGTAACACCAACAATATTCAGGCCACTACACGATATTGTACGCGGAATGATGACGGTGGTAAGCGGTATACGTAATGATGCAAAATTTAGTCTAACAAGCTTCTAACCGCTTACTTATCACACCCGCATACAGCTCAATGACAACGCATCAATAAAGTGGCACCTTGTGGGCTGCAACGCGCGCAAAATGTGGCGCTCCCACTCTTGTTTTTGTGAGCACTAGCACGCACGCATGCAGCGAACAACCACAAACGGAGTGATCAACGTACACGACGCGTGCCTGTATTGTTCACGGAAAGACTGCCGCGTACGTGCTGTAGCAATACATTCGGCGACTGCACAACATAGCAGCACGATACAGGTGCAGTCGTAAACAGCACATTCTCGCCATCGGCCATACCTTGCTGAATACGCCGGTTCTCGTCCGTTCCCGAAGCTAAGCAACATTGGGCTCGGTCAGTACTTGGGAAGGAGACCACCTGGGAACACCGAGTGCTGATGGCACCGGTTTTTTTTTGCTTTTTTATTGCGTGCTTCTGTGACGTCTTGTTTTTTTTTTTTCATTTGCACAACGTGTGGGTGGTTGCATTTACTGTAACTTACGTTCAACTGGAGCCTGCTGGTAGGGCCAACGGCGAAGTGTAACTCCAACAATATTCAGGCCACTACGCGATATTGTACGCGGAATGATGACGGTGGTAAGCGGTATACGTAATGATGCAAAATTTAGTCGCACAAGCTTCTAACCGCTTACTTATCACACCCGCATACAGCTCAATGACAACGCATCAATAAAGTGGCACCTTGTGGGCTGCAACGCGAGCAAAATGTGGCGCTCGCCCTCTTGTTTTTGTGAGCACTAGCACGCACGCATGCAGCGAACAACCACAAACGGAGTGATCAACGTACACGACGCGTGCGTGTATTGTTCACGGAAAGACTGCCGCGTACGTGCTGTAGCAATACATTCGGCGACCGCACAACATAGCAGCACGATACAGGTGCAGTCGCAAACAGCACATTCTCGCCATCGGCCATACCATGCTGAATACGCCGGTTCTCGTCCGATCCCCGAAGATAAGCAGCACTGGGCTCGGTCAGTACTTGGGAGGGAGACCACCTGGGAACACCGAGTGCTGATGGCACCGTTCTATATGCTTTTTTTTGCGTGCTTCTGTGACGTCTTGTTTTTTTTTTCATTTGCACAACGTGTGGGTGGTTGCATTTACTGTAACTTACGTTCAACTGGAGCCTGCTGGTAGAGCCAACGCCGAAGTGTAACACCAACAATATTCAGGCCACTACACGATATTGTACGCGGAATGATGACAGTGGTAACGGTATACGTAATGATGCAAAATTTAGTCGGACAACCTTCTAACCGCTTACTTATCACACCCGCATACAGCTCAATGACAACGCATCAATAAAGTGGCACCTTGTGGGCTGCAACGCGCGCAAAATGTGGCGCTCGCCCTCTTCTGTTTTGTGAGCTCTAGCACGCACGCATGCAGCGAACAACAATAAACGGAGTGATCAACGTACACGACGCGTGCGTGTATTGTTCACGGAAAGACTGCCGCGTACGTGCTGTAGCAATACATTCGGCGACTGCACAACATAGCAGCACGATACAGGTGCAGTCGTTAACAGCACATTCTTGCCATCGGCCATACCCTGCTGAATACGCCGGTTCTCGTCCGATCCCCGAAGCTAAGCAGCATTGGGCTCGGTCAGTACTTGGGAGGGAGACCACCTGGGAACACTGAGTGCTGATGGCAGCGTTCTTTTTGCTTTTTTATTGCGTGCTTCTGTGACGTCTTGTTTTTTTTCATTTGCACAACGTGTGGGTGCTTGCATTTACTGTAACTTACGTTCAACTGGAGCCTGCTGGTAGAGCCAACGCCGAAGTGTAACACCAACAATATTCAGGCCACTACACGATATTGTACGCGGAATGATGACGGTGGTAAGCGGTATACGTAATGATGCAAAATTTAGTCGGACAAGCTTCTAACCACTTACTTATCACACCCGCATACAGCTCAATGACAACGCATCAATAAAGTGGCACCTTGTGGGCTGCAACGCGCGCAAAATGTGGCGCTCGCCCTCTTGTTTTTGTGAGCAGTAGCACGCACGCATGCAGCGAACAACCACAAACGGAGTGATCAACGTACACGACGCGTGCGTGTATTGTTCACGGAAAGACGGCCGCGTACGTGCTGCAGCAATACATTCGGCGACTGCACAACATAGCAGCACGATACAGGTGCAGTCGTAAACAGCACATTCTCGCCATCGGCCATACCATGCTGAATACGCCGGTTCTCGTCCGGTCCCCGAAGCTAAGCAGCATTGGGCTCGGTCAGTACTTGTGAGGGAGACCACCTGGGAACACAGAGTCCTGATTGCACCGTTCTTTTTGCTTTTTTATTGCGTGCTTCTGTGACGTCTTGTTTTTTTTTTCATTTGCACAACGTGTGGGTGGTTGCATTTACTGTAACTTACATTCAACTGGAGCCTGCTGGTAGAGCGAACGCCGAAGTGTAACACCAACAATATTCAGGCCACTACACGATATTGTACGCGGAATGATGACGGTGGTAAGCGGTATACGTAATGATGCAAAATTTAGTCGCACAAGCTTCTAACCGCTTACTTATCACACCCGCATACAGCTCAATGACAACGCATCAATAAAGTGGCACCTTGTGGGCTCCAACGCGCGCAAAATGTGGCGCTCGCCCTCTTCTTTTTGTGAGCACTAGCACGCACGCATGCAGCGAACAACAACAAACGGAGTGATCAACGTACACGACGCGTGCGTGTATTGTTCACGGAAAGACTGCCGCGTACGTGCTGTAGCAATACATTCGGCGACTGCACAACATAGCAGCACGATACAGGTGCCGTCGTAAAAAGCACATTCTCGCCATCGGCCATACCATGCTGAATACGCCGGTTCTCGTCCGGTCCCCGAAGCTAAGCAGCATTGGGCTCGGTCAGTACTTGTGAGGGAGACCACCTGGGAACACCGAGTCCTGATTGCACCGTTCTTTTTGCTTTTTTATTGCGTGCTTCTGTGACGTCTTGTTTTTTTTTCATTTGCACAACGTGTGGGTGGTTGCATTTACTGTAACTTACGTTCAACTGGAGCCTGCTGGTAGAGCGAACGCCGAAGTGTAACACCAAAAATATTCAGGCCACTACACGATATTGTACGCGGAATGATGACGGTGGTAAGCGGTATACGTAATGATGCAAAATTTAGTCGCACAAGCTTCTAACCGCTTACTTATCACACCCGCATACAGCTCAATGACAACGCATCAATAAAGTGGCACCTTGTGGGCTGCAACGCGCGCAAAATGTGGCGCTCGCCCTCTTCTTTTTGTGAGCACTAGCACGCACGCATGCAGCGAACAACAACAAACGGAGTGATCAACGTACACGACGCGTGCGTGTATTGTTCACGGAAAGACTGCCGCGTACGTGCTGTAGCAATACATTCGGCGACTGCACAACATAGCAGCACGATACAGGTGCCGTCGTAAACAGCACATTCTTGCCATCGGCCATACCATGCTGAATACGCCGGTTCTCGTCCGATCCCCGAAGCTAAGCAGCATTGGGCTCGATCAGTACTTGGGAGGGAGACCACCTGGGAACACCGAGTGCTGATTGCACCGTTCTTTTTGCTTTTTTATTGCGTGCTTCTGTGACGTCTTGTTTTTTTTTTCATTTGCACAACGTGTGGGTGGTTGCATTTACTGTAACTTACGTTCAACTGAAGCCTGCTGGTAGAGCCAACGCCGAAGTGTAACACCAACAATATTCAGGCCACTACACGATATTGTACGCGGAATGATGACGGTGGTAAGCGGTATACGTAATGATGCAAAATTTAGTCGCACAAGCTTCTAACCGCTTACTTATCACACCCGCATACAGCTCAATGACAACGCATCAATAAAGTGGCACCTTGTGGGCTGCAACGCGCGCAAAATGTGGCGCTCGCCCTCTTCTTTTTGTGAGCACTAGCACGCACGCATGCAGCGAACAACAACAAACGGAGTGATCAACGTACACGACGCGTGCGTGTATTGTTCACGGAAAGACTGCCGCGTACGTGCTGTAGCAATACATTCGGCGACTGCACAACATAGCAGCACGATACAGGTGCCGTCGTAAACAGCACATTCTTGCCATCGGCCATACCATGCTGAATACGCCGGTTCTCGTCCGATCCCCGAAGCTAAGCAGCATTGGGCTCGATCAGTACTTGGGAGGGAGACCACCTGGGAACACCGAGTGCTGATTGCACCGTTCTTTTTGCTTTTTTATTGCGTGCTTCTGTGACGTCTTGTTTTTTTTTCATTTGCACAACGTGTGGGTGGTTGCATTTACTGTAACTTACGTTCAACTGGAGCCTGCTGGTAGAGCCAACGCCGAAGTGTAACACCAACAATATTCAGGCCACTACACGATATTGTACGCGGAATGATGACGGTCGTAAGCGGTATACGTAATGATGCAAAATTTAGTCACACAAGCTTCTAACCGCTTACTTATCACACCCACATACAGCTCAATGACAACGCATCAATAAAGTGGCACCTTGTGGGCTGTAACGCGCGCAAAATGTGGCGCTCGCCCTCTTGTTTTTGTGAGCACTAGCACGCACGCATGCAGCGAACAACCACAAAAGGCGTGATCAACGTACACGACGCGTGCGTGTATTGTTCACGGAAAGACTGCCGCGTACGTGCTGTAGCAACACATTCGGCGACTGCACAACATAGCAGCACGATACAGGTGCAGTCGTAAACAGCACATCATTGCCATCGGCCATACCATGCTGAATAGGCCGGTTCTCGTCCGATCCCTGAAGCTAAGCAGCATTGGGCTCGGTCAGTACTTGGGAGGGAGACCACCTGGGAACAACGAGTGCTGATGGCACCGTTCTTTTTGCTTTTTTATTGCATGCTTCTGTGACGTCTTGTTTTTTTTTCATTTGCACAACGTGTGGGTGGTTGCATTTACTGTAACTTACGTTCAACTGGAGCCTGCTGGTAGAGCCAACGCCGAAGTGTAACACCAACAATATTCAGGCCACTACACAATCTTGTACGCGGAATGATGACGGTGGTAAGCGTTATACGTAATGATGCAAAATTTTGTCGCACAAGCTTCTAACCGCTTACTTATCACACCCGCATACAGCTCAATGACAACGCATCAATAAATTGGCACCTTGTGGGCTGCAACGCGCGCAAAATGTGGCCACTACACGATATTGTACGCGGAATGATGACGGTGGTAAGCGGTATACGTAATGATGCAAAATTTAGTCGCACAAGCTTCTAACCGCTTACTTATCACACCCGCATACAGCTCAATGACAACGCATCAATAAAGTGGCACCTTGTGGGCTGCAACGCGCGCAAAATGTGGCGCTCGACCTCTTGTTTTTGTGAGCACTAGGACGCACGCATGCAGCGAACAACCACAAACGGTGTGATCAACGTGCACGACGCGTGCGTGTATTGTTCACGGAAAGACTGCCGCGTACGTGCTGTAGCAATACATTCGGCGACTGCACAACATAGCAGCACGATACAGGTGCAGTCGTAAACAGCACATTCTCGCCATCGGCCATACCATGCTGAATACGCCGGTTCTCGTCCGATCCCCGAAGCTAAGCAGTGTTGGGATCGGTCAGTACTTGGGAGGGAGACCACCTGGGAACACCGAGTGCTGATGGCACCGTTCTTTTTCCTTTTTAATTGCGTGCTTCTGTGACGTCTTTCTTTTTTTCATTTGCACAACGTGTGGGTGGTTGCATTTACTGTAACTTACGTTCAACTGGAGCCTGCTGGTAGAGCCAACGCCGAAGTGTAACGCCAACAATATTCAGGCCACTACACGATATTGTACGCGGAATGATGACGGTGGTAAGCGGTATACGTAATGATGCAAAATTTTGTCGCACAAGCTTCTAACCGCTTACTTATCACACCCGCATACAGCTCAATTACAACGCATCAATAAAGTGGCACCTTGAGGGCTGCAACGCGCGCAAAATGTGGCGCTCGCCCTCTTGTTTTTGTGAGCACTAGTAGGCACGCATGCAGCGAACAACCACAAACGGAGTGATCAACGTACACGACACGTGCGTGTATTGTTCACGGAAAGACTGCCGCGTAGGTGCTGTAGCAATACATTCGGTGACTGTACAACATAGCAGCACGATTCAGGTGCAGTCGTAAACAGCACATTCTTGCCATCGGCCATACCATGCTGAATACGCCGGTTCTCGTCCGATCCCCGAAGCTAAGCAGCATTGGGCTCGGTCAGTACTTGGGAGGGAGACCACCTGGGAACACAGAGTGCTGATGGCACCGTTCGTTTTGCTTTTTTATTGCGTGCTTCTGTGACGTCTTGTTTTTTTTTTCATTTGCACAACGTGTGGGTGGTTGCATTTACTGTAACTTACGTTCAACTGGAGCCTGCTGGTAGAGCCAACGCCGAAGTGTAACACCAACAATATTCAGGCCACTACACGATATTGTACGCGGAATGATGACGGTGGTAAGCGGTATACGTAATGATGCAAAATTTAGTCGCACAAGCTTCTAACCGCTTACTTATCACACCCGCATACAGCTCAATGACAACGCATCAATAAAGTGGCACCTTGTGGGCTGCAACGCGCGCAAAATGTGGCCCTCGCCCTCTTGTTTTTGTGAGCACTAGCACGCACGCATGCAGCGAACAACCACAAACGGAGTGATCAACGTACACGACGCGTGCGTGTATTGTTTATTGTTCACGGAAAGACTGCCGCGTACGTGCTGTAGCAATACATTCGGCGACTGCACAACATAGCAGCACGATACAGGTGCATTCATAAACAGCACATTCTTGCCATCGGCCATACTATGCTGAATACGCCGGTTCTCGTCCGATCCCCGAAGCTAAGCAGCATTGGGCTCGGTCAGTACTTGGGAGGGAGACCACCTGGGAACACCGAGTGCTGATGGCACCGTTCTTTTTGCTTTTTTATTGCGTGCTTCTGTGACGTCTTGTTTTTTTTTCATTTGCACAACCTTTGGGTGGTTGCATTTACTGTAACTTACGTTCAACTGGAGCCTGCTGGTAGAGCCAACGCCGAAGTGTAACACCAACAATATTCAGGCCACTACACGATATTGTACGCGGAATGATGACGGTGGTAAGCGGTATACGTAATGATGCAAAATTTAGTCGCACAAGCTTCTAACCGCTTACTTATCACACCCGCATACAGCACAATGACAATGCATCAATAAAGTGGCACCTTGTGGGCTGCAACGCGCGCAAAATGTGGCCCTCGCCCTCTTGTTTTTGTGAGCACTAGCACGCACGCATGCAGCGAACAACCACAAACGGAGTGATCAACGTACACGACGCGTGCGTGTATTGTTTATTGTTCACGGAAAGACTGCCGCGTACGTGCTGTAGCAATACATTCGGCGACTGCACAACATAGCAGCACGATACAGGTGCAGTCGTAAACAGCACATTCTCGCCATCGGCCATACCATGCTGAATACGCCGGTTCTCGTCCGATCCCCGAAGCTAAGCAGCATTGGGATCGGTCAGTACTTGGGAGGGAGACCACCTGGGAACACCGAGTGCTGATGGCACCGTTCTTTTTGCTTTTTAATTGCGTGCTTCTGTGACGTCTTTCTTTTTTTCATTTGCACAACGTGTGGGTGGTTGCATTTACTGTAACTTACGTTCAACTGGAGCCTGCTGGTAGAGCCAACGCCGAAGTGTAACGCCAACAATATTCAGGCCACTACACGATATTGTACGCGGAATGATGACGGTGGTAAGCGGTATACGTAATGATGCAAAATTTTGTCGCACAAGCTTCTAACCGCTTACTTATCACACCCGCTTACAGCTCAATGACAACGTATCAATAAAGTGGCACCTTGTGGGCTGCAACGCGCGCAAAATGTGGCGCTCGCCCTCTTGTTTTTGTGAGCACTAGTAGGCACGCATGCAGCGAACAACCACAAACGGAGTGATCAACGTACACGACACGTGCGTGTATTGTTCACGGAAAGACTGCCGCGTACGTGCTGTAGCAATACATTCGGTGACTGCACAACATAGCAGCACGATACAGGTGCAGTCGTAAACAGCACATTCTTGCCATCGGCCATACCATGCTGAATACGCCGGTTCTCGTCCGATCCCCGAAGCTAAGCAGCATTGGCCTCGGTCAGTACTTGGGAGGGAGACCACCTGGGAACACAGAGTGCTGATGGCACCGTTCGTTTTGCTTTTTTATTGCGTGCTTCTGTGACGTCTTGTTTTTTTTTTCATTTGCACAACGTGTGGGTGGTTGCATTTACTGTAACTTACGTTCAACTGGAGCCTGCTGGTAGAGCCAACGCCGAAGTGTAACACCAACAATATTTAGGCCACTACACGATATTGTACGCGGAATGATGACGGTGGTAAGCGGTATACGTAATGATGCAAAATTTAGTCGCACAAGCTTCTAACCGCTTACTTATCACACCCGCATACAGCTCAATGACAACGCATCAATAAAGTGGCACCTTGTGGGCTGCAACGCGCGCAAAATGTGGCCCTCGCCCTCTTGTTTTTGTGAGCACTAGCACGCACGCATGCAGCGAACAACCACAAACGGAGTGATCAACGTACACGACGCGTGCGTGTATTGTTTATTGTTCACGGAAAGACTGCCGCGTACGTGCTGTAGCAATACATTCGGCGACTGCACAACATAGCAGCACGATACAGGTGCATTCATAAACAGCACATTCTTGCCATCGGCCATACTATGCTGAATACGCCGGTTCTCGTCCGATCCCCGAAGCTAAGCAGCATTGGGCTCGGTCAGTACTTGGGAGGGAGACCACCTGCGAACACCGAGTGCTGATGGCACCGTTCTTTTTGCTTTTTTATTGCGTGCTTCTCTGACGTCTTGTTTTTTTTTCATTTGCATAACGTTTGGGTGGTTGCATTTACTGTAACTTACGTTCAACTGGAGCCTGCTGGTAGAGCCAACGCCGAAGTGTAACACCAACAATATTCAGGCCACTACACGATATTGTACGCGGAATGATGACGGTGGTAAGCGGTATACGTAATGATGCAAAATTTAGTCGCACAAGCTTCTAACCGCTTACTTATCACACCCGCATACAGCACAATGACAATGCATCAATAAAGTGGCACCTTGTGGGCTGCAACGCGCGCAAAATGTGGCCCTCGCCCTCTTGTTTTTGTGAGCACTAGCACGCACGCATGCAGCGAACAACCACAAACGGAGTGATCAACGTACACGACGCGTGCGTGTATTGTTTATTGTTCACGGAAAGACTACCGCGTACGTGCTGTAGCAATACATTCGGCGACTGCACAACATAGCAGCACGATACAGGTGCAGTCGTAAACAGCACATTCTCGCCATCGGCCATACCATGCTGAATACGCCGGTTCTCGTCCGATCCCCGAAGCTAAGCAGCATTGGGATCGGTCAGTACTTGGGAGGGAGACCACCTGGGAACACCGAGTGCTGATGGCACCGTTCTTTTTGCTTTTTAATTGCGTGCTTCTGTGACGTCTTTCTTTTTTTCATTTGCACAACGTGTGGGTGGTTGCATTTACTGAAACTTACGTTCAACTGGAGCCTGCTGGTAGAGCCAACGCCGAAGTGTAACGCCAACAATATTCAGGCCACTACTCGATATTGTACGCGGAATGATGACGGTGGTAAGCGGTATACGTAATGATGCAAAATTTTGTCGCACAAGCTTCTAACCGCTTACTTATCACACCCGCATACAGCTCAATGACAACGCATCAATAAAGTGGCACCTTGTGGGCTGCAACGCGCGCAAAATGTGGCGCTCGCCCTCTTGTTTTTGTGAGCACTAGTAGGCACGCATGCAGCGAACAACCACAAACGGAGTGATCAACGTACACGACACGTGCGTGTATTGTTCACGGAAAGACTGCCGCGTACGTGCTGTAGCAATACATTCGGTGACTGCACAACATAGCAGCACGATACAGGTGCAGTCGTAAACAGCACATTCTTGCCATCGGCCATACTATGCTGAATACGCCGGTTCTCGTCCGATCCCCGAAGCTAAGCAGCATTGGGCTCGGTCAGTACTTGGGAGGGAGACCACCTGGGAACACCGAGTGCTGATGGCACCGTTCTTTTTGCTTTTTTATTGTGTGCTTCTCTGACGTCTTGTTTTTTTTTCATTTGCATAACGTTTGGGTGGTTGCATTTACTGTAACTTACGTTCAACTGGAGCCTGCTGGTAGAGCCAACGCCGTAGTGTAACACCAACAATATTCAGGCCACTACACGATATTGTACGCGGAATGATGACGGTGGTAAGCGGTATACGTAATGATGCAAAATTTAGTCGCACAAGCTTCTAACCGCTTACTTATCACACCCGCATACAGCACAATGACAATGCATCAATAAAGTGGCACCTTGTGGGCTGCAACGCGCGCAAAATGTGGCCCTCGCCCTCTTGTTTTTGTGAGCACTAGCACGCACGCATGCAGCGAACTACCACAAACGGAGTGATCAACGTACACGACGCGTGCGTGTATTGTTTATTGTTCACGGAAAGACTGCCGCGTACGTGCTGTAGCAATACATTCGGCGACTGCACAACATAGCAGCACGATACAGGTGCAGTCGTAAACAGCACATTCTCGCCATCGGCCATACCATGCTGAATACGCCGGTTCTCGTCCGATCCCCGAAGCTAAGCAGCATTGGGATCGGTCAGTACTTGGGAGGGAGACCTCCTGGGAACACCGAGTGCTGATGGCACCGTTCTTTTTCCTTTTTAATTGCGTGCTTCTGTGACGTCTTTCTTTTTTTCATTTGCACAACGTGTGGGTGGTTGCATTTACTGTAACTTACGTTCAACTGGAGCCTGCTGGTAGAGCCAACGCCGAAGTGTAACGCCAACAATATTCAGGCCACCACACGATATTGTACGCGGAATGATGACGGTGGTAAGCGGTATACGTAATGATGCAAAATTTTGTCGCACAAGCTTCTAACCGCTTACTTATCACACCCGCATACAGCTCAATGACAACGCATCAATAAAGTGGCACCTTGTGGGCTGCAACGCGCGCAAAATGTGGCGCTCGCCCTCTTGTTTTTGTGAGCACTAGTAGGCACGCATGCAGCGAACAACCACAAACGGAGTGATCAACGTACACGACACGTGCGTGTATTGTTCACGGAAAGACTGCCGCGTACGTGCTGTAGCAATACATTCGGTGACTGTACAACATAGCAGCACGATTCAGGTGCAGTGGTAAACAGCACGTTCTTGCCATCGGCCATACCATGCTGAATACGCCGGTTCTCGTCCGATCCCCGAAGCTAAGCAGCATTGGGCTCGGTCAGTACTTGGGAGGGAGACCACCTGGGAACACAGAGTGCTGATGGCACCGTTCGTTTTGCTTTTTTATTGCGTGCTTCTGTGACGTCTTGTTTTTTTTTTTCATTTGCACAACGTGTGGGTGGTTGCATTTACTGTAACTTACGTTCAACTGGAGCCTGCTGGTAGAGCCAACGCCGAAGTGTAACACCAACAATATTCAGGCCACTACACGATATTGTACGCGGAATGATGACGGTGGTAAGCGGTATACGTAATGATGCAAAATTTAGTCGCACAAGCTTCTAACCGCTTACTTATCACACCCGCATACAGCTCAATGACAACGCATCAATAAAGTGGCACCTTGTGGGCTGCAACGCGCGCAAAATGTGGCCCTCGCCCTCTTGTTTTTGTGAGCACTAGCACGCACGCATGCAGCGAACAACCACAAACGGAGTGATCAACGTACACGACGCGTGCGTGTATTGTTTATTGTTCACGGAAAGACTGCCGCGTACGTGCTGTAGCAATACATTCGGCGACTGCACAACATAGCAGCACGATACAGGTGCATTCATAAACAGCACATTCTTGCCATCGGCCATACTATGCTGAATACGCCGGTTCTCGTCCGATCCCCGAAGCTAAGCAGCATTGGGCTCGGTCAGTACTTGGGAGGGAGACCACCTGGGAACACCGAGTGCTTATGGCACCGTTCTTTTTGCTTTTTTATTGCGTGCTTCTGTGACGTCTTGTTTTTTTTTTCATTTGCACAACGTGTGGGTGGTTGCATTTACTGTAACTTACGTTCAACTGGAGCCTGCTGGTAGAGCCAACGCCGAAGTGTAACACCAACAATATTTAGGCCACTACACGATATTGTACGCGGAATGATGACGGTGGTAAGTGGTATACGTAATGATGCAAAATTTAGTCGCACAAACTTCTAACCGCTTACTTATCACACCCGCATACAGCACAATGACAATGCATCAATAAAGTGGCACCTTGTGGGCTGCAACGCGCGCAAAATGTGGCCCTCGCCCTCTTGTTTTTGTGAGCACTAGCACGCACGCATGCAGCGAACAACCACAAACGGAGTGATCAACGTACACGACGCGTGCGTGTATTGTTTATTGTTCACGGAAAGACTGCCGCGTACGTGCTGTAGCAATACATTCGGCGACTGCACAACATAGCAGCACGATACAGGTGCAGTCGTAAACAGCACATTCTCGCCATCTGCCATACCATGCTGAATACGCCGGTTCTCGTCCGATCCCCGAAGCTAAGCAGCATTGGGATCGGTCAGTACTTGGGAGGGAGACCACCTGGGAACACCGAGTGCTGATGGCACCGTTCTTTTTGCTTTTTAATTGCGTGCTTCTGTGACGTCTTTCTTTTTTTCATTTGCACAACGTGTGGGTGGTTGCATTTACTGTAACTTACGTTCAACTGGAGCCTGCTGGTAGAGCCAACGCCGAAGTGTAACGCCAACAATATTCAGGCCACTACACGATATTGTACGCGGAATGATGACGGTGGTAAGCGGTATACGTAATGATGCAAAATTTTGTCGCACAAGCTTCTAACCGCTTACTTATCACACCCGCATACAGCTCAATGACAACGCATCAATAAAGTGGCACCTTGTGGGCTGCAACGCGCCCAAATGTGGCGCTCGCCCTCTTGTTTTTGTGAGCACTAGTAGGCACGCATGCAGCGAACAACCACAAACGGAGTGATCAACGTACACGACACGTGCGTGTATTGTTCACGGAAAGACTGCCGCGTACGTGCTGTAGCAATACATTCGGTGACTGCACAACATAGCAGCACGATACAGGTGCAGTCGTAAACAGCACATTCTTGCCATCGGCCGTACCATGCTGAATACGCCGGTTCTCGTCCGATCCCCGAAGCTAAGCAGCATTGGGCTTGGTCAGTACTTGGGAGGGAGACCACCTGGGAACACCGAGTGCTGATGGCGCCGTTCTTTTTCCTTTCTTATTGCGTGCTTCTGTGACGTCTTGTTTTTTTTTCATTTGCACAACGTGTGGGTGGTTGCATTTACTGTAACTTACGTTCAACTGGAGCCTGCTGGTAGAGCCAACGCCGAAGTGTAACACCAACAATATTCAGGCCACTACACGATATTGTACGCGGAATGATGACGGTGGTAAGCGGTATACGTAATGATGCAAAATTTAGTCGCACAAGCTTCTAACCGCTTACTTATCACACCCGCATACAGCTCAATGACAACGCATCAATAAAGTGGCACCTTGTGGGCTGCAACGCGCGCAAAATGTGGCCCTCGCCCTCTTGTTTTTGTGAGCACTAGCACGCACGCATGCAGCGAACAACCACAAACGGAGTGATCAACGTACACGACGCGTGCGTGTATTGTTTATTGTTCACGGAAAGACTGCCGCGTACGTGCTGTAGCAATACATTCGGCGACTGCACAACATAGCAGCACGATACAGGTGCATTCATAAACAGCACATTCTTGCACTCGGCCATACTATGCTGAATACGCCGGTTCTCGTCCGATCCCCGAAGCTAAGCAGCATTGGGCTCGGTCAGTACTTGGGAGGGAGACCACCTGGGAACACCGAGTGCTGATGGCACCGTTCTTTTTGCTTTTTTATTGCGTGCTTCTGTGACGTCTTGTTTTTTTTTCATTTGTATAAGGTGTGGGTGGTTGCATTTACTGTAACTTACGTTCAACTGGAGCCTGCTGGTAGAGCCAACGCCGAAGTGTAACACCAACAATATTGAGGCCACTACACGATATTGTACGCGGAATGATGACGGTGGTAAGCGGTATACGTAATGATGCAAAATTTAGTCGCACAAGCTTCTAACCGCTTACTTATCACACCCGCATACAGCTCAATGACAACGCATCAATAAAGTGGCACCTTGTGGGCTGCAACGCGAGCAAAATGTGGCGCTCGCCCTCTTGTTTTTGTGAGCACTAGTACGCACGCATGCAGCGAACAACCACAAACGGAGTGATCAACGTACACGACACGTGCGTGTATTGTTCTCGGAAAGACTGCCGCGTACGTGCTGTAGCAATACATTCGGTGACTGCACAACATAGCAGCACGATACAGGTGCAGTCGTAAACAGCACATTCTCGCCATCGGCCATACCATGCTGAATACGCCGGTTCTCGTCCGATCCCCGAAGCTAAGCAGCATTGGGATCGGTCAGTACTTGGGAGGGAGACCACCTGGGAACACCGAGTGCTGATGGCACCGTTCATATTGCTTTTTTATTGCGTGCTTCTGTGACGTCTTGTTTTTTTTTTTTTCATTTGCACAACGTGTGGGTGGTTGCATTTACTGTAACTTACGTTCAACTGGAGCCTGCTGGTAGAGCCAACGCCGAAGTGTAACACCAACAATATTCAGGCCACTACACGATATTGTACGCGGAATGATGACGGTGGTAAGCGGTATACGTAATGATGCGAAATTTATTCGCACAAGCTTCTAACCGCTTACTTATCACACCCGCATACAGCACAATGACAACGCATCAATAAAGTGGCATCTTGTGGGCTGCAACGCGCGCAAAATGTGGCCCTCGCCCTCTTGTTTTTGTGAGCACTAGCACGCACCCATGCAGCGAACAACCACAAACGGAGTGATCAACGTACACGACGCGTGCGTGTATTGTTTATTGTTCACGGAAAGACTGCCGCGTACGTGCTGTAGCAATACATTCGGCGACTGCACAACATAGCAGCACGATACAGGTGCAGTCGTAAACAGCACATTCTCGCCATCGGCCATACCATGCTGAATACGCCGGTTCTCGTCCGATCCCCGAAGCTAAGCAGCATTGGGCTCGGTCAGTACTTGGGAGGGAGACCACCTGCGAACAACGAGTGCTGATGGCACCGTTCTTTTTGCTTTTTTATTGCGTGCTTCTGTGACGTCTTGTTTTTTTTTTTCATTTGCATAAGGTGTGGGTGGTTGCATTTACTGTAACTTACGTTCAACTGGAGCCTGCTGGTAGAGCCAACGCCGAAGTGTAACACCAACAATATTCAGGCCACTACACGATATTGTACGCGGAATTATGACGGTGGTAAGCAGTATACGTAATGATGCAAAATTGAGTCGCACAAGCTTCTAACCGCTTACTTATCACACCCGCATACAGCTCAATGACAACGCATCAATAAAGTGGCACCTTGTGGGCTGCAACGCGCGCAAAATGTGGCGCTCGCACTCTTGTTTTTGTGAGCACTAGCACGCACGCATGCAGCGAACAACCACAAACGGAGTGATCAACGTACACGACGCGTGCGTGTATTGTTCACGGAAAGACTGCCGCGTACGTGCTGTAGCGATACATTCGGCGACTGAACAACATAGCAGCACGATACAGGTGCAGTCGTAAACAGCACATTCTCGCCATCGGCCATACCATGCTGAATACGCCGGTTCTCGTCCAATCCCCGAAGCTAAGCAGCATTGGGCTCGGTCAGTAATTGGGAGGGAGACCACCTGGGAACACCGAGTGCTGATTGCACCGTTCTTTTTGCTTTTTTATTGCGTGCTTCTGTGACGTCTTGTTTTTTTTTCATTTGCACAACGTGTGGGTGGTTGCATTTACTGTAACTTACATTCAACTGGAGCCTGCTGGTAGAGCCAACGCCGAAGTGTAACACCAACAATATTCAGGCCACTACACGATATTGTACGCGGAATGATGACGGTGGTAAGCGGTATACGTAATGATGCAAAATTTAGTCTAACAAGCTTCTAACCGCTTACTTATCACACCCGCATACAGCTCAATGACAACGCATCAATAAAGTGGCACCTTGTGGGCTGCAACGCGCGCAAAATGTGGCGCTCCCAGTCTTGTTTTTGTGAGCACTAGCACGCACGCATGCAGCGAACAACCACAAACGGAGTGATCAACGTACACGACGCGTGCCTGTATTGTTCACGGAAAGACTGCCGCGTACGTGCTGTAGCAATACATTCGGCGACTGCACAACATAGCAGCACGATACAGGTGCAGTCGTAAACAGCACATTCTCGCCATCGGCCATACCTTGCTGAATACGCCGGTTCTCGTCCGATCCCCGAAGCTAAGCAGCATTGGGATCGGTCAGTACTTGGGAGGGAGACCACCTGGGAACACCGAGTGCTGATGGCACCGTTCTTTTTGCTTTTTTATTGCGTGCTTCTGTGACGTCTTTTTTTTTCATTTGCACAACGTGTGGGTGGTTGCATTTACTGTAACTTACGTTCAACTGGAGCCTGCTGGTAGAGCCAACGCCGAAGTGTAACACCAACAATATTCAGGCCACTACACGATATTGTACGCGGAATGATGACGGTGGTAAGCGGTATACGTAATGATACAAAATTTAGTCGCACAAGCTTCTAACCGCTTACTTATCACACCCGCATACAGCTCAATGACAACGCATCAATAAAGTGGCACCTTGTGGGCTGCAACGCGCGCAAAATGTGGCGCTCGCCCTCTTCTTTTTGTGAGCACTAGCACGCACGCATGCAGCGAACAACAATAAACGGAGTGATCAACGTACACGACGCGTGCGTGTATTGTTCACGGAAAGACTGCCGCGTACGTGCTGTAGCAATACATTCGGCGACTGCACAACATAGCAGCACGATACAGGTGCAGTCGTTAACAGCACATTCTTGCCATCGGCCATACCATGCTGAATACGCCGGTTCTCGTCCGATCCCCGAAGCTAAGCAGCATTGGGCTCGGTCAGTACTTGGGAGGGAGACCACCTGGGAACACTGAGTGCTGATGGCACCGTTCTTTTTGCTTTTTTATTGCGTGCTTCTGTGACGTCTTGTTTTTTTTTTTTCATTTGCACAACGTGTGGGTGGTTGCATTTACTGTAACTTACGTTCAACTGGAGCCTGCTGGTAGAGCCAACGCCGAAGTGTAACACCAACAATATTCAGGCCACTACACGATATTGTACGCGGAATTATGACGGTGGTAAGCAGTATACGTAATGATGCAAAATTGAGTCGCACAAGCTTCTAACCGCTTACTTATCACACCCGCATACAGCTCAATGACAACGCATCAATAAAGTGGCACCTTGTGGGCTGCAACGCGCGCAAAATGTGGCGCTCGCACTCTTGTTTTTGTGAGCACTAGCACGCACGCATGCAGCGAACAACCACAAACGGAGTGATCAACGTACACGACGCGTGCGTGTATTGTTCACGGAAAGACTGCCGCGTACGTGCTGTAGCGATACATTCGGCGACTGAACAACATAGCAGCACGATACAGGTGCAGTCGTAAACAGCACATTCTCGCCATCGGCCATACCATGCTGAATACGCCGGTTCTCGTCCAATCCCCGAAGCTAAGCAGCATTGGGCTCGGTCAGTAATTGGGAGGGAGACCACCTGGGAACACCGAGTGCTGATTGCACCGTTCTTTTTGCTTTTTTATTGCGTGCTTCTGTGACGTCTTGTTTTTTTTTTCATTTGCACAACGTGTGGGTGGTTGCATTTACTGTAACTTACATTCAACTGGAGCCTGCCGGTAGAGCCAACGCCGAAGTGTAACACCAACAATATTCAGGCCACTACACGATATTGTACGCGGAATGATGACGGTGGTAAGCGGTATACGTAATGATGCAAAATTTAGTCTAACAAGCTTCTAACCGCTTACTTATCACACCCGCATACAGCTCAATGACAACGCATCAATAAAGTGGCACCTTGTGGGCTGCAACGCGCGCAAAATGTGGCGCTCCCACTCTTGTTTTTGTGAGCACTAGCACGCACGCATGCAGCGAACAACCACAAACGGAGGGATCAACGTACACGACGCGTGCCTGTATTGTTCACGGAAAGACTGCCGCGTACGTGCTGTAGCAATACATTCGGTGACTGCACAACATAGCAGCACGATACAGGTGCAGTCGTAAACAGCACATTCTCGCCATCGGCCATACCTTGCTGAATACGCCGGTTCTCGTCCGATCCCCGAAGCTAAGCAGCATTGGGATCGGTCAGTACTTGGGAGGGAGACCACCTGGGAACACCGAGTGCTGATGGCACCGCTCTTTTTGCTTTTTTATTGCGTGCTTCTGTGACGTCTTTTTTTTTCATTTGCACAACGTGTGGGTGGTTGCATTTACTGTAACTTACATTCAACTGGAGCCTGCTGGTAGAGCCAACGCCGAAGTGTAACACCAACAATATTCAGGCCACTACACGATATTGTACGCGAAATGATGACGGTGGTAAGCGGTATACGTAATGATACAAAATTTAGTCGCACAAGCTTCTAACCGCTTACTTATCACACCCGCATACAGCTCAATGACAGCGCATCAATAAAGTGGCACCTTGTGGGCTGCAACGCGCGGAAAATGTGGCGCTCGCCCTCTTGTTTTTGTGAGAACTAGCATGCACGCATGCAGCGAACAACCACAAACGGAGTGATCAACGTACACGACGCGTGCGTGTATTGTTCACGGAAAGACTGCCGCGTACGTGCTGTAGCAATACATACGGCGACTGCACAACATAGCAGCACGATACAGGTGCAGTCGTAAACAGCAAATTCTTGCCATCGGCCATACCATGCTGAATACGCCGGTTCTCGTCCGTTCCCGAAGCTAAGCAACATTGGGCTCGGTCAGTACATGGGAAGGAGACCACCTGGGAACACCGAGTGCTGATGGCACCGTTTTTTTTTGCTTTTTTATTGCGTGCTTCTGTGACGTCTTGTTTTTTTTTCATTTGCACAACGTGTGGGTGGTTGCATTTACTGTAACTTACGTTCAACTGGAGCCTGCTGGTAGAGCCAACGGCGAAGTGTAACACCAACAATATTCAGGCCACTACGCGATATTGTACGCGGAATGATGACGGTGGTAAGCGGTATACGTAATGATGCAAAATTTAGTCGCACAAGCTTCTAACCGCTTACTTATCACACCCGCATACAGCTCAATGACAACGCATCAATAAAGTGGCACCTTGTGGGCTGCAACGCGAGCAAAATGTGGCGCTCGCCCTCTTGTTTTTGTGAGCACTAGCACGCACGCATGCAGCGAACAACCACCAACGGAGTGATCAACGTACACGACGCGTGCGTGTATTGTTCACGGAAAGACTGCCGCGTACGTGCTGTAGCAATACATTCGGCGACCGCACAACATAGCAGCACGATACAGGTGCAGTCGCAAACAGCACATTCTCGCCATCGGCCATACCATGCAGAATACGCCGGTTCTCGTCCGATCCCCGAAGATAAGCAGCACTGGGCTCGGTCAGTACTTGGGAGGGAGACCACCTGGGAACACCGAGTGCTGATGGCACCGTTCTATATGCTTTTTTTTGCGTGCTTCTGTGACGTCTTGTTTTTTTTTTCATTTGCACAACGTGTGGGTTGTTGCATTTACTGTAACTTGCGTTCAACTGGAGCCTGCTGGTAGTGCCAACGCCGAAGTGTAACACCAACAATATTCAGGCCACTACACGATATTGTACGCGGAATGATGACAGTGGTAACGGTATACGTAATGATGCAAAATTTAGTCGGACAACCTTCTAACCGCTTACTTATCACACCCGCATACAGCTCAATGACAACGCATCAATAAAGTGGCACCTTGTGGGCTGCAACGCGCGCAAAATGTGGCGCTCGCCCTCTTCTTTTTGTGAGCACTAGCACGCACGCATGCAGCGAACAACAATAAACGGAGTGATGAACGTACACGACGCGTGCGTGTATTGTTCACGGAAAGACTGCCGCGTACGTGCTGTAGCAATACATTCGGCGACTGCACAACATAGCAGCACGATACAGGTGCAGTCGTTAACAGCACATTCTTGCCATCGGCCATACCATGCTGAATACGCCGGTTCTCGTCCGATCCCCGAAGCTAAGCAGCATTGGGCTCGGTCAGTACTTGGGAGGGAGACCACCTGGGAACACTGAGTGCTGATGGCAGCGTTCTTTTTGCTTTTTTATTGCGTGCTTCTGTGACGTCTTGTTTTTTTTCATTTGCACAACGTGTGGGTGGTTGCATTTACTGTAACTTACGTTCAACTGGAGCCTGCTGGTAGAGCCAACGCCGAAGTGTAACGCCAACAATATTCAGGCCACTACACGATATTGTACGCGGAATGATGACGGTGGTAAGCGGTATACGTAATGATGCAAAATTTAGTCGGACAAGCTTCTAACCACTTACTTATCACACCCGCATACAGCTCAAGGACAACGCATCAATAAAGTGGCACCTTGTGGGCTGCAACGCGCGCAAAATGTGGCGCTCGCCCTCTTGTTTTTGTGAGCACTAGCACGCACGCATGCAGCGAACAACCACAAACGGAGTGATCAACGTACACGACGCGTGCGTGTATTGTTCACGGAAAGACTGCCGCGTACGTGCTGTAGCAATACATTCGGCGACTGCACAACATAGCAGCACGATACAGGTGCAGTCGTAAACAGCACATTCTCGCCATCGGCCATACCATGCTGAATACGCCGGTTCTCGTCCGGTCCCCGAAGCTAAGCAGCATTGGGCTCGGTCAGTACTTGTGAGGGAGACCACCTGGGAACACCGAGTCCTGATTGCACCGTTCTTTTTGCTTTTTTATTGCGTGCTTCTGTGACGTCTTGTTTTTTTTTCATTTGCACAACGTGTGGGTAGTTGCATTTACTGTAACTTACATTCAACCGGAGCCTGCTGGTAGAGCGAACGCCGAAGTGTAACACCAACAATATTCAGGCCACTACACGATATTGTACGCGGAATGATGACGGTGGTAAGCGGTATACGTAATGATGCAAAATTTAGTCGCACAAGCTTCTAACCGCTTACTTATCACACCCGCATACAGCTCAATGACAACGCATCAATAAAGTGGCACCTTGTGGGCTGCAACGCGCGCAAAATGTGGCGCTCGCCCTCTTCTTTTTGTGAGCACTAGCACGCACGCATGCAGCGAACAACAACAAACGGAGTGATCAACGTACACGACGCGTGCGTGTATTGTTCACGGAAAGACTGCCGCGTACGTGCTGTAGCAATACATTCGGCGACTGCACAACATAGCAGCACGATACAGGTGCCGTCGTAAACAGCAAATTCTTGCCATCGGCCATACCATGCTGAATACGCCGGTTCTCGTCCGTTCCCGAAGCTAAGCAACATTGGGCTCGGTCAGTACTTGGGAAGGAGACCACCTGGGAACACCGAGTGCTGATGGCACCGTTTTTTTTTGCTTTTTTATTGCGTGCTTCTGTGACGTCTTGTTTTTTTTTTCATTTGCACAACGTGTGGGTGGTTGCATTTACTGTAACTTACGTTCAACTGGAGCCTGCTGGTAGAGCCAACGGCGAAGTGTAACACCAACAATATTCAGGCCACTACGCGATATTGTACGCGGAATGATGACGGTGGTAAGCGGTATACGTAATGATGCAAAATTTAGTCGCACAAGCTTCTAACCGCTTACTTATCACACCCGCATACAGCTCAATGACAACGCATCAATAAAGTGGCACCTTGTGGGCTGCAACGCGAGCAAAATGTGGCGCTCGCCCTCTTGTTTTTGTGAGCACTAGCACGCACGCATGCAGCGAACAACCACCAACGGAGTGATCAACGTACACGACGCGTGCGTGTATTGTTCACGGAAAGACTGCCGCGTACGTGCTGTAGCAATACATTCGGCGACCGCACAACATAGCAGCACGATACAGGTGCAGTCGCAAACAGCACATTCTCGCCATCGGCCATACCATGCAGAATACGCCGGTTCTCGTCCGATCCCCGAAGATAAGCAGCACTGGGCTCGGTCAGTACTTGGGAGGGAGACCACCTGGGAACACCGAGTGCTGATGGCACCGTTCTATATGCTTTTTTTTGCGTGCTTCTGTGACGTCTTGTTTTTTTTTCATTTGCACAACGTGTGGGTTGTTGCATTTACTGTAACTTGCGTTCAACTGGAGCCTGCTGGTAGTGCCAACGCCGAAGTGTAACACCAACAATATTCAGGCCACTACACGATATTGTACGCGGAATGATGACAGTGGTAACGGTATACGTAATGATGCAAAATTTAGTCGGACAACCTTCTAACCGCTTACTTATCACACCCGCATACAGCTCAATGACAACGCATCAATAAAGTGGCACCTTGTGGGCTGCAACGCGCGCAAAATGTGGCGCTCGCCCTCTTCTTTTTGTGAGCACTAGCACGCACGCATGCAGCGAACAACAATAAACGGAGTGATGAACGTACACGACGCGTGCGTGTATTGTTCACGGAAAGACTGCCGCGTACGTGCTGTAGCAATACATTCGGCGACTGCACAACATAGCAGCACGATACAGGTGCAGTCGTTAACAGCACATTCTTGCCATCGGCCATACCATGCTGAATACGCCGGTTCTCGTCCGATCGCCGAAGCTAAGCAGCATTGGGCTCGGTCAGTACTTGGGAGGGAGACCACCTGGGAACACTGAGTGCTGATGGCAGCGTTCTTTTTGCTTTTTTATTGCGTGCTTCTGTGACGTCTTGTTTTTTTTCATTTGCACAACGTGTGGGTGGTTGCATTTACTGTAACTTACGTTCAACTGGAGCCTGCTGGTAGAGCCAACGCCGAAGTGTAACGCCAACAATATTCAGGCCACTACACGATATTGTACGCGGAATGATGACGGTGGTAAGCGGTATACGTAATGATGCAAAATTTAGTCGGACAAGCTTCTAACCACTTACTTATCACACCCGCATACAGCTCAAGGACAACGCATCAATAAAGTGGCACCTTGTGGGCTGCAACGCGCGCAAAATGTGGCGCTCGCCCTCTTGTTTTTGTGAGCACTAGCACGCACGCATGCAGCGAACAACCACAAACGGAGTGATCAACGTACACGACGCGTGCGTGTATTGTTCACGGAAAGACTGCCGCGTACGTGCTGTAGCAATACATTCGGCGACTGCACAACATAGCAGCACGATACAGGTGCAGTCGTAAACAGCACATTCTCGCCATCGGCCATACCATGCTGAATACGCCGGTTCTCGTCCGGTCCCCGAAGCTAAGCAGCATTGGGCTCGGTCAGTACTTGTGAGGGAGACCACCTGGGAACACCGAGTCCTGATTGCACCGTTCTTTTTGCTTTTTTATTGCGTGCTTCTGTGACGTCTTGTTTTTTTTTTCATTTGCACAACGTGTGGGTAGTTGCATTTACTGTAACTTACATTCAACTGGAGCCTGCTGGTAGAGCGAACGCCGAAGTGTAACACCAACAATATTCAGGCCACTACACGATATTGTACGCGGAATGATGACGGTGGTAAGCGGTATACGTAATGATGCAAAATTTAGTCGCACAAGCTTCTAACCGCTTACTTATCACACCCGCATACAGCTCAATGACAACGCATCAATAAAGTGGCACCTTGTGGGCTGCAACGCGCGCAAAATGTGGCGCTCGCCCTCTTCTTTTTGTGAGCACTAGCACGCACGCATGCAGCGAACAACAACAAACGGAGTGATCAACGTACACGACGCGTGCGTGTATTGTTCACGGAAAGACTGCCGCGTACGTGCTGTAGCAATACATTCGGCGACTGCACAACATAGCAGCACGATACAGGTGCCGTCGTAAACAGCACATTCTCGCCATCGGCCATACCATGCTGAATACGCCGGTTCTCGTCCGGTCCCCGAAGCTAAGCAGCATTGGGCTCGGTCAGTACTTGTGAGGGAGACCACCTGGGAACACCGAGTCCTGATTGCACCGTTCTTTTTGCTTTTTTATTGCGTGCTTCTGTGACGTCTTGTTTTTTTTTTCATTTGCACAACGTGTGGGTGGTTGCATTTACTGTAACTTACGTTCAACTGGAGCCTGCTGGTAGAGCGAACGCCGAAGTGTAACACCAACAATATTCAGGCCACTACACGATATTGTACGCGGAATGATGACGGTGGTAAGCGGTATACGTAATGATGCAAAATTTAGTCGCACAAGCTTCTAACCGCTTACTTATCACACCCGCATACAGCTCAATGACAACGCATCAATAAAGTGGCACCTTGTGGGCTGCAACGCGCGCAAAATGTGGCGCTCGCCCTCTTCTTTTTGTGAGCACTAGCACGCACGCATGCAGCGAACAACAACAAACGGAGTGATCAACGTACACGACGCGTGCGTGTATTGTTCACGGAAAGACTGCCGCGTACGTGCTGTAGCAATACATTCGGCGACTGCACAACATAGCAGCACGATACAGGTGCCGTCGTAAACAGCACATTCTTGCCATCGGCCATACCATGCTGAATACGCCGGTTCTCGTCCGATCCCCGAAGCTAAGCAGCATTGGGCTCGATCAGTACTTGGGAGGGAGACCACCTGGGAACACCGAGTGCTGATTGCACCGTTCTTTTTGCTTTTTTATTGCGTGCTTCTGTGACGTCTTGTTTTTTTTTTCATTTGCACAACGTGTGGGTGGTTGCATTTACTGTAACTAACGTTCAACTGGAGCCTGCTGGTAGAGCCAACGGCGAAGTGTAACACCAACAATATTCAGGCCACTACGCGATATTGTACGCGGAATGATGACGGTGGTAAGCGGTATACGTAATGATGCAAAATTTAGTCGCACAAGCTTCTAACCGCTTACTTATCACACCCGCATACAGCTCAATGACAACGCATCATTAAAGTGGCACCTTGTGGGCTGCAACGCGAGCAAAATGTGGCGCTCGCCCTCTTGTTTTTGTGAGCACTAGCACGCACGCATGCAGCGAACAACCACAAACGGAGTGATCAACGTACACGACGCGTGCGTGTATTGTTCACGGAAAGACTGCCGCGTACGTGCTGTAGCAATACATTCGGCGACCGCACAACATAGCAGCACGATACAGGTGCAGTCGCAAACAGCACATTCTCGCCATCGGCCATACCATGCTGAATACGCCGGTTCTCGTCCGATCCCCGAAGATAAGCAGCACTGGGCTCGGTCAGTACTTGGGAGGGAGACCACCTGGGAACACCGAGTGCTGATGGCACCGTTCTATATGCTTTTTTTTGCGTGCTTCTGTGACGTCTTGTTTTTTTTTTCATTTGCACAACGTGTGGGTTGTTGCATTTACTGTAACTTACGTTCAACTGGAGCCTGCTGGTAGAGCCAACGCCGAAGTGTAACACCAACAATATTCAGGCCACTACACGATATTGTACGCGGAATGATGACCGTGGTAACGGTATACGTAATGATGCAAAATTTAGTCGGACAACCTTCTAACCGCTTACTTATCACACCCGCATACAGCTCAATGACAACGCATCAATAAAGTGGCACCTTGTGGGCTGCAACGCGCGCAAAATGTGGCGCTCGCCCTCTTCTTTTTGTGAGCACTAGCACGCACGCATGCAGCGAACAACAATAAACGGAGTGATCAACGTACACGACGCGTGCGTGTATTGTTCACGGAAAGACTGCCGCGTACGTCCTGTAGCAATACATTCGGCGACTGCACAACATAGCAGCACGATACAGGTGCAGTCGTTAACAGCACATTCTTGCCATCGGCCATACCATGCTGAATACGCCGGTTCTCGTCCGATCCCCGAAGCTAAGCAGCATTGGGCTCGGTCAGTACTTGGGAGGGAGACCACCTGGGAACACTGAGTGCTGATGGCAGCGTTCTTTTTGCTTTTTTATTGCGTGCTTCTGTGACGTCTTGTTTTTTTTCATTTGCACAACGTGTGGGTGGTTGCATTTACTGTAACTTACGTTCAACTGGAGCCTGCTGGTAGAGCCAACGCCGAAGTGTAACACCAACAATATTCAGGCCACTACACGATATTGTACGCGGAATGATGACGGTGGTAAGCGGTATACGTAATGATGCAAAATTTAGTCGGACAAGCTTCTAACCACTTACTTATCACACCCGCATACAGCTCAATGACAACGCATCAATAAAGTGGCACCTTGTGGGCTGCAACGCGCGCAAAATGTGGCGCTCGCCCTCTTGTTTTTGTGAGCACTAGCACGCACGCATGCAGCGAACAACCACAAACGGAGTGATCAACGTACACGACGCGTGCGTGTATTGTTCACGGAAAGACTGCCGCGTACGTGCTGTAGCAATACATTCGGCGACTGCACAACATAGCAGCACGATACAGGTGCAGTCGTAAACAGCACATTCTCGCCATCGGCCATACCATGCTGAATACGCCGGTTCTCGTCCGGTCCCCGAAGCTAAGCAGCATTGGGCTCGGTCAGTACTTGTGAGGGAGACCACCTGGGAACACCGAGTCCTGATTGCACCGTTCTTTTTGCTTTTTTATTGCGTGCTTCTGTGACGTCTTGTTTTTTTTTCATTTGCACAACGTGTGGGTAGTTGCATTTACTGTAACTTACATTCAACTGGAGCCTGCTGGTAGAGCGAACGCCGAAGTGTAACACCAACAATATTCAGGCCACTACACGATATTGTACGCGGAATGATGACGGTGGTAAGCGGTATACGTAATGATGCAAAATTTAGTCGCACAAGCTTCTAACCGCTTACTTATCACACCCGCATACAGCTCAATGACAACGCATCAATAAAGTGGCACCTTGTGGGCTGCAACGCGCGCAAAATGTGGCGCTCGCCCTCTTCTTTTTGTGAGCACTAGCACGCACGCATGCAGCGAACAACAACAAACGGAGTGATCAACGTACACGACGCGTGCGTGTATTGTTCACGGAAAGACTGCCGCGTACGTGCTGTAGCAATACATTCGGCGACTGCACAACATAGCAGCACGATACAGGTGCCGTCGTAAACAGCACATTCTCGCCATCGGCCATACCATGCTGAATACGCCGGTTCTCGTCCGATCCCCGAAGATAAGCAGCACTGGGCTCGGTCAGTACTTGGGAGGGAGACCACCTGGGAACACCGAGTGCTGATGGCACCGTTCTATATGCTTTTTTTTGCGTGCTTCTGTGACGTCTTGTTTTTTTTTTCATTTGCACAACGTGTGGGTTGTTGCATTTACTGTAACTTACGTTCAACTGGAGCCTGCTGGTAGAGCCAACGCCGAAGTGTAACACCAACAATATTCAGGCCACTACACGATATTGTACGCGGAATGATGACCGTGGTAACGGTATACGTAATGATGCAAAATTTAGTCGGACAACCTTCTAACCGCTTACTTATCACACCCGCATACAGCTCAATGACAACGCATCAATAAAGTGGCACCTTGTGGGCTGCAACGCGCGCAAAATGTGGCGCTCGCCCTCTTCTTTTTGTGAGCACTAGCACGCACGCATGCAGCGAACAACAATAAACGGAGTGATCAACGTACACGACGCGTGCGTGTATTGTTCACGGAAAGACTGCCGCGTACGTCCTGTAGCAATACATTCGGCGACTGCACAACATAGCAGCACGATACAGGTGCAGTCGTTAACAGCACATTCTTGCCATCGGCCATACCATGCTGAATACGCCGGTTCTCGTCCGATCCCCGAAGCTAAGCAGCATTGGGCTCGGTCAGTACTTGGGAGGGAGACCACCTGGGAACACTGAGTGCTGATGGCAGCGTTCTTTTTGCTTTTTTATTGCGTGCTTCTGTGACGTCTTGTTTTTTTTCATTTGCACAACGTGTGGGTGGTTGCATTTACTGTAACTTACGTTCAACTGGAGCCTGCTGGTAGAGCCAACGCCGAAGTGTAACACCAACAATATTCAGGCCACTACACGATATTGTACGCGGAATGATGACGGTGGTAAGCGGTATACGTAATGATGCAAAATTTAGTCGGACAAGCTTCTAACCACTTACTTATCACACCCGCATACAGCTCAATGACAACGCATCAATAAAGTGGCACCTTGTGGGCTGCAACGCGCGCAAAATGTGGCGCTCGCCCTCTTGTTTTTGTGAGCACTAGCACGCACGCATGCAGCGAACAACCACAAACGGAGTGATCAACGTACACGACGCGTGCGTGTATTGTTCACGGAAAGACTGCCGCGTACGTGCTGTAGCAATACATTCGGCGACTGCACAACATAGCAGCACGATACAGGTGCAGTCGTAAACAGCACATTCTCGCCATCGGCCATACCATGCTGAATACGCCGGTTCTCGTCCGGTCCCCGAAGCTAAGCAGCATTGGGCTCGGTCAGTACTTGTGAGGGAGACCACCTGGGAACACCGAGTCCTGATTGCACCGTTCTTTTTGCTTTTTTATTGCGTGCTTCTGTGACGTCTTGTTTTTTTTTTCATTTGCACAGCGTGTGGGTGGTTGCATTTACTGTAACTTACATTCAACTGGAGCCTGCTGGTAGAGCGAACGCCGAAGTGTAACACCAACAATATTCAGGCCACTACACGATATTGTACGCGGAATGATGACGGTGGTAAGCGGTATACGTAATGATGCAAAATTTAGTCGCACAAGCTTCTAACCGCTTACTTATCACACCCGCATACAGCTCAATGACAACGCATCAATAAAGTGGCACCTTGTGGGCTGCAACGCGCGCAAAATGTGGCGCTCGCCCTCTTCTTTTTGTGAGCACTAGCACGCACGCATGCAGCGAACAACAACAGACGGAGTGATCAACGTACACGACGCGTGCGTGTATTGTTCACGGAAAGACTGCCGCGTACGTGCTGTAGCAATACATTCGGCGACTGCACAACATAGCAGCACGATACAGGTGCCGTCGTAAAAAGCACATTCTTGCCATCGGCCATACCATGCTGAATACGCCGGTTCTCGTCCGATCCCCGAAGCTAAGCAGCATTGGGCTCGATCAGTACTTGTGAGGGAGACCACCTGGGAACACCGAGTGCTGATTGCACCGTTCTTTTTGCTTTTTTATTGCGTGCTTCTGTGACGTCTTGTTTTTTTTTTCATTTGCACAACGTGTGGGTGGTTGCATTTACTGTAACTTACGTTCAACTGGAGCCTGCTGGTAGAGCGAACGCCGAAGTGTAACACCAACAATATTCAGGCCACTACACGATATTGTACGCGGAATGATGACGGTGGTAAGCGGTATACGTAATGATGCAAAATGTAGTCGCACAAGCTTCTAACCGCTTACTTATCACACCCGCATACAGCTCAATGACAACGCATCAATAAAGTGGCACCTTGTGGGCTGCAACGCGCGCAAAATGTGGCGCTCGCCCTCTTCTTTTTGTGAGCACTAGCACGCACGCATGCAGCGAACAACAACAAACGGAGTGATCAACGTACACGACGCGTGCGTGTATTGTTCACGGAAAGACTGCCGCGTACGTGCTGTAGCAATACATTCGGCGACTGCACAACATAGCAGCACGATACAGGTGACGTCGTAAACAGCACATTCTTGCCATCGGCCATACCATGCTGAATACGCCGGTTCTCGTCCGATCCCCGAAGCTAAGCAGCATTGGGCTCGATCAGTACTTGGGAGGGAGACCACCTGGGAACACCGAGTGCTGATTGCACCGTTCTTTTTGCTTTTTTATTTCGTGCTTCTGTGACGTCTTGTTTTTTTTTCATTTGCACAACGTGTGGGTGGTTGCATTTACTGTAACTTACGTTCAACTGGAGCCTGCTGGTAGAGCCAACGCCGAAGTGTAACACCAACAATATTCAGGCCACTACACGATATTGTACGCGGAATGATGACGGTCGTAAGCGGTATACGTAATGATGCAAAATTTAGTCACACAAGCTTCTACCCGCTTACTTATCACACCCACATACAGCTCAATGACAACGCATCAATAAAGTGGCACCTTGTGGGCTGTAACGCGCGCAAAATGTGGCGCTCGCCCTCTTGTTTTTGTGTGCACTAGCACGCACGCATGCAGCGAACAACCACAAACGGAGTGATCAACGTACACGACGCGTGCGTGTATTGTTCACGGAAAGACTGCCGCGTACGTGCTGTAGCAATACATTCGGCGACTGCACAACATAGCAGCACGATACAGGTGCCGTCGTAAACAGCACATTCTCGCCATCGGCCATACCATGCTGAATACGCCGGTTCTCGTCCGATCCCCGAAGATAAGCAGCACTGGGCTCGGTCAGTACTTGGGAGGGAGACCACCTGGGAACAGCGAGTGCTGATGGCACCGTTCTTTATGCTTTTTTTTGCCTGCTTCTGTGACGTCTTGTTTTTTTTTTTCATTTGCACAACGTGTGGGTGGTTGCATTTACTGTAACTTACGTTCATCTGCAGCCTGCTGGTAGAGCCAACGCCGAAGTGTAACACCAACAATATTCAGGCCACTACACGATATTGTACGCGGAATGATGACGGTGGTAAGCGGTATACGTAATGATGCAAAATTTAGTCGCACAAGCTTCTAACCGCTTACTTATCACACCCGCATACAGCTCAATGACAACGCATCAATAAAGTGGCACCTTGTGGGCTGCAACGCGCGCAAAATGTGGCGCTCGCCCTCTTGTTTTTGTGAGCACTAGCACGCACGCATGCAGCGAACAACCACAAACGGAGTGATCAACGTACACGACGCGTGCGTGTATTGTTCACGGAAAGACTGCCGCGTACGTGCTGTAGCAATACATTCGGCGACTGCACAACGTAGCAGCACGATACAGGTGCAGTCGTAAACAGCACATTCTCGCCATCGGCCATACCATGCTGAATACGCCGGTTCTCGTCCGATCCCCGAAGCTAAGCAGCATTGGGCTCGGTCAGTACTTGGGAGGGAGACCACCTGGGAACACCGAGTGCTGATGGCACCGTTCTTTATGCTTTTTTTTTTGCCTGCTTCCGTGACGTCTTGTGTTTTTTCATTTGCACAACGTGTGGGTGGTTGCATTTACTGTAACTTACGTTCATCTGGAGCCTGCTGGTAGAGCCAACGCCGAAGTGTAACACCAACAATATTCAGGCCACTACACGATATTGTACGCGGAATGATGACGGTGGTAAGCGGTATACGTAATGATGCAAAATTTTGTCGCACAAGCTTCTAACCGCTTACTTATCACACCCGCATACAGCTCAATGACAACGCATCAATAAAGTGGCACCTTGTGGGCTGCAACGCGCGCAAAATGTGGCGCTCGCCCTCTTGTTTTTGTGAGCACTAGCACGCACGCATGCAGCGAACAACCACAAACGGAGTGATCAACGTACACGACGCGTGCGTGTATTGTTCACGGAAAGACTGCCGCGTACGTGCTGTAGCAATACATTCGGCGACTGCACAACGTAGCAGCACGATACAGGTGCAGTCGTAAACAGCACATTCTCGCCATCGGCCATACCATGCTGAATACGCCGGTTCTCGTCCGATCCCCGAAGCTAAGCAGCATTGGGCTCGGTCAGTACTTGGGAGGGAGACCACCTGGGAACACCGAGTGCTGATGGCACCGTTCTCTTTGCTTTTTTATTGCGTGCTTCTGTGACGTCTTGTTTTTTTTTTCATTTGCACAACGTGTGGGTGGTTGCAATTACTATAACTTACGTTCAACTGGAGCCTGCTGGTAGAGCCAACGCCGAAGTGTAACACCAACAATATTCAGGCCACTACACGATATTGTACGCGGAATGATGACGGTGGTAAGCGGTATACGTAATGATGCAAAATTTAGTCGCACAAGCTTCTAACCGCTTACTTATCACAACCGCATAGAGCTCTATGACAACGCATCAATAAAGTGGCACCTTGTGGGCTGCAACGCGCGCAAAATGTGGCGCTCGCCCGCTATTTTTTGTGAGCACTAGCACGCACGCATGCAGCGAACAACCACAAGCGGAGTGATGAACGTACACGACGCGTCCGTGTATTGTTCACGGAAAGACTGCCGCGTACGTGCTGTAGCAATACATTCGGCGACTGCACAACATAGCAGCACGATACAGGTGCCGTCGTAAACAGCATATTCTCGCCATCGGCCATATCATGCTGAGTACGCCGGTTCTCGTCCGATCCCCGAAGCTGAGCAGCATTGGGCTCGGTCAGTACTTGGGAGGGAGACCACCTGGGAACACCGAGGGCTGATTGCACCGTTCTTTTTGCTTTTTTATTGCGTGCTTCTGTGACGTCTTGTTTTTTTTTTCATTTGCACAACATGTGGGTGGTTGCATTTACTGTAACTTACGTTCAACTGGAGCCTGCTGGTAGAGCCAACGTCGAAGTGTAACACCAACAATATTCAGGCCACTACACGATATTGTACGCGGAATGATGACGGTGGTAAGCGGTATACGTAATGATACAAAATTTAGTCGCACAAGCTTCTAACCGCTTACTTATCACACCCACATACAGCTCAATGACAACGCATCAATAAAGTGGCACCTTGTGGGCTGCAACGCGCGCAAAATGTGGCACTCGCCCTCTTGTTTTTGTGAGCACTAGCACGGACGCATACAGCGAACAACCACAAACGGAGTGATCAACGTACACGACGCGTGCGTGTATTGTTCACGGAAAGACTGCCGCGTACGTGCTGTAGCAATGCATTCGGCGACTGCAGAACATAGCAGCACGATACAGGTGCAGTCGTAAACAGCACATTCTTGCCATCGGCCATACCATGCTGAATACGCCGGTTCTCGTCCGATCCCCGAAGCTGAGCAGCATTGGGCTCGGTTAGTACTTGGGAGGGAGACCACCTGGGAACACCGAGGGCTGATTGCACCGTTCTTTTTGCTTTTTTATTGCGTGCTTCTGTGACGTCTTGTTTTTTTTTTCATTTGCACAACGTGTGGGTGGTTGCATTTACTGTAACTTACTTTCAACTGGAGCCTGCTGGTAGAGCCAACGCCGAAGTGTAACACCAACAATATTCAGGCCACTACACGATATTGTACGCGGAATGATGACGGTGGTAAGCGGTATACGTAATGATGCAAAATTTAGTCGCACAAGCTTCTAACGGCTTACTTATCACACCCGCATACAGCTCAATGACAACGCATCAATAAAGAGGCACCTTGTGGGCTGCAAAGCGCGCAAAATGTGGCGCTCGCCCTCTTTTTTTTGTGAGCACTAGCACGCACGCATGCAGCGAACCACAAACGGAGTGATCAACGTACACGACGCGTGCGTGTATTGTTCACGGAAAGACTGCCGCGTACGTGCTGTGGCAATACATTCGGCGACTGCACAACATAGCAGCACGATACAGGTGCAGTCGTAAACAGCACATTCTTGCCATCGGCCATACCATGCTGAATACGCCGGTTCTCGTCCGATCCCCGCAGCTAAGCAGCATTGGGCTCGGTCAGTACTTGGGAGGGAGACCACCTGGGAACACCGAGTGCTGATGGCACTGTTCTTCTTGCTTTTTTATTGCGTGCTTCTGTGACGTCTTGTTTTTTTTTCATTTTCACAACGTGTGGGTGGTTGCATTTATTGTAACTTACGTTCAACTGGAGCCTGCTGGTAGAGCCAACGCCGAAGTGTAACACCAACAATATTCAGGCCACTACATGATATTGTACGCGGAATGATGACGGTGCTAAGCGGTATACGTAATGATGCAAAATTTAGTCGCACAAGCTTCTAACCGCTTACTTATCACACCCGCATACAGCTCAATGACAACGCATCAATAAAGTGGCACCTTGTGGGCTGCAATGCGCGCAAAATGTGGCGCTCGCCCTCTTGTTTTTGTGAGCACTAGCACGCACGGATGCAGCGAACAACCACAAACGGAGTGATCAACGTACACGACGCGTGCGCGTATTGTTCACGGAAAGACTGCCGCGGACGTGCTGCAGCAATACATTCTGCGACTGCACAACATAGCAGCACGATACAGGTGCAGTCGTAAACAGCACATTCTCGCCATCGGCCATACCATGCTGAATACGCCGGTTCTCGTCCGATCCCCGAAGCTAAGCAGCATTGGGCTCGGTCAGTACTTGGGAGGGAGACCACCTGGGAACACCGAGTGCTGATGGCGCCGTTCTTTTTGCTTTTTTATTGCGTGCTTCTGTGACGTCTTGTTTTTTTTTCATTTGCACAACGTGTGGGCGGTTGCATTTACTGTAACTTACGTTCAACTGGAGCCTGCTGGCAGAGCTAACGCCGAAGTGTAACACCAACAATATTCAGGCCACTGCACGATATTGTACGCGGAATGATGACGGTGGTAAGCGGTATACGTAATGATGCAAAATTTACTCGCACAAGCTTCTAACCGCTTACTTATCACACCCGCATACAGCTCAATGACAACGCATCAATAAAGTGGCACCTTGTGGGCTGCAATGCGCGCAAAATGTGGCGCTCGCCCTCTTGTTTTTGTGAGCACTAGCACGCACGGATGCAGCGAACAACCACAAACGGAGTGATCAACGTACACGACGCGTGCGTGTATTGTTCACGGAAAGACTGCCGCGGACGTGCTGCAGCAATACATTCTGCGACTGCACAACATAGCAGCACGATACAGGTGCAGTCGTAAACAGCACATTCTCGCCATCGGCCATACCATGCTGAATACGCCGGTTCTCGTCCGATCCCCGAAGCTAAGCAGCATTGGGCTCGGTCAGTACTTGGGAGGGAGACCACCTGGGAACACCGAGTGCTGATGGTACCGTTCTTTTTTGCTTCTTTATTGCGTGCTTTTGTGACGTCTTGTTTTTTTTTTTCATTTGCACAACGTGTGGATGGTTGCATTTACTGTAACTTACGTTCAAGTGGAGCCTGCTGGTAGAGCCAACGCCGAAGTGTAACACCAACAATATTCAGGCCACTACACAATATTGTACGCGGAATGATGATGGTGGTAAGCGGTATACGTAATGATGCAAAATTTAGTCGCACAAGCTTCTAACCGCTTACTTATCACAACCGCATAGAGCTCTATGACAACGCATCAATAAAGTGGCACCTTGTGGGCTGCAACGCGCGCAAAATGTGGCGCTCGCCCGCTATTTTTTGTGAGCACTAGCACGCACGCATGCAGCGAACAACCACAAGCGGAGTGATGAACGTACACGACGCGTCCGTGTATTGTTCACGGAAAGACTGCCGCGTACGTGCTGTAGCAATACATTCGGCGACTGCACAACATAGCAGCACGATACAGGTGCCGTCGTAAACAGCATATTCTCGCCATCGGCCATATCATGCTGAGTACGCCGGTTCTCGTCCGATCCCCGAAGCTGAGCAGCATTGGGCTCGGTCAGTACTTGGGAGGGAGACCACCTGGGAACACCGAGGGCTGATTGCACCGTTCTTTTTGCTTTTTTATTGCGTGCTTCTGTGACGTCTTGTTTTTTTTTTCATTTGCACAACATGTGGGTGGTTGCATTTACTGTAACTTACGTTCAACTGGAGCCTGCTGGTAGAGCCAACGTCGAAGTGTAACACCAACAATATTCAGGCCACTACACGATATTGTACGCGGAATGATGACGGTGGTAAGCGGTATACGTAATGATACAAAATTTAGTCGCACAAGCTTCTAACCGCTTACTTATCACACCCGCATACAGCTCAATGACAACGCATCAATAAAGTGGCACCTTGCGGGCTGCAACGCGCGCAATATGTGGCGCTCGCCCTCTTCTTTTGTGTGCACTAGCACGCACGCATGCAGCGAACAACCACAAAAGGAGTGATCAACGTACACGACGCGTGCGTGTATTGTTCACGGAAAGACTGCCGCGTGCGTGCTGTAGCAATACATTCGGCGACTGCACAACATAGCAGCACGATACAGGTGCCGTCGTAAACAGCATATTCTCGCCATCGGCCATATCATGCTGAATACGCCGGTTCTCGTCCGATCCCCGAAGCTAAGCAGCATTGAGCTCGGTCAGTACTTAGGATGGAGACCATCTCGGAACACCGAGTGCTGATGGCACCGTTCTTTTTGCTTTTTTATTGCGTGCTTCTGTGACGTCTTGTTTTTTTTTCATTTGCGCAACGTGTGGGTGGTTGCATTTACTGTAACTTACGTTCAATTGGAGCCTGCTGGTAGAGCCAACGCCGAAGTGTAACACTAACAATATTCAGGCCACTACACGATATTGTACGCGGAATGATGACGGTGGTAAGCGGTATACGTAATGATGCAAAATTTAGTCGCACAAGCTTCTAACGGCTTACTTATCACACCCGCATACAGCTCAATGACAACGCATCAATAAAGAGGCACCTTGTGGGCTGCAAAGCGCGCAAAATGTGGCGCTCGCCCTCTTTTTTTTGTGAGCACTAGCACGCACGCATGCAGCGAACCACAAACGGAGTGATCAACGTACACGACGCGTGCGTGTATTGTTCACGGAAAGACTGCCGCGTACGTGCTGTGGCAATACATTCGGCGACTGCACAACATAGCAGCACGATACAGGTGCAGTCGTAAACAGCACATTCTTGCCATCGGCCATACCATGCTGAATACGCCGGTTCTCGTCCGATCCCCGCAGCTAAGCAGCATTGGGCTCGGTCAGTACTTGGGAGGGAGACCACCTGGGAACACCGAGTGCTGATGGCACTGTTCTTCTTGCTTTTTTATTGCGTGCTTCTGTGACGTCTTGTTTTTTTTTTCATTTTCACAACGTGTGGGTGGTTGCATTTATTGTAACTTACGTTCAACTGGAGCCTGCTGGTAGAGCCAACGCCGAAGTGTAACACCAACAATATTCAGGCCACTACATGATATTGTACGCGGAATGATGACGGTGCTAAGCGGTATACGTAATGATGCAAAATTTAGTCGCACAAGCTTCTAACCGCTTACTTATCACACCCGCATACAGCTCAATGACAACGCATCAATAAAGTGGCACCTTGTGGGCTGCAATGCGCGCAAAATGTGGCGCTCGCCCTCTTGTTTTTGTGAGCACTAGCACGCACGGATGCAGCGAACAACCACAAACGGAGTGATCAACGTACACGACGCGTGCGTGTATTGTTCACGGAAAGACTGCCGCGGACGTGCTGCAGCAATACATTCTGCGACTGCACAACATAGCAGCACGATACAGGTGCAGTCGTAAACAGCACATTCTCGCCATCGGCCATACCATGCTGAATACGCCGGTTCTCGTCCGATCCCCGAAGCTAAGCAGCATTGGGCTCGGTCAGTACTTGGGAGGGAGACCACCTGGGAACACCGAGTGCTGATGGCGCCGTTCTTTTTGCTTTTTTATTGCGTGCTTCTGTGACGTCTTGTTTTTTTTTCATTTGCACAACGTGTGGGCGGTTGCATTTACTGTAACTTACGTTCAACTGGAGCCTGCTGGCAGAGCTAACGCCGAAGTGTAACACCAACAATATTCAGGCCACTGCACGATATTGTACGCGGAATGATGACGGTGGTAAGCGGTATACGTAATGATGCAAAATTTACTCGCACAAGCTTCTAACCGCTTACTTATCACACCCGCATACAGCTCAATGACAACGCATCAATAAAGTGGCACCTTGTGGGCTGCAATGCGCGCAAAATGTGGCGCTCGCCCTCTTGTTTTTGTGAGCACTAGCACGCACGGATGCAGCGAACAACCACAAACGGAGTGATCAACGTACACGACGCGTGCGTGTATTGTTCACGGAAAGACTGCCGCGGACGTGCTGCAGCAATACATTCTGCGACTGCACAACATAGCAGCACGATACAGGTGCAGTCGTAAACAGCACATTCTCGCCATCGGCCATACCATGCTGAATACGCCGGTTCTCGTCCGATCCCCGAAGCTAAGCAGCATTGGGCTCGGTCAGTACTTGGGAGGGAGACCACCTGGGAACACCGAGTGCTGATGGTACCGTTCTTTTTTGCTTTTTTATTGCGTGCTTTTGTGACGTCTTGTTTTTTTTTTTCATTTGCACAACGTGTGGGTGGTTGCATTTACTGTAACTTACGTTCAAGTGGAGCCTGCTGGTAGAGCCAACGCCGAAGTGTAACACCAACAATATTCAGGCCACTACACAATATTGTACGCGGAATGATGATGGTGGTAAGCGGTATACGTAATGATGCAAAATTTAGTCGCACAAGCTTCTAACCGCTTACTTATCACACCCGCATACAGCTAAATGACAACGCATCAATAAAGTGGCACCGTGTGTGCTGCAACGCGCGCAAAATGTGGCGCTCGCCCTCTTGTTTTTGTGAGCACTAGCACGCACGCATGCAGCGAACAACCACAAACGGAGTGATCAACGTACACGACGCGTGCGTGTATTGTTCACGGAAAGACTTCCGCGTACGTGCTGTAGCAATACATTCGGCGACTGCACAACATAGCAGCACGATACAGGTGCAGTCGTAAACAGCACATTCTCGCCATCGGCCATACCTTGCCGAATACGCCGGTTCTCGTCCGATCCCCGAAGCTAAGCAGCATTGGGCTCGGTCAGTACTTGGGATGGAGACCACCTGGGAAAACCGAGTTCTGATGGCACCGTTCTTTTTGCTTTTTATTGCGTGCTTCTGTGACGTCTTGTTTTTTTTTTTTTTCATTTGCACAACGTGTGGGTGGTTGCATTTACTGTAACTTACGTTCAACTGGAGCCTGCTGGTAGAGCCAACGCCGAAGTGTAACACCAACAATATTCAGGCCACTACACGATATTGTACGTGGAATGATGACGGTGGTAAGCGGTATATGTAATGATGCAAAATTTAGTCGCACAAGCTTCTAACCGCTTACTTATCACACCTGCATACAGCTCAATGACAACGCATCAATAAAGTGGCACCTTTTGGGCTGCAACGCGCGCAAAATGTGGCGCTCGCCCTCTTGTTTTTGTGAGCACTAGCCCGCACGCATGCAGCGAACAGCCACAAACGGAGTGATCAACGTACACGACGCGTGCGTGTATTGTTCACGGAAAGACTGCCGCGTACGTGCTGTAGCAATACATTCGGCGACTGCACAACATAGCAGCACGATACAGGTGCAGTCGTAAACAGCTCATTCTTGCCATCGGGCATACCATGCTGAATACGCCGGTTCTCGTCCGATCCCCGAAGCTAAGCAGCATTGGGCTCGGTCAGTACTTGGGAGGGAGACCACCTGGGAACACCGAGTGCTGATGGCACCGTTCTTTTTGCTTTTTTATTGCGTGCTTCTGTGACGTCTTTTTTTTTTTCATTTGCACAACGTGTGGGTGGTTGCATTTACTGTAACTTACGTTCAACTGGAGCCTGCTGGTAGAGCCACCACCGAAGTGTAACACCAACAATATTCAGTCCACTACACGATATTGCACGCGGAATGATGATGGTGGTAAGCGGTATACGTAATGATGCAAAATTTAGTCGCACAAGCTTCTAACCGCTTACTTATCACACCCGCATACAGCTCAATGACAACGCATCAATAAAGTCGCACCTTGTGGGCTGCAACGCGCGCAAAATGTGGCGCTCGGCCTCTTGTTTTTGTGAGCACTAGCAAGCACGCATGCAGCGAACAACCACAAACGGAGTGATCAACGTACACGACGCATGCGTGTATTGTTCACGGAAAGACTGCCGCGTACGTGCTGTAGCAATACATTCGGCGACTGCACAACATAGCAGCACGATACAGGTGCAGTCGTAAACAGCGCATTCTCGCCATCGGCCATACCATGCTCAGAGTGGGAGTGCGTCTGTCGAAGAGAGCGGACGTGGTTATCATGTGCTCCGATGGGGCGGTGTTTGCGGCAATGAATAGCCGCGGTAACAGGAATGCGGCGCCTGCTGAACGTGAAGATTACGAAGTCATCTTGCCTACATTGCCTACAGGTCGTACAATTTTGAATACCATATTTTTAGATGCCGATATTCGGGCCAGGCCTTATCGAGTTGAAGACTTCAAGGATACGTTGGACCGTCTGGCATTGCAGCCTGAGGTACTAGCCTTGGGGGCGTACCAGATGAGTCACGTATGGGCCGTCACCTTCAAGAATGCGGAAGACGTGAAGAAGGCTCTGACCATCGGTGAAATGAAGATGAAGGGTCGCTGCTGTGTTGTAGTTGACCCTGCGAACCAAGCCCTGCGCTTGAAGTTGCACTGGTTGCTTTTCAATGTTCCCGATGAAGATGTACTTGCTGCACTAGCCATGTTCGGGAAGGTAACAGATGTCGTGAAAGAAAAGTGGCGTGTGAATGGCATCCGCGAGAAAAGTACGACGACGCGGACGGTGAGTATTCCGCTCCATCCAGCGTCAAGGTTGACGACCTCCCACATCAGCTTCGTGTTGGTGGGGAACTGGCGCTGCTAATTGCGCCAGGAAGAGCACCAGTGTGTTTGCCCTGTCACACCGCGGGACATATACGACGCGACTGCCGTGTCCCTCGATGTGCTCGGCGCCGTCGTTTTGGGCATGACGAGAGTTCGTGTGTAAAGACGTACGCAAGTGTAACAGGACCAGTTGGAAAAACTAACGCAGCAGAGCTCGTCATGGACGAAGCCGACGCGGAAGAAGCTGCAGGAACGTCGAGTCAAGTGACTCAAAAGGAGATGCGACCAGCAGACATTCCTTCGTATCCGCAACCAAATGAACAGCAAGGAGACCATAGCCTTGTAGAAAAGCCCGACGTCAGGGAAGTGCCTGAAAAGACAAGTGGGAGCGCTGAATACGGTGAACCTTCAAAGGATCCAGCGAGCCAACACACGGAAAGCGTGGACGTCACGGTACAATCCACCGGAGGCGCAGTCGGCAAACGAGGACGCGAAGCTACTACGGACGACGCGAACACACAAGATGCCGTTGGGTCTGTGGAACCACCAACGAAAACGGTGTCGACTCGACGCGCGTCATTGAAGCTCAAGCCCAACGTTCCACCGGACAGAAAAGCGGTGTTGAAACCGTCAACGTAGCCGCCAGGTTTGACGCTCTGCGGTTCCTAGGGACTACGTCGACGCACATCACTATCCAATAAGGACAATGATTGGAGCCTTCTGCCGTGCAACCCAAGCCGAAGCTCGAGGATTGCAGGCATCGGGAATAGGGTTGCTTCTTGGAAATAAGCTGCGGGTTTTCTGGTGTGCCTGCGCTCACGAGGTATGCACCATGGCGTGTATGTAATTTTAATAAATGGCGAGAAATCTCGGTACAGCACTAAAAATTGCGACTATCAATGTTCTAGGCTTGAACGCTAGAAAGAAACAGTATCAGCTAAGTCGCCTTTTCTTGGAGAACGACTTGGATGTAGTAGCTGTACAAGAGACGAAAATAGATAGCGAGGAACAAACTGACCGCATGGTGCTGCCTTTCCGAGCAAGGTACGATGTTTGTGTTTCTCATGCTTTCGGCACGTCAGGCGGATGTGCCATTTTCCTTAGAAACAGTTTAGGAATAGTTGTTGAGACCGTGCTTGTGTGCCAAAGTGGTAGATTTGTTTTAGTAGATTTTCTTATGTCCGAGTCTTGCTGGCGAATCATCTGCCTATATGCGCCGAACGCCGAAAATGAACGAGACGTGTTTTTGAACGGCTCGAGCAGTACCTGAATTGTGAAAGACAAATAATTATGCTTGGAGATTTTAATTGTGTTTGCTTAGTAGCTGATCGAGTGAAAAATGCCCCACCAAGGGATAAGAGTGCCTCACGCTTAATTGCAATGGTGCAAGACCATAATCTAGAAGATATAGAAAATATATTAACTAATGGGACGCAGCCAGTCTTTACACACTACCAGCGTGCGAGCCACGCGAGACTGGATAGGGTATATGTTTCATTGAATTTAGTAGCGGCGTGCCATAGTTATGATGTTAAACATGTGTCATTCAGCGACCATTGTTTGGTGTCAGTCACAATTGTGGCGCATAAAGAGGCCTCGCGCTTTAATTGGAAAATGTGGCTATTTAATGACAAGCTGCTGCATAATGAATCATTTGTAGAGTGCGTAAAGGAAAAGTTCGAACAGCTATTGGCGAGACATGATGACGTGATAGAACGGTAGGAGCTTTTTAAAGAAGAAATTAAGATTTGTGCAATAGAAGAAGCGAGTGTAATGAAATACGAAGAAAGGAAAAAGCAGAAAGAAATACAAGGAGAGTTGGATTTTATGTACAGAATAGAAGCTGATAGGCCTGGTACATTCACAAAGCAGATCAATGAACTTAAAAGCCAACTCGAGCGTATCGACGAAGATAAGTACAGAGGAGCGGTTATCCGAGCAAGAGCCGAAAAGCTATGGCTCGGCGAAACGCCCACAAAGCGAGCCTTTGCAGATGAAAAGGCTTAAGCTAGGCAAAACCTAGTACGGAAAATAAGTTATAAGAATGATGTCACTGACGAACAAGCAAAAATAGAGAGAGCGTTCTTAGAGCACTATAGCGAATTATTTTGAAGAAGTTGCGATGTCCCGGAAGATTTCGAACGAGAGTTCCTTGCCAGCATGACAAAACTAGATGATGTTGACCGCGAATGTCTGGAAGAACCGATCAGCCAGAAAGAAGTTGAAGAGGCCATTGATGATTTAGGTCGAGGGAAGTCTCCTGGACCTGACGGGTTGGGAGCGGCCTTCTATAAGGCCTTCAAAAAAGATGTGAGCGTAATCTTGCATCAGGTAATTGCTGAAGCATATAAACGAAGATATGCACCCCCGTCCTTTGGCCGGTCACATATAGTGCTCATTCCCAAATCGGAAGACCCAGGGAAACTGCTGTCAGTAGGGTCTTATCGCCCAATAGCATTGACTAACGTCGATTATAAAATATTTACTAAAATCTTGGCAAAGAGGTTACAGCGAGTTATAACACGAATTGTAGGACCACATCAGACATGCGGAATCAAAGGTAGATCAATCTACACAAATATTCATGTTGCACGAACCATTCTAGAATGTTGCGATGCGTGGGGCGAGCATGTAGCAATGCTGCAGCTTGTTCTACAAAATGCGTTTGATCGTGTATCCCACAATATCCTTTTCGCTGTTCTTGATTATGTAAATGTTGGTTTGGTGCTTTTAGATGGAGTTAGGATGTGTTATGCTAACTGTACCGCTAATCTTATAATAAATAAGGATGTAAGTGACAGCTTTCACGTACGCTCAAGTGTGCGCCAGGGGTGCCCTTTAAGTCCTTCATTATTTGCGTTATACCTTGAGCCATTCTGCAGAAAAATTATTTATAACAACAGTATTACAGGTTTTCGTTTGCAGTCAGCGGAAGTAAAACTACTAACATATGCGGATGATATTACTTTGTTTTGTAGCAATAAGGAAAGTGTCGCGACTGCGGTAGCGGACGTTTTATCGTTTTGTAAAATGACGGGTAGCGTCATAAACTTTGATAAGTGCCTAGGAATATGGCATGGAACATGGGAAAACACCACACCTATTTTTGTGAATGTGAAGTGGACTGTTGCGCCGACAAAGCATCTTGGGGTGCCGCTTGAACAGTACAAGGAGACTGCGGGATTCTGGGAAGACGAAACAAAGAAAGTGCAAGAAAAAACAGTTAAATGGGGTGGCCGTAGTCTTTCAATGTTTGCCCGCGCGACGGTCTGTAATTTATTCGCCGTTGCAAAAGTGTGCTATGTATTGCAAGCATTGTCTATGACTAGATTGCACATGCAGCGTTTGCATAGGGTACTGGCAGTGTATGTATGGGGGTCAAAGTGGGACCGAACCAGTCGAACAAATTTATTTCGATCCGTCAAAACAGGAGGGCTTGGTCTGGCACATCTGTTCTTGAAACAAATAGTGTTTCGTTTTGCGTTTCTTAGCGACCAAAAAGACCCATTCCTCATTAATGTGATGCAACTGAGACTAGGTACGGCTCTTCCTGAATTCATTATATCTAGTTGTGTAGTCAACAGTGGCCCTATGAGCGGATTTCTGAAAGAAGTGATATGGGCATTTCGGTTTCTGAAGGTACGCTTTTCAATGGAATACCTCAGTCACGTTCCTAAAAAACGTCTGTATAAAGATTTATTTGATGTAGTACTGCCAGTACTGCTGTACAGACCTATGTTCAGTTTAGGTACTGAAACAAATGTGCTGAAAAGGGTAAAACGTATGCCTGTCAGGCCATCGGTAAAGTCTTTCTTTTTTCAACTACATTCCAATACACTACCAGTAAAACCGTGGCTTCAGGAAAGAGGTATTTTTATTCCCTGGTCTCTAGACTGTTTACTATGCCATCAGCAAGAAACAATTGAACACATATTCATAGACTGCTGGGACGCCTTGTTACACTGGGATGTCCTCCAGCGAACTATAGAGAAAGAGTTGCCGATAACACCCTATGGCATCCGTTTTCTCCCAACGGAAAACGAAGGAGCAGTGCCTTACGACATGTTTATGTTATTAGGGTTGCACAGCCTGTGGCGCACGCGCATGGCCGTTAGACATGCGGATATACATGCTCGAAGTACTCGTGAATATTTTATTGATAGTGTCTGTTACTTAAAAGAAGTCTACGATGCTCAAAATGAAAAACCAGAATGGATTAGATTATTGAACGAGCTTGTTAAACTTGGGCGGTTTTAAAGCCACGTGGACACCAAAGACTGGTGGCATTTTTATCATTTGTAAAGTGTGTATATTTTGTATGTACCATGAAAACGGTAATAAAGAAAAAAAATCGGCCATACCATGCTGAATACGCCGGTTCTCGTCCGTTCCCCGAAGCTAAGCAGCATTGGGCTCGGTCAGTACTTGGGAGGGAGACCACCTGGGAACACCGAGTGCTGATGGCACCGTTCTTTTTGCTTTTTTATTGCGTGCTTCTGTGACGTCTTGTTTTTTTTTTCATTTGCACAACGTGTGGGTGGTTCCATTTTCTGTAACTTACGCTCAACTGGAGCCTGCTGGTAGAGCCAACGCCGAAGTGTAACACCAACAATATTCAGGCCACTACACGATATTGTACGCGGAATGATGACGGTGGTAAGCGGTATACGTAATGATGCAAAATTTAGTCGCACAAGCTTCTAACCGCTTACTTATCACACCCGCATACAGCTCAATGACAACGCATCAATAAAGTGGCACCTTGTGGGCTGCAACGCGCGCAAAATGTGGCGCTCGCCCTCTTGTTTTTGTGAGCACTAGCACGCACGCATGCAGCGAACTTCCACAAACGGAGTGATCAACGTACACGACGCGTGCGAGTATTGTTCACGGAAAGACTGCCGCGTACGTGCTGTAGCAATACATTCGGCGACTGCACAACATAGCAGCACGATACAGGTGCAGTCGTAAACAGCACATTCTTGCCATCGGCTATACCATGTTGAATACGCCGGTTCTCGTCCGATCCCCGAAGCTAAGCAGCATTGTGCTCGGTCAGTACTTGGATGGGAGACCACCTGGGAACACCGAGTGCTGATGCCACCGTTCTTTTTGCTTTTTTATTCCGTTCTTCTGTGACGTCTTGTTTTTTTTTCTATTGCACAACGCGTGGGTGGTTGCATTTTCTGTAAGTTACGTTCAATTGGAGCCTGCTGGTAGAGCTAACGCCGAAGTGTAACACCAACAATATTCAGGCCACTACACGATATTGTACGCGGAATGATGACGGTGGTAAGCGGTATACGTAATGATGCAAAATTTAGTCGCACAAGCTTCTAACCGCTTACTTATCACACCCGCATACAGCTCAATGACAACGCATCAATAAAGTGGCACCTTGTGGGCTGCAACGCGCGCAAAATGTGGCGCTCGCCCTCTTGTTTTTGTGAGCCCCAGCACGCACGCATGCAGCGAACAACCACAAACGGAGTGATCAACGTACACGACGCGTGCGTGTATTATTCACGGAAAGACTGCCGCATACGTGCTGTAGCAATACATTCGGCGACTGCACAACATAGCAGCACGATACAGGTGCAGTCGTAAACAGCTCATTCTTGCATCGGCCATACCTTGCTGAATACGCCGGTTCTCGTCCGATCCCCGACACTAAGCAGCATTGGGTTCGGTCAGTACTTGGGAGGGAGACCACCTGGGAACACCGAGTGCTGATGGCACCGTTCTTTTTGCTTTTTTATTGCGTGCTTCTGTGACGTCTTGTTTTTTTTTTTCATTTGCACAACGTGTGGGTGGTTGCATTTTCTGTGACTTACGTTCAACTGGAGCCTGCTGGTAGAGCCAACGCCGAAGTGTAACACCAACAATATTCAGGCCACTACACGATATTGTACACGGAGTGATGACGGTGGTAAGCGGTATACGTAATGATGCAAAATTTAGTCGCACAAGCTTCTAACCGCTTACTTATCACACCCGCATACAGCTCAATGACAACGCATCAATAAAGTGGCACCTTGTGGGCTGCAACGCGCGCAAAATGTGGCGCTCGCCCTCTTGTTTTTGTGAGCACTAGCACGCACGCATGCAGCGAACAACCAGAAACGGAATGATTAACGTACACGACGCGTGCGTGTATTGTTCACGGAAAGACTGCCGCGTACGTGCTGTATGCTGTAGCAATACATTCGGCGACTGCACAACATAGCAGCTCGATACAGGTGCAGTCGTAAACAGCACATTCTCGCCATCGGCCATACCATGCTGAATACGGCGGTTGTCGTCCGATCCCCGAAGCTAAGCAGCATTGGGCTCGGTCAGTACTTGGGAGGGAGACCACCTGGGAACACCGAGTGCTGATGGCACCGTTCTTTTTGCTTTTTTATTGCGTGCTTCTGTGACGTCTTGTTTTTTTTTCATTTGCACAACGTGTGGGTGGTTCCATTTTCTGTAACTTACGTTCAACTGGAGCCTGCTGGTAGAGCCAACGCCGAAGTGTAACACCAGCAATATTCAGGCCACTACACGATATTGTACGCGGAATGATGACGGTGGTAAGCGGTATGCGTAATGATGCAAAATTTAGTCGCACAAGCTTCTAACCGCTTACTTATCACACCCGCATACAGCTCAATGACAACGCATCAATAAAGTGGCACCTTGTGGGCTGCAACGCGCGCAAAATGTGGCGCTCGCCCTCTTGTTTTTGTGAGCACTAGCACGCACGCATGCAGCGAACTTCCACAAACGAAGTGATCAACGTACACGACGCGTGCGAGTATTGTTCACGGAAAGACTGCCACGTACGTGCTGTAGCAATACATTCGGCGACTGCACAACATAGCAGCACGATACAGGTGCAGTCGTAAACAGCACATTCTCGCCATCGGCCATACCATGCTGAATACGGCGGTTGTCGTCCGATCCCCGAAGCTAAGCAGCATTGGGCTCGGTCAGTACTTGGGAGGGAGACCACCTGGGAACACCGAGTGCTGATGGCACCGTTCTTTTTGCTTTTTTATTGCGTGCTTCTGTGACGTCTTGTTTTTTTTTCATTTGCACAACGTGTGGGTGGTTCCATTTTCTGTAACTTACGTTCAACTGGAGCCTGCTGGTAGAGCCAACGCCGAAGTGTAACACCAGCAATATTCAGGCCACTACACGATATTGTACGCGGAATGATGACGGTGGTAAGCGGTATGCGTAATGATGCAAAATTTAGTCGCACAAGCTTCTAACCGCTTACTTATCACACCCGCATACAGCTCAATGACAACGCATCAATAAAGTGGCACCTTGTGGGCTGCAACGCGCGCAAAATGTGGCGCTCGCCCTCTTGTTTTTGTGAGCACTAGCACGCACGCATGCAGCGAACTTCCACAAACGAAGTGATCAACGTACACGACGCGTGCGAGTATTGTTCACGGAAAGACTGCCACGTACGTGCTGTAGCAATACATTCGGCGACTGCACAACATAGCAGCACGATACAGGTGCAGTCGTAAACAGCACATTCTTGCCATCGGCCATACCATGTTGAATATGCCGGTTCTCGTCCGATCCCCGAAGCTAAGCAGCATTGGGCTCGGTCAGTACTTGTAAGGGAGACCACCTGGGAACACCGAGTGCTGATGGCACCGTTCTTTTTGCTTTTTTATTGCGTGCTTCTGTGACGTCTTGTTTTTTTTTCATTTGCACAACGTGTGGGTGGTTCCATTTTCTGTAACTTACGTTCAACTGGAGCCTGCTGGTAGAGCCAACGCCGAAGTGTAACACCAACAATATTCAGGCCACTACACGATATTGTACGCGGAATGATGACGGTGGTAAGCGGTATGCGTAATGATGCAAAATTTAGTCGCACAAGCTTCTAACCGCTTACTTATCACACCCGCATACAGCTCAATGACAACGCATCAATAAAGTGGCACCTTGTGGGCTGCAACGCGCGCAAAATGTGGCGCTCGCCCTCTTGTTTTTGTGAGCACTAGCACGCACGCATGCAGCGAACTTCCACAAACGAAGTGATCAACGTACACGACGCGTGCGAGTATTGTTCACGGAAAGACTGCCGCGTACGTGCTGTAGCAATACATTCGGCGACTGCACAACATAGCAGCACGATACAGGTGCAGTCGTAAACAGCACATTCTCGCCATCGGCCATACCATGCTGAATACGCCGGTTCTCGTCCGATCCCCGAAGCTAAGCAGCATTGGGCTCGGTCAGTACTTGGGAGGGAGACAACCTGGGAACACCGAGTGCTGATGGCACCGTTCTTTTTGCTTTTTATTGCGTGCTTCTGTGACGACTTGTTTTTTTTTCATTTGCACAACGTGTGGGTGGTTCCATTTTCTGTAACTTACGTTCAACTGGAGCCTGCTGGTAGAGCCAACGCCGAAGTGTAACACCAACAATATTCAGGCCACTACACGATATTGTACGCGGAATGATGACGGTGGTAAGCGGTATGCGTAATGATGCAAAATTTAGTCGCACAAGCTTCTAACCGCTTACTTATCACACCCGCATACAGCTCAATGACAACGCATCAATAAAGTGGCACCTTGTGGGCTGCAACGCGCGCAAAATGTGGCGCTCGCCCACTTGTTTTTGTGAGCACTAGCACGCACGCATGCAGCGAACTTCCACAAACGAAGTGATCAACGTACACGACGCGTGCGAGTATTGTTCACGGAAAGACTGCCGCGTACGTGCTGTAGCAATACATTCGGCGACTGCACAACATAGCAGCACGATACAGGTGCAGTCGTTAACAGCACATTCTTGCCATCGGCCATACCATGTTGAATATGCCGGTTCTCGTCCGATCCCCGAAGCTAAGCAGCATTGGGCTCGGTCAGTACTTGGGAGTGAGACCACCTGGGAACACCGAGTGCTGATGGCACCGTTCTTTTTGTTTTTTATTGCGTGCTTCTGTGACGTCTTGTTCTTTTTTTTTCATTTGCACAACGTGTGGGTGGTTGCATTTTCTGTAACTTACGTTCAATTGGAGCCTGCTGGTAGAGCCAACGCCGAAGTGTAACACCTACAATATTCAGGCCACTACACGATATTGTACGCGGAATGATGACGGTGGTAAGCGGTATACGCAATGATGCAAAATTTAGTCGCGCAAGCTTCTAACCGCTTACTTATCACACCCGCATACGGCTCAATGACAACGCATCAATAAAGTGGCACCTTGTGGGCTGCAACGCGCGCAAAATGTGGCGCTCGCCCTCTTGTTTTTGTGAGCACTAGCATGCAGGCATGCAGCGAACAACCACAAACGGAGTGATCAACGTACACGACGCGTGCGTGTATTGTCCACGGAAAGACTGCCGCATACATGCTGTAGCAATACATTCGGCGACTGCACAACATAGCAGCACGATACAGGTGCAGTCGCAAACAGCACATTCTTGCCATCGGCCATACCTTGCTGAATACGCCGGTTCTCGTCCGATCCCCGAAGCTAAGCAGCATTGGGTTCGGACAGTACTTGGGAGGGAGACCACCTGGGAACACCGAGTGCTGATGGCACCGTTCTTTTTGCTTTTTTATTGCGTGCTTCTGTGACGTCTTGCTTTTTTTTTCATTTGCACAACGTGTGGGTGGTTCCATTTTCTGTAACTTACGTTCAATTGGAGCCTGCTGGTAGAGCCAACGCCGAAGTGTAACACCAACAATATTCAGGCCACTACACGATATTGTACGCGGAGTGATGACGGTGGTAAGCGGTATACGTAATGATGCAAAATTTAGTCGCACAAGCTTCTAACCGCTTACTTATCACACCCGCATACAGCTCAATGACAACGCATCAATAAAGTGGCACCTTGTGGGCTGCAACGCGCGCAAAATGTGGCGCTCGCCCTCTTGTTTTTGTGAGCACTAGCCCGAACGCATGCAGCGATCAACCACAAACGGAGTGATCAACGTACACGACGCGTGCGAGTATTGTTCACGGAAAGACTGCCGCGTACGTGCTGTAGCAATACATTCGGCGACTGCACAACATAGCAGCACGATACAGGTGCAGTCGTAAACAGCACATTCTCGCCATCGGCCATACCATGTTGAATACGCCGGTTCTCGTCCGTTCCCCGAAGCTAAGCAGCATTGGGCTCGGTCAGTACTTGGGAGGGAGACCACCTGGGAACACCGAGTGCTGATGGCACCGTTCTTTTTGCTTTTTTATTGCGTGCTTCTGTGACGTCTTGCTTTTTTTTTCATTTGCACAACGTGTGGGTGGTTCCATTTTCTGTAACTTACGTTCAACTGGAGCCTGCTGGTAGAGCCAACGCCGAAGTGTAACACCAACAATATTCAGGCCACCACACGATATTGTACGCGGAATGATGACGGTGGTAAGCGGTATACGTAATGATGCAAAATTTAGTCGCACAAGCTTCTAACCGCTTTCTTATCACACCTCCATACAGCTCAATGACAACGCATCAATAAAGTGGCACCTTGTGGGCTGCAACGCGCGCAAAATGTGGCGCTCGCCCTCTTGTTTTTGTGAGCACTAGCCCGAACGCATGCAGCGATCAACCACAAACGGAGTGATCAACGTACACGACGCGTGCGAGTATTGTTCACGGAAAGACTGCCGCGTACGTGCTGTAGCAATACATTCGGCGACTGCACAACATAGCAGCACGATACAGGTGCAGTCGTAAACAGCACATTCTCGCCATCGGCCATACCATGTTGAATACGCCGGTTCTCGTCCGTTCCCCGAAGCTAAGCAGCATTGGGCTCGGTCAGTACTTGGGAGGGAGACCACCTGGGAACACCGAGTGCTGATGGCACCGTTCTTTTTGCTTTTTATTGCGTGCTTCTGTGACGTCTTGCATTTTTTTTCATTTGCACAACGTGTGGGTGGTTCCATTTTCTGTAACTTACGTTCAACTGGAGCCTGCTGGTAGAGCCAACGCCGAAGTGTAACACCAACAATATTCAGGCCACCACACGATATTGTACGCGGAATGATGACGGTGGTAAGCGGTATACGTAATGATGCAAAATTTAGTCGCACAAGCTTCTAACCGCTTTCTTGTCACACCTGCATACAGCTCAATGACAACGCATCAATAAAGTGGCACCTTGTGGGCTGCAACGCGCGCAAAATGTGGCGCTCGCCCTCTTGTTTTTGTGAGCACTAGCACGCACGCATGCAGCGAACAACCGCAAACGGAGTGATCAACGTACACGACGCGTGCGTCTATTGTTCACGGAAAGACTGCCGCGTACGTGCTGTAGCAATACATTCGGCGACTGCACAACATAGCAGCACGATACAGGTGCAGTCGTAAACAGCACATTCTCGCCATCGGCCATACCATGTTGAATACGCCGGTTCTCGTCCGTTCCCCGAAGCTAAGCAGCATTGGGCTCGGTCAGTACTTGGGAGGGAGACCACCTGGGAACACCGAGTGCTGATGGCACCGTTCTTTTTGCTTTTTTATTGCGTGCTTTTGTGACGTCTTGTTCTTTTTTTTTCATTTGCACAACGTGTGGGTGGTTGCATTTTCTGTAACTTACGTTCAATTGGAGCCTGCTTCTAGAGCCAACGCCGAAGTGTAACACCAACAATATTCAAGCCACTACACGATATTGTACGCGGAATGATGACGGTGGTAAGCGGTATACGTAATGATGCAAAATTTAGTCGCACAAGCTTCTAACCGCTTACTTATCACACCCGCATACAGCTCAATGACAACGCATCAATAAAGTGGCACCTTGTGGGCTGCAACGCGCGCAAAATGTGGCGCTCGCCCTCTTGTTTTTGTGAGCACTAGCACGCACGCATGCAGCGAACAACCAGAAACGGAGTGATTAACGTACACGACGCGTGCGTGTATTGTTCACGGAAAGACTGCCGCGTACGTGCTGTATGCTGTAGCAATACATTCGGCGACTGCACAACATAGCAGCACGATACAGGTGCAGTCGTAAACAGCACATTCTCGCCATCGGCCATACCATGCTGAATACGCCGGTTCTCGTCCGATCCCCGAAGCTAAGCAGCATTGGGCTCGGTCAGTACATGGGAGGGAGACCACCTGGGAACACCGAGTGCTGATGGCACCGTTCTTTTTGCTTTTTTATTGCGTGCTTCTGTGACGTCTTGTTTTTTTTTTCATTTGCACAACGTGTGGGTGGTTGCATTTACTGTAACTTACGTTCAATTGGAGCCTGCTGGTAGAGCCAACGCCGAAGTGTAACACCAACAATATTCAGGCCACTACACGATATTGTACGCGGAATGATGACGGTGGTAAGCGGTATACGTAATGATGCAAAATTTAGTCGCACAAGCTTCTAACCGCTTACTTATCACACCCGCATACAGCTCAATGACAACGCATCAATAAAGTGGCACCTTGTGGACTGCAACGCGCGCAAAATGTGGCGCTCGCCCTCTTGTTTTTGTGAGCACTAGCACGCACGCATGCAGCGAACAACCGCAAACGGAGTGATCAACGTACACGACGCGTGCGTCTATTGTTCACGGAAAGACTGCCGCGTACGTGCTGTAGCAATACATTCGGCGACTGCACAACATAGCAGCACGATACAGGTGCAGTCGTAAACAGCACATTCTTGCCGTCGGCCATACCATGCTGAATACGCCGGTTCTGGTCCGATCCCCGAAGCTAAGCAGCATTGGGCTCGGTCAGTACATGGGAGGGAGACCACCTGGGAACACCGAGTGCTGATGGCACCGTTCTTTTTGCTTTTTTATTGCGTGCTTCTGTGACGTCTTGTTCTTTTTTTTTTCATTTGCACAACGTGTGGGTGGTTGCATTTTCTGTAACTTACGTTCAATTGGAGCCTGCTGGTAGAGCCAACGCCGAAGTGTAACACCAACAATATTCAGGCCACTACACGATATTGTACGCGGAATGATGACGGTGGTAAGCGGTATACGTAATGATGCAAAATTTAGTCGCACAAGCTTCTAACCGCTTACTTATCACACCCGCATACAGCTCAATGACAACGCATCAATAAAGTGGCACCTTGTGGGCTGCAACGCGCGCAAAATGTGGCGCTCGCCCTCTTGTTTTTGTGAGCACTAGCACGCACGCATGCAGCGAACTTCCACAAACGGAGTGATCAACTTACACGACGCGTGCGAGTATTGTTCACGGAAAGACTGCCGCCTACGTGCTGTAGCAATACATTCGGCGACTGCACAACATAGCAGCACGACACAGGTGCAGTCGTAAACAGCACATTCTCGCCATCGGTCATACCATGCTGAATACGCCGGTTCGCGTCCGATCCCCGAAGCTAAGCTGCATTGGGTTCGGTCAGTACTTGGGAGGGAGACCACCTGGGAACACCGAGTGCTGATGGCACCGTTCTTTTTGCTTTTTTATTGCGTGCTTCTCTGACGTCTTGTTTTTTTTTTCATTTGCACAACGTGTGGGTGGTTGCATTTTCTGTAACTTACGTTCAATTGGAGCCTGCTGGTAGAGCCAACGCCGAAGTGTAACACCAACAATATTCAGGCCACCACACGATATTGTACGCGGCATGATGACGGTGGTAAGCGGTATACGTAATGATGCAAAATTTAGTCACACAAGCTTCTAACCGCTTACTTATCACACCCGCATACAGCTCAATGACAACGCATCAATAAAGTGGCACCTTGTGGGCTGCAACGCGCGCAAAATGTGGCGCTCGCCCTCTTGTTTTTGTGAGCACTAGCCCGAACGCATGCAGCGATCAACCACAAACGGAGTGATCAACGTACACGACGCGTGCGAGTATTGTTCACGGAAAGACTGCCGCGTACGTGCTGTAGCAATACATTCGGCGACTGCACAACATAGCAGCACGATACAGGTGCAGTCGTAAACAGCACATTCTCGCCATCGGCCATACCATGTTGAATACGCCGGTTCTCGTCCGTTCCCCGAAGCTAAGCAGCATTGGGCTCGGTCAGTACTTGGGAGGGAGACCACCTGGGAACACCGAGTGCTGATGGCACCGTTCTTTTTGCTTTTTTATTGCGTGCTTTTGTGACGTCTTGTTCTTTTTTTTTCATTTGCACAACGTGTGGGTGGTTGCATTTTCTGTAACTTACGTTCAATTGGAGCCTGCTTCTAGAGCCAACGCCGAAGTGTAACACCAACAATATTCAGGCCACTACACGATATTGTACGCGGAATGATGACGGTGGTAAGCGGTATACGTAATGATGCAAAATTTAGTCGCACAAGCTTCTAACCGCTTACTTATCACACCCGCATACAGCTCAATGACAACGCATCAATAAAGTGGCACCTTGTGGGCTGCAACGCGCGCAAAATGTGGCGCTCGCCCTCTTGTTTTTGTGAGCACTAGCACGCACGCATGCAGCGAACAACCAGAAACGGAGTGATTAACGTACACGACGCGTGCGTGTATTGTTCACGGAAAGACTGCCGCGTACGTGCTGTATGCTGTAGCAATACATTCGGCGACTGCACAACATAGCAGCACGATACAGGTGCAGTCGTAAACAGCACATTCTCGCCATCGGCCATACCATGCTGAATACGCCGGTTCTCGTCCGATCCCCGAAGCTAAGCAGCATTGGGCTCGGTCAGTACATGGGAGGGAGACCACCTGGGAACACCGAGTGCTGATGGCACCGTTCTTTTTGCTTTTTTATTGCGTGCTTCTGTGACGTCTTGTTCTTTTTTTTTTCATTTGCACAACGTGTGGGTGGTTGCATTTTCTGTAACTTACGTTCAATTGGAGCCTGCTGGTAGAGCCAACGCCGAAGTGTAACACCAACAATATTCAGGCCACTACACGATATTGTACGCGGAATGATGACGGTGGTAAGCGGTATACGTAATGATGCAAAATTTAGTCGCACAAGCTTCTAACCGCTTACTTATCACACCCGCATACAGCTCAATGACAACGCATCAATAAAGTGGCACCTTGTGGGCTGCAACGCGCGCAAAATGTGGCGCTCGCCCTCTTGTTTTTGTGAGCACTAGCACGCACGCATGCAGCGAACTTCCACAAACGGAGTGATCAACTTACACGACGCGTGCGAGTATTGTTCACGGAAAGACTGCCGCCTACGTGCTGTAGCAATACATTCGGCGACTGCACAACATAGCAGCACGACACAGGTGCAGTCGTAAACAGCACATTCTCGCCATCGGTCATACCATGCTGAATACGCCGGTTCGCGTCCGATCCCCGAAGCTAAGCTGCATTGGGTTCGGTCAGTACTTGGGAGGGAGACCACCTGGGAACACCGAGTGCTGATGGCACCGTTCTTTTTGCTTTTTTATTGCGTGCTTCTCTGACGTCTTGTTTTTTTTTTCATTTGCACAACGTGTGGGTGGTTGCATTTTCTGTAACTTACGTTCAATTGGAGCCTGCTGGTAGAGCCAACGCCGAAGTGTAACACCAACAATATTCAGGCCACTACACGATATTGTACGCGGCATGATGACGGTGGTAAGCGGTATACGTAATGATGCAAAATTTAGTCACACAAGCTTCTAACCGCTTACTTATCACACCCGCATACAGCTCAATGACAACGCATCAATAAAGTGGCACCTTCTGGGCTGCAACGCGCGCAAAATGTGGCGCTCGCCCTCTTGTTTTTGTGAGCACTAGCACGCACGCATGCAGCGAACAACCAGAAACGGAGTGATCAACGTACACGACGCGTGCGTGTATTGTTCACGGAAAGACTGCCGCGTACGTGCTGTATGCTGTAGCAATACATTCGGCGACTGCACAACATAGCAGCACGATACAGGTGCAGTCGTAAACAGCACATTCTCGCCATCGGCCATACCATGCTGAATACGCCGGTTCTCGTCCGATCCCCGAAGCTAAGCAGCATTGGGCTCGGTCAGTACTTGGGAGGGAGACCACCTGGGAACACCGAGTGCTGATGGCACCGTTCTTTTTGCTTTTTTATTGCGTGCTTTTGTGACGTCTTGTTCTTTTTTTTTCATTTGCACAACGTGTGGGTGGTTGCATTTACTGTAACTTACGTTCAATTGGAGCCTGCTGGTAGAGCCAACGCCGAAGTGTAACACAAACAATATTCAGGCCACTACACGATATTGTACGCGGAATGATGACAGTGGTAAGCGGTATACGTAATGATGCAAAATTTAGTCGCACAAGCTTCAAACCGCTTACTTATCACACCGCATACAGCTCAATGACAACGCATCAATAAAGTGGCACCTTGTGGACTGCAACGCGCGCAAAATGTGGCGCTCGCCCTCTTGTTTTTGTGAGCACTAGCATGCACGCATGTAGCGAACAACCACAAACGGAGTGATCAACGTACACGACGCGTGCGTGTATTGTTCACGGAAAGAGAACCGCGTACGTGCTGTATGCTGTAGCAATACATTCGGCGACTGCACAACATAGCAGCACGATACAGGTGCAGTCGTAAATAGCACATTCTCGCCATCGGCCATACCATGCTGAACACGCCGGTTCTCGTCCGCTCTCCGAAGCTAAGCAGCATTGGGCTCGGTCAGTACTTGGGAGGGAGACCACCTGGGAACACCGAGTGCTGATGGCACCGTTCTTTTTGCTTTTTTATTGCGTGCTTCTGTGACGTCTTGTTTTTTTTTTCATTTGCACAACATGTGGGTTGTTGCATTTACTGTAACTTACGTTCAACTGGAGCCTGCTGGTAGAGCCAACGCCGAAGTGTAACACCAACAATATTCAGGCCACTACACGATATTGTACGCGGAATGATGACGGTTGTAAGCGGTATACGTAATGATGCGAAATTTAGTCGCACAAGCTTCTAACCACTTACTTATCACACCCGCATACAGCTCAATGACAACGCATCAATAAAGTGGCACCTTGTGGGCTGCAACGCGCGCAAAATGTGGCGCTCGCCCTCTTGTTTTTGTGAGCTCCATCACGCACGCATGCAGCGAACAACCACAAACGGAGTGATCAACGTACACGACGCGTGCGTGTATTGAACACGGAAAGACTGCCGCGTACGTGCTGTAGCAATACATTCGGCGACTGCACAACATAGCAGCACGATACAGGTGCAGTCGTAAACAGCAAATTCTTGCCATCGGCCATACCTTGCTGGATACGCCGGTTCTCGTCCGATCCCCGAAGCTAAGCAACATTGGGCTCGGTCAGTACTTAGGAGCGAGACCACCTGGGAACACCGAGTGCTGATGGCACCGTTCTTTTTGCTTTTTTATTGCGTGCTTCTGTGACGTCTTGTTTTTTTTCATTTGCACAACGTGTGGGTGGTTGCATTTTCTGTAACTTACGTTCAATTGGAGCCTGCTGGTAGAGCCAACGCCGAAGTGTAACACCAACAATATTCAGGCCACTACACGATATTGTACGCGGAATGATGACGGTGGTAAGCGGTATACGTAATGATGCAAAATTTAGTCAAACAAGCTTCTAACCGCTTACTTATCACACCCGCATACAGCTCAATGACAACGCATCAATAAAGTGGCACCTTGTGGGCTGCAACGCGCGCAAAATGTGGCGCTCGCCCTCTTGTTTTTGTGAGCACTAGCACGCACGCATGCAACGAACAACCAGAAACGGAGTGATCAACGTACACGACGCGTGCGTGTATTGTTCACGGAAAGACTGCCGCGTACGTGCTGTATGCTGTAGCAATACATTCGGCGACTGCACAACATAGCAGCACGATACAGGTGCAGTCGTAAACAGCACATTCTCGCCATCGGCCATACCATGCTGAATACGCCGGTTCTCGTCCGATCCCCGAAGCTAAGCAGCATTGGGCTCGGTCAGTACATGGGAGGGAGACCACCTGGGAACACCGAGTGCTGATGGCACCGTTCTTTTTGCTTTTTTATTGCGTGCTTCTGTGACGTCTTGTTTTTTTTTTTCATTTGCACAACGTGTGGGTGGTTGCATTGACTGTAACTTACGTTCAACTGTAGCCTGCTGGTAGAGCCAACGCCGAAGTGTAACACCAACAATATTCAGGCCACTACACGATATTGTACGCGGAATGATGACGGTGGTAAGCGGTATACGTAATGATGCAAAATTTAGTCGCACAAGCTTCTAACCGCTTACTTATCACACCCGCATACAGCTCAATGACAACGCATCAATAAAGTGGCACCTTGTGGACTGCAACGCGCGCAAAATGTGGCGCTCGCCCTCTTGTTTTTGTGAGCACTAGCACGCACGCATGCAGCGAACAACCGCAAACGGAGTGATCAACGTACACGACGCGTGCGTCTATTGTTCACGGAAAGACTGCCGCGTACGTGCTGTAGCAATACATTCGGCGACTGCACAACATAGCAGCACGATACAGGTGCAGTCGTAAACAGCACATTCTTGCCATCGGCCATACCATGCTGAATACGCCGGTTCTGGTCCGATCCCCGAAGCTAAGCAGCATTGGGCTCGGTCAGTACATGGGAGGGAGACCACCTGGGAACACCGAGTGCTGATGGCACCGTTCTTTTTGCTTTTTTATTGCGTGCTTCTGTGACGTCTTGTTCTTTTTTTTTTCATTTGCACAACGTGTGGGTGGTTGCATTTTCTGTAACTTACGTTCAATTGGAGCCTGCTGGTAGAGCCAACGCCGAAGTGTAACACCAACAATATTCAGGCCACTACACGATATTGTACGCGGAATGATGACGGTGGTAAGCGGTATACGTAATGATGCAAAATTTAGTCGCACAAGCTTCTAACCGCTTACTTATCACACCCGCATACAGCTCAATGACAACGCATCAATAAAGTGGCACCTTGTGGGCTGCAACGCGTGCAAAATGTGGCGCTCGCCCTCTTGTTTTTGTGAGCACTAGCACGCACGCATGCAGCGAACTTCCACAAACGGAGTGATCAACTTACACGACGCGTGCGAGTATTGTTCACGGAAAGACTGCCGCCTACGTGCTGTAGCAATACATTCGGCGACTGCACAACATAGCAGCACGACACAGGTGCAGTCGTAAACAGCACATTCTCGCCATCGGTCATACCATGCTGAATACGCCGGTTCGCGTCCGATCCCCGAAGCTAAGCTGCATTGGGTTCGGTCAGTACTTGGGAGGGAGACCACCTGGGAACACCGAGTGCTGATGGCACCGTTCTTTTTGCTTTTTTATTGCGTGCTTCTCTGACGTCTTGTTTTTTTTTTCATTTGCACAACGTGTGGGTGGTTGCATTTTCTGTAACTTACGTTCAATTGGAGCCTGCTGGTAGAGCCAACGCCGAAGTGTAACACCAACAATATTCAGGCCACTACACGATATTGTACGCGGCATGATGACGGTGGTAAGCGGTATACGTAATGATGCAAAATTTAGTCACACAAGCTTCTAACCGCTTACTTATCACACCCGCATACAGCTCAATGACAACGCATCAATAAAGTGGCACCTTCTGGGCTGCAACGCGCGCAAAATGTGGCGCTCGCCCTCTTGTTTTTGTGAGCACTAGCACGCACGCATGCAGCGAACAACCAGAAACGGAGTGATCAACGTACACGACGCGTGCGTGTATTGTTCACGGAAAGACTGCCGCGTACGTGCTGTATGCTGTAGCAATACATTCGGCGACTGCACAACATAGCAGCACGATACAGGTGCAGTCGTAAACAGCACATTCTCGCCATCGGCCATACCATGCTGAATACGCCGGTTCTCGTCCGATCCCCGAAGCTAAGCAGCATTGGGCTCGGTCAGTACTTGGGAGGGAGACCACCTGGGAACACCGAGTGCTGATGGCACCGTTCTTTTTGCTTTTTTATTGCGTGCTTTTGTGACGTCTTGTTCTTTTTTTTTCATTTGCACAACGTGTGGGTGGTTGCATTTACTGTAACTTACGTTCAATTGGAGCCTGCTGGTAGAGCCAACGCCGAAGTGTAACACAAACAATATTCAGGCCACTACACGATATTGTACGCGGAATGATGACAGTGGTAAGCGGTATACGTAATGATGCAAACTTTAGTCGCACAAGCTTCAAACCGCTTACTTATCACACCGCATACAGCTCAATGACAACGCATCAATAAAGTGGCACCTTGTGGACTGCAACGCGCGCAAAATGTGGCGCTCGCCCTCTTGTTTTTGTGAGCACTAGCATGCACGCATGTAGCGAACAACCACAAACGGAGTGATCAACGTACACGACGCGTGCGTGTATTGTTCACGGAAAGAGAACCGCGTACGTGCTGTATGCTGTAGCAATACATTCGGCGACTGCACAACATAGCAGCACGATACAGGTGCAGTCGTAAATAGCACATTCTCGCCATCGGCCATACCATGCTGAACACGCCGGTTCTCGTCCGCTCTCCGAAGCTAAGCAGCATTGGGCTCGGTCAGTACTTGGGAGGGAGACCACCTGGGAACACCGAGTGCTGATGGCACCGTTCTTTTTGCTTTTTTATTGCGTGCTTCTGTGACGTCTTGTTTTTTTTTTTCATTTGCACAACATGTGGGTTGTTGCATTTACTGTAACTTACGTTCAACTGGAGCCTGCTGGTAGAGCCAACGCCGAAGTGTAACACCAACAATATTCAGGCCACTACACGATATTGTACGCGGAATGATGACGGTTGTAAGCGGTATACGTAATGATGCGAAATTTAGTCGCACAAGCTTCTAACCACTTACTTATCACACCCGCATACAGCTCAATGACAACGCATCAATAAAGTGGCACCTTGTGGGCTGCAACGCGCGCAAAATGTGGCGCTCGCCCTCTTGTTTTTGTGAGCTCCATCACGCACGCATGCAGCGAACAACCACAAACGGAGTGATCAACGTACACGACGCGTGCGTGTATTGAACACGGAAAGACTGCCGCGTACGTGCTGTAGCAATACATTCGGCGACTGCACAACATAGCAGCACGATACAGGTGCAGTCGTAAACAGCAAATTCTTGCCATCGGCCATACCTTGCTGGATACGCCGGTTCTCGTCCGATCCCCGAAGCTAAGCAACATTGGGCTCGGTCAGTACTTAGGAGCGAGACCACCTGGGAACACCGAGTGCTGATGGCACCGTTCTTTTTGCTTTTTTATTGCGTGCTTCTGTGACGTCTTGTTTTTTTTCATTTGCACAACGTGTGGGTGGTTGCATTTTCTGTAACTTACGTTCAATTGGAGCCTGCTGGTAGAGCCAACGCCGAAGTGTAACACCAACAATATTCAGGCCACTACACGATATTGTACGCGGAATGATGACGGTGGTAAGCGGTATACGTAATGATGCAAAATTTAGTCAAACAAGCTTCTAACCGCTTACTTATCACACCCGCATACAGCTCAATGACAACGCATCAATAAAGTGGCACCTTGTGGGCTGCAACGCGCGCAAAATGTGGCGCTCGCCCTCTTGTTTTTGTGAGCACTAGCACGCACGCATGCAACGAACAACCAGAAACGGAGTGATCAACGTACACGACGCGTGCGTGTATTGTTCACGGAAAGACTGCCGCGTACGTGCTGTATGCTGTAGCAATACATTCGGCGACTGCACAACATAGCAGCACGATACAGGTGCAGTCGTAAACAGCACATTCTCGCCATCGGCCATACCATGCTGAATACGCCGGTTCTCGTCCGATCCCCGAAGCTAAGCAGCATTGGGCTCGGTCAGTACTTGGGAGGGAGACCACCTGGGAACACCGAGTGCTGATGGCACCGTTCTTTTTGCTTTTTTATTGCGTGCTTCTGTGACGTCTTGTTTTTTTTTTCATTTGCACAACGTGTGGGTGGTTGCATTGACTGTAACTTACGTTCAACTGTAGCCTGCTGGTAGAGCCAACGCCGAAGTGTAACACCAACAATATTCAGGCCACTACACGATATTGTACGCGGAATGATGACGGTGGTAAGCGGTATACGTAATGATGCAAAATTTAGTCGCACAAGCTTCTAACCGCTTACTTATCACACCCGCATACAGCTCAATGACAACGCATCAATAAAGTGGCACCTTGTGGACTGCAACGCGCGCAAAATGTGGCGCTCGCCCTCTTGTTTTTGTGAGCACTAGCACGCACGCATGCAGCGAACAACCGCAAACGGAGTGATCAACGTACACGACGCGTGCGTCTATTGTTCACGGAAAGACTGCCGCCTACGTGCTGTAGCAATACATTCGGCGACTGCACAACATAGCAGCACGACACAGGTGCAGTCGTAAACAGCACATTCTCGCCATCGGTCATACCATGCTGAATACGCCGGTTCTCGTCCGATCCCCGAAGCTAAGCTGCATTGGGTTCGGTCAGTACTTCGGAGGGAGACCACCTGGGAACACCGAGTGCTGATGGCACCGTTCTTTTTGCTTTTTTATTGCGTGCTTCTGTGACGTCTTGTTTTTTTTTTCATTTGCACAACGTGTGGGTGGTTGCATTTTCTGTAACTTACGTTCAATTGGAGCCTGCTGGTAGAGCCAACGCCGAAGTGTAACACCAACAATATTCAGGCCACTACACGATATTGTACGCGGAATGATGACGGTGGTAAGCGGTATACGTAATGATGCAAAATTTAGTCACACAAGCTTCTAACCGCTTACTTATCACACCCGCATACAGCTCAATGACAACGCATCAATAAAGTGGCACCTTGTGGGCTGCAACGCGCGCAAAATGTGGCGCTCGCCCTCTTGTTTTTGTGAGCACTAGCACGCACGCATGCAGCGAACAACCAGAAACGGAGTGATCAACGTACACGACGCGTGCGTGTATTGTTCACGGAAAGACTGCCGCGTACGTGCTGTATGCTGTAGCAATACATTCGGCGACTGCACAACATAGCAGCACGATACAGGTGCAGTCGTAAACAGCACATTCTCGCCATCGGCCATACCATGCTGAATACACCGGTTCTCGTCCGATCCCCGAAGCTAAGCAGCATTGGGCACGGTCAGTACTTGGGAGGGAGACCACCTGGGAACACCGAGTGCTGATGGCACCGTTCTTTTTGCTTCTTTATTGCGTGCTTCTGTGACGTCTTGTTTTTTTTTCATTTGCACAACGTGTGGGTGGTTGCATTTACTGTAACTTACGTTCAATTGGAGCCTGCTGGTAGAGCCAACGCCGAAGTGTAACACAAACAATATTCAGGCCACTACACGATATTGTACGCGGAATGATGACGGTGGTAAGCGGTATACGTAATGATGCAAAATTTAGTCGCACAAGCTTCAAACCGCTTACTTATCACACCGCATACAGCTCAATGACAACGCATCAATAAAGTGGCACCATGTGGACTGCAACGCGCGCAAAATGTGGCGCTCGCCCTCTTGTTTTTGTGAGCCCCAGCACGCACGCATGCTGCGAACAACCACAAACGGAGTGATCAACGTACACGACGCGTGCGTGTATTGTTCACGGAAAGACTGCCGCGTACGTGCTGTATGCTGTAGCAATACATTCGGCGACTGCACAACATACCAGCACGATACAGGTGCAGTCGTAAATACCACATTCTCGCCATCGGCCATACCATGCTGAACACGCCGGTTCTCGTCCGCTCTCCGAAGCTAAGCAGCATTGGGCTCGGTCAGTACTTGGGAGGGAGACCACCTGGGAACACCGAGTGCTGATGGCACCGTTCTTTTTGCTTTTTTATTGCGTGCTTCTGTGACGTCTTGTTTTTTTTTCATTTGCACAACGTGTGGGTTGTTGCATTTTCTGTAACTTACGTTCAACTGGAGCCTGCTGGTAGAGCCAACGCCGAAGTGTAACACCAACAATATTCAGGCCACCACACGATATTGTACGCGGAATGATGACGGTGGTAAGCGGTATACGTAATGATGCAAAATTTAGTCGCACAAGCTTCTAACCGCTTACTTATCACACCTGCATACAGCTCAATGACAACGCATCAATAAAGTGGCACCTTGTGGGCTGCAACGCGCGCAAAATATGGCGCTCGCCCTCTTGTTTTTGTGAGCACTAGCCCGAACGCATGCAGCGATCAACCACAAACGGAGTGATCAACGTACACGACGCGTGCGAGTATTGTTCACGGAAAGACTGCCGCGTACGTGCTGTAGCAATACATTCGGCGACTGCACAACATAGCAGCACGATACAGGTGCAGTCGTAAACAGCACATTCTTGCCATCGGCCATACCATGCTGAATACGCCGGTTCTCGTCCGATCCCCGAAGCTAAGCACCATCGGGCTCGGTCAGTACTTGGGAGGGAGACCACCTGGGAACACCGAGTGCTGATGGCACCGTTCTTTTTGCTTTTTTATTGCGTGCTTCTGTGACGTCTTGTTCTTTTTTTTTCATTTGCACCACGTGTGGGTGGTTGCATTTTCTGTAACTTACGTTCAACTGGAGCCTGCTGGTAGAGCCAACGCCGAAGTGTAACACCAACAATATTCAGGCCACTACACGATATTGTACGCGGAGTGATGACGGTGGTAAGCGGTATACGTAATGATGCAAAATTTAGTCGCACAAGCTTCTAACCGCTTACTTATCACACCTGCATACAGCTCAATGACAACGCATCAATAAAGTGGCACCTTGTGGGCTGCAACGCGCGCAAAATATGGCGCTCGCCCTCTTGTTTTTGTGAGCACTAGCCCGAACGCATGCAGCGATCAACCACAAACGGAGTGATCAACTTACACGACGCGTGCGAGTATTGTTCACGGAAAGACTGCCGCCTACGTGCTGTAGCAATACATTCGGCGACTGCACAACATAGCAGCACGATACAGGTGCAGTCGTAAACAGCACATTCTCGCCATCGGTCATACCATGCTGAATACGCCGGTTCTCGTCCGATCCCCGAAGCTAAGCAGCATTGGGTTCGGTCAGTACTTGGGAGGGAGACCACCTGGGAACACCGAGTGCTGATGGCACCGTTCTTTTTGCTTTTTTATTGCGTGCTTCTGTGACGTCTTGTTTTTTTTTTTTTCATTTGCACAACGTGTGGGTGGTTGCATTTTCTGTAACTTACGTTCAACTGGAGCCTGCTGGTAGAGCCAACGCCGAAGTGTAACACCAACAATATTCAGGCCACTACACGATATTGTACGCGGAGTGATGACGGTGGTAAGCGGTATACGTAATGATGCAAAATTTAGTCGCACAAGCTTCTAACCGCTTACTTATCACACCCGCATACAGCTCAATGACAACGCATCAATAAAGTGGCACCTTGTGGGCTGCAACGCGCGCAAAATGTGGCGCTCGCCCTCTTGTTTTTGTGAGCACTAGCACGCACGCATGCAGCGAACAACCAGAAACGGAGTGATTAACGTACACGACGCGTGCGTGTATTGTTCACGGAAAGACTGCCGCGTACGTGCTGTATGCTGTACCAATACATTCGGCGACTGCACAACATAGCAGCACGATATAGGTGCAGTCGTAAACAGCACATTCTCGCCATCGGCCATACCATGCTGAATACGCCGGTTCTCGTCCGATCCCCGAAGCTAAGCAGCATTGGGCTCGGTCAGTACTTGGGAGGGAGACCACCTGGGAACACCGAGTGCTGATGGCACCGTTCTTTTTGCTTTTTTATTGCGTGCTTCTGTGACGTCTTGCTTTTTTTTTCATTTGCACAACGTGTGGGTGGTTCCATTTTCTGTAACTTACGTTCAACTGGAGCCTGCTGGTAGAGCCAACGCCGAAGTGTAACACCAACAATATTCAGGCCACCACACGATATTGTACGCGGAATGATGACGGTGGTAAGCGGTATACGTAATGATGCAAAATTTAGTCGCACAAGCTTCTAACCGCTTTCTTATCACACCTCCATACAGCTCAATGACAACGCATCAATAAAGTGGCACCTTGTGGGCTGCAACGCGCGCAAAATGTGGCGCTCGCCCTCTTGTTTTTGTGAGCACTAGCCCGAACGCATGCAGCGATCAACCACAAACGGAGTGATCAACGTACACGACGCGTGCGAGTATTGTTCACGGAAAGACTGCCGCGTACGTGCTGTAGCAATACATTCGGCGACTGCACAACATAGCAGCACGATACAGGTGCAGTCGTAAACAGCACATTCTCGCCATCGGCCATACCATGTTGAATACGCCGGTTCTCGTCCGTTCCCCGAAGCTAAGCAGCATTGGGCTCGGTCAGTACTTGGGAGGGAGACCACCTGGGAACACCGAGTGCTGATGGCACCGTTCTTTTTGCTTTTTATTGCGTGCTTCTGTGACGTCTTGCTTTTTTTTTTCATTTGCACAACGTGTGGGTGGTTCCATTTTCTGTAACTTACGTTCAACTGGAGCCTGCTGGTAGAGCCAACGCCGAAGTGTAACACCAACAATATTCAGGCCACCACACGATATTGTACGCGGAATGATGACGGTGGTAAGCGGTATACGTAATGATGCAAAATTTAGTCGCACAAGCTTCTAACCGCTTTCTTGTCACACCTGCATACAGCTCAATGACAACGCATCAATAAAGTGGCACCTTGTGGGCTGCAACGCGCGCAAAATGTGGCGCTCGCCCTCTTATTTTTGTGAGCACTAGCACGCACGCATGCAGCGAACAACCGCAAACGGAGTGATCAACGTACACGACGCGTGCGTCTATTGTTCACGGAAAGACTGCCGCGTACGTGCTGTAGCAATACATTCGGCGACTGCACAACATAGCAGCACGATACAGGTGCAGTCGTAAACAGCACATTCTCGCCATCGGCCATACCATGTTGAATACGCCGGTTCTCGTCCGTTCCCCGAAGCTAAGCAGCATTGGGCTCGGTCAGTACTTGGGAGGGAGACCACCTGGGAACACCGAGTGCTGATGGCACCGTTCTTTTTGCTTTTTTATTGCGTGCTTTTGTGACGTCTTGTTCTTTTTTTTTCATTTGCACAACGTGTGGGTGGTTGCATTTTCTGTAACTTACGTTCAATTGGAGCCTGCTGGTAGAGCCAACGCCGAAGTGTAACACCAACAATATTCAGGCCACTACAAGATATTGTACGCGGAATGATGACGGTGGTAAGCGGTATACGTAATGATGCAAAATTTAGTCGCACAAGCTTCTAACCGCTTACTTATCACACCCGCATACAGCTCAATGACAACGCATCAATAAAGTGGCACCTTGTGGGCTGCAACGCGCGCAAAATGTGGCGCTCGCCCTCTTGTTTTTGTGAGCACTAGCACGCACGCATGCAGCGAACAACCAGAAACGGAGTGATTAACGTACACGACGCGTGCGTGTATTGTTCACGGAAAGACTGCCGCGTACGTGCTGTATGCTGTACCAATACATTCGGCGACTGCACAACATAGCAGCACGATATAGGTGCAGTCGTAAACAGCACATTCTCGCCATCGGCCATACCATGCTGAATACGCCGGTTCTCGTCCGATCCCCGAAGCTAAGCAGCATTGGGCTCGGTCAGTACTTGGGAGGGAGACCACCTGGGAACACCGAGTGCTGATGGCACCGTTCTTTTTGCTTTTTTATTGCGTGCTTCTGTGACGTCTTGTTTTTTTTTTCATTTGCACAACGTGTGGGTGCTTGCATTTACTGTAACTTACGTTCAATTGGAGCCTGCTGGTAGAGCCAACGCCGAAGTGTAACACCAACAATATTCAGGCCACTACACGATATTGTACGCGGAGTGATGACGGTGGTAAGCGGTATACGTAATGATGCAAAATTTAGTCGCACAAGCTTCTAACCGCTTACTTATCACACCCGCATACAGCTCAATGACAACGCATCAATAAAGTGGCACCTTGTGGGCTGCAACGCGCGCAAAATGTGGCGCTCGCCCTCTTGTTTTTGTGAGCACTAGCCCGAACGCATGCAGCGATCAACCACAAACGGAGTGATCAACGTACACGACGCGTGCGAGTATTGTTCACGGAAAGACTGCCGCGTACGTGCTGTAGCAATACATTCGGCGACTGCACAACATAGCAGCACGATACAGGTGCAGTCGTAAACAGCACATTCTCGCCATCGGCCATACCATGTTGAATACGCCGGTTCTCGTCCGTTCCCCGAAGCTAAGCAGCATTGGGCTCGGTCAGTACTTGGGAGGGAGACCACCTGGGAACACCGAGTGCTGATGGCACCGTTCTTTTTGGTTTTTATTGCGTGCTTCTGTGACGTCTTGCTTTTTTTTTTCATTTGCACAACGTGTGGGTGGTTCCATTTTCTGTAACTTACGTTCAACTGGAGCCTGCTGGTAGAGCCAACGCCGAAGTGTAACACCAACAATATTCAGGCCACCACACGATATTGTACGCGGAATGATGACGGTGGTAAGCGGTATACGTAATGATGCAAAATTTAGTCGCACAAGCTTCTAACCGCTTTCTTATCCCACCTCCATACAGCTCAATGACAACGCATCAATAAAGTGGCACCTTGTGGGCTGCAACGCGCGCAAAATGTGGCGCTCGCCCTCTTGTTTTTGTGAGCACTAGCCCGAACGCATGCAGCGATCAACCACAAACGGAGTGATCAACGTACACGACGCGTGCGAGTATTGTTCACGGAAAGACTGCCGCGTACGTGCTGTAGCAATACATTCGGCGACTGCACAACATAGCAGCACGATACAGGTGCAGTCGTAAACAGCACATTCTCGCCATCGGCCATACCATGTTGAATACGCCGGTTCTCGTCCGTTCCCCGAAGCTAAGCAGCATTGGGCTCGGTCAGTACTTGGGAGGGAGACCACCTGGGAACACCGAGTGCTGATGGCACCGTTCTTTTTGCTTTTTATTGCGTGCTTCTGTGACGTCTTGCTTTTTTTTTTCATTTGCACAACGTGTGGGTGGTTCCATTTTCTGTAACTTACGTTCAACTGGAGCCTGCTGGTAGAGCCAACGCCGAAGTGTAACACCAACAATATTCAGGCCACCACACGATATTGTACGCGGAATGATGACGGTGGTAAGCGGTATACGTAATGATGCAAAATTTAGTCGCACAAGCTTCTAACCGCTTTCTTGTCACACCTGCATACAGCTCAATGACAACGCATCAATAAAGTGGCACCTTGTGGGCTGCAACGCGCGCAAAATGTGGCGCTCGCCCTCTTGTTTTTGTGAGCACTAGCACGCACGCATGCAGCGAACAACCGCAAACGGAGTGATCAACGTACACGACGCGTGCGTCTATTGTTCACGGAAAGACTGCCGCGTACGTGCTGTAGCAATACATTCGGCGACTGCACAACATAGCAGCACGATACAGGTGCAGTCGTAAACAGCACATTCTCGCCATCGGCCATACCATGTTGAATACGCCGGTTCTCGTCCGTTCCCCGAAGCTAAGCAGCATTGGGCTCGGGCAGTACTTGGGAGGGAGACCACCTGGGAACACCGAGTGCTGATGGCACCGTTCTTTTTGCTTTTTTATTGCGTGCTTTTGTGACGTCTTGTTCTTTTTTTTTTCATTTGCACAACGTGTGGGTGGTTGCATTTTCTGTAACTTACGTTCAATTGGAGCCTGCTGGTAGAGCCAACGCCGAAGTGTAACACCAACAATATTCAGGCCACTACACGATATTGTACGCGGAATGATGACGGTGGTAAGCGGTATACGTAATGATGCAAAATTTAGTCGCACAAGCTTCTAACCGCTTACTTATCACACCCGCATACAGCTCAATGACAACGCATCAATAAAGTGGCACCTTGTGGGCTGCAACGCGCGCAAAATGTGGCGCTCGCCCTCTTGTTTTTGTGAGCACTAGCACGCACGCATGCAGCGAACAACCAGAAACGGAGTGATTAACGTACACGACGCGTGCGTGTATTGTTCACGGAAAGACTGCCGCGTACGTGCTGTATGCTGTAGCAATACATTCGGCGACTGCACAACATAGCAGCACGATACAGGTGCAGTCGTAAACAGCACATTCTCGCCATCGGCCATACCATGCTGAATACGCCGGTTCTCGTCCGATCCCCGAAGCTAAGCAGCATTGGGCTCGGTCAGTACATGGGAGGGAGACCACCTGGGAACACCGAGTGCTGATGGCACCGTTCTTTTTGCTTTTTTATTGCGTGCTTCTGTGACGTCTTGTTTTTTTTTTCATTTGCACAACGTGTGGGTGGTTGCATTTACTGTAACTTACGTTCAATTGGAGCCTGCTGGTAGAGCCAACGCCGAAGTGTAACACCAACAATATTCAGGCCACTACACGATATTGTACGCGGAATGATGACGGTGGTAAGCGGTATACGTAATGATGCAAAATTTAGTCGCACAAGCTTCCAACCGCTTACTTATCACACCCGCATACAGCTCAATGACAACGCATCAATAAAGTGGCACCTTGTGGACTGCAACGCGCGCAAAATGTGGCGCTCGCCCTCTTGTTTTTGTGAGCACTAGCACGCACGCATGCAGCGAACAACCGCAAACGGAGTGATCAACGTACACGACGCGTGCGTCTATTGTTCACGGAAAGACTGCCGCGTACGTGCTGTAGCAATACATTCGGCGACTGCACAACATAGCAGCACGATACAGGTGCAGTCGTAAACAGCACATTCTTGCCATCGGCCATACCATGCTGAATACGCCGGTTCTGGTCCGATCCCCGAAGCTAAGCAGCATTGGGCTCGGTCAGTACATGGGAGGGAGACCACCTGGGAACACCGAGTGCTGATGGCACCGTTCTTTTTGCTTTTTTATTGCGTGCTTCTGTGACGTCTTGTTCTTTTTTTTTTTCATTTGCACAACGTGTGGGTGGTTGCATTTTCTGTAACTTACGTTCAATTGGAGCCTGCTGGTAGAGCCAACGCCGAAGTGTAACACCAACAATATTCAGGCCACTACACGATATTGTACGCGGAATGATGACGGTGGTAAGCGGTATACGTAATGATGCAAAATTTAGTCGCACAAGCTTCTAACCGCCTACTTATCACACCCGCATACAGCTCAATGACAACGCATCAATAAAGTGGCACCTTGTGGGCTGCAACGCGCGCAAAATGTGGCGCTCGCCCTCTTGTTTTTGTGAGCACTAGCACGCACGCATGCAGCGAACTTCCACAAACGGAGTGATCAACTTACACGACGCGTGCGAGTATTGTTCACGGAAAGACTGCCGCCTACGTGCTGTAGCAATACATTCGGCGACTGCACAACATAGCAGCACGACACAGGTGCAGTCGTAAACAGCACATTCTCGCCATCGGTCATACCATGCTGAATACGCCGGTTCTCGTCCGATCCCCGAAGCTAAGCTGCATTGGGTTCGGTCAGTACTTGGGAGGGAGACCACCTGGGAACACCGAGTGCTGATGGCACCGTTCTTTTTGCTTTTTTATTGCGTGCTTCTCTGACGTCTTGTTTTTTTTTTCATTTGCACAACGTGTGGGTGGTTGCATTTTCTGTAACTTACGTTCAATTGGAGCCTGCTGGTAGAGCCAACGCCGAAGTGTAACACCAACAATATTCAGGCCACTACACGATATTGTACGCGGCATGATGACGGTGGTAAGCGGTATACGTAATGATGCAAAATTTAGTCACACAAGCTTCTAACCGCTTACTTATCACACCCGCATACAGCTCAATGACAACGCATCAATAAAGTGGCACCTTCTGGGCTGCAACGCGCGCAAAATGTGGCGCTCGCCCTCTTGTTTTTGTGAGCACTAGCACGCACGCATGCAGCGAACAACCAGAAACGGAGTGATCAACGTACACGACGCGTGCGTGTATTGTTCACGGAAAGACTGCCGCGTACGTGCTGTATGCTGTAGCAATACATTCGGCGACTGCACAACATAGCAGCACGATACAGGTGCAGTCGTAAACAGCACATTCTCGCCATCGGCCATACCATGCTGAATACGCCGGTTCTCGTCCGATCCCCGAAGCTAAGCAGCATTGGGCACGGTCAGTACTTGGGAGGGAGACCACCTGGGAACACCGAGTGCTGATGGCACCGTTCTTTTTGCTTTTTTATTGCGTGCTTCTGTGACGTCTTGTTTTTTTTTTCATTTGCACAACGTGTGGGTGGTTGCATTTACTGTAACTTACGTTCAATTGGAGCCTGCTGGTAGAGCCAACGCCGAAGTGTAACACAAACAATATTCAGGCCACTACACGATATTGTACGCGGAATGATGACGGTGGTAAGCGGTATACGTAATGATGCAAAATTTAGTCGCACAAGCTTCAAACCGCTTACTTATCACACCGCATACAGCTCAATGACAACGCATCAATAAAGTGGCACCTTGTGGACTGCAACGCGCGCAAAATGTGGCGCTCGCCCTCTTGTTTTTGTGAGCACTAGCATGCACGCATGTAGCGAACAACCACAAACGGAGTGATCAACGTACACGACGCGTGCGTGTATTGTTCACGGAAAGAGAACCGCGTACGTGCTGTATGCTGTAGCAATACATTCGGCGACTGCACAACATAGCAGCACGATACAGGTGCAGTCGTAAACAGCACATTCTCGCCATCGGCCATACCATGCTGAATACGCCGGTTCTCGTCCGATCCCCGAAGCTAAGCAGCATCGGGCTCGGTCAGTACTTGGGAGTGAGACCACCTGGGAACACCGAGTGCTGATGGCACCGTTCTTTTTGCTTTTTTATTGCGTGCTTCTGTGACGTCTTGTTCTTTTTTTTTCATTTGCACCACGTGTGGGTGGTTGCATTTTCTGTAACTTACGTTCAATTGGAGCCTGCTGGTAGAGCCAACGCCGAAGTGTAACACCAACAATATTCAGGCCACTACACGATATTGTACGCGGAATGATGACGGTGGTAAGCGGTATACGTAATGATGCAAAATTTAGTCGCACAAGCTTCTAACCGCTTACTTATCACACCCGCATACAGCTCAATGACAACGCATCAATAAAGTGGCACCTTGTGGGCTGCAACGCGCGCAAAATGTGGCGCTCGCCCTCTTGTTTTTGTGAGCACTAGCACGCACGCATGCAGCGAACTTCCACAAACGGAGTGATCAACTTACACGACGCGTGCGAGTATTGTTCACGGAAAGACTGCCGCCTACGTGCTGTAGCAATACATTCGGCGACTGCACAACATAGCAGCACGATACAGGTGCAGTCGTAAACAGCACATTCTCGCCATCGGTCATACCATGCTGAATACGCCGGTTCTCGTCCGATCCCCGAAGCTAAGCAGCATTGGGTTCGGTCAGTACTTGGGAGGGAGACCACCTGGGAACACCGAGTGCTGATGGCACCGTTCTTTTTGCTTTTTTATTGCGTGCTTCTGTGACGTCTTGTTTTTTTTTTCATTTGCACAACGTGTGGGTGGTTGCATTTTCTGTAACTTACGTTCAACTGGAGCCTGCTGGTAGAGCCAACGCCGAAGTGTAACACCAACAATATTCAGGCCACTACACGATATTGTACGCGGAGTGATGACGGTGGTAAGCGGTATACGTAATGATGCAAAATTTAGTCGCACAAGCTTCTAACCGCTTACTTATCACACCCGCATACAGCTCAATGACAACGCATCAATAAAGTGGCACCTTGTGGGCTGCAACGCGCGCAAAATGTGGCGCTCGCCCTCTTGTTTTTGTGAGCACTAGCACGCACGCATGCAGCGAACAACCAGAAACGGAGTGATTAACGTACACGACGCGTGCGTGTATTGTTCACGGAAAGACTGCCGCGTACGTGCTGTATGCTGTAGCAATACATTCGGCGACTGCACAACATAGCAGCACGATAAAGGTGCAGTCGTAAACAGCACATTCTCGCCATCGGCCATACCATGCTGAATACGCCGGTTCTCGTCCGATCCCCGAAGCTAAGCAGCATTGGGCTCGGTCAGTACTTGGGAGGGAGACCACCTGGGAACACCGAGTGCTGATGGCACCGTTCTTTTTGCTTTTTTATTGCGTGCTTCTGTGACGTCTTGTTTTTTTTTTCATTTGCACAACGTGTGGGTGGTTGCATTTACTGTAACTTACGTTCAATTGGAGCCTGCTGGTAGAGCCAACGCCGAAGTGTAACACCAACAATATTCAGGCCACTACACGATATTGTACGCGGAATGATGACGGTGGTAAGCGGTATACGTAATGATGCAAAATTTAGTCGCACAAGCTTCTAACCGCTTACTTATCACACCCGCATACAGCTCAATGACAACGCATCAATAAAGTGGCACCTTGTGGGCTGCAACGCGCGCAAAATGTGGCGCTCGCCCTCTTGTTTTTGTGAGCACTAGCACGCACGCATGCAGCGAACAACCAGAAACGGAGTGATCAACGTACACGACGCGTGCGTGTATTGTTCACGGAAAGACTGCCGCGTACGTGCTGTAGCAATACATTCGGCGACTGCACAACATAGCAGCACGATACAGGTGCAGTCGAAAACAGCAAATTCTTGCCATCGGCCATACCTTGCTGGATACGCCGGTTCTCGTCCGATCCCCGAAGCTAAGCAGCATTGGGCTCAGTCAGTACTTAGGAGGGAGACCACCTGGGAACACCGAGTGCTGATGGCACCGTTCTTTTTGCTTTTTTATTGCGTGCTTCTGTGACGTCTTGTTTTTTTTTTCATTTGCACAACGTGTGGGTGGTTGCATTTTCTGTAACTTACGTTCAATTGGAGCCTGCTGGTAGAGCCAACGCCGAAGTGTAACACCAACAATATTCAGGCCACTACACGATATTGTACGCGGAATGATGACGGTGGTAAGCGGTATACGTAATGATGCAAAATTTAGTCACACAAGCTTCTAACCGCTTACTTATCGCACCCGCATACAGCTCAATGACAACGCATCAATAAAGTGGCACCTTGTGGGCTGCAACGCGCGCAAAATGTGGCGCTCGCCCTCTTGTTTTTGTGAGCACTAGCACGCACGCATGCAGTGAACAACCAGAAACGGAGTGATCAACGTACACGACGCGTGCGTGTATTGTTCACGGAAAGACTGCCGCGTACGTGCTGTATGCTGTAGCAATACATTCGGCGACTGCACAACATAGCAGCACGATACAGGTGCAGTCGTAAACAGCACATTCTCGCCATCGGCCATACCATGCTGAATACGCCGGTTCTCGTCCGATCCCCGAAGCTAAGCAGCATTGGGCTCGGTCAGTACTTGGGAGGGAGACCACCTGGGAACACCGAGTGCTGATGGCACCGTTCTTTTTGCTTTTTTATTGCGTGCTTCTGTGACGTCTTGTTTTTTTTTTCATTTGCACAACGTGTGGGTGGTTGCATTTACTGTAACTTACGTTCAACTGGAGCCTGCTGGTAGAGCCAACGCCGAAGTGTAACACCAACAATATTCAGGCCACTACACGATATTGTACGCGGAATGATGACGGTGGTAAGCGGTATGCGTAATGACGCAAAATTTAGTCGCACAAGCTTCAAACCGCTTACTTATCACACCCGCATACAGCTCAATGACAACGCATCAATAAAGTGGCACCTTGTGGGCTGCAACGCGCGCAAAATGTGGCGCTCGCCCTCTTGTTTTTGTGAGCACTAGCACGCACGCATGCAGCGAACAAACACAAACGGAGTGATCAACGTACACGACGCGTGCGTGTATTGTTCACGGAAAGGCTGCCGCGTACGTGCTGTATGCTGTAGCAATACATTCGGCGACTGCACAACATAGCAGCACGATACAGGTGCAGTCGTAAACAGCACATTCTCGCCATCGGCCATACCATGCTGAATACGCCGGTTCTCGTCCGCTATCCGAAGCTAAGCAGCATTGGGCTCGGTCAGTACTTGGGAGGGAGACCACCTGGGAACACCGAGTGCTGATGGCACTGTTCTTTTTGCTTTTTTATTGCGTGCTTCTGTGACGTCTTTTTTTTTTCATTTGCACAACGTGTGGGTGGTTGCATTTACTGTAACTTACGTTCAACTGGAGCCTGCTGGTAGAGCCAACGCCGAAGTGTAACACCAACAATATTCAGGCCACTACACGATATTGTACGCGGAATGATGACGGTGGTAAGCGGTATACGTAATGATGCAAAATTTAGTCGCACAGGCTTCTAACCGCTTACTTATCACACCCGCATACAGCTCAATGACAACGCATCAATAAAGTGGCACCTTGTGGGCTGCAACGCGCGCAAAATGTGGCGCTCGCCCTCTTGTTTTTGTGAGCACTAGCACGCACGCATGCAGCGAACAACCAGAAACGGAGTGATCAACGTACACGACGCGTGCGTGTATTGTTCACGGAAAGACTGCCGCGTACGTGCTGTAGCAATACATTCGGCGACTGCACAACATAGCAGCACGATACAGGTGCAGTCGAAAACAGCAAATTCTTGCCATCGGCCATACCTTGCTGGATACGCCGGTTCTCGTCCGATCCCCGAAGCTAAGCAGCATTGGGCTCAGTCAGTACTTAGGAGGGAGACCACCTGGGAACACCGAGTGCTGATGGCACCGTTCTTTTTGCTTTTTTATTGCGTGCTTCTGTGACGTCTTGTTTTTTTTTTCATTTGCACAACGTGTGGGTGGTTGCATTTTCTGTAACTTACGTTCAATTGGAGCCTGCTGGTAGAGCCAACGCCGAAGTGTAACACCAACAATATTCAGGCCACTACACGATATTGTACGCGGAATGATGACGGTGGTAAGCGGTGTACGTAATGATGCAAAATTTAGTCACACAAGCTTCTAACCGCTTACTTATCACACCCGCATACAGCTCAATGACAACGCATCAATAAAGTGGCACCTTGTGGGCTGCAACGCGCGCAAAATGTGGCGCTCGCCCTCTTGTTTTTGTGAGCACTAGCACGCACGCATGCAGTGAACAACCAGAAACGGAGTGATCAACGTACACGACGCGTGCGTGTATTGTTCACGGAAAGACTGCCGCGTACGTGCTGTATGCTGTAGCAATACATTCGGCGACTGCACAACATAGCAGCACGATACAGGTGCAGTCGTAAACAGCACATTCTCGCCATCGGCCATACCATGCTGAATACGCCGGTTCTCGTCCGATCCCCGAAGCTAAGCAGCATTGGGCTCGGTCAGTACTTGGGAGGGAGACCACCTGGGAACACCGAGTGCTGATGGCACCGTTCTTTTTGCTTTTTTATTGCGTGCTTCTGTGACGTCTTGTTTTTTTTTTCATTTGCACAACGTGTGGGTGGTTGCATTTACTGTAACTTACGTTCAACTGGAGCCTGCTGGTAGAGCCAACGCCGAAGTGTAACACCAACAATATTCAGGCCACTACACGATATTGTACGCGGAATGATGACGGTGGTAAGCGGTATGCGTAATGACGCAAAATTTAGTCGCACAAGCTTCAAACCGCTTACTTATCACACCCGCATACAGCTCAATGACAACGCATCAATAAAGTGGCACCTTGTGGGCTGCAACGCGCGCAAAATGTGGCGCTCGCCCTCTTGTTTTTGTGAGCACTAGCACGCACGCATGCAGCGAACAAACACAAACGGAGTGATCAACGTACACGACGCGTGCGTGTATTGTTCACGGAAAGGCTGCCGCGTACGTGCTGTATGCTGTAGCAATACATTCGGCGACTGCACAACATAGCAGCACGATACAGGTGCAGTCGTAAACAGCACATTCTCGCCATCGGCCATACCATGCTGAATACGCCGGTTCTCGTCCGCTATCCGAAGCTAAGCAGCATTGGGCTCGGTCAGTACTTGGGAGGGAGACCACCTGGGAACACCGAGTGCTGATGGCACTGTTCTTTTTGCTTTTTTATTGCGTGCTTCTGTGACGTCTTTTTTTTTTCATTTGCACAACGTGTGGGTGGTTGCATTTACTGTAACTTACGTTCAACTGGAGCCTGCTGGTAGAGCCAACGCCGAAGTGTAACACCAACAATATTCAGGCCACTACACGATATTGTACGCGGAATGATGACGGTGGTAAGCGGTATACGTAATGATGCAAAATTTAGTCGCACAGGCTTCTAACCGCTTACTTATCACACCCGCATACAGCTCAATGACAACGCATCAATAAAGTGGCACCTTGTGGGCTGCAACGCGCGCAAAATGTGGCGCTCGCCCTCTTGTTTTTGTGAGCACTAGCACGCACGCATGCAGCGAACAACCAGAAACGGAGTGATCAACGTACACGACGCGTGCGTGTATTGTTCACGGAAAGACTGCCGCGTACGTGCTGTAGCAATACATTCGGCGACTGCACAACATAGCAGCACGATACAGGTGCAGTCGAAAACAGCAAATTCTTGCCATCGGCCATACCTTGCTGGATACGCCGGTTCTCGTCCGATCCCCGAAGCTAAGCAGCATTGGGCTCAGTCAGTACTTAGGAGGGAGACCACCTGGGAACACCGAGTGCTGATGGCACCGTTCTTTTTGCTTTTTTATTGCGTGCTTCTGTGACGTCTTGTTTTTTTTTTCATTTGCACAACGTGTGGGTGGTTGCATTTTCTGTAACTTACGTTCAATTGGAGCCTGCTGGTAGAGCCAACGCCGAAGTGTAACACCAACAATATTCAGGCCACTACACGATATTGTACGCGGAATGATGACGGTGGTAAGCGGTATACGTAATGATGCAAAATTTAGTCACACAAGCTTCTAACCGCTTACTTATCGCACCCGCATACAGCTCAATGACAACGCATCAATAAAGTGGCACCTTGTGGGCTGCAACGCGCGCAAAATGTGGCGCTCGCCCTCTTGTTTTTGTGAGCACTAGCACGCACGCATGCAGTGAACAACCAGAAACGGAGTGATCAACGTACACGACGCGTGCGTGTATTGTTCACGGAAAGACTGCCGCGTACGTGCTGTATGCTGTAGCAATACATTCGACGACTGCACAACATAGCAGCACGATACAGGTGCAGTCGTAAACAGCACATTCTCGCCATCGGCCATACCATGCTGAATACGCCGGTTCTCGTCCGATCCCCGAAGCTAAGCAGCATTGGGCTCGGTCAGTACTTGGGAGGGAGACCACCTGGGAACACCGAGTGCTGATGGCACCGTTCTTTTTGCTTTTTTATTGCGTGCTTCTGTGACGTCTTGTTTTTTTTTTCATTTGCACAACGTGTGGGTGGTTGCATTTACTGTAACTTACGTTCAACTGGAGCCTGCTGGTAGAGCCAACGCCGAAGTGTAACACCAACAATATTCAGGCCACTACACGATATTGTACGCGGAATGATGACGGTGGTAAGCGGTATGCGTAATGACGCAAAATTTAGTCGCACAAGCTTCAAACCGCTTACTTATCACACCCGCATACAGCTCAATGACAACACATCAATAAAGTGGCACCTTGTGGGCTGCAACGCGCGCAAAATGTGGCGCTCGCCCTCTTGTTTTTGTGAGCACTAGCACGCACGCATGCAGCGAACAAACACAAATGGAGTGATCAACGTACACGACGCGTGCGTGTATTGTTCACGGAAAGGCTGCCGCGTACGTGCTGTATGCTGTAGCAATACATTCGGCGACTGCACAACATAGCAGCACGATACAGGTGCAGTCGTAAACAGCACATTCTCGCCATCGGCCATACCATGCTGAATACGCCGGTTCTCGTCCGCTATCCGAAGCTAAGCAGCATTGGGCTCGGTCAGTACTTGGGAGGGAGACCACCTGGGAACACCGAGTGCTGATGGCACTGTTCTTTTTGCTTTTTTATTGCGTGCTTCTGTGACGTCTTTTTTTTTTCATTTGCACAACGTGTGGGTGGTTGCATTTACTGTAACTTACGTTCAACTGGAGCCTGCTGGTAGAGCCAACGCCGAAGTGTAACACCAACAATATTCAGGCCACTACACGATATTGTACGCGGAATGATGACGGTTGTAAGCGGTATACGTAATGATGCAAAATTTAGTCGCACAAGCTTCTGACCGCTTACTTATCACACCCGCATACAGCTCAATGACAACGCATCAATAAAGTGGCACCTTGTGGGCTGCAACGCGCGCAAAATGTGGCGCTCGCCCTCTTGTTTTTGTGAGCACTAGCACGCACGCATGCAGCGAACTTCCACAAACGGAGTGATCAACTTACGCGACGCGTGCGAGTATTGTTCACGGAAAGACTGCCGCCTACGTGCTGTAGCAATACATTCGGCGACTGCACAACATAGCAGCACGATACAGGTGCACTCGTAAACAGCACATTCTCGCCATCGGCCATACCATGCTGAATACGCCGGTTCTCGTCCACTATCCGAAGCTAAGCAGCATTGGGCTCGGTCAGTACTTGGGAGGGAGACCACCTGGGAACACCGAGTGCTGATGGCACCGTTCTTTTTGCTTTTTTATTGCGTGCTTCTGTGACGTCTTGTTTTTTTTTTCATTTTCACAACGTGTGGGTGGTTGCATTTACTGTAACTTACGTTCAACTGGAGCCTGCTGGTAGAGCCAACGCCGAAGTGTAACACCAACAATATTCAGGCCACTACACGATATTGTACGCGGAATGATGACGGTTGTAAGCGGTATACGTAATGATGCAAAATTTAGTCGCACAAGCTTCTGACCGCTTACTTATCACACCCGCATACAGCTCAATGACAACGCATCAATAAAGTGGCACCTTGTGGGCTGCAACGCGCGCAAAATGTGGCGCTCGCCCTCTTGTTTTTGTGAGCACTAGCACGCACGCATGCAGCGAACTTCCACAAACGGAGTGATCAACTTACACGACGCGTGCGAGTATTGTTCACGGAAAGACTGCCGCCTACGTGCTGTAGCAATACATTCGGCGACTGCACAACATAGCAGCACGATACAGGTGCAGTCGTAAACAGCACATTCTCGCCATCGGTCATACCATGCTGAATACGCCGGTTCTCGTCCGATCCCCGAAGCTAAGCAGCATTGGGTTCGGTCAGTACTTGGGAGGGAGACCACCTGGGAACACCGAGTGCTGATGGCACCGTTCTTTTTGCTTTTTTATTGCGTGCTTCTGTGACGTCTTGTTTTTTTTTCATTTGCACAACGTGTGGGTGGTTGCATTTTCTGTAACTTACGTTCAACTGGAGCCTGCTGGTAGAGCCAACGCCGAAGTGTAACACCAACAATATTCAGGCCACCACACGATATTGTACGCGGAATGATGACGGTGGTAAGCGGTATACGTAATGATGCAAAATTTAGTCGCACAAGCTTCTAACCGCTTACTTATCACACCTGCATACAGCTCAATGACAACGCATCAATAAAGTGGCACCTTGTGGGCTGCAACGCGCGCAAAATATGGCGCTCGCCCTCTTGTTTTTGTGAGCACTAGCCCGAACGCATGCAGCGATCAACCACAAACGGAGTGATCAACGTACACGACGCGTGCGAGTATTGTTCACGGAAAGACTGCCGCGTACGTGCTGTAGCAATACATTCGGCGACTGCACAACATAGCAGCACGATACAGGTGCAGTCGTAAACAGCACATTCTTGCCATCGGCCATACCATGCTGAATACGCCGGTTCTCGTCCGATCCCCGAAGCTAAGCACCATCGGGCTCGGTCAGTACTTGGGAGGGAGACCACCTGGGAACACCGAGTGCTGATGGCACCGTTCTTTTTGCTTTTTTATTGCGTGCTTCTGTGACGTCTTGTTCTTTTTTTTTCATTTGCACCACGTGTGGGTGGTTGCATTTTCTGTAACTTACGTTCAATTGGAGCCTGCTGGTAGAGCCAACGCCGAAGTGTAACACCAACAATATTCAGGCCACTACACGATATTGTACGCGGAATGATGACGGTGGTAAGCGGTATACGTAATGATGCAAAATTTAGTCGCACAAGCTTCTAACCGCTTACTTATCACACCCGCATACAGCTCAATGACAACGCATCAATAAAGTGGCACCTTGTGGGCTGCAACGCGCGCAAAATGTGGCGCTCGCCCTCTTGTTTTTGTGAGCACTAGCACGCACGCATGCAGCGAACTTCCACAAACGGAGTGATCAACTTACACGACGCGTGCGAGTATTGTTCACGGAAAGACTGCCGCCTACGTGCTGTAGCAATACATTCGGCGACTGCACAACATAGCAGCACGATACAGGTGCAGTCGTAAACAGCACATTCTCGCCATCGGTCATACCATGCTGAATACGCCGGTTCTCGTCCGATCCCCGAAGCTAAGCAGCATTGGGTTCGGTCAGTACTTGGGAGGGAGACCACCTGGGAACACCGAGTGCTGATGGCACCGTTCTTTTTGCTTTTTTATTGCGTGCTTCTGTGATGTCTTGTTTTTTTTTTTTCATTTGCACAACGTGTGGGTGGTTGCATTTTCTGTAACTTACGTTCAACTGGAGCCTGCTGGTAGAGCCAACGCCGAAGTGTAACACCAACAATATTCAGGCCACTACACGATATTGTACGCGGAGTGATGACGGTGGTAAGCGGTATACGTAATGATGCAAAATTTAGTCGCACAAGCTTCTAACCGCTTACTTATCACACCCGCATACAGCTCAATGACAACGCATCAATAAAGTGGCACCTTGTGGGCTGCAACGCGCGCAAAATGTGGCGCTCGCCCTCTTGTTTTTGTGAGCACTAGCACGCACGCATGCAGCGAACAACCAGAAACGGAGTGATTAACGTACACGACGCGTGCGTGTATTGTTCACGGAAAGACTGCCGCGTACGTGCTGTATGCTGTACCAATACATTCGGCGACTGCACAACATAGCAGCACGATACAGGTGCAGTCGTAAACAGCACATTCTCGCCATCGGCCATACCATGCTGAATACGCCGGTTCTCGTCCGATCCCCGAAGCTAAGCAGCATTGGGCTCGGTCAGTACTTGGGAGGGAGACCACCTGGGAACACCGAGTGCTGATGGCACCGTTCTTTTTGCTTTTTTATTGCGTGCTTCTGTGACGTCTTGTTTTTTTTTTCATTTGCACAACGTGTGGGTGCTTGCATTTACTGTAACTTACGTTCAATTGGAGCCTGCTGGTAGAGCCAACGCCGAAGTGTAACACCAACAATATTCAGGCCACTACACGATATTGTACGCGGAATGATGACGGTGGTAAGCGGTATACGTAATGATGCAAAATTTAGTCGCACAAGCTTCTAAGCGCTTACTTATCACACCCGCATACAGCTCAATGACAACGCATCAATAAAGTGGCACCTTGTGGGCTGCAACGCGCGCAAAATGTGGCGCTCGCCCTCTTGTGTTTGTGAGCACTAGCACGCACGCATGCAGCGAACAACCAGAAACGGAGTGATCAACGTACACGACGCGTGCGTGTATTGTTCACGGAAAGACTGCCGCGTACGTGCTGTAGCAATACATTCGGCGACTGCACAACATAGCAGCACGATACAGGTACAGTCGAAAACAGCAAATTCTTGCCATCGGCCATACCTTGCTGGATACGCCGGTTCTCGTCCGATCCCCGAAACTAAGCAGCATTGGGCTCGGTCAGTACTTAGGAGGGAGACCACCTGGGAACACCGAGTGCTGATGGCACCGTTCTTTTTGCTTTTTTATTGCGTGCTTCTGTGACGTCTTGTTTTTTTTTTTCATTTGCACAACGTGTGGGTGGTTGCATTTTCTGTAACTTACGTTCAATTGGAGCCTGCTGGTAGAGCCAACGCCGAAGTGTAACACCAACAATATTCAGGCCACTACACGATATTGTACGCGGAATGATGACGGTGGTAAGCGGTATACGTAATGATGCAAAATTTAGTCGCACAAGCTTCTAACCGCTTACTTATCACACCCGCATACAGCTCAATGACAACGCATCAATAAAGTGGCACCTTGTGGGCTGCAACGCGCGCAAAATGTGGCGCTCGCCCTCTTGTTTTTGTGAGCACTAGCACGCACGCATGCAGCGAACTTCCACAAACGGAGTGATCAACTTACACGACGCGTGCGAGTATTGTTCACGGAAAGACTGCCGCCTACGTGCTGTAGCAATACATTCGGCGACTGCACAACATAGCAGCACGATACAGGTGCAGTCGTAAACAGCACATTCTCGCCATCGGTCATACCATGCTGAATACGCCGGTTCTCGTCCGATCCCCGAAGCTAAGCAGCATTGGGTTCGGTCAGTACTTGGGAGGGAGACCACCTGGGAACACCGAGTGCTGATGGCACCGTTCTTTTTGCTTTTTTATTGCGTGCTTCTGTGACGTCTTGTTTTTTTTTTTTTTCATTTGCACAACGTGTGGGTGGTTGCATTTTCTGTAACTTACGTTCAACTGGAGCCTGCTGGTAGAGCCAACGCCGAAGTGTAACACCAACAATATTCAGGCCACTACACGATATTGTACGCGGAGTGATGACGGTGGTAAGCGGTATACGTAATGATGCAAAATTTAGTCGCACAAGCTTCTAACCGCTTACTTATCACACCCGCATACAGCTCAATGACAACGCATCAATAAAGTGGCACCTTGTGGGCTGCAACGCGCGCAAAATGTGGCGCTCGCCCTCTTGTTTTTGTGAGCACTAGCACGCACGCATGCAGCGAACAACCAGAAACGGAGTGATTAACGTACACGACGCGTGCGTGTATTGTTCACGGAAAGACTGCCGCGTACGTGCTGTATGCTGTAGCAATACATTCGGCGACTGCACAACATAGCAGCACGATACAGGTGCAGTCGTAAACAGCACATTCTCGCCATCGGCCATACCATGCTGAATACGCCGGTTCTCGTCCGATCCCCGAAGCTAAGCAGCATTGGGCTCGGTCAGTACTTGGGAGGGAGACCACCTGGGAACACCGAGTGCTGATGGCACCGTTCTTTTTGCTTTTTTATTGCGTGCTTCTGTGACGTCTTGTTTTTTTTTTCATTTGCACAACGTGTGGGTGGTTGCATTTACTGTAACTTACGTTCAATTGGAGCCTGCTGGTAGAGCCAACGCCGAAGTGTAACACCAACAATATTCAGGCCACTACACGATATTGTACGCGGAATGATGACGGTGGTAAGCGGTATACGTAATGATGCAAAATTTAGTCGCACAAGCTTCTAACCGCTTACTTATCACACCCGCATACAGCTCAATGACAACGCATCAATAAAGTGGCACCTTGTGGGCTGCAACGCGCGCAAAATGTGGCGCTCGCCCTCTTGTTTTTGTGAGCACTAGCACGCACGCATGCAGCGAACAACCAGAAACGGAGTGATCAACGTACACGACGCGTGCGTGTATTGTTCACGGAAAGACTGCCGCGTACGTGCTGTAGCAATACATTCGGCGACTGCACAACATAGCAGCACGATACAGGTGCAGTCGAAAACAGCAAATTCTTGCCATCGGCCATACCTTGCTGGATACGCCGGTTCTCGTCCGATCCCCGAAGCTAAGCAGCATTGGGCTCAGTCAGTACTTAGGAGGGAGACCACCTGGGAACACCGAGTGCTGATGGCACCGTTCTTTTTGCTTTTTTATTGCGTGCTTCTGTGACGTCTTGTTTTTTTTTTCATTTGCACAACGTGTGGGTGGTTGCATTTTCTGTAACTTACGTTCAATTGGAGCCTGCTGGTAGAGCCAACGCCGAAGTGTAACACCAACAATATTCAGGCCACTACACGATATTGTACGCGGAATGATGACGGTGGTAAGCGGTATACGTAATGATGCAAAATTTAGTCACACAAGCTTCTAACCGCTTACTTATCGCACCCGCATACAGCTCAATGACAACGCATCAATAAAGTGGCACCTTGTGGGCTGCAACGCGCGCAAAATGTGGCGCTCGCCCTCTTGTTTTTGTGAGCACTAGCACGCACGCATGCAGTGAACAACCAGAAACGGAGTGATCAACGTACACGACGCGTGCGTGTATTGTTCACGGAAAGACTGCCGCGTACGTGCTGTATGCTGTAGCAATACATTCGGCGACTGCACAACATAGCAGCACGATACAGGTGCAGTCGTAAACAGCACATTCTCGCCATCGGCCATACCATGCTGAATACGCCGGTTCTCGTCCGATCCCCGAAGCTAAGCAGCATTGGGCTCGGTCAGTACTTGGGAGGGAGACCACCTGGGAACACCGAGTGCTGATGGCACCGTTCTTTTTGCTTTTTTATTGCGTGCTTCTGTGACGTCTTGTTTTTTTTTTCATTTGCACAACGTGTGGGTGGTTGCATTTACTGTAACTTACGTTCAACTGGAGCCTGCTGGTAGAGCCAACGCCGAAGTGTAACACCAACAATATTCAGGCCACTACACGATATTGTACGCGGAATGATGACGGTGGTAAGCGGTATGCGTAATGACGCAAAATTTAGTCGCACAAGCTTCAAACCGCTTACTTATCACACCCGCATACAGCTCAATGACAACGCATCAATAAAGTGGCACCTTGTGGGCTGCAACGCGCGCAAAATGTGGCGCTCGCCCTCTTGTTTTTGTGAGCACTAGCACGCACGCATGCAGCGAACAAACACAAACGGAGTGATCAACGTACACGACGCGTGCGTGTATTGTTCACGGAAAGGCTGCCGCGTACGTGCTGTATGCTGTAGCAATACATTCGGCGACTGCACAACATAGCAGCACGATACAGGTGCAGTCGTAAACAGCACATTCTCGCCATCGGCCATACCATGCTGAATACGCCGGTTCTCGTCCGCTATCCGAAGCTAAGCAGCATTGGGCTCGGTCAGTACTTGGGAGGGAGACCACCTGGGAACACCGAGTGCTGATGGCACTGTTCTTTTTGCTTTTTTATTGCGTGCTTCTGTGACGTCTTTTTTTTTTCATTTGCACAACGTGTGGGTGGTTGCATTTACTGTAACTTACGTTCAACTGGAGCCTGCTGGTAGAGCCAACGCCGAAGTGTAACACCAACAATATTCAGGCCACTACACGATATTGTACGCGGAATGATGACGGTGGTAAGCGGTATACGTAATGATGCAAAATTTAGTCGCACAGGCTTCTAACCGCTTACTTATCACACCCGCATACAGCTCAATGACAACGCATCAATAAAGTGGCACCTTGTGGGCTGCAACGCGCGCAAAATGTGGCGCTCGCCCTCTTGTTTTTGTGAGCACTAGCACGCACGCATGCAGCGAACAACCAGAAACGGAGTGATCAACGTACACGACGCGTGCGTGTATTGTTCACGGAAAGACTGCCGCGTACGTGCTGTAGCAATACATTCGGCGACTGCACAACATAGCAGCACGATACAGGTGCAGTCGAAAACAGCAAATTCTTGCCATCGGCCATACCTTGCTGGATACGCCGGTTCTCGTCCGATCCCCGAAGCTAAGCAGCATTGGGCTCAGTCAGTACTTAGGAGGGAGACCACCTGGGAACACCGAGTGCTGATGGCACCGTTCTTTTTGCTTTTTTATTGCGTGCTTCTGTGACGTCTTGTTTTTTTTTTTCATTTGCACAACGTGTGGGTGGTTGCATTTTCTGTAACTTACGTTCAATTGGAGCCTGCTGGTAGAGCCAACGCCGAAGTGTAACACCAACAATATTCAGGCCACTACACGATATTGTACGCGGAATGATGACGGTGGTAAGCGGTATACGTAATGATGCAAAATTTAGTCACACAAGCTTCTAACCGCTTACTTATCACACCCGCATACAGCTCAATGACAACGCATCAATAAAGTGGCACCTTGTGGGCTGCAACGCGCGCAAAATGTGGCGCTCGCCCTCTTGTTTTTGTGAGCACTAGCACGCACGCATGCAGTGAACAACCAGAAACGGAGTGATCAACGTACACGACGCGTGCGTGTATTGTTCACGGAAAGACTGCCGCGTACGTGCTGTATGCTGTAGCAATACATTCGGCGACTGCACAACATAGCAGCACGATACAGGTGCAGTCGTAAACAGCACATTCTCGCCATCGGCCATACCATGCTGAATACGCCGGTTCTCGTCCGATCCCCGAAGCTAAGCAGCATTGGGATCGGTCAGTACTTGGGAGGGAGACCACCTGGGAACACCGAGTGCTGATGGCACCGTTCTTTTTGCTTTTTTATTGCGTGCTTCTGTGACGTCTTTTTTTTTCATTTGCACAACGTGTGGGTGGTTGCATTTACTGTAACTTACGTTCAACTGGAGCCTGCTGGTAGAGCCAACGCCGAAGTGTAACACCAACAATATTCAGGCCACTACACGATATTGTACGCGGAATGATGACGGTGGTAAGCGGTATACGTAATGATGCAAAATTTAGTCACACAAGCTTCTAACCGCTTACTTATCGCACCCGCATACAGCTCAATGACAACGCATCAATAAAGTGGCACCTTGTGGGCTGCAACGCGCGCAAAATGTGGCGCTCGCCCTCTTGTTTTTGTGAGCACTAGCACGCACGCATGCAGTGAACAACCAGAAACGGAGTGATCAACGTACACGACGCGTGCGTGTATTGTTCACGGAAAGACTGCCGCGTACGTGCTGTATGCTGTAGCAATACATTCGGCGACTGCACAACATAGCAGCACGATACAGGTGCAGTCGTAAACAGCACATTCTCGCCATCGGCCATACCATGCTGAATACGCCGGTTCTCGTCCGATCCCCGAAGCTAAGCAGCATTGGGCTCGGTCAGTACTTGGGAGGGAGACCACCTGGGAACACCGAGTGCTGATGGCACCGTTCTTTTTGCTTTTTTATTGCGTGCTTCTGTGACGTCTAGTTTTTTTTTTCATTTGCACAACGTGTGGGTGGTTGCATTTACTGTAACTTACGTTCAACTGGAGCCTGCTGGTAGAGCCAACGCCGAAGTGTAACACCAACAATATTCAGGCCACTACACGATATTGTACGCGGAATGATGACGGTGGTAAGCGGTATGCGTAATGACGCAAAATTTAGTCGCACAAGCTTCAAACCGCTTACTTATCACACCCGCATACAGCTCAATGACAACGCATCAATAAAGTGGCACCTTGTGGGCTGCAACGCGCGCAAAATGTGGCGCTCGCCCTCTTGTTTTTGTGAGCACTAGCACGCACGCATGCAGCGAACAAACACAAACGGAGTGATCAACGTACACGACGCGTGCGTGTATTGTTCACGGAAAGGCTGCCGCGTACGTGCTGTATGCTGTAGCAATACATTCGGCGACTGCACAACATAGCAGCACGATACAGGTGCAGTCGTAAACAGCACATTCTCGCCATCGGCCATACCATGCTGAATACGCCGGTTCTCGTCCGCTATCCGAAGCTAAGCAGCATTGGGCTCGGTCAGTACTTGGGAGGGAGACCACCTGGGAACACCGAGTGCTGATGGCACTGTTCTTTTTGCTTTTTTATTGCGTGCTTCTGTGACGTCTTTTTTTTTTCATTTGCACAACGTGTGGGTGGTTGCATTTACTGTAACTTACGTTCAACTGGAGCCTGCTGGTAGAGCCAACGCCGAAGTGTAACACCAACAATATTCAGGCCACTACACGATATTGTACGCGGAATGATGACGGTGGTAAGCGGTATACGTAATGATGCAAAATTTAGTCGCACAGGCTTCTAACCGCTTACTTATCACACCCGCATACAGCTCAATGACAACGCATCAATAAAGTGGCACCTTGTGGGCTGCAACGCGCGCAAAATGTGGCGCTCGCCCTCTTGTTTTTGTGAGCACTAGCACGCACGCATGCAGCGAACAACCAGAAACGGAGTGATCAACGTACACGACGCGTGCGTGTATTGTTCACGGAAAGACTGCCGCGTACGTGCTGTAGCAATACATTCGGCGACTGCACAACATAGCAGCACGATACAGGTGCAGTCGAAAACAGCAAATTCTTGCCATCGGCCATACCTTGCTGGATACGCCGGTTCTCGTCCGATCCCCGAAGCTAAGCAGCATTGGGCTCAGTCAGTACTTAGGAGGGAGACCACCTGGGAACACCGAGTGCTGATGGCACCGTTCTTTTTGCTTTTTTATTGCGTGCTTCTGTGACGTCTTGTTTTTTTTTTCATTTGCACAACGTGTGGGTGGTTGCATTTTCTGTAACTTACGTTCAATTGGAGCCTGCTGGTAGAGCCAACGCCGAAGTGTAACACCAACAATATTCAGGCCACTACACGATATTGTACGCGGAATGATGACGGTGGTAAGCGGTATACGTAATGATGCAAAATTTAGTCACACAAGCTTCTAACCGCTTACTTATCACACCCGCATACAGCTCAATGACAACGCATCAATAAAGTGGCACCTTGTGGGCTGCAACGCGCGCAAAATGTGGCGCTCGCCCTCATGTTTTTGTGAGCACTAGCACGCACGCATGCAGTGAACAACCAGAAACGGAGTGATCAACGTACACGACGCGTGCGTGTATTGTTCACGGAAAGACTGCCGCGTACGTGCTGTATGCTGTAGCAATACATTCGGCGACTGCACAACATAGCAGCACGATACAGGTGCAGTCGTAAACAGCACATTCTCGCCATCGGCCATACCATGCTGAATACGCCGGTTCTCGTCCGATCCCCGAAGCTAAGCAGCATTGGGATCGGTCAGTACTTGGGAGGGAGACCACCTGGGAACACCGAGTGCTGATGGCACCGTTCTTTTTGCTTTTTTATTGCGTGCTTCTGTGACGTCTTTTTTTTTCATTTGCACAACGTGTGGGTGGTTGCATTTACTGTAACTTACGTTCAACTGGAGCCTGCTGGTAGAGCCAACGCCGAAGTGCAACACCAACAATATTCAGGCCACTACACGATATTGTACGCGGAATGATGACGGTGGTAAGCGGTATACGTAATGATGCAAAATTTAGTCGCACAGGCTTCTAACCGCTTACTTATCACACCCGCATACAGCTCAATGACAACGCATCAATAAAGTGGCACCTTGTGGGCTGCAACGCGCGCAAAATGTGGCGCTCGCCCTCTTGTTTTTGTGAGCACTAGCACGCACGCATGCAGCGAACAACCAGAAACGGAGTGATCAACGTACACGACGCGTGCGTGTATTGTTCACGGAAAGACTGCCGCGTACGTGCTGTAGCAATACATTCGGCGACTGCACAACATAGCAGCACGATACAGGTGCAGTCGAAAACAGCAAATTCTTGCCATCGGCCATACCTTGCTGGATACGCCGGTTCTCGTCCGATCCCCGAAGCTAAGCAGCATTGGGCTCAGTCAGTACTTAGGAGGGAGACCACCTGGGAACACCGAGTGCTGATGGCACCGTTCTTTTTGCTTTTTTATTGCGTGCTTCTGTGACGTCTTGTTTTTTTTTTCATTTGCACAACGTGTGGGTGGTTGCATTTTCTGTAACTTACGTTCAATTGGAGCCTGCTGGTAGAGCCAACGCCGAAGTGTAACACCAACAATATTCAGGCCACTACACGATATTGTACGCGGAATGATGACGGTGGTAAGCGGTATACGTAATGATGCAAAATTTAGTCACACAAGCTTCTAACCGCTTACTTATCACACCCGCATACAGCTCAATGACAACGCATCAATAAAGTGGCACCTTGTGGGCTGCAACGCGCGCAAAATGTGGCGCTCGCCCTCTTGTTTTTGTGAGCACTAGCACGCACGCATGCAGTGAACAACCAGAAACGGAGTGATCAACGTACACGACGCGTGCGTGTATTGTTCACGGAAAGACTGCCGCGTACGTGCTGTATGCTGTAGCAATACATTCGGCGACTGCACAACATAGCAGCACGATACAGGTGCAGTCGTAAACAGCACATTCTCGCCATCGGCCATACCATGCTGAATACGCCGGTTCTCGTCCGATCCCCGAAGCTAAGCAGCATTGGGATCGGTCAGTACTTGGGAGGGAGACCACCTGGGAACACCGAGTGCTGATGGCACCGTTCTTTTTGCTTTTTTATTGCGTGCTTCTGTGACGTCTTTTTTTTCATTTGCACAACGTGTGGGTGGTTGCATTTACTGTAACTTACGTTCAACTGGAGCCTGCTGGTAGAGCCAACGCCGAAGTGTAACACCAACAATATTCAGGCCACTACACGATATTGTACGCGGAGTGATGACGGTGGTAAGCGGTATACGTAATGATGCGAAATTTAGTCGCACAAGCTTCTAACCGCTTACTTATCACACCCGCATACAGCTCAATGACAACGCATCAATAAAGTGGCACCTTGTGGGCTGCAACGCGCGCAAAATGTGGCGCTCGCCCTCTTGTTTTTGTGAGCACTAGCACGCACGCATGCAGCGAACAACCAGAAACGGAGTGATTAACGTACACGACGCGTGCGTGTATTGTTCACGGAAAGACTGCCGCGTACGTGCTGTATGCTGTAGCAATACATTCGGCGACTGCACAACATAGCAGCACGATACAGGTGCAGTCGTAAACAGCACATTCTCGCCATCGGCCATACCATGCTGAATACGCCGGTTCTCGTCCGATCCCCGAAGCTAAGCAGCATTGGGCTCGGTCAGTACTTGGGAGGGAGACCACCTCGGAACACCGAGTGCTGATGGCACCGTTCTTTTTGCTTTTTTATTGCGTGCTTCTGTGACGTCTTGTTTTTTTTTTCATTTGCACAACGTGTGGGTGGTTGCATTTACTGTAACTTACGTTCAATTGGAGCCTGCTGGTAGAGCCAACGCCGAAGTGTAACACCAACAATATTCAGGCCACTACACGATATTGTACGCGGAATGATGACGGTGGTAAGCGGTATACGTAATGATGCAAAATTTAGTCGCACAAGCTTCTAACCGCTTACTTATCACACCCGCATACAGCTCAATGACAACGCATCAATAAAGTGGCACCTTGTGGGCTGCAACGCGCGCAAAATGTGGCGCTCGCCCTCTTGTTTTTGTGAGCACTAGCACGCACGCATGCAGCGAACAACCAGAAACGGAGTGATCAACGTACACGACGCGTGCGTGTATTGTTCACGGAAAGACTGCCGCGTACGTGCTGTAGCAATACATTCGGCGACTGCACAACATAGCAGCACGATACAGGTGCAGTCGAAAACAGCAAATTCTTGCCATCGGCCATACCTTGCTGGATACGCCGGTTCTCGTCCGATCCCCGAAGCTAAGCAGCATTGGGCTCAGTCAGTACTTAGGAGGGAGACCACCTGGGAACACCGAGTGCTGATGGCACCGTTCTTTTTGCTTTTTTATTGCGTGCTTCTCTGACGTCTTGTTTTTTTTTTCATTTGCACAACGTGTGGGTGGTTGCATTTTCTGTAACTTACGTTCAATTGGAGCCTGCTGGTAGAGCCAACGCCGAAGTGTAACACCAACAATATTCAGGCCACTACACGATATTGTACGCGGAATGATGACGGTGGTAAGCGGTATACGTAATGATGCAAAATTTAGTCACACAAGCTTCTAACCGCTTACTTATCGCACCCGCATACAGCTCAATGACAACGCATCAATAAAGTGGCACCTTGTGGGCTGCAACGCGCGCAAAATGTGGCGCTCGCCCTCTTGTTTTTGTGAGCACTAGCACGCACGCATGCAGTGAACAACCAGAAACGGAGTGATCAACGTACACGACGCGTGCGTGTATTGTTCACGGAAAGACTGCCGCGTACGTGCTGTATGCTGTAGCAATACATTCGGCGACTGCACAACATAGCAGCACGATACAGGTGCAGTCGTAAACAGCACATTCTCGCCATCGGCCATACCATGCTGAATACGCCGGTTCTCGTCCGATCCCCGAAGCTAAGCAGCATTGGGCTCGGTCAGTACTTGGGAGGGAGACCACCTGGGAACACCGAGTGCTGATGGCACCGTTCTTTTTGCTTTTTTATTGCGTGCTTCTGTGACGTCTTGTTTTTTTTTTCATTTGCACAACGTGTGGGTGGTTGCATTTACTGTAACTTACGTTCAACTGGAGCCTGCTGGTAGAGCCAACGCCGAAGTGTAACACCAACAATATTCAGGCCACTACACGATATTGTACGCGGAATGATGACGGTGGTAAGCGGTATGCGTAATGACGCAAAATTTAGTCGCACAAGCTTCAAACCGCTTACTTATCACACCCGCATACAGCTCAATGACAACGCATCAATAAAGTGGCACCTTGTGGGCTGCAACGCGCGCAAAATGTGGCGCTCGCCCTCTTGTTTTTGTGAGCACTAGCACGCACGCATGCAGCGAACAAACACAAACGGAGTGATCAACGTACACGACGCGTGCGTGTATTGTTCACGGAAAGGCTGCCGCGTACGTGCTGTATGCTGTAGCAATACATTCGGCGACTGCACAACATAGCAGCACGATACAGGTGCAGTCGTAAACAGCACATTCTCGCCATCGGCCATACCATGCTGAATACGCCGGTTCTCGTCCGCTATCCGAAGCTAAGCAGCATTGGGCTCGGTCAGTACTTGGGAGGGAGACCACCTGGGAACACCGAGTGCTGATGGCACTGTTCTTTTTGCTTTTTTATTGCGTGCTTCTGTGACGTCTTTTTTGTTTCATTTGCACAACGTGTGGGTGGTTGCATTTACTGTAACTTACGTTCAACTGGAGCCTGCTGGTAGAGCCAACGCCGAAGTGTAACACCAACAATATTCAGGCCACTACACGATATTGTACGCGGAATGATGACGGTGGTAAGCGGTATACGTAATGATGCAAAATTTAGTCGCACAGGCTTCTAACCGCTTACTTATCACACCCGCATACAGCTCAATGACAACGCATCAATAAAGTGGCACCTTGTGGGCTGCAACGCGCGCAAAATGTGGCGCTCGCCCTCTTGTTTTTGTGAGCACTAGCACGCACGCATGCAGCGAACAACCAGAAACGGAGTGATCAACGTACACGACGCGTGCGTGTATTGTTCACGGAAAGACTGCCGCGTACGTGCTGTAGCAATACATTCGGCGACTGCACAACATAGCAGCACGATACAGGTGCAGTCGAAAACAGCAAATTCTTGCCATCGGCCGTACCTTGCTGGATACGCCGGTTCTCGTCCGATCCCCGAAGCTAAGCAGCATTGGGCTCAGTCAGTACTTAGGAGGGAGACCACCTGGGAACACCGAGTGCTGATGGCACCGTTCTTTTTGCTTTTTTATTGCGTGCTTCTGTGACGTCTTGTTTTTTTTTTCATTTGCACAACGTGTGGGTGGTTGCATTTTCTGTAACTTACGTTCAATTGGAGCCTGCTGGTAGAGCCAACGCCGAAGTGTAACACCAACAATATTCAGGCCACTACACGATATTGTACGCGGAATGATGACGGTGGTAAGCGGTATACGTAATGATGCAAAATTTAGTCACACAAGCTTCTAACCGCTTACTTATCACACCCGCATACAGCTCAATGACAACGCATCAATAAAGTGGCACCTTGTGGGCTGCAACGCGCGCAAAATGTGGCGCTCGCCCTCTTGTTTTTGTGAGCACTAGCACGCACGCATGCAGTGAACAACCAGAAACGGAGTGATCAACGTACACGACGCGTGCGTGTATTGTTCACGGAAAGACTGCCGCGTACGTGCTGTATGCTGTAGCAATACATTCGGCGACTGCACAACATAGCAGCACGATACAGGTGCAGTCGTAAACAGCACATTCTCGCCATCGGCCATACCATGCTGAATACGCCGGTTCTCGTCCGATCCCCGAAGCTAAGCAGCATTGGGCTCGGTCAGTACTTGGGAGGGAGACCACCTGGGAACACCGAGTGCTGATGGCACCGTTCTTTTTGCTTTTTTATTGCGTGCTTCTGTGACGTCTTGTTTTTTTTTCATTTGCACAACGTGTGGGTGGTTGCATTTACTGTAACTTACGTTCAACTGGAGCCTGCTGGTAGAGCCAACGCCGAAGTGTAACACCAACAATATTCAGGCCACTACACGATATTGTACGCGGAATGATGACGGTGGTAAGCGGTATGCGTAATGACGCAAAATTTAGTCGCACAAGCTTCAAACCGCTTACTTATCACACCCGCATACAGCTCAATGACAACGCATCAATAAAGTGGCACCTTGTGGGCTGCAACGCGCGCAAAATGTGGCGCTCGCCCTCTTGTTTTTGTGAGCACTAGCACGCACGCATGCAGCGAACAAACACAAATGGAGTGATCAACGTACACGACGCGTGCGTGTATTGTTCACGGAAAGGCTGCCGCGTACGTGCTGTATGCTGTAGCAATACATTCGGCGACTGCACAACATAGCAGCACGATACAGGTGCAGTCGTAAACAGCACATTCTCGCCATCGGCCATACCATGCTGAATACGCCGGTTCTCGTCCGCTATCCGAAGCTAAGCAGCATTGGGCTCGGTCAGTACTTGGGAGGGAGACCACCTGGGAACACCGAGTGCTGATGGCACTGTTCTTTTTGCTTTTTTATTGCGTGCTTCTGTGACGTCTTTTTTTTTTCATTTGCACAACGTGTGGGTGGTTGCATTTACTGTAACTTACGTTCAACTGGAGCCTGCTGGTAGAGCCAACGCCGAAGTGTAACACCAACAATATTCAGGCCACTACACGATATTGTACGCGGAATGATGACGGTTGTAAGCGGTATACGTAATGATGCAAAATTTAGTCGCACAAGCTTCTGACCGCTTACTTATCACACCCGCATACAGCTCAATGACAACGCATCAATAAAGTGGCACCTTGTGGGCTGCAACGCGCGCAAAATGTGGCGCTCGCCCTCTTGTTTTTGTGAGCACTAGCACGCACGCATGCAGCGAACTTCCACAAACGGAGTGATCAACTTACACGACGCGTGCGAGTATTGTTCACGGAAAGACTGCCGCCTACGTGCTGTAGCAATACATTCGGCGACTGCACAACATAGCAGCACGATACAGGTGCAGTCGTAAACAGCACATTCTCGCCATCGGCCATACCATGCTGAATACGCCGGTTCTCGTCCACTATCCGAAGCTAAGCAGCATTGGGCTCGGTCAGTACTTGGGAGGGAGACCACCTGGGAACACCGAGTGCTGATGGCACCGTTCTTTTTGCTTTTTTATTGCGTGCTTCTGTGACGTCTTGTTTTTTTTTTCATTTTCACAACGTGTGGGTGGTTGCATTTACTGTAACTTACGTTCAACTGGAGCCTGCTGGTAGAGCCAACGCCGAAGTGTAACACCAACAATATTCAGGCCACTACACGATATTGTACGCGGAATGATGACGGTTGTAAGCGGTATACGTAATGATGCAAAATTTAGTCGCACAAGCTTCTGACCGCTTACTTATCACACCCGCATACAGCTCAATGACAACGCATCAATAAAGTGGCACCTTGTGGGCTGCAACGCGCGCAAAATGTGGCGCTCGCCCTCTTGTTTTTGTGAGCACTAGCACGCACGCATGCAGCGAACTTCCACAAACGGAGTGATCAACTTACACGACGCGTGCGAGTATTGTTCACGGAAAGACTGCCGCCTACGTGCTGTAGCAATACATTCGGCGACTGCACAACATAGCAGCACGATACAGGTGCAGTCGTAAACAGCACATTCTCGCCATCGGTCATACCATGCTGAATACGCCGGTTCTCGTCCGATCCCCGAAGCTAAGCAGCATTGGGTTCGGTCAGTACTTGGGAGGGAGACCACCTGGGAACACCGAGTGCTGATGGCACCGTTCTTTTTGCTTTTTTATTGCGTGCTTCTGTGACGTCTTGTTTTTTTTTCATTTGCACAACGTGTGGGTGGTTGCATTTTCTGTAACTTACGTTCAACTGGAGCCTGCTGGTAGAGCCAACGCCGAAGTGTAACACCAACAATATTCAGGCCACTACACGATATTGTACGCGGAGTGATGACGGTGGTAAGCGGTATACGTAATGATGCAAAATTTAGTCGCACAAGCTTCTAACCGCTTACTTATCACACCCGCATACAGCTCAATGACAACGCATCAATAAAGTGGCACCTTGTGGGCTGCAACGCGCGCAAAATGTGGCGCTCGCCCTCTTGTTTTTGTGAGCACTAGCACGCACGCATGCAGCGAACAACCAGAAACGGAGTGATTAACGTACACGACGCATGCGTGTATTGTTCACGGAAAGACTGCCGCGTACGTGCTGTATGCTGTAGCAATACATTCGGCGACTGCACAACATAGCAGCACGATACAGGTGCAGTCGTAAACAGCACATTCTCGCCATCGGCCATACCATGCTGAATACGCCGGTTCTCGTCCGATCCCCGAAGCTAAGCAGCATTGGGCTCGGTCAGTACTTGGGAGGGAGACCACCTGGGAACACCGAGTGCTGATGGCACCGTTCTTTTTGCTTTTTTATTGCGTGCTTCTGTGACGTCTTGTTTTTTTTTCATTTGCACAACGTGTGGGTGGTTGCATTTACTGTAACTTACGTTCAATTGGAACCTGCTGGTAGAGCCAACGCCGAAGTGTAACACCAACAATATTCAGGCCACTACACGATATTGTACGCGGAATGATGACGGTGGTAAGCGGTATGCGTAATGACGCAAAATTTAGTCGCACAAGCTTCAAACCGCTTACTTATCACACCCGCATACAGCTCAATGACAACGCATCAATAAAGTGGCACCTTGTGCGCTGCAACGCGCGCAAAATGTGGCGCTCGCCCTCTTGTTTTTGTGAGCACTAGCACGCACGCATGCAGCGAACAAACACAAACGGAGTGATCAACGTACACGACGCGTGCGTGTATTGTTCACGGAAAGGCTGCCGCGTACGTGCTGTATGCTGTAGCAATACATTCGGCGACTGCACAACATAGCAGCACGATACAGGTGCAGTCGTAAACAGCACATTCTCGCCATCGGCCATACCATGCTGAATACGCCGGTTCTCGTCCGCTATCCGAAGCTAAGCAGCATTGGGCTCGGTCACTACTTGGGAGGGAGACCACCTGGGAACACCGAGTGCTGATGGCACCGTTCTTTTTGCTTTTTTATTGCGTGCTTCTGTGACGTCTTGTTTTTTTTTCATTTTCACAACGTGTGGGTGGTTGCATTTACTGTAACTTACGTTCAACTGGAGCCTGCTGGTAGAGCCAACGCCGAAGTGTAACACCAACAATATTCAGGCCACTACACGATATTGTACGCGGAATGATGACGGTTGTAAGCGGTATACGTAATGATGCAAAATTTAGTCGCACAAGCTTCTGAGCGCTTACTTATCACACCCGCATACAGCTCAATGACAACGCATCAATAAAGTGGCACCTTGTGGGCTGCAACGCGCGCAAAATGTGGCGCTCGCCCTCTTGTTTTTGTGAGCACTAGCACGCACGCATGCAGCGAACTTCCACAAACGGAGTGATCAACTTACACGACGCGTGCGAGTATTGTTCACGGAAAGACTGCCGCCTACGTGCTGTAGCAATACATTCGGCGACTGCACAACATAGCAGCACGATACAGGTGCAGTCGTAAACAGCACATTCTCGCCATCGGCCATACCATGCTGAATACGCCGGTTCTCGTCCGCTATCCGAAGCTAAGCAGCATTGGGCTCGGTCAGTACTTGGGAGGGAGACCACCTGGGAACACCGAGTGCTGATGGCACCGTTCTTTTTGCTTTTTTATTGCGTGCTTCTGTGACGTCTTGTTTTTTTTTCATTTTCACAACGTGTGGGTGGTTGCATTTACTGTAACTTACGTTCAACTGGAGCCTGCTGGTAGAGCCAACGCCGAAGTGTAACACCAACAATATTAAGGCCACTACACGATATTGTACGCGGAATGATGACGGTTGTAAGCGGTATACGTAATGATGCAAAATTTAGTCGCACAAGCTTCTGACCGCTTACTTATCACACCCGCATACAGCTCAATGACAACGCATCAATAAAGTGGCACCTTGTGGGCTGCAACGCGCGCAAAATGTGGCGCTCGCCCTCTTGTTTTTGTGAGCACTAGCACGCACGCATGCAGCGAACTTCCACAAACGGAGTGATCAACTTACACGACGCGTGCGAGTATTGTTCACGGAAAGACTGCCGCCTACGTGCTGTAGCAATACATTAGGCGACTGCACAACATAGCAGCACGATACAGGTGCAGTCGTAAACAGCACATTCTCGCCATCGGTCATACCATGCTGAATACGCCGGTTCTCGTCCGATCCCCGAAGCTAAGCAGCATTGGGTTCGGTCAGTACTTGGGAGGGAGACCACCTGGGAACACCGAGTGCTGATGGCACCGTTCTTTTTGCTTTTTTATTGCGTGCTTCTGTGACGTCTTGTTTTTTTTTTCATTTGCACAACGTGTGGGTGGTTGCATTTTCTGTAACTTACGTTCAATTGGAGCCTGCTGGTAGAGCCAACGCCGAAGTGTAACACCAACAATATTCAGGCCACTACACGATATTGTACGCGGAATGATGACGGTGGTAAGCGGTATACGTAATGATGCAAAATTTAGTCACACAAGCTTCTAACCGCTTACTTATCACACCCGCATACAGCTCAATGACAACGCATCAATAAAGTGGCACCTTGTGGGCTGCAACGCGCGCAAAATGTGGCGCTCGCCCTCTTGTTTTTGTGAGCACTAGCACGCACGCATGCAGTGAACAACCAGAAACGGAGTGATCAACGTACACGACGCGTGCGTGTATTGTTCACGGAAAGACTGCCGCGTACGTGCTGTATGCTGTAGCAATACATTCGGCGACTGCACAACATAGCAGCACGATACAGGTGCAGTCGTAAACAGCACATTCTCGCCATCGGCCATACCATGCTGAATACGCCGGTTCTCGTCCGATCCCCGAAGCTAAGCAGCATTGGGCTCGGTCAGTACTTGGGAGGGAGACCACCTGGGAACACCGAGTGCTGATGGCACCGTTCTTTTTGCTTTTTTATTGCGTGCTTCTGTGACGTCTTGTTTTTTTTTCATTTGCACAACGTGTGGGTGGTTGCATTTACTGTAACTTACGTTCAACTGGAGCCTGCTGGTAGAGCCAACGCCGAAGTGTAACACCAACAATATTCAGGCCACTACACGATATTGTACGCGGAATGATGACGGTGGTAAGCGGTATGCGTAATGACGCAAAATTTAGTCGCACAAGCTTCAAACCGCTTACTTATCACACCCGCATACAGCTCAATGACAACGCATCAATAAAGTGGCACCTTGTGGGCTGCAACGCGCGCAAAATGTGGCGCTCGCCCTCTTGTTTTTGTGAGCACTAGCACGCACGCATGCAGCGAACAAACACAAATGGAGTGATCAACGTACACGACGCGTGCGTGTATTGTTCACGGAAAGGCTGCCGCGTACGTGCTGTATGCTGTAGCAATACATTCGGCGACTGCACAACATAGCAGCACGATACAGGTGCAGTCGTAAACAGCACATTCTCGCCATCGGCCATACCATGCTGAATACGCCGGTTCTCGTCCGCTATCCGAAGCTAAGCAGCATTGGGCTCGGTCAGTACTTGGGAGGGAGACCACCTGGGAACACCGAGTGCTGATGGCACTGTTCTTTTTGCTTTTTTATTGCGTGCTTCTGTGACGTCTTTTTTTTTTCATTTGCACAACGTGTGGGTGGTTGCATTTACTGTAACTTACGTTCAACTGGAGCCTGCTGGTAGAGCCAACGCCGAAGTGTAACACCAACAATATTCAGGCCACTACACGATATTGTACGCGGAATGATGACGGTTGTAAGCGGTATACGTAATGATGCAAAATTTAGTCGCACAAGCTTCTGACCGCTTACTTATCACACCCGCATACAGCTCAATGACAACGCATCAATAAAGTGGCACCTTGTGGGCTGCAACGCGCGCAAAATGTGGCGCTCGCCCTCTTGTTTTTGTGAGCACTAGCACGCACGCATGCAGCGAACTTCCACAAACGGAGTGATCAACTTACACGACGCGTGCGAGTATTGTTCACGGAAAGACTGCCGCCTACGTGCTGTAGCAATACATTCGGCGACTGCACAACATAGCAGCACGATACAGGTGCAGTCGTAAACAGCACATTCTCGCCATCGGCCATACCATGCTGAATACGCCGGTTCTCGTCCACTATCCGAAGCTAAGCAGCATTGGGCTCGGTCAGTACTTGGGAGGGAGACCACCTGGGAACACCGAGTGCTGATGGCACCGTTCTTTTTGCTTTTTTATTGCGTGCTTCTGTGACGTCTTGTTTTTTTTTTCATTTTCACAACGTGTGGGTGGTTGCATTTACTGTAACTTACGTTCAACTGGAGCCTGCTGGTAGAGCCAACGCCGAAGTGTAACACCAACAATATTCAGGCCACTACACGATATTGTACGCGGAATGATGACGGTTGTAAGCGGTATACGTAATGATGCAAAATTTAGTCGCACAAGCTTCTGACCGCTTACTTATCACACCCGCATACAGCTCAATGACAACGCATCAATAAAGTGGCACCTTGTGGGCTGCAACGCGCGCAAAATGTGGCGCTCGCCCTCTTGTTTTTGTGAGCACTAGCACGCACGCATGCAGCGAACTTCCACAAACGGAGTGATCAACTTACACGACGCGTGCGAGTATTGTTCACGGAAAGACTGCCGCCTACGTGCTGTAGCAATACATTCGGCGACTGCACAACATAGCAGCACGATACAGGTGCAGTCGTAAACAGCACATTCTCGCCATCGGTCATACCATGCTGAATACGCCGGTTCTCGTCCGATCCCCGAAGCTAAGCAGCATTGGGTTCGGTCAGTACTTGGGAGGGAGACCACCTGGGAACACCGAGTGCTGATGGCACCGTTCTTTTTGCTTTTTTATTGCGTGCTTCTGTGACGTCTTGTTTTTTTTTCATTTGCACAACGTGTGGGTGGTTGCATTTTCTGTAACTTACGTTCAACTGGAGCCTGCTGGTAGAGCCAACGCCGAAGTGTAACACCAACAATATTCAGGCCACTACACGATATTGTACGCGGAGTGATGACGGTGGTAAGCGGTATACGTAATGATGCAAAATTTAGTCGCACAAGCTTCTAACCGCTTACTTATCACACCCGCATACAGCTCAATGACAACGCATCAATAAAGTGGCACCTTGTGGGCTGCAACGCGCGCAAAATGTGGCGCTCGCCCTCTTGTTTTTGTGAGCACTAGCACGCACGCATGCAGCGAACAACCAGAAACGGAGTGATTAACGTACACGACGCATGCGTGTATTGTTCACGGAAAGACTGCCGCGTACGTGCTGTATGCTGTAGCAATACATTCGGCGACTGCACAACATAGCAGCACGATACAGGTGCAGTCGTAAACAGCACATTCTCGCCATCGGCCATACCATGCTGAATACGCCGGTTCTCGTCCGATCCCCGAAGCTAAGCAGCATTGGGCTCGGTCAGTACTTGGGAGGGAGACCACCTGGGAACACCGAGTGCTGATGGCACCGTTCTTTTTGCTTTTTTATTGCGTGCTTCTGTGACGTCTTGTTTTTTTTTCATTTGCACAACGTGTGGGTGGTTGCATTTACTGTAACTTACGTTCAATTGGAACCTGCTGGTAGAGCCAACGCCGAAGTGTAACACCAACAATATTCAGGCCACTACACGATATTGTACGCGGAATGATGACGGTGGTAAGCGGTATGCGTAATGACGCAAAATTTAGTCGCACAAGCTTCAAACCGCTTACTTATCACACCCGCATACAGCTCAATGACAACGCATCAATAAAGTGGCACCTTGTGCGCTGCAACGCGCGCAAAATGTGGCGCTCGCCCTCTTGTTTTTGTGAGCACTAGCACGCACGCATGCAGCGAACAAACACAAACGGAGTGATCAACGTACACGACGCGTGCGTGTATTGTTCACGGAAAGGCTGCCGCGTACGTGCTGTATGCTGTAGCAATACATTCGGCGACTGCACAACATAGCAGCACGATACAGGTGCAGTCGTAAACAGCACATTCTCGCCATCGGCCATACCATGCTGAATACGCCGGTTCTCGTCCGCTATCCGAAGCTAAGCAGCATTGGGCTCGGTCACTACTTGGGAGGGAGACCACCTGGGAACACCGAGTGCTGATGGCACCGTTCTTTTTGCTTTTTTATTGCGTGCTTCTGTGACGTCTTGTTTTTTTTTCATTTTCACAACGTGTGGGTGGTTGCATTTACTGTAACTTACGTTCAACTGGAGCCTGCTGGTAGAGCCAACGCCGAAGTGTAACACCAACAATATTCAGGCCACTACACGATATTGTACGCGGAATGATGACGGTTGTAAGCGGTATACGTAATGATGCAAAATTTAGTCGCACAAGCTTCTGAGCGCTTACTTATCACACCCGCATACAGCTCAATGACAACGCATCAATAAAGTGGCACCTTGTGGGCTGCAACGCGCGCAAAATGTGGCGCTCGCCCTCTTGTTTTTGTGAGCACTAGCACGCACGCATGCAGCGAACTTCCACAAACGGAGTGATCAACTTACACGACGCGTGCGAGTATTGTTCACGGAAAGACTGCCGCCTACGTGCTGTAGCAATACATTCGGCGACTGCACAACATAGCAGCACGATACAGGTGCAGTCGTAAACAGCACATTCTCGCCATCGGCCATACCATGCTGAATACGCCGGTTCTCGTCCGCTATCCGAAGCTAAGCAGCATTGGGCTCGGTCAGTACTTGGGAGGGAGACCACCTGGGAACACCGAGTGCTGATGGCACCGTTCTTTTTGCTTTTTTATTGCGTGCTTCTGTGACGTCTTGTTTTTTTTTCATTTTCACAACGTGTGGGTGGTTGCATTTACTGTAACTTACGTTCAACTGGAGCCTGCTGGTAGAGCCAACGCCGAAGTGTAACACCAACAATATTAAGGCCACTACACGATATTGTACGCGGAATGATGACGGTTGTAAGCGGTATACGTAATGATGCAAAATTTAGTCGCACAAGCTTCTGACCGCTTACTTATCACACCCGCATACAGCTCAATGACAACGCATCAATAAAGTGGCACCTTGTGGGCTGCAACGCGCGCAAAATGTGGCGCTCGCCCTCTTGTTTTTGTGAGCACTAGCACGCACGCATGCAGCGAACTTCCACAAACGGAGTGATCAACTTACACGACGCGTGCGAGTATTGTTCACGGAAAGACTGCCGCCTACGTGCTGTAGCAATACATTAGGCGACTGCACAACATAGCAGCACGATACAGGTGCAGTCGTAAACAGCACATTCTCGCCATCGGTCATACCATGCTGAATACGCCGGTTCTCGTCCGATCCCCGAAGCTAAGCAGCATTGGGTTCGGTCAGTACTTGGGAGGGAGACCACCTGGGAACACCGAGTGCTGATGGCACCGTTCTTTTTGCTTTTTTATTGCGTGCTTCTGTGACGTCTTGTTTTTTTTTCATTTGCACAACGTGTGGGTGGTTGCATTTTCTGTAACTTACGTTCAACTGGAGCCTGCTGGTAGAGCCAACGCCGAAGTGTAACACCAACAATATTCAGGCCACTACACGATATTGTACGCGGAGTGATGACGGTGGTAAGCGGTATACGTAATGAAGCAAAATTTAGTCGCACAAGCTTCTAACCGCTTACTTATCACACCCGCATACAGCTCAATGACAACGCATCAATAAAGTGGCACTTTGTGGGCTGCAACGCGCGCAAAATGTGGCGCTCGCCCTCTTGTTTTTGTGAGCACTAGCACGCACGCATGCAGCGAACAACCAGAAACGGAGTGATTAACGTAAACGACGCGTGCGTGTATTGTTCACGGAAACACTGCCGCGTACGTGCTGTATGCTGTAGCAATACATTCGGCGACTGCACAACATAGCAGCACGATACAGGTGCAGTCGTAAACAGCACATTCTCGCCATCGGCCATACCATGCTGAATACGCCGGTTCTCGTCCGATCCCCGAAGCTAAGCAGCATTGGGCTCGGTCAGTACTTGGGAGGGAGACCACCTGGGAACACCGAGTGCTGATGGCACCGTTCTTTTTGCTTTTTTATTGCGTGCTTCTGTGACGTCGTGTTTTTTTTTTCATTTGCACAACGTGTGGGTGGTTGCATTTACTGTAACTTACGTTCAACTGGAGCCGGCTGGTAGAGCCAACGCCGAAGTGTAACACCAACAATATTCAGGCCACTACACGATATTGTACGCGGAATGATGACGGTTGTAAGCGGTATACGTAATGATGCGAAATTTAGTCGCACAAGCTTCTAACCGCTTACTTATCACACCCGCATACAGCTCAATGACAACGCATCAATAAAGTGGCACCTTGTGGGCTGCAACGCGCGCAAAATGTGGCGCTCGCCCTCTTGTTTTTGTGAGCCCCAGCACGCACGCATGCAGCGAACAACCACAAACGGAGTGATCAACGTACACGACGGGTGCGTGTATTGTTCACGGAAAGACTGCCGCGTACGTGCTGTAGCAATACATTCGGCGACTGCACAACATAGCAGCACGATACAGGTGCAGTCGTAAACAGCAAATTCTTGCCATCGGCCATACCTTGCTGGATACGCCGGTTCTCGTCCGATCCCCGAAGCTAAGCAGCATTGGGCTCGGTCAGTACTTAGGAGGGAGACCACCTGGGAACACCGAGTGCTGATGGCACCGTTCTTTTTGCTTTTTATTGCGTGCTTCTGTGACGTCTTGTTTTTTTTTTCATTTGCACAACGTGTGGGTGGTTGCATTTTCTGTAACTTACGTTCAATTGGAGCCTGCTGGTAGAGCCAACGCCGAAGTGTAACACCAACAATATTCAGGCCACTACACGATATTGTACGCGGAATGATGACGGTGGTAAGCGGTATACGTAATGATGCAAAATTTAGTCACACAAGCTTCTAACCGCTTACTTATCACACCCGCATACAGCTCAATGACAACGCATCAATAAAGTGGCACCTTGTGGGCTGCAACGCGCGCAAAATGTGGCGCTCGCCCTCTTGTTTTTGTGAGCACTAGCACGCACGCATGCAGCGAACAACCAGAAACGGAGTGATCAACGTACACGACGCGTGCGTGTATTGTTCACGGAAAGACTGCCGCGTACGTGCTGTATGCTGTAGCAATACATTCGGCGACTGCACAACATAGCAGCACGATACAGGTGCAGTCGTAAACAGCACATTCTCGCCATCGGCCATACCATGCTGAATACGCCGGTTCTCGTCCGATCCCCGAAGCTAAGCAGCATTGGGCTCGGTCAGTACTTGGGAGGGAGACCACCTGGGAACACCGAGTGCTGATGGCACCGTTCTTTTTGCTTTTTTATTGCGTGCTTCTGTGACGTCTTGTTTTTTTTTTCATTTGCACAACGTGTGGGTGGTTGCATTTACTGTAACTTACGTTCAACTGGAGCCTGCTGGTAGTGCCAACGCCGAAGTGTAACACCAACAATATTCAGGCCACTACACGATATTGTACGCGGAATGATGACGGTTGTAAGCGGTATACGTAATGATGCGAAATTTAGTCGCACAAACTTCTAACCGCTTACTTATCACACCCGCATACAGCTCAATGACAACGCATCAATAAACTGGCACCTTGTGGGCTGCAATGCGCGCAAAATGTGGCGCTCGCCCTCTTGTTTTTGTGAGCCCCAGACGCACGCATGCAGCGAACAACCAGAAACGGAGTGATCAACGTACACGACGCGTGCGTGTATTGTTCACGGAAAGACTGCCGCGTACGTGCTGTATGCTGTAGCAATACATTCGGCGACTGCACAACACAGCAGCACGATACAGGTGCAGTCGTAAACAGCACATTCTCGCCATCGGCCATACCATGCTGAATACGTCGGTTCTCGTCCGATCCCCGAAGCTAAGCAGCATTGGGCTCGGTCAGTACTTAGGAGGGAGACCACCTGGGAACACCGAGTGCTGATGGCACCGTTCTTTTTGCTTTTTTATTGTGTGCTTCTATGACGACTTGTTTTTTTTTTCATTTGCACAACGTGTGGGTGGTTGCATTTACTGTAACTTACGTTCAATGGGAGCCTCCTGGTAGAGCCAACGCCGAAGTGTAACACCAACAATATTCAGGCCACTACACGATATTGTACGCGGAATGATGACGGTGGTAAGCGGTATACGTAATGATGCAAAATTTAGTCGCACAAGCTTCAAACCGCTTACTTATCACACCCGCATACAGCTCAATGACAACGCATCAATAAAGTGGCACCTTGTGGACTGCAACGCGCGCAAAATGTGGCGCTCGCACTGTTGTTTTTGTGAGCGCTAGCACACACGCATGCAGCGAACAACCACAAACGGAGTGATCAACGTACACGACGCGTGCGTGTATTGTTCACGGAAAGACTGCCGCGTACGTGCTGTATGCTGTAGCAATACATTCGGCGACTGCACAACATAGCAGCACGATACAGGTGCAGTCGTAAACAGCACATTCTCGCCATCGGCCATACCATGCTGAATACGCCGGTTCTCGTCCGCTCTCCGAAGCTAAGCAGCATTGGGCTCGGTCAGTACTTGGGAGGGAGACCACCTGGGAACACCGAGTGCTGATGGCACCGTTCTTTTTGCTTTTTTTATTGCGTGCTTCTGTGACGTCTTGTTTTTTTTTTCATTTGCACAACGTGTGGGTGGTTGCATTTACTGTAACTTACGTTCAACTGGAGCCTGCTGGTAGAGCCAACGCCGAAGTGTGACACCAACAATATTCAGGCCACTACACGATATTGTACGCGGAATGATGACGGTTGTAAGCGGTATACGTAATGATGCGAAATTTAGTCGCACAAGCTTCTAACCGCTTACTTATCACACCCGCATACAGCTCAATGACAACGCATCAATAAAGTGGCACCTTGTGGGCTGAAACACGCGCAAAATGTGGCGCTCGCCCTCTTTTTTTTGTGAGCCCCAGCACGCACGCATGCAGCGAACAACCACAAACGGAGTGATCAACGTACACGACGCGTGCGTGTATTGTTCACGGAAAGACTGCCGCGTACGTGCTGTAGCAATACATTCGGCGACTGCACAACATAGCAGCACGATACAGGTGCAGTGGTAAACAGCAAATTCTTGCCATCGGCCATACCTTGCTGAATACGCCGGTTCTCGTCCGATCCCCGAAGCTAAGCAGCATTGGGCTCGGTCAGTACTTAGGAGGGAGACCACCTGGGAACACCGAGTGCTGATGGCACCGTTCTTTTTGCTTTTTTATTGCGTGCTTCTGTGACGTCTTGTTTTTTTTTTTTTTCATTTGCACAACGTGTGGGTGGTTGCATTTTCTGTAACTTACGTTCAATTGGAGCCTGCTGGTAGAGCCAACGCCGAAGTGTAACACCAACAATATTCAGGCCACTACACGATATTGTACGCGGAATGATGACGGTGGTAAGCGGTATACGTAATGATGCAAAATTTAGTCACACAAGCTTCTAACCGCTTACTTATCACACCTGCATACAGCTCAATGACAACGCATCAATAAAGTGGCACCTTGTGGGCTGCAACGCGCGCAAAATGTGGCGCTCGCCCTCTTGTTTTTGTGAGCCCCAGCACGCACGCATGCAGCGAACAACCACAAACGGAGTGATCAACGTACACGACGCGTGCGTGTATTCTTCACGGAAAGACTGCCGCGTACGTGCTGTAGCAATACATTCGGCGACTGCACAACATAGCAGCACGATACAGGTGCAGTCGTAAACAGCAAATTCTCGCCATCGGCCATACCATGCTGAATACGCCGGTTCTCGTCCGATCCCCGAAGCTAAGCAGCATTGGGCTCGGTCAGTACTTGGGAGGGAGACCACCTGGGAACACCGAGTGCTGATGGCACCGTTCTTTTTGCTTTTTTATTGCGTGCTTCTGTGACGTCTTTTTTTTTCATTTGCACAACGTGTGGGTGGTTGCATTTACTGTAACTTTCGTTCAACTGGAGCCTGCTGGCAGAGCCAACCCCGAAGTGTAACACCAACAATATTCAGGCCACTACACCATATTGTACGCGGAATGATGACGGTGGTAAGCGGTATACGTAATGATGCAAAATTTAGTCGCACAAGCTTCAAACCGCTTACTTATCACACCCGCATACAGCTCAATGACAACGCATCAATAAAGTGGCACCTTGTGGACTGCAACGCGCGCAAAATGTGGCGCTCGCACTGTTGTTTTTGTGAGCGCTAGCACACACGCATGCAGCGAACAACCACAAACGGAGTGATCAACGTACACGACGCGTGCGTGTATTGTTCACGGAAAGACTGCCGCGTACGTGCTGTATGCTGTAGCAATACATTCGGCGACTGCACAACATAGCAGCACGATACAGGTGCAGTCGTAAACAGCACATTCTCGCCATCGGCCATACCATGCTGAATACGCCGGTTCTCGTCCGCTCTCCGAAGCTAAGCAGCATTGGGCTCGGTCAGTACTTGGGAGGGAGACCACCTGGGAACACCGAGTGCTGATGGCACCGTTCTTTTTGCTTTTTTTATTGCGTGCTTCTGTGACGTCTTGTTTTTTTTTTTTCATTTGCACAACGTGTGGGTGGTTGCATTTACTGTAACTTACGTTCAACTGGAGCCTGCTGGTAGAGCCAACGCCGAAGTGTGACACCAACAATATTCAGGCCACTACACGATATTGTACGCGGAATGATGACGGTTGTAAGCGGTATACGTAATGATGCGAAATTTAGTCGCACAAGCTTCTAACCGCTTACTTATCACACCCGCATACAGCTCAATGACAACGCATCAATAAAGTGGCACCTTGTGGGCTGAAACACGCGCAAAATGTGGCGCTCGCCCTCTTGTTTTTGTGAGCCCCAGCACGCACGCATGCAGCGAACAACCACAAACGGAGTGATCAACGTACACGACGCGTGCGTGTATTGTTCACGGAAAGACTGCCGCGTACGTGCTGTAGCAATACATTCGGCGACTGCACAACATAGCAGCACGATACAGGTGCAGTCGTAAACAGCAAATTCTTGCCATCGGCCATACCTTGCTGAATACGCCGGTTCTCGTCCGATCCCCGAAGCTAAGCAGCATTGGGCTCGGTCAGTACTTAGGAGGGAGACCACCTGGGAACACCGAGTGCTGATGGCACCGTTCTTTTTGCTTTTTTATTGCGTGCTTCTGTGACGTCTTGTTTTTTTTTCATTTGCACAACGTGTGGGTGGTTGCATTTTCTGTAACTTACGTTCAATTGGAGCCTGCTGGTAGAGCCAACGCCGAAGTGTAACACCAACAATATTCAGGCCACTACACGATATTGTACGCGGAATGATGACGGTGGTAATCGGTATACGTAATGATGCAAAATTTAGTCACACAAGCTTCTAACCGCTTACTTATCACACCTGCATACAGCTCAATGACAACGCATCAATAAAGTGGCACCTTGTGGGCTGCAACGCGCGCAAAATGTGGCGCTCGCCCTCTTCTTTTTGTGAGCACTAGCACGCACCCATGCAGCGAACAACCAGAAACGGAGTGATCAACGTACACGACGCGTGCGTGTATTGTTCACGGAAAGACTGCCGCGTACGTGCTGTATGCTGTAGCAATACATTCGGCGACCGCACAACATAGCAGCACGATACAGGAGCAGTCGTAAACCGCACATTCTCGCCATCGGCCATACCATGCTGAATACGCCGGTTCTCGTCCGATCCCCGAAGCTAAGCAGCATTGGGCTCGGTCAGTACTTGGGAGGGAGACCACCTGGGAACACCGAGTGCTGATGGCACCGTTCTTTTTGCTTTTTTATTGCGTGCTTCTGTGACGTCTTGTTTTTTTTTTCATTTGCACAACGTGTGGGTGGTTGCATTTACTGTAACTTACGTTCAACTGGAGCCTGCTGGTAGAGCCAACGCCGAAGTGTAACACCAACAATATTCAGGCCACTACACGATATTGCACACGGAATGATGACGGTGGTAAGCGGTATGCGTAATGATGCAAAATTTAGTCGCACAAGCTTCTAACCGCATACTTATCACACCCGCATACAGCTCAATGACAACGCATCAATAAAGTGGCACCTTGTGGGCTGCAACACGCGCAAAATGTGGCGCTCGCCCTCTTGTTTTTGTGAGCACTAGCACGCACGCATGCAGCGAACAACCACAAACGGAGTGATCAACGTACACAACGCGTGCGTGTATTGTTCACGGAAAGACTGCCGCGTACGTGCTGTATGCTGTAGCAATACATTCGGCGACTGCACAACATAGCAGCACGATACAGGTGCAGTCGTAAACAACACATTCTCGCCATCGGCCATACCTTGCTGAATACGCCGGTTCTCGTCCGATCCCCGAAGCTAAGCAGCATTGGGCTCGGTCAGTACTTAGGAGGGAGACCACCTGGGAACACCGAGTGCTGATGGCACCGTTCTTTTTGCTTTTTTATTGCGTGCTTCTGTGACGTCTTGTTTTTTTTTTCATTTGCACAACGTGTGGGTGGTTGCATTTACTGTAACTTACGTTCAACTGCAGCCTGCTGGTAGAGCCAACGCCGAAGTGTAACACCAACAATATTCAGGCCACTACACGATATTGTACGCGGAATGATGACGGTTGTAAGCGGTATACGTAATGATGCGAAATTTAGTCGCACAAGCTTCTAACCGCTTACTTATCACACCCGCATACAGCTCAATGACAACGCATCAATAAAGTGGCACCTTGTGGGCTGCAACACGCGCAAAATGTGGCACTCGCCCTCTTGTTTTTGTGAGCCCCAGCACGCACGCATGCAGCGAACAAACACAAACGGAGTGATCAACGTACACGACGCGTGCGTGTATTGTTCACGGAAAGACTGCCGCGTACGTGCTGTAGCAATACATTCGGCGACTGCACAACATAGCAGCACGATACAGGTGCAGTCGTAAACAGCAAATTCTTGCCATCGGCCATACCTTGCTGAATACGCCGGTTCTCGTCCGATCCCCGAAGCTAAGCAGCATTGGGCTCGGTCAGTACTTAGGAGGGAGACCACCTGGGAACACCGAGTGCTGATGGCACCGTTCTTTTTGCTTTTTTATTGCGTGCTTCTGTGACGTCTTGTTTTTTTTTTCATTTGCACAACGTGTGGGTGGTTGCATTTACTGTAACTTACGTTCAACTGCAGCCTGCTGGTAGAGCCAACGCCGAAGTGTAACACCAACAATATTCAGGCCACTACACGATATTGTACGCGGAATGATGACGGTTGTAAGCGGTATACGTAATGATGCGAAATTTAGTCGCACAAGCTTCTAACCGCTTACTTATCACACCCGCATACAGCTCAATGACAACGCATCAATAAAGTGGCACCTTGTGGGCTGCAACACGCGCAAAATGTGGCGCTCGCCCTCTTGTTTTTGTGAGCCCCAGCACGCACCCATGCAGCGAACAACCACAAACGGAGTGATCAACGTACACGACGCGTGCGTGTATTGTTCACGGAAAGACTGCCGCGTACGTGCTGTAGCAATACATTCGGCGACTGCACAACATAGCAGCACGATACAGGTGCAGTCGTAAACAGCAAATTCTTGCCATCGGCCATACCTTGCTGAATACGCCGGTTCTCGTCCGATCCCCGAAGCTAAGCAGCATTGGGCTCGGTCAGTACTTAGGAGGGAGACCACCTGGGAAAACCGAGTGCTGATGGCACCGTTCTTTTTGCTTTTTTATTGCGTGCTTCTGTGACGTCTTGTTTTTTTTTTCATTTGCACAACGTGTGGGTGGTTGCATTTACTGTAACTTACGTTCAACTGCAGCCTGCTGGTAGAGCCAACGCCGAAGTGTAACACCAACAATATTCAGGCCACTACACGATATTGTACGCGGAATGATGACGGTTGTAAGCGCTATACGTAATGATGCGAAATTTAGTCGCACAAGCTTCTAACCGCTTACTTATCACACCCGCATACAGCTCAATGACAACGCATCAATAAAGTGGCACCTTGTGGGCTGCAACGCGCGCAAAATGTGGCGCTCGCCCTCTTGTTTTTGTGAGCACTAGCACGCACGCATGCAGCGAACAACCACAAACGGAGTGATCAACGTACACGACGCGTGCGTGTATTGTTCACGGAAAGACTGCCGCGTACGTGCTGTAGCAATACATTCGGCGACTGCACAACATAGCAGCACGATACAGGTGCAGTCGTAAACAGCAAATTCTCGCCATCGGCCATACCATGCTGAATACGCCGGTTCTCGTCCGATCCCCGAAGCTAAGCAGCATTGGGCTCGGTCAGTACTTGGGAGGGAGACCACCTGGGAACACCGAGTGCTGATGGCACCGTTCTTTTTGCTTTTTTATTGCGTGCTTCTGTGACGTCTTTTTTTTTTCATTTGCACAACGTGTGGGTGGTTGCATTTACAGTAACTTTCGTTCAACTGGAGCCTGCTGGCAGAGCCAACCCCGAAGTGTAACACCAACAATATTCAGGCCACTACACGATATTGTACGCGGAATGATGACGGTTGTAAGCGGTATACGTAATGATGCGAAATTTAGTCGCACAAGCTTCTAACCGCTTACTTATCACACCCGCATACAGCTCAATGACAACGCATCAATAAAGTGGCACCTTGTGGGCTGCAACGCGCGCAAAATGTGGCGCTCGCCCTCTTGTTTTTGTGAGCCCCAGCACGCACGCATGCAGCGAACAACCACAAACGGAGTGATCAACGTACACGACGCGTGCGTGTATTGTTCACGGAAAGACTGCCGCGTACGTGCTGTAGCAATACATTCGGCGACTGCACAACATAGCAGCACGATACAGGTGCAGTCGTAAACAGCAAATTCTTGCCATCGGCCATACCTTGCTGAATACGCCGGTTCTCGTCCGATCCCCGAAGCTAAGCAGCATTGGGCTCGGTCAGTACTTAGGAGGGAAACCACCTGGGAACACCGAGTGCTGATGGCACCATTCTTTTTGCTTTTTCATTGCGTGCTTCTGTGACGTCTTGTTTTTTTTTCATTTGCACAACGTGTGGGTGGTTGCATTTTCTGTAACTTACGTTCAATTGGAGCCTGCTGGTAGAGCCAACGCCGAAGTGTAACACCAACAATATTCAGGCCACTACACGATATTGTACGCGGAATGATGACGGTGGTAAGCGGTATACGTAATGATGCAAAATTTAGTCACACAAGCTTCTAACCGCTTACTTATCACACCCGCATACAGCTCAATGACAACGCATCAATAAAGTGGCACCTTGTGGGCTGCAACGCGCGCAAAATGTGGCGCTCGCCCTCTTGTTTTTGTGAGCACTAGCACGCACGCATGCAGAGAACAACCAGAAACGGAGTGATCAACGTACACGACGCGTGCGTGTATTGTTCACGGAAAGACTGCCGCGTACGTGCTGTATGCTGTAGCAATACATTCGGCGACTGCACAACATAGCAGCACGATACAGGTGCAGTCGTAAACAGCACATTCTCGCCATCGGCTATACCATGCTGAATACGCCGGTTCTCGTCCGATCCCCGAAGCTAAGCAGCATTGGGCTCGGTCAGTACTTGGGAGGGAGACCACCTGGGAACACTGAGTGCTGATGGCACCGTTCTTTTTGCTTTTTTATTGCGTGCTTCTGTGACGTCTTGTTTTTTTTCATTTGCACAACGTGTGGGTGGTTGCGTTTACTGTAACTTACGTTAAACTGGAGCCTGCTGGTAGAGCCAACGCCGAAGTGTAACACCAACAATATTCAGGCCACTACACGATTTTGTACGCGGAATGATGACGGTGGTAAGCGGTATACGCAATGATGCAAAATTTAGTCGCACAAGCTTCTAACCGCTTACTTATCACACCCGCATACAGCTCAATGACAACGCATCAATAAAGTGGCACCTTGTGGGCTGCAACACGCGCAAAATGTGGCGCTCGCCCTCTTGTTTTTGTGAGCACTAGCACGCACGCATGCAGCGAACAACCACAAACGGAGTGATCAACGTACACAACGCGTGCGTGTATTGTTCACGGAAAGACTGCCGCGTACGTGCTGTATGCTGTAGCAATACATTCGGCGACTGCACAACATAGCAGCACGATACAGGTGCAGTCGTAAAGAGCACATTCTCGCCATCGGCCATACCATGCTGAATACGCCGGTTCTCGTCCGATCCCCGAAGCTAAGCAGCATTGGGCTCGGTCAGTACTTGGAAGGGAGACCACCTGGGAACACCGAGTGCTGATGGCACCGTTCTTTTTGCTTTTTATTGTGTGCTTCTGTGACGTCTTGTTTTTTTTTCATTTGCACAACGTGTGGGTGGTTGCATTTACTGTAACTTACGTTCAACTGCAGCCTGCTGGTAGAGCCAACGCCGAAGTGTAACACCAACAATATTCAGGCCACTACACGATATTGTACGCGGAATGATGACGGTTGTAAGCGCTATACGTAATGATGCGAAATTTAGTCGCACAAGCTTCTAACCGCTTACTTATCACACCCGCATACAGCTCAATGACAACGCATAAATAAAGTGGCACCTTGTGGGCTGCAACGCGCGCAAAATGTGGCGCTCGCCCTCTTGTTTTTGTGAGCCCCAGCACGCACGCATGCAGCGAACAACCACAAACGGAGTGATCAACGTACACGACGCGTGCGTGTATTGTTCACGGAAAGACTGCCGCGTACGTGCTGTATGCTGTAGCAATACATTCGGCGACTGCACAACATAGCAGCACGATACAGGTGCAGTCGTAAACAGCACATTCTCGCCATCGGCCATACCATGCTGAATACGCCGGTTCTCGTCCGATCCCCGAAGCTAAGCAGCATTGGGCTCGGTCAGTACTTGGCAGGGAGACCACCTGGGAACACCGAGTACTGATGGCACCGTTCTTTTTGCTTTTTTATTGCGTGCTTCTGTGACGTCTTGTTTTTTTTTCATTTGCACAACGTGTGGGTGGTTGCATTTACTGCAACCTACGTTCAACTGGAGCCTGCCGGTAGAGCCAACGCCGAAGTGTAACACCAACAATATTCAGGCCACCACACGATATTGTACGGGGAATGATGACGGTTGTAAGCGGTATACGTAATGATGCGAAATTTAGTCGCACAAGCTTCTAACCGCTTACTTATCACACCCGCATACAGCTCAATGACAACGCATCAATAAAGTGGCACCTTGTGGGCTGCAACGCGCGCAAAATGTGGCGCTCGCCCTCTTGTTTTTGTGAGCCCCAGCACGCACGCATGCAGCGAACAACCACAAACGGAGTGATCAACGTACACGACGCGTGCGTGTATTGTTCACGGAAAGACTGCCGCGTACGTGCTGTATGCTGTAGCAATACATTGGGCGACTGCACAACATAGCAGCACGATACAGGTGCAGTCGTAAACAGCACATTCTCGCCATCGGCCATACCATGCTGAATACACCGGTTCTCGTCCGCTCCCCGAAGCTAAGCAGCATTGGGCTCGGTCAGTACTTGGGAGGGAGACCACCTGGGAACACCGAGTGCTGATGGCACCGTTCTTTTTGCTTTTTTATTGCGTGCTTCTGTGACGTCTTGTTTTTTTTTTCATTTGCACAACGTGTGGGTGGTTGCATTTACTGCAACTTACGTTCAACTGGAGCCTGCTGGTAGAGCCAACGCCGAAGTGTAACACCAACAATATTCAGGCCACTACACGATATTGTACGGGGAATGATGACGTTCGTAAGCGGTATACGTAATGATGCGAAATTTAGTCGCACAAGCTTCTAACCGCTTACTTATCACACCCGCATACAGCTCAATGACAACGCATCAATAAAGTGGCACCTTGTGGGCTGCAACGCGCGCAAAATGTGGCGCTCGCCCTCTTGTTTTTGTGAGCCCCAGCACGCACGCATGCTGCGAACAACCACAAACGGAGTGATCAACGTACACGACGCGTGCGTGTATTGTTCACGGAAAGACTGCCGCGTACGTGCTGTAGCAATACATTCGGCGACTGCACAACATAGCAGCACGATACAGGTGCAGTCGTAAACAGCAAATTCTTGCCATCGGCCATACCTTGCTGAATACGCCGGTTCTCGTCCGATCCCCGAAGCTAAGCAGCATTGGGCTCGGTCAGTACTTAGGAGGGAGACCACCTGGGAACACCGAGTGCTGATGGCACCATTCTTTTTGCTTTTTCATTGCGTGCTTCTGTGACGTCTTGTTTTTTTTTCATTTGCACAACGTGTGGGTGGTTGCATTTACTGCAACTTACGTTCAACTGGAGCCTGCTGGTAGAGCCAACGCCGAAATGTAACACCAACAATATTCAGGCCACTACACGATATTGTACGCGGAATGATGACGGTGGTAAGCGGTATACGTAATGATGCAAAATTTAGTCACACAAGCTTCTAACCGCTTACTTATCACACCCGCATACAGCTCAATGACAACGCATCAATAAAGTGGCACCTTGTGGGCTGATAGCGCGCAAAATGTGGCGCTCGCCCTCTTGTTCTTGTGAGCACTAGCACGCACGCATGCAGAGAACAACCAGAAACGGAGTGATCAACGTACACGACGCGTGCGTGTATTGTTCACGGAAAGACTGCCGCGTACGTGCTGTATGCTGTAGCAATACATTAGGCGACTGCACAACATAGCAGCACGATACAGGTGCAGTCGTAAACAGCACATTCTCGCCATCGGCTATACCATGCTGAATACGCCGGTTCTCGTCCGATCCCCGAAGCTAAGCAGCATTGGGCTCGGTCAGTACTTGGGAGGGAGACCACCTGGGAACACTGAGTGCTGATGGCACCGTTCTTTTTGCTTTTTTATTGCGTGCTTCTGTGACGTCTTGTTTTTTTTTTTCATTTGCACAACGTGTGGGTGGTTGCATTTACTGTAACTTACGTTCAACTTGAGCCTGCTGGTAGAGCCAACGCCGAAGTGTAACACCAACAATATTCAGGCCACTACACGATATTGTACGCGGAATGATGACGGTGGTAAGCGGTATACGTAATGATGCAAAATTTAGTCGCACAAGCTTCAAACCGCTCACTTATCACACCCGCATAGAGCTCAATGACAACGCATCAATGAAGTGGCACCTTGTGGACTGCAACGCGCGCAAAATGTGGCGCTCGCCCTCTTGTTTTTGTGAGCACTAGCACGCACGCATGCAGCGAACAACCACAAACGGAGTGATCAACGTACACGACGCGTGCGTGTATTGTTCACGGAAAGACTGCCGCGTACGTGCTGTATGCTGTAGCAATACATTCGGCGACTGCGCAACATAGCAGCACGATATAGGTGCAGTCGTAAACAGCACATTCTCGCCATCGGCCATACCATGCTGAATACGCCGGTTCTCGTCCGATCCCCGAAGCTAAGCAGCATTGGGCTCGGTCAGTACTTGGGAGGGAGACCACCTGGGAACACCGACTGCTGATGGCACCGTTCTTTTTGCTTTTTTATTGCGTGCTTCTGTGACGTCTTGTTTTTTTTTTCATTTGCACAACGTGTGGGTGGTTGCATTTACTGTAACTTACGTTCAACTTGAGCCTGCTGGTAGAGCCAACGCCGAAGTGTAACACCAACAATATTCAGGCCACTACACGATATTGTACGCAGAATGATGACGGTGGTAAGCGGTATACGTAATGATGCAAAATTTAGTCGCACAAGCTTCTAACCGCTTACTTATCACACCCGCATACAGCTCAATGACAACGCATCAATAAAGTGGCACCTTGTGGGCTGCAACGCGCGCAAAATGTGGCGCTCGCCCTCTTGTTTTTGTGAGCCCCAGCACGCACGCATGCAGCGAACAACCACAAATGGAGTGATCAACGTACACGACGCGTGCGTGTATTGTTCACGGAAAGACTGCCGCGTACGTGCTGTATGCTGTAGCAATACATTGGGCGACTGCACAACATAGCAGCACGATACAGGTGCAGTCGTAAACAATACATTCTCGCCATCGGCCATACCATGCTGAATACGCCGGTTCTCGTCCGCTCCCCGAAGCTAAGCAGCATTGGGCTCGGTCAGTACTTGGGAGGGAGACCACCTGGGAACACCGAGTGCTGATGGCACCGTTCTTTTTGCTTTTTTATTGCGTGCTTCTGTGACGTCTTGTTTTTTTTTTCATTTGCACAACGTGTGGGTGGTTGCATTTACTGCAACTTACGTTCAACTGGAACCTGCTGGTAGAGCCAACGCAGAAGTGTAACACCAACAATATTCAGGCCACTACACGATATTGTACGGGGAATGATGACGTTTGTAAGCGGTATACGTAATGATGCGAAATTTAGTCGCACAAGATTCTAACCGCTAACTTATCACACCCGCATACAGCTCAATGACAACGCATCAATAAAGTGGCACCTTGTGGGCTGCAACGCGCGCAAAATGTGGCGCTCGCCCTCTTGTTTTTGTGAGCCCCAGCACGCACGCATGCAGCGAACAACCACAAACGGAGTGATCAACGTACACGACGCGTGCGTGTATTGTTCACGGAAAGACTGCCGCGTACGTGCTGTAGCAATACATTCGGCGACTGCACAACATAGCAGCACGATACAGGAGCAGTCGTAAACAGCAAATTCTTGCCATCGGCCATACCTTGCTGAATACGCCGGTTCTCGTCCGATCCCCGAAGCTAAGCAGCATTGGGCTCGGTCAGTACTTAGGAGGGAGACCACCTGGGAACACCGAGTGCTGATGGCACCATTCTTTTTGCTTTTTCATTGCGTGCTTCTGTGACGTCTTGTTTTTTTTTCATTTGCACAACGTGTGGGTGGTTGCATTTTCTGTAACTTACGTTCAATTGGAGCCTGCTGGTAGAGCCAACGCCGAAGTGTAACACCAACAATATTCAGGCCACTACACGATATTGTACGCGGAATGATGACAGTGGTAAGCGGTATACGTAATGATGCAAAATTTAGTCACACAAGCTTCTAACCGCTTACTTATCACACCCGCATACAGCTCAATGACAACGCATCAATAAAGTGGCACCTTGTGGGCTGCAACGCGCGCAAAATGTGGCGCTCGCCCTCTTGTTTTTGTGAGCACTAGCACGCACGCATGCAGAGAACAACCAGAAACGGAGTGATCAACGTACACGACGCGTGCGTGTATTGTTCACGGAAAGACTGCCGCGTACGTGCTGTATGCTGTAGCAATACATTGGGCGACTGCACAACATAGCAGCACGATACAGGTGCAGTCGTAAACAGCACATTCTCGCCATCGGCCATACCATGCTGAATACGCCGGTTCTCGTCCGCTCCCCGAAGCTAAGCAGCATTGGGCTCGGTCAGTACTTAGGAGGGAGACCACCTGGGAACACAGAGTGCTGATGGCACCATTCTTTTTGCTTTTTTATTGCGTGATTCTGTGACGTCTTGTTTTTTTTTTCATTTGCACAACGTGTGGGTGGTTGCATTTACTGTAACTTACGTTCAATTGGAGCCTGCTGGTAGAGCCAACGCCGAAGTGTAACACCAACAATATTAAGGCCACTACACGACATTGTACGCGGAATGATGACGGTGGTAAGCGGTATACGTAATGATGCAAAATTTAGTCACACAAGCTTCTAACCGCTTACTTATCACACCCGCTTACAGCTCAATGACAACGCATCAATAAAGTGGCACCTTGTGGGCTGCAACGCGAGCAAAATGTGGCGCTCGCCCTCTTGTTTTTGTGAGCACTAGCACGCACGCATGCAGAGAACAACCAGAAACGGAGTGATCAACGTACACGACGCGTGCGTGTATTGTTCACGGAAAGACTGCCGCGTACGTGCTGTATGCTGTAGCAATACATTCGGCGACTGCACAACATAGCAGCATGATACAGGTGCAGTCGTAAACAGCACATTCTCGCCATCGGCCATACCATGCTGAATACGCCGGTTCTCGTCCGATCCCCGAAGCTAAGCAGCATTGGGCTCGGTCAGTACTTGGAAGGGAGACCACCTGGGAACACCGACTGCTGATGGCACCGTTCTTTTTGCTTTTTTATTGCGTGCTTCTGTGACGTCTTGTTTTTTTTTTTCATCTGCACAACGTGTGGGTGGTTGCATTTACTGTAACTTACGTTCAATTGGAGCCTGCTGATAGAGCCAACGCCGAAGTGTAACACCAACAATATTCAGGCCACTACACGATATTGTACGCGGAATGATGACGGTGGTAAGCGGTATACGTAATGATGCAAAATTTAGTCGCACAAGCTTCAAACCGCTTACTTATCACACCCGCATAGAGCTCAATGACAACGCATCAATAAAGTGGCACCTTGTGGACTGCAACGCGCGCAAAATGTGGCGCTCGCCCTCTTGTTTTTGTGAGCACTAGCACGCACGCATGCAGCGAACAACCACAAACGGAGTGATCAACGTACACGGCTCGTGCGTGTATTGTTCACGGAAAGACTGCCGCGTACGTGCTGTATGCTGTAGCAATACATTCGGCGACTGCGCAACATAGCAGCACGATACAGGTGCAGTCGTAAACAGCACATTCTCGCCATAGGCCATACCATGCTGAATACGCCGGTTCTCGTCCGATCCCGGAAGCTAAGCAGCATTGGGCTCGGTCAGTACTTGGGAGGGAGACCACCTGGGAACACCGAGTGCTGATGGCACAGTTCTTTTGGCTTTTTTATTGCGTGCTTCTGTGACGTCTTGTTTTTCTTTTCATTTGCACAACGTGTGGGTGGTTGCATTTACTGTAACTTACGTTCAATTGGAGCCTGCTGGTAGAGCCAACGCCGAAGTGTAACACCAACAATATTCAGGACACTACACGATATTGTGCGCGGAATGATGACGGTGGTAAGCGGTATACGTAATGATGCAAAATTTAGTCGCACAAGCTTCTAACCGCTTACTTATCACACCCGCATACAGCTCAATGACAACGCATCAATAAAGTGGCACCTTGTGGGCTGCAACGCGCGCAAAATCTGGCGCTCGCCCTCTTGTTTTTGCGAGCATTAGCACGCACGGATGCAGCGAACAACCACAAACGGAGTGATCAACGTACACGACGCGTGCGTGTATTGTTCACGGAAAGACTGCCGCGTACGTGCTGTATGCTGTAGCAATACATTCGGCGACTGCACAACATAGCAGCACGATACAGGTGCAGTCGTAAACAGCACATTCTCGCCATCGGCCATATCATGTTGAATACGCCGGTTCTCGTCCGATCCCCGAAGCTAAGCAGCATTGGGCTCGGTCAGTACTTGGGAGGGAGACCACCTGGGAACACCGAGTGCTGATGGCACCGTTCTTTTTGCTTTTTTATTGCGTGCTTCTGTGACGTCTTGTTTTTTTTCATTTGCACAACGTGTGGGTGGTTGCATTTTCTGTAACTTACGTTCAATTGGAGCCTGCTGGTAGAGCCAACGCCGAAGTGTAACACCAACAATATTCAGGCCACTACACGATATTGTACGCGGAATGATGACAGTGGTAAGCGGTATACGTAATGATGCAAAATTTAGTCGCACAAGCTTCAAACCGCTTACTTATCACACCCGCATACAGCTCAATTACAACGCATCAATAAAGTGGCACCTTGTGGGCTGCAACGCGCGCAAAATGTGGCGCTCCCCCTCTTGTTATTGTGAGCACTAGCACACACGCATGCAGCGAACAAACACAAACGGAGTGATCAACGTACACGACGCGTGCGTGTATTGTTCACGGAAAGACTGCCGCGTACGTGCTGTATGCTGTAGCAATACATTCGGCGACTGCACATCATAGCAGCACGATACAGGTGCAGTCGTAAACAGCACATTCTCGCCATCGGCAATACCATGCTGAATGCGCCGGTTCTCGTCCGATCGCCGAAGCTAAGCAGCATTGGGCTCGGTCAGTACTTGGGAGGGAGACCACCTGGGAACACCGAGTGCTGATGGCACCGTTCTTTTTGCTTTTTTATTGCGTGCTTCTGTGACGTCTTGTTTTTTTTTCATTTGCACAACGTGTGGGTGGTTGCATTTACTGTAACTTACGATCAACTGTAGCCTGCTGGTAGAGCCAACGCCGAAGTGTAACACCAACAATATTCAGGCCACTACACGATATTGTACGCGGAATGATGACGGTGGTAAGCGGTATACGTAATCATGCAAAATTTAGTCGCACAAGGTTCTAACCGCTTACTTATCACACCCGCATACAGCTCAATGACAACGCATCAATAAAGTGGCACCTTGTGGGCTGCAACGCGCGCAAAATGTGGCGTTCGCCCTCTTGTTTTTGTGAGCACTAGCACGCACGCATGCAGCGAACAACCACAAACGGAGTGATCAACGTACACGACGCGTGCGTGTATTGTTCACGGAAACACTGCCGCGTTCGTGCTGTATGCTGTAGCAATACATTCGGCGACTTCACAACATAGCAGAACGATACAGGTGCAGTCGTAAACAGCACATTCTCGCCAACGGCCATACCATGCTGAATACGCCGGTTCTCGTCCGATCCCCGAAGCTAAGCACCATTGGGATCGGTCAGTACTTGGGAGGGAGACCACCTGGGAACACCGAGTGCTGATGGCACCGTTCTTTTGGCTTTTTTATTGCGTGCTTCTGTGACGTCTTGTTTTTTTTTTCATTTGCACAACGTGTGGGTGGTTGCATTTACTGTAACTTACGTTTAACTGGAGCCTGCTGGTATAGAGCCAACGCCGAAGTGTAACACCAACAATATTCAGGCCACTACACGATATTGTACGCGGAATGATGACGGTGGTAAGCGGTATACGTAATGATGCAAAATTTAGTCGCACAAGCTTCTAACCGCTTACTAATCACACCCGCATACAGCTCAATGACAACGCATCAATAAAGTGGCACCTTGTGGGCTCCAACGTGCGCAAAACGTCGCGCTCGCCCTCTTGCTTTTGTGAGCACTAGCACGCACGCATGCAGCGAACAACCACAAACGGAGTGATCAACGTACACGACGCGTGCGTGTATTGTTCACGGAAAGACTGCCGCGTACGTGCTGTATGCTGTAGCAATACATTCGGCGACTGCACAACATAGCAGCACGATACAGGTGCAGTCGTAAACAGCACATTCTCGCCATCGGCCATACCATGCTGAATACGCCGGTTCTCGTCCGATCCCCGAAGCTAAGCAGCATTGGGCTCGGTCAGTACTTGGGAGGGAGACCACCTGGGAACAGCGAGTGCTGATGGCACCGTTCTTTTTGCTTTTTTATTGCGTGCTTCTGTGACGTCTTGTTTTTTTTTTTCATTTGCACAACGTGTGGGTGGTTGCATTTACTGTAACTTACGTTCTACTGAAGCCTGCTGGTAGAGCCAACGCCGAAGTGTAACACCAACAATATTCAGGCCACTACACGATGTTGTACGCGGAATGATGACGGTGGTAAGCGGTATTCGTAATGATGCAAAATTTAGTCGCACAAGCTTCTGACCGCTTACTTATCACACCCGCATACAGCTCAATGACAACGCATCAATAAAGTGGCACCTTGTGGGCTGCAACGCGCGCAAAATGTAGCGCTCGCCCTCTTGTTTTTGTGAGCACTAGCACGCACGCATGCTGCGAACAACCACAAACGGAGTGATCAACGTACACGACGCGTGCGTGTATTGTTCACAGAAAGACTGCCGCGTACGTGCTGTATGCTGTAGCAATACATTCGGCGACTGCACAACATAGCAGCACGATACAGGTGCAGTCGTAAGCAGCACATTCTCGCCATCGGCCATACCATGCTGAATACGCCGGTTCTCGTCCGATCCCCGAAGCTAAGCAGCATTGGGCTCGGTCAGTACTTGGGAGGGAGACCACCTGGGAACACCGAGTGCTGATGGCACCGTTCTTTTTGCTTTTTTATTGCGTGCTTCTGTGACGTCTTGTTTTTTTTTTTTCGTTTGCACAACGTGTGGGTGGTTGCATTTACTGTAACTTACGTTCAACTGAAGCCTGCTGGTAGAGCCAACGCCGAAGTGTAACACCAGCAATATTCAGGCCACTACACGATATTGTACGCGGAATGATGACAATGGTAAGCGGTATTCGTAATGATGCAAAATTTAGTCGCACAAGCTTGTGACCGCTTACTTATCACACCCGCATACAGCTCAATGACAACGCATCAATAAAGTGGCACCTTGTGGGCTGCAACGCGCGCAAAATGTGGCGCTCGCCCTCTTGTTTTTGTGAGCACTAGCACGCACGCATGCAGCGAACAACGACAAACGGACTGATCAACGTACACAACGCGTGCGTGTATTGTTCACGGAAACACTGCCGCGTTCGTGCTGTATGCTGTAGCAATACATTCGGCGACTGCACCACATAGCAGCACGATACAGGTGCAGTCGTAAACAGCACATTCTCGCCATCGGCCATACCATGCTGAATACGCCGGTTCTCGTCCGATCCCCAAAGCTAAGCAGCATTGGGCTCGGTCAGTACTTGGGAGGGAGACCACCTGGGAACACCGAGTGCTGATGGCACCGTTGTTTTTGCTTTTTTATTGCGTGCTTCTGTGATGTCTTGTTTTTTTTTCATTTGCACAACGTGTGGGTGGTTGCATTTACTGTAACTTACGTTCAACTGGAGCCTGCTGGTATAGAGCCAACGCCGAAGTGTAACACCAACAATATTCAGGCCACTACACGATATTGTACGCGGAATGATGACGGTGGTAAGGGGTATACGTAATGATGCAAAATTTAGTCGCACAAGCTTCTAACCGCTTACTTATCACACCCGCATACAGCTCAATTACAACGCATCAATAAAGTGGCACCTTGTGGGCTGCAACGCGCGCAAAATGTGTCGCTCGCCCTCTTGTTCTTGTGAGCACTAGCACGCACGCATGCAGCGAACAACCACAAACGGGGTGATCAACGTACACGACGCGTGCGTGTATTGTTCACGGAAAGACTGCCGCGTACGTGCTGTATGCTGTAGCAATGCATTCGCCGACTGCACAACATAGCAGCACGATACAGGTGCAGTCGTAAACAGCACATTCTCGCCATCGGCCATACCATGCTGAATACGCCGGTTCTCGTCCGATCCCCGAAGCTAAGCAGCATTGGGCTCGGTCAGTACTTGGGAGGGAGACCACCTGGGAACACCGAGTGCTGATATCACCGTTCTTTTTGCTTTTTTATTGCGTGCTTCTGTGACGTCTTGTTTTTTTTTTTTCATTTGCACAACGTGTGGGTGGTTGCATTTACTGTAACTTACGTTCAACTGGAGCCTGCTGGTAGAGCCAACGCCGAAGTGTAACACCAACAATATTCAGGCCACTACACCATATTGTACGCGGAATGATGACGGTGCTAAGCGGTATACGTAATGATGCAAAATTTAGTCGCACAAGCTTCTAACCGCTTACTTATCACACACGCATACAGCTCAATGACAACGCATCAATAAAATGGCACCTTGTGGGCTGCAACGCGCGCAAAATGTGGCGCTCGCCCTCTTGTTTTTGTGAGCACTAGCACGCACGCATGCAGCGAACAACCACAAACCGAGTGATCAACGTACACGACGCGTGCGTGTATTGTTCACGGAAAGACTGCCGCGTACGTGCTGTATGCTGTAGCAATACATTCGGCGACTGCACAACATAGCAGCAAGATACAGGTGCAGTCGTAAACAGCACATTCTCGCCATCGGCCATACCATGCTGAATACGCCGGTTCTCGTCCGATCCCCGAAGCTAAGCAGCATTGGGCTCGGTCAGCACTTGGGAGGGAGACCACCTGGGAACACTGAGTGCTGATGGCACCGTTCTTTTTGCTTTTTTTATTGCGTGCTTCTGTGACGTCCTGTCTTTTTTTTCCATTTGCACAACGTGTGGGTGGTTGCATTTACTGTAACTTACGTTCAACTGCAGCCAGCTGATAGAGCCAACGCCGAAGTGTAACACTAACAATATTCAGGCCACTACACGATATTGTACGCGGAATGATGACGGTGGTAAGCGGTATACGTAATGATGGAAAATTTAGTCGCACAAGCTTCTAACCGCTTACTTATCACACCCGCATACAGCTCAATGACAACGCATCAATAAAGTGGCACATTGTGGGCTGCAACGCGCGCAAAATGGGGCGCTCGCCCTCTTGTTTTTGTGAGCACTAGCACGCACGCATGCAGCGAACAACCACAAACGGAGTGATCAACGTACACGACGCGTGCGTGTATTGTTCACGGAAAGACTGCCGCGTACGTGCTGTATGCTGTAGCAATGCATTCGCCGACTGCACAACATAGCAGCACGATACAGGTGCAGTCGTAAACAGCACATTCTCGCCATCGGCCATACCATGCTGAATACGCCGGTTCTCGTCCGATCCCCGAAGCTAAGCAGCATTGGGCTCGGTCAGTACTTGGGAGGGAGACCACCTGGGAATACTGAGTGCTGATGGCACCGTTCTTTTTGCTTTTTTTATTGCGTGCTTCTGTGAGGTCGTGTTTTTTTTTCATTTGCACAACGTGTGGGTGGTTGCATTTGCTGTAACTTACGTTCAACTGGAGCCTGCTGGTAGAGCCAACGCCGAAGTGTAACACCAACAATATTCAGGCCACTACACGATATTGTACGCGGAATGATGACGGTGGTAAGCGGTATACGTAATGATGCAAAATTTAGTCGCACAAGCTTCTAACCGCTTACTTATCACCCCCGCATACAGCTCAATGACAACGCATCAATAAAGTGGCACCTTGTGGGCTGCAACGCGCGCAAAATGTGGCGCTCGCCCTCTTGTTTTTGTGAGCACTAGCACGCACGCATGCAGCGAACAACCACAAACGGAGTGATCAACGTACACGACGCGTGCGTGTATTGTTCACGGAAAGACTGCCGCGTACGTGCTGTATGCTGTAGCAATACATTCGGCGACTGCACAACATAGCAGCACGATACAGGTGCATTCGTAAACAGCCCATTCTCCCCATCGGCCATACCATGCTGAATACGGCGGTTCTCGTCCGATCCCCGAAGCTAAGCAGCATTGGGCTCGGTCAGTACTTGGTAGGGAGACCACCTGGAAACACCGAGTGCTGATGGCACCGTTCTTTTTGCTTTTTTATTGCGTGCTTCTGTGACGTCTTGTTTTGTTTTTTTCATTTGCACAACGTGTGGGTGGTTGCATTTACTGTAACTTACGTTCAACTGGAGCCTGCTGGTAGAGCCAACGCCGAAGTGTAACACCAACAATATTCAGGCCACCACACGATATTGTACGCGGAATGATGACGGTGGTAAGCGGTATGCGTTATGATGCAAAATTTAGTCGCACAAGCTTCTGACCGCTTACTTATCACACCCGCATACAGCTCAATGACAACGCATCAATAAATTGGCACCTTGTGAGCTGCAACGCGCGCAAAATGTGGCGCTCGCCCTCTTGTTTTTGTGAGCACTAGCACGCACGCATGCAGCGAACAACCACAAACGGAGTGATCAACGTACACGACGCGTGCGTGTATTGTTCACGGAAAGACTGCCGCGTACGTGCTGTATGCTGTAGCAATACATTCGGCGACTGCACAACATAGCAGTACGATACAGGTGCAGTCGTAAACAGCACATTCTCGCCATCGGCAATACCATGCTGAATATGCCGGTTCTCGTCCGATCCCCGAAGCTAAGCAGCATTGGGCTCGGTCAGTACTTGGGAGGGAGACCACCTGGGAACACTGAGTGCTGATGGCACCGTTCTTTTTGCTTTTTTTATTGCGTGCTTCTGTGACGTCCTGTTTTTTTTTTCCATTTGCACAACGTGTGGGTGGTTGCATTTACTGTAACTTACGTTCAACTGGAGCCAGCTGGTAGAGCCAACGCCGAAGTGTAACACTAACAATATTCAGGCCACTACACGATATTGTACGCGGAATGATGACGGTGGTAAGCGGTATACGTAATGATGCAAAATTTAGTCGCACAAGCTTCTAACCGCTTAGTTATCACACCCGCATACAGCTCAATGACAACGCATCAATAAAGTGGCACCTTGTGGGCTGCAACGTGCGCAAAATGTGGCGCTCGCCCTCTTGTTTTTGTGAGCACTAGCACGCACGCATGCAGCGAACAACCACAAACGGAGTGATCAACGTACACGACGCGTGCGTGTATTGTTCACGGAAAGACTGCCGCGTACGTGCTGTATGCTGTAGCAATACATTTGGCGACTGCACAACATAGCAGCACGATACAGGTGCAGTCGTAAACAGCACATTCTCGCCATCGGCAATACCATGCTGAATACGCCGGTTCTCGTCCGATCCCCGAAGCTAAGCAGCATTGGGCTCGGTCAGTACTTGGGAGGGAGGCCACCTGGGAACACCGAGTGCTGATGGCACCGTTCTTTTTGCTATTTTATTGCGTGCTTCTGTGACGTCTTGTTTTTTTTTTTCATTTGCACAACGTGTGGGTGGTTGCATTTACTGTAACTTACGTTCAACTGGAGCCTGCTGGTAGAGCCAACGCCGAAGTGTAACACCAACAATATTCAGGCCACTACACCATATTGTACGCGGAATGATGACGGTGGTAAGCGGTATACGTAATGATGCAAAATTTAGTCGCACAAGCTTCTAACCGCTTAGTTATCCCACCCGCATACAGCTCAATGACAACGCATCAATAAAGTGGCACCTTGTGGGCTGCAACGTGCGCAAAATGTGGCGCTCGCCCTCTTGTTTTTGTGAGCACTAGCACGCACGCATGCAGCGAACATCCACAAACGGAGCGATCAACGTACACGACGCGTGCGTGTATTGTTCACGGAAAGACTGCCGCGTACGTGCTGTATGCTGTAGCAATACATTCGTCGACTGTACAACATTGCAGCACGATACAGGTGCAGTCGTAAACAGCACATTCTCGCCATCGGCCATACCATGCTGAATACGCCGGTTCACGTCCGATCTCCGAAGCTAAGCAGCATTGGGCTCGGTCAGTACTTGGGAGGGAGACCACCTGGGAACACCGAGTGCTGATATCACCGTTCTTTTTGCTTTTTTATTGCGTGCTTCTGTGACGTCTTGTTTTTTTTTTCATTTGCACAACGTGTGGGTGGTTGCATTTACTGTAACTTACGTTCAACTGGAGCCTGCTGGTAGAGCCAAAGCCGAAGTGTAACACCAACAATATTCAGGCCACTACACCATATTGTACGCAGAATGATGACGGTGGTAAGCGGTATACGTAATGATGCAAAATTTAGTCGCACAAGCTTCTAACCGCTTACTTATCACACACGCATACAGCTCAATGACAACGCATCAATAAAATGGCACCTTGTGGGCTGCAACGCGCGCAAAATGTGGCGCTCGCCCTCTTGTTTTTGTGAGCACTAGCACGCACGCATGCAGCGAACAACCACAAACGGAGTGATCAACGTACACGACGCGTGCGTGTATTGTTCACGGAAAGACTGCCGCGTACGTGCTGTATGCTGTAGCAATACATTCGGCGACTGCACAACATAGCAGCAAGATACAGGTGCAGTCGTAAACAGCACATTCTCGCCATCGGCCATACCATGCTGAATACGCCGGTTCTCGTCCGATCCCCGAAGCTAAGCAGCATTGGGCTCGGTCAGTACTTGGGAGGGAGACCACCTGGGAATACCGAGTGCTGATGGCACCGTTCTTTTTGCTTTTTTATTGCGTGCTTCTGTGACGTCTTGTTTTTTTTTCATTTGCACAACGTGTGGGTGGTTGCATTTACTGTAACTTACGTTCAACTGGAGCCTGCTGGTAGAGCCAATGCCGAAGTGTAACACCAACAATATTCAGGCCACTACACGATATTGTACGCGGAATGATGACGGTGGTAAGCGGTATACGTAATGATGGAAAATTTAGTCGCACAACCTTCTAACCGCTTACTTATCACACCCGCATACAGCTCAATGACAACGCATCAATAAAGTGGCACATTGTGGGCTGCAACGCGCGCAAAATGGGGCGCTCGCCCTCTTGTTTTTGTGAGCACTAGCACGCACGCATGCAGCGAACAACCACAAACGGAGTGATCAACGTACACGACGCGTGCGTGTATTGTTCACGGAAAGACTGCCGCGTACGTGCTGTATGCTGTAGCAATACATTCGGCGACTGCACAACATAGCAGCAAGATACAGGTGCAGTCGTAAACAGCACATTCTCGCCATCGGCCATACCATGCTGAATACGCCGCTTCTCGTCCGATCCCCGAAGCTAAGCAGCATTGGGCTCGGTCAGTACTTGGGAGGGAGGCCACCTGGGAACACCGAGTGCTGATGGCACCGTTCTTTTTGCTTTTTTATTGCGTGCTTCTGTGACGTCCTGTTTTTTTTTCCATTTGCACAACGTGTGGGTGGTTGCATTTACTGTAACTTACGTTCAACTGGAGCCAGCTGGTAGAGCCAACGCCGAAGTGTAACACTAACAATATTCAGGCCACTACACGATATTGTACGCGGAATGATGACGGTGGTAAGCGGTATACGTAATGATACAAAATTTAGTCGCACAAGCTTCTAACCGCTTAGTTATCACACCCGCATACAGCTCAATGACAACGCATCAATAAAGTGGCACCTTGTGGGCTGCAACGTGCGCAAAATGTGGCGCTCGCCCTCTTGTTTTTGTGAGCACTAGCACGCACGCATGCAGCGAACAACCACAAACGGAGTGATCAACGTACACGACGCGTGCGTGTATTGTTCACGGAAAGACTGCCGCGTACGTGCTGTATGCTGTAGCAATACATTTGGCGACTGCACAACATAGCAGCACGATACAGGTGCAGTCGTAAACAGCACATTCTCGCCATCGGCCATACCATGCTGAATACGCCGGTTCTCGTCTGATCCCCGAAGCTAAGCAGCATTGGGCTCGGTCAGTACTTGGGAGGGAGGCCACCTGGGAACACCGAGTGCTGATGGCACCGTTCTTTTTGCTATTTTATTGCGTGCTTCTGTGACGTCTTGTTTTATTTTTTATTCATTTGCACAACGTGTGGGTGGTTGCATTTACTGTAACTTACGTTCAACTGGAGCCTGCTGGTAGAGCCAACGCCGAAGTGTAATACCAACAATATTCAGGCCACTACACGATATTGTACGCGGAATGATGACGGTGGTAAGCGGTATACGTAATGATGCAAAATTTAGTCGCACAAGCTTCTAACCGCTTACTTATCACACCCGCATACAGCTAAATGACAACGCATCAATAAAGTGGCACCTTGTGGGCTGCAACGCGCGCAAAATGTGGCGCTCGCCCTCTTGTTTTTGTGAGCGCTAGCACGCACGCATGCAGCGAACAACCACAAACCCAGTGATCAACGTACACGACGCGTGCGTGTATTGTTCACGGAAAGACTCCCGCGTACGTGCTGTATGCTGTAGCAATACATTCGGCGACTGCACAACATAGCAGTACGATACAGGTGCAGTCGTAAACAGCACATTCTCGCCATCGGCCATACCATGCTGAATACGCCGGTTCTCGTCCGATCCCCGAAGCTAAGCTGCATTGGGCTCGGTCAGTACTTGGGAGGGAGACCACCTTGGAACACCGAGTGCTGATGGCACCGTTCTTTTTGCTTTTTTATTGCGTGCTTCTGTGACGTCTTGGTTTTTTTTTTTCATTTGCACAACGTGTGGGTGGTTGCATTTACTGTAACTTACGTTCAACTGGAGCCTGCTGGTAGAGCCATCGCCGAAGTGTAACACCAACAATATTCAGGCCACCACACGATATTGTACGCGGAATGATGACGGTGGTAAGCGGTATGCGTAATGATGCAAAATTTAGTCGCACAAGCTTCTAACCGCTTACTTATCACACCCGCATACAGCTCAATGACAACTCATCAATAAAGTGGCACCTTGTGAGCTGCAACGCGCGCAAAATGTGGCGCTCGCCCTCTTGTTTTTGTGAGCACTAGCACGCACGCATGCAGCGAACAACCACAAACGGAGTGATCAACGTACACGACGCGTGCGTGTATTGTTCACGGAAAGACTGCCGCGTACGTGCTGTATGCTGTAGCAATACATTCGGCGACTGCACAACATAGCAGTACGATACAGGTGCAGTCGTAAACAGCACATTCTCGCCATCGGCCATACCATGCTGAATACGCCGCTTCTCATCCGATCCCCGAAGCTAAGCTGCATTGGGCTCGGTCAGTACTTGGGAGGGAGACCACCTGGGAACACCGAGTGCTGATGGCACCGTTCTTTTTGCTTTTTTATTGCGTGCTTCTGTGACGTCTTGGTTTTTTTTTTTTCATTTGCACAACGTGTGGGTGGTTGCATTTACTGTAACTTACGTTCAACTGGAGCCTGCTGGTAGAGCCAACGCCGAAGTGTAACACCAACAATATTCAGGCCACCACACGATATTGTACGCGGAATGATGACGGTGGTAAGCGGTATGCGTAATGATGCAAAATTTAGTCGCACAAGCTTCTAACCGCTTACTTATCACACCCGCATACAGCTCAATGACAACGCATCAATAAAGTGGCACCTTGTGAGCTCCAACGCGCGCAAAATGTGGCGCTCGCCCTCATGTTTTTGTGAGCACTAGCACGCACGCATGCAGCGAACAACCACAAACGGAGTGATCAACGTACACGACGCGTGCGTGTATTGTTCACGGAAAGACTGCCGCGTACGTGCTGTATGCTGTAGCAATACATTCGGCGACTGCACAACATAGCAGTACGATACAGGTGCAGTCGTAAACAGCACATTCTCGCCATCGGCCACACCATGCTGAATACGCCGGTTCTCGTCCGATCCCCGAAGCTAAGCAGCATTGGGCTCGGTCAGTACTTGGGAGGGAGACCACCTGGGAACACTGAGTGCTGATGGCACCGTTCTTTTTGCTTTTTTTATTTCGTGCTTCTGTGACGTCCTGTTTTTTTTTCCATTTGCACAACCTGTGGGTGGTTGCATTTACTGTAACTTACGTTCAACTGGAGCCAGCTGGTAGAGCCAACGCCGAAGTGTAACACTAATAATATTCAGGCCACTACACGATATTGTACGCGGAATGATGACGGTGGTAAGCGGTATACGTAATGATGCAAAATTTAGTCGCACAAGCTTCTAACCGCTTAGTTATCACACCCGCATACAGCTCAATGACAACGCATCAATAAAGTGGCACCTTGTGGGCTGCAACGTGAGCAAAATGTGGCGCTCGCCCTCTTGTTTTTGTGAGCACTAGCACGCACGCATGCAGCGAACAACCACAAACGGAGTGATCAACGTACACGACGCGTGCGTGTATTGTTCACGGAAAGACTGCCGCGTACGTGCTGTATGCTGTAGCAATACATTTGGCGACTGCACAACATAGCAGCACGATACAGGTGCAGTCGTAAACAGCACATTCTCGCCATCGGCCATACCATGCTGAATACGCCGGTTCTCGTCCGATCCCCGAAGCTAAGCAGCATTGGGCTCGGTCAGTACTTGGGAGGGAGGCCACCTGGGAACACCGAGTGCTGATGGCACCGTTCTTTTTGCTATTTTATTGCGTGCTTCTGTGACGTCTTGTTTTATTTTTTATTCATTTGCACAACGTGTGGGTGGTTGCATTTACTGTAACTTACGTTCAACTGGAGCCTGCTGGTAGAGCCAACGCCGAAGTGTAACACCAACAATATTCAGGCCACTACACGATATTGTACGCGGAATGATGACGGTGGTAAGCGGTATACGTAATGATGCAAAATTTAGTCGCACAAGCTTCTAACCGCTTACTTATCACACACGCATACAGCTCAATGACAACGCATCAATAAAATGGCACCTTGTGGGCTGCAACGCGCGCAAAATGTGGCGCTCGCCCTCTTGTTTTTGTGAGCACTAGCACGCACGCATGCAGCGAACAACCACAAACGGAGTGATCAACGTACACGACGCGTGCGTGTATTGTTCACGGAAAGACTGCCGCGTACGTGCTGTATGCTGTAGCAATACATTCGGCGACTGCACAACATAGCAGCAAGATACAGGTGCAGTCGTAAACAGCACATTCTCGCCATCGGCCATACCATGCTGAATACGCCGGATCTCGTCCGATCCCCGAAGCTAAGCTGCATTGGGCTCGGTCAGTACTTGGGAGGGAGACCACCTGGGAAAACCGAGTGCTGATGGCACCGTTCTTTTTGCTTTTTTTATTGCGTGCTTCTGTGACGTCCTGTTTTTTTTTTCCATTTGCACAACCTGTGGGTGGTTGCATTTACTGTAACTTACGTTCAACTGGAGCCAGCTCGTAGAGCCAACGCCGAAGTGTAACACTAACAATATTCAGGCCACTACACGATATTGTACGCGGAATGATGACGGTGGTAAGCGGTATACGTAATGATGCAAAATTTAGTCGCACAAGCTTCTAACCGCTTAGTTATCACACCCGCATACAGCTCAATGACAACGCATCAGTAAAGTGGCACCTTGTGGGCTGCAACGTGCGCAAAATGTGGCGCTCGTCCTCTTGTTTTTGTGAGCACTAGCACGCACGCATGCAGCGAACAACCACAAACGGAGTGATCAACGTACACGACGCGTGCGTGTATTGTTCACGGAAAGACTGCCGCGTACGTGCTGTATGCTGTAGCAATACATTTGGCGACTGCACAACATAGCAGCACGATACAGGTGCAGTCGTAAACAGCACATTCTCGCCATCGGCCATACCATGCTGAATACGCCGGTTCTCGTCCGATCCCCGAAGCTAAGCAGCATTGTGCTCGGTCAGTACTTGGGAGGGGGGCCACCTGGGAACACCGAGTGCTGATGGCACCGTTCTTTTTGCTTTTTTATTGCGTGCTTCTGTGACGTCTTGGTTTTTTTTTTCATTTGCACAACGTGTGGGTGGTTGCATTTACTGTAACTTACGTTCAACTGGAGCCTGCTGGTAGAGCCATCGCCGAAGTGTAACACCAACAATATTCAGGCCACCACACGATATTGTACGCGGAATGATGACGGTGGTAAGCGGTATGCGTAATGATGCAAAATTTAGTCGCACAAGCTTCTAACCGCTTACTTATCACACCCGCATACAGCTCAATGACAACTCATCAATAAAGTGGCACCTTGTGAGCTGCAACGCGCGCAAAATGTGGCGCTCGCCCTTTTGTTTTTGTGAGCACTAGCACGCACGCATGCAGCGAACAACCACAAACGGAGTGATCAACGTACACGACGCGTGCGTGTATTGTTCACGGAAAGACTGCCGCGTACGTGCTGTATGCTGTAGCAATACATTCGGCGACTGCACAACATAGCAGTACGATACAGGTGCAGTCGTAAACAGCACATTCTCGCCATCGGCCATACCATGCTGAATACGCCGCTTCTCGTCCGATCCCCGAAGCTAAGCTGCATTGGGCTCGGTCAGTACTTGGGAGGGAGACCACCTGGGAACACCGAGTGCTGATGGCACCGTTCTTTTTGCTTTTTTATTGCGTGCTTCTGTGACGTCTTGGTTTTTTTTTTCATTTGCACAACGTGTGGGTGGTTGCATTTACTGTAACTTACGTTCAACTGGAGCCTGCTGGTAGAGCCAACGCCGAAGTGTAACACCAACAATATTCAGGCCACCACACGATATTGTACGCGGAATGATGACGGTGGTAAGCGGTATGCGTAATGATGCAAAATTTAGTCGCACAAGCTTCTAACCGCTTACTTATCACACCCGCATACAGCTCAATGACAACGCATCAATAAAGTGGCACCTTGTGGGCTGCAACGTGCGCAAAATGTGGCGCTCGCCCTCTTGTTTTTGTGAGCACTAGCACGCACGCATGCAGCGAACAACCACAAACGGAGTGATCAACGTACACGACGCGTGCGTGTATTGTTCACGGAAAGACTGCCGCGTACGTGCTGTATGCTGTAGCAATACATTTGGCGACTGCACAACATAGCAGCACGATACAGGTGCAGTCGTAAACAGCACATTCTCGCCATCGGCCATACCATGCTGAATACGCCGGTTCTCGTCCGATCCCCGAAGCTAAGCAGCATTGGGCTCGGTCAGTATTTGGGAGGGAGGCCACCTGGGAACACCGAGTGCTGATGGCACCGTTCTTTTTGCTATTTTATTGCGTGCTTCTGTGACGTCTTGTTTTATTTTTTATTCATTTGCACAACGTGTGGGTGGTTGCATTTACTGTAACTTACGTTCAACTGGAGCCTGCTGGTAGAGCCAACGCCGAAGTGTAACACCAACAATATTCAGGCCACTACACGATATTGTACGCGGAATGATGACGGTGGTAAGCGGTATACGTAATGATGCAAAATTTAGTCGCACAAGCTTCTAACCGCTTACTTATCACACACGCATACAGCTCAATGACAACGCATCAATAAAATGGCACCTTGTGGGCTGCAACGCGCGCAAAATGTGGCGCTCGCCCTCTTGTTTTTGTGAGCACTAGCACGCACGCATGCAGCGAACAACCACAAACGGAGTGATCAACGTACACGACGCGTGCGTGTATTGTTCACGGAAAGACTGCCGCGTACGTGCTGTATGCTGTAGCAATACATTCGGCGACTGCACAACATAGCAGCAAGATACAGGTGCAGTCGTAAACAGCACATTCTCGCCATCGGCCATACCATGCTGAATACGCCGGATCTCGTCCGATCCCCGAAGCTAAGCTGCATTGGGCTCGGTCAGTACTTGGGAGGGAGACCACCTGGGAACACCGAGTGCTGATGGCACCGTTCTTTTTGCTTTTTTTATTGCGTGCTTCTGTGACGTCCTGTTTTTTTTTTCCATTTGCACAACCTGTGGGTGGTTGCATTTACTGTAACTTACGTTCAACTGGAGCCAGCTCGTAGAGCCAACGCCGAAGTGTAACACTAACAATATTCAGGCCACTACACGATATTGTACGCGGAATGATGACGGTGGTAAGCGGTATACGTAATGATGCAAAATTTAGTCGCACAAGCTTCTAACCGCTTAGTTATCACACCCGCATACAGCTCAATGACAACGCATCAATAAAGTGGCACCTTGTGGGCTGCAACGTGCGCAAAATGTGGCGCTCGTCCTCTTGTTTTTGTGAGCACTAGCACGCACGCATGCAGCGAACAACCACAAACGGAGTGATCAACGTACACGACGCGTGCGTGTATTGTTCACGGAAAGACTGCCGCGTACGTGCTGTATGCTGTAGCAATACATTTGGCGACTGCACAACATAGCAGCACGATACAGGTGCAGTCGTAAACAGCACATTCTCGCCATCGGCCATACCATGCTGAATACGCCGGTTCTCGTCCGATCCCCGAAGCTAAGCAGCATTGTGCTCGGTCAGTACTTGGGAGGGAGGCCACCTGGGAACACCGACTGCTGATGGCACCGTTCTTTTTGCTATTTTATTGCGTGCTTCTGTGACGTCTTGTTTTATTTTTTTATTCATTTGCACAACGTGTGGGTGGTTGCATTTACTGTAACTTACGTTCAACTGGAGCCTGCTGGTAGAGCCAACGCCGAAGTGTAACACCAACAATATTCAGGCCACTACACGATATTGTACGCGGAATGATGACGGTGGTAAGCGGTATACGTAATGATGCAAAATTTAGTCGCACAAGCTTCTAACCGCTTACTTATCACACACGCATACAGCTCAATGACAACGCATCAATAAAATGGCACCTTGTGGGCTGCAACGCGCGCAAAATGTGGCGCTCGCCCTCTTGTTTTTGTGAGCACTAGCACGCACGCATGCAGCGAACAACCACAAACGGAGTGATCAACGTACACGACGCGTGCGTGTATTGTTCACGGAAAGACTGCCGCGTACGTGCTGTATGCTGTAGCAATACATTCGGCGACTGCACAACATAGCAGCAAGATACAGGTGCAGTCGTAAACAGCACATTCTCGCCATCGGCCATACCATGCTGAATACGCCGGTTCTCGTCCGATCCCCGCAGCTAAGCAGCATTGGGCTCGGTCAGTACTTGGGAGGGAGACCACCTGGGAACACCGAGTGCTGATGGCACCGTTCTTTTTGCTTTTTTATAGCGTGCTTCTGTGACGTCTTGTTTTTTTTTTCATTTGCACAACGTGTGGGTGGTTGCATTTACTGTAACTTACGTTCAACTGGAGCCTGCTGGTAGAGCCAACGCCGAAGTGTAACACCAACAATATTCAGGCCACTACACCATATTGTACGCGGAATGATGACGGTGGTAAGCGGTATACGTAATGATGCAAAATTTAGCCGCACAAGCTTCTAACCGCTTACTTATCACACCCGCATACAGCTCAATGACAACGCATCAATAAAGTGGCACCTTGTGGGCTGCAACGCGCGCAAAATGTGGCGCTCGCCCTCTTGTTTTTGTGAGCACTAGCACGCACGCATGCAGCGAACAACCACAAACGGAGTGATCAACGTACACGACGCGTGCGTGTATTGTTCACGGAAAGACTGCCGCGTACGTGCTGTATGCTGTAGCAATACATTCGTCGACTGTACAACATTGCAGCACGATACAGGTGCACTCGTAAACAGCACATTCTCGCCATCGGCCATACCATGCTGAATACGCCGGTTCACGTCCGATCTCCGAAGCTAAGGAGCATTGGGCTCGGTCAGTACTTGGGAGGGAGACCACCTGGGAACACCGAGTGCTGATATCACCGTTCTTTTTGCTTTTTTATTGCGTGCTTCTGTGACGTCTTGTTTTTTTTTCATTTGCACAACGTGTGGGTGGTTGCATTTACTGTAACTTACGTTCAACTGCAGCCTGCTGGTAGAGCCAACGCCGAAGTGTAACACCAACAATATTCAGGCCACTACACCATATTGTACGCTGAATGATGACGGTGGTAAGCGGTATACGTAATGATGCAAAATTTAGTCGCACAAGCTTCTAACCGCTTACTTATCACACACGCATACAGCTCAATGACAACGCATCAAAAAAAATGGCACCTTGTGGGCTGCAACGCGCGCAAAATGTGGCGCTCGCCCTCTTGTTTTTGTGAGCACTAGCACGCACGCATGCAGCGAACAACCACAAACGGAGTGATCAACGTACACGACGCGTGCGTGTATTGTTCACGGAAAGACTGCCGCGTACGTGCTGTATGCTGTAGCAATACATTCGGCGACTGCACAACATAGCAGTACGATACAGGTGCAGTCGCAAACAGCACATTCTCGCCATCGGCCATACCATGCTGAATACGCCGCTTCTCGTCCGATCCCCGAAGCTAAGCAGCATTGGGCTCGGTCAGTACTTGGGAGGGAGGCCACCTGGGAACACCGAGTGCTGATGGCACCGTTCTTTTTGCTATTTTATTGCGTGCTTCTGTGACGTCTTGTTTTATTTTTTATTCATTTGCACAACGTGTGGGTGGTTGCATTTACTGTAACTTACGTTCAACTCGAGCCTGCTGGTAGAGCCAACGCCGAAGTGTAACACCAACAATATTCAGGCCACTACACGATATTGTACGCGGAATGATGACGGTGGTAAGCGGTATACGTAATGATGCAAAATTTAGTCGCACAAGCTTCTAACCGCTTACTTATCACACACGCATACAGCTCAATGACAACGCATCAATAAAATGGCACCTTGTGGGCTGCAACGCGCGCAAAATGTGGCGCTCGCCCTCTTGTTTTTGTGAGCACTAGCACGCACGCATGCAGCGAACAACCACAAACGGAGTGATCAACGTACACGACGCGTGCGTGTATTGTTCACGGAAAGACTGCCGCGTACGTGCTGTATGCTGTAGCAATACATTCGGCGACTGCACAACATAGCAGCAAGATACAGGTGCAGTCGTAAACAGCACATTCTCGCCATCGGCCATACCATGCTGAATACGCCGGATCTCGTCCGATCCCCGAAGCTAAGCTGCATTGGGCTCGGTCAGTACTTGGGAGGGAGACCACCTGGGAACACCGAGTGCTGATGGCACCGTTCTTTTTGCTTTTTTTATTGCGTGCTTCTGTGACGTCCTGTTTTTTTTTTCCATTTGCACAACCTGTGGGTGGTTGCATTTACTGTAACTTACGTTCAACTGGAGCCAGCTCGTAGAGCCAACGCCGAAGTGTAACACCAACAATATTCAGGCCACTACACGATATTGTACGCGGAATGATGACGGTGGTAAGCGGTATACGTAATGATGCAAAATTTAGTCGCACAAGCTTCTAACCGCGTACTTATCACACACGCATACAGCTCAATGACAACGCATCAATAAAATGGCACCTTGTGGGCTGCAACGCGCGCAAAATGTGGCGCTCGCCCTCTTGTTTTTGTGAGCACTAGCACGCACGCATGCAGCGAACAACCACAAACGGAGTGATCAACGTACACGACGCGTGCGTGTATTGTTCACGGAAAGACTGCCGCGTACGTGCTGTATGCTGTAGCAATACATTCGGCGACTGCACAACATAGCAGCAAGATACAGGTGCAGTCGTAAACAGCACATTCTCGCCATCGGCCATACCATGCTGAATACGCCGGATCTCGTCCGATCCCCGAAGCTAAGCTGCATTGGGCTCGGTCAGTACTTGGGAGGGAGACCACCTGGGAACACCGAGTGCTGATGGCACCGTTCTTTTTGCTTTTTTTATTGCGTGCTTCTGTGACGTCCTGTTTTTTTTCCATTTGCACAACCTGTGGGTGGTTGCATTTACTGTAACTTACGTTCAACTGGAGCCAGCTCGTAGAGCCAACGCCGAAGTGTAACACTAACAATATTCAGGCCACTACACGATATTGTACGCGGAATGATGACGGTGGTAAGCGGTATACGTAATGATGCAAAATTTAGTCGCACAAGCTTCTAACCGCTTACTTATCACACCCGCATACAGCTCAATGACAACGCATCAATAAAGTGGCGCCTTGTGGGCTGCAACGCGCGCAAAATGTGGCGCTCGCCCTCTTGTTTTTGTGAGCGCTAGCACGCACGCATGCAGCGAACAACCACAAACGGAGTGATCAACGTACACGACGCGTGCGTGTATTGTTCACGGAAAGACTCCCGCGTACGTGCTGTATGCTGTAGCAATACATTCGGCGACTGCACAACATAGCAGTACGATACAGGTGCAGTCGTAAACAGCACATTCTCGCCATCGGCCATACCATGCTGAATACGCCGGTTCTCGTCCGATCCCCGAAGCTAAGCTGCATTGGGCTCGGTCAGTACTTGGGAGGGAGACCACCTGGGAACACCGAGTGCTGATGGCACCGTTCTTTTTGCTTTTTTATTGCGTGCTTCCGTGACGTCTTGGTTTTTTTTTTCATTTGCACAACGTGTGGGTGGTTGCATTTACTGTAACTTACGTTCAACTGGAGCCTGCTGGTAGAGCCAACGCCGAAGTGTAACACCAACAATATTCAGGCCACCACACGATATTGTACGCGGAATGATGACGGTGGTAAGCGGTATGCGTAATGATGCAAAATTTAGTCGCACAAGCTTCTAACCGCTTACTTATCACACCCGCATACAGCTCAATGACAACGCATCAATAAAGTGGCACCTTGTGAGCTGCAACGCGCGCAAAATGTGGCGCTCGCCCTCTTGTTTTTGTGAGCACTAGCACGCACGCACGCAGCGAACAACCACAAACGGAGTGATCAACGTACACGACGCGTGCGTGTATTGTTCACGGAAAGACTGCCGCGTACGTGCTGTATGCTGTAGCAATACATTCGGCGACTGCACAACATAGCAGTACGATACAGGTGCAGTCGTAAACAGCACATTCTCGCCATCGGCCATACCATGCTGAATACGCCGCTTCTCGTCCGATCCCCGAAGCTAAGCTGCATTGGGCTCGGTCAGTACTTGGGAGGGAGACCACCTGGGAACACCGAGTGCTGATGGCACCGTTCTTTTTGCTTTTTTATTGCGTGCTTCTGTGACGTCTTGGTTTTTTTTTTTCATTTGCACAACGTGTGGGTGGCTGCATTTACTGTAACTTACGTTCAACTGGAGCCTGCTGGTAGAGCCAACGCCGAAGTGTAACACCAACAATATTCAGGCCACCACACGATATTGTACGCGGAATGATGACGGTGGTAAGCGGTATGCGTAATGATGCAAAATTTAGTCGCACAAGCTTCTAACCGCTTACTTATCACACCCGCATACAGCTCAATGACAACGCATCAATAAAGTGGCACCTTGTGAGCTGCAACGCGCGCAAAATGTGGCGCTCGCCCTCTTGTTTTAGTGAGCACTAGCACGCACGCATGCAGCGAACAACCACAAACGGAGTGATCAACGTACACGACGCGTGCGTGTATTGTTCACGGAAAGACTGCCGCGTACGTGCTGTATGCTGTAGCAATACATTCGGCGACTGCACAACATAGCAGTACGATACAGGTGCAGTCGTAAACAGCACATTCTCGCCATCAGCCATACCATGCTGAATACGACGGTTCTCGTCCGATCCCCGAAGCTAAGCAGCATTGGGCTCGGTCAGTACTTGGGAGGGAGACCACCTGGGAACACTGAGTGCTGATGGCACCGTTCTTTTTGCTTTTTTTATTGCGTGCTTCTGTGACGTCCTGTTTTTTTTTCCATTTGCACAACCTGTGGGTGGTTGCATTTACTGTAACTTACGTTCAACTGGAGCCTGCTGGTAGAGCCAACGCCGAAGTGTAACACTAACAATATTCAGGCCACTACACGATATTGTACGCGGAATGATGACGGTGGTAAGCGGTATACGTAATGATGCAAAATTTAGTCGCACAAGCTTCTAACCGCTTAGTTATCACACCCCCATACAGCTCAATGACAACGCATCAATAAAGTGGCACCTTGTGGGCTGCAACGTGCGCAAAATGTGGCGCTCGCCCTCTTGTTTTTGTGAGCACTAGCACGCACGCATGCAGCGAACAACCACAAACGGAGTGATCAACGTACACGACGCGTGCGTGTATTGTTCACGGAAAGACTGCCGCGTACGTGCTGTATGCTGTAGCAATACATTTGGCGACTGCACAACATAGCAGCACGATACAGGTGCAGTCGTAAACAGCACATTCTCGCCATCGGCCATACCATGCTGAATACGCCGGTTCTCGTCCGATCCCCGAAGCTAAGCAGCATTGGGCTCGGTCAGTACTTGGGAGGGAGACCACCTGGGAACACCGAGTGCTGATGGCACCGTTCTTTTTCCTTTTTTATAGCGTGCTTCTGTGACGTCTTGTATTTTTTTTTCATTTGCACAACGTGTGGGTGGTTGCATTTACTGTAACTTACGTTCAACTGGAGCCTGCTGGTAGAGCCAACGCCGAAGTGTAACACCAACAATATTCAGGCCACTACACGATACTGTACGCGGAATGATGACGGTGGTAAGCGGTATACGTAATGATGCAAAATTTAGCCGCACAAGCTTCTAACCGCTTACTTATCACACACGCATACAGCTCAATGACAACGGATCAATAAAATGGCACCTTGTGGGCTGCAACGCGCGCAAAATGTGGCGCTCGCCCTCTTGTTTTTGTGAGCACTAGCACGCACGCATGCAGCGAACAACCACAAACGGAGTGATCAACGTACACGACGCGTGCGTGTATTGTTCACGGAAAGACTCCCGCGTACGTGCTGTATGCTGTAGCAATACATTCGGCGACTGCACAACATAGCAGTACGATACAGGTGCAGTCGTAAACAGCACATTCTCGTCATCGGCCATACCATGCTGAATACGCCGGTTCTCGTCCGATCCCCGAAGCTAAGCTGCATTGGGCTCGGTCAGTACTTGGGAGGGAGACCACCTGGGAACAGCGAGTGCTGATGGCACCGTTCTTTTTGCTTTTTTATTGCGTGCTTCCGTGACGTCTTGGTTTTTTTTTTTCATTTGCACAACGTGTGGGTGGTTGCATTTACTGTAACTTACGTTCAACTGGAGCCTGCTGGTAGAGCCAACCCCGAAGTGTAACACCAACAATATTCAGGCCACCACACGATATTGTACGCGGAATGATGACGGTGGTAAGCGGTATGCGTAATGATGCAAAATTTAGTCGCACAAGCTTCTAACCGCTTACTTATCACACCCGCATACAGCTCAATGACAACGCATCAATAAAGTGGCACCTTGTGAGCTGCAACGCGCGCAAAATGTGGCGCTCGCCCTCTTGTTTTTGTGAGCACTAGCACGCACGCATGCAGCGAACAACCACAAACGGAGTGATCAACGTACACGACGCGTGCGTGTATTGTTCCCGGAAAGACTGCCGCGTACGTGCTGTATGCTGTAGCAATACATTCGGCGACTGCACAACATAGCAGTACGATACAGGTGCAGTCGTAAACAGCACATTCTCGCCATCGGCCATACCATGCTGAATACGCCGCTTCTCGTCCGATCCCCGAAGCTAAGCTGCATTGGGCTCGGTCAGTACTTGGGAGGGAGACCACCTGGGAACACCGAGTGCTGATGGCACCGTTCTTTTTGCTTTTTATTGCGTGCTTCTGTGAGGTCTTGGTTTTTTTTTTTCATTTGCACAACGTGTGGGTGGTTGCATTTACTGTAACTTACGTTCAACTGGAGCCTGCTGGTAGAGCCAACGCCGAAGTGTAACACCAACAATATTCAGGCCACCACACGATATTGTACGCGGAATGATGACGGTGGTAAGCGGTATGCGTAATGATGCAAAATTTAGTCGCACAAGCTTCTAACCGCTTACTTATCACACCCGCATACAGCTCAATGACAACGCATCAATAAAGTGGCACCTTGTGAGCTTCAACGCGCGCAAAATGTGGCGCTCGCCCTCTTGTTTTTGTGAGCACTAGCACGCACGCATGCAGCGAACAACCACAAACGGAGTGATCAACGTACACGACGCGTGCGTGTATTGTTCACGGAAAGACTGCCGCGTACGTGCTGTATGCTGTAGCAATACATTCGGCGACTGCACAACATAGCAGTACGATACAGGTGCAGTCGTAAACAGCACATTCTCGCCATCGGCCATACCATGCTGAATACGCCGGTTCTCGTCCGATCCCCGAAGCTAAGCAGCATTGGGCTCGGTCAGTACTTGGGAGGGAGACCACCTGGGAACACTGAGTGCTGATGGCACCGTTCTTTTGCTTTTTTTATTGCGTGCTTCTGTGACGTCCTGTTTTTTTTCCATTTGCACAACCTGTGGGTGGTTGCATTTACTGTAACTTACGTTCAACTGGAGCCAGCTGGTAGAGCCAACGCCGAAGTGTAACACTAACAATATTCAGGCCACTACACGATATTGTACGCGGAATGATGACGGTGGTAAGCGGTATACGTAATGATGCAAAATTTAGTCGCACAAGCTTCTAACCGCTTAGTTATCACACCCCCATACAGCTCAATGACAACGCATCAATAAAGTGGCACCTTGTGGGCTGCAACGTGCGCAAGATGTGGCGCTCGCCCTCTTGTTTTTGTGAGCACTAGCACGCACGCATGCAGCGAACACCCACAAACGGAGTGATCAACGTACACGACGCGTGCGTGTATTGTTCACGGAAAGACTGCCGCGTACGTGCTGTATGCTGTAGCAATACATTTGGCGACTGCACAACATAGCAGCACGATACAGGTGCAGTCGTAAACAGCACATTCTCGCCATCGGCCATACCATGCTGAATACGCCGGTTCTCGTCCGATCCCCGAAGCTAAGCAGCATTGGGCTCGGTCAGTACTTGGGAGGGAGACCACCTGGGAACACCGAGTGCTGATGGCACCGTTCTTTTTCCTTTTTTATTGCGTGCTTCTGTGACGTCTTGTATTTTTTTTTCATTTGCACAACGTGTGGGTGGTTGCATTTACTGTAACTTACGTTCAACTGGAGCCTGCTGGTAGAGCCAACGCCGAAGTGTAACACCAACAATATTCAGGCCACTACACGATATTGTACGCGGAATGATGACGGTGGTAAGCGGTATACGTAATGATGCAAAATTTAGTCGCACAAGCTTCTAACCGCTTACTTATCACACACGCATACAGCTCAATGACAACGGATCAATAAATTGGCACCTTGTGGGCTGCAACGCGCGCAAAATGTGGCGCTCGCCCTCTTGTTTTTGTGAGCACTAGCACGCACGCATGCAGCGAACAACCACAAACGGAGTGATCAACGTACACGACGCGTGCGTGTATTGTTCACGGAAAGACTGCCGCGTACGTGCTGTATGCTGTAGCAATACATTCGGCGACTGCACAACATAGCAGCAAGATACGGGTGCAGTCGTAAACAGCACATTCTCGCCATCGGCCATACCATGCTGAATACGCCGGATCTCCTCCGATCCCCGAAGCTAAGCTGCATTGGGCTCGGTCAGTACTTGGGAGGGAGACCACCTGGGAACACCGAGTGCTGATGGCACCGTTCTTTTTGCTTTTTTTATTGCGTGCTTCTGTGACGTCCTGTTTTTTTTTTCATTTGCACAACCTGTGGGTGGTTGCATTTACTGTAACTTACGTTCAACTGGAGCCAGCTCGTAGAGCCAACGCCGAAGTGTAACACTAACAATATTCAGGCCACTACACGATATTGTACGCGGAATGATGACGGTGGTAAGCGGTATACGTAATGATGCAAAATTTAGTCGCACAAGCTTCTAACCGCTTAGTTATCACACCCGCATACAGCTCAATGACAACGCATCAATAAAGTGACACCTTGTGGGCTGCAACGTGCGCAAAATGTGGCGCTCGCCCTCTTGTTTTTGTGAGCACTAGCACGCACGCATGCAGCGAACAACCACAAACGGAGTGATCAACGTACACGACGCGTGCGTGTATTGTTCACGGAAAGACTGCCGCGTACGTGCTGTATGCTGTAGCAATACATTTGGCGACTGCACAACATAGCAGCACGATACAGGTGCAGTCGTAAACAGCACATTCTCGCCATCGGCCATACCATGCTGAATACGCCGGTTCTCGTCCGATCCCCGAAGCTAAGCAGCATTGTGCTCGGTCAGTACTTGGGAGGGAGGCCACCTGGGAACACCGAGTGCTGATGGCACCGTTCTTTTTGCTATTTTATTGCGTGCTTCTGTGACGTCTTGTTTTATTTTTTATTCATTTGCACAACGTGTGGGTGGTTGCATTTACTGTAACTTACGTTCAATTGGAGCCTGCTGGTAGAGCCAACGCCGAAGTGTAACACCAACAATATTCAGGCCACTACACGATATTGTACGCGGAATGATGACGGTGGTAAGCGGTATACGTAATGATGCAAAATTTAGTCGCACAAGCTTCTAACCGCTTACTTATCACACACGCATACAGCTCAATGACAACGCATCAATAAAATGGCACCTTGTGGGCTGCAACGCGCGCAAAATGTGGCGCTCGCCCTCTTGTTTTTGTGAGCACTAGCACGCGCGCATGCAGCGAACAACCACAAACGGAGTGATCAACGTACACGACGCGTGCGTGTATTGTTCACGGAAAGACTGCCGCGTACGTGCTGTATGCTGTTGCAATACATTCGGCGACTGCACAACATAGCAGCAAGATACAGGTGCAGTCGTAAACAGCACATTCTCGCCATCGGCCATACCATGCTGAATACGCCGGTTCTCGTCCGATCCCCGCAGCTAAGCAGCATTGGGCTCGGTCAGTACTTGGGAGGGAGACCACCTGGGAACACCGAGTGCTGATGGCACCGTTCTTTTTGCTTTTTTTATTGCGTGCTTCTGTGACGTCCTGTTTTTTTTTCCATTTGCACAACCTGTGGGTGGTTGCATTTACTGTAACTTACGTTCAACTGGAGCCAGCTCGTAGAGCCAACGCCGAAGTGTAACACTAACAATATTCAGGCCACTACACGATATTGTACGCGGAATGATGACGGTGGTAAGCGGTATACGTAATGATGCAAAATTTAGTCGCACAAGCTTCTAACCGCTTAGTTATCACACCCGCATACAGCTCAATGACAACGCATCAATAAAGTGACACCTTGTGGGCTGCAACGTGCGCAAAATGTGGCGCTCGCCCTCTTGTTTTTGTGAGCACTAGCACGCACGCATGCAGCGAACAACCACAAACGGAGTGATCAACGTACACGACGCGTGCGTGTATTGTTCACGGAAAGACTGCCGCGTACGTGCTGTATGCTGTAGCAATACATTTGGCGACTGCACAACATAGCAGCACGATACAGGTGCAGTCGTAAACAGCACATTCTCGCCATCGGCCATACCATGCTGAATACGCCGGTTCTCGTCCGATCCCCGAAGCTAAGCAGCATTGTGCTCGGTCAGTACTTGGGAGGGAGGCCACCTGGGAACACCGAGTGCTGATGGCACCGTTCTTTTTGCTATTGTATTGCGTGCTTCTGTGACGTCTTGTTTTATTTTTTATTCATTTGCACAACGTGTGGGTGGTTGCATTTACTGTAACTTACGTTCAACTGGAGCCTGCTGGTAGAGCCAACGCCGAAGTGTAACACCAACAATATTCAGGCCACTACACGATATTGTACGCGGAATGATGACGGTGGTAAGCGGTATACGTAATGATGCAAAATTTAGTCGCACAAGCTTCTAACCGCTTACTTATCACACACGCATACAGCTCAATGACAACGCATCAATAAAATGGCACCTTGTGGGCTGCAACGCGCGCAAAATGTGGCGCTCGCCCTCTTGTTTTTGTGAGCACTAGCACGCGCGCATGCAGCGAACAACCACAAACGGAGTGATCAACGTACACGACGCGTGCGTGTATTGTTCACGGAAAGACTGCCGCGTACGTGCTGTATGCTGTTGCAATACATTCGGCGACTGCACAACATAGCAGCAAGATACAGGTGCAGTCGTAAACAGCACATTCTCGCCATCGGCCATACCATGCTGAATACGCCGGTTCTCGTCCGATCCCCGCAGCTAAGCAGCATTGGGCTCGGTCAGTACTTGGGAGGGAGACCACCTGGGAACACCGAGTGCTGATGGCACCGTTCTTTTTGCTTTTTTATAGCGTGCTTCTGTGACGTCTTGTTTTTTTTTTCATTTGCACAACGTGTGGGTGGTTGCATTTACTGTAACTTACGTTCAACTGGAGCCTGCTGGTAGAGCCAACGCCGAAGTGTAACACCAACAATATTCAGGCCACTACACCATATTGTACGCGGAATGATGACGGTGGTAAGCGGTATACGTAATGATGCAAAATTAAGCCGCACAAGCTTCTAACCGCTTACTTATCACACCCGCATACAGCTCAATGACAACGCATCAATAAAGTGGCACCTTGTGGGCTGCAACGCGCGCAAAATGTGGCGCTCGCCCTCTTGTTTTTGTGAGCACTAGCACGCACGCATGCAGCGAACAACCACAAACGGAGTGATCAACGTACACGACGCGTGCGTGTATTGTTCACGGAAAGACTGCCGCGTACGTGCTGTATGCTGTAGCAATACATTCGTCGACTGTACAACATTGCAGCACGATACAGGTGCAGTCGTAAACAGCACATTCTCGCCATCGGCCATACCATGCTGAATACGCCGGTTCACGTCCGATCTCCGAAGCTAAGCAGCATTGGGCTCGGTCAGTACTTGGGAGGGAGACCACCTGGGAACACCGAGTGCTGATATCACCGTTCTTTTTGCTTTTTTATTGCGTGCTTCTGTGACGTCTTGGTTTTTTTTTTTCATTTGCACAACGTGTGGGTGGTTGCATTTACTGTAACTTACGTTCAACTGGAGGCTGCTGGTAGAGCCAACGCCGAAGTGTAACACTAACAATATTCAGGCCACTACACGATATTGTACGCGGAATGATGACGGTGGTAAGCGGTATACGTAATGATGCAAAATTTAGTCGCACAAGCTTCTAACCGCTTAGTTATCACACCCGCATACAGCTCAATGACAACGCATCAATAAAGTGGCACCTTGTGGGCTGCAACGTGCGCAAAATGTGGCGCTCGCCCTCTTGTTTTTGTGAGCACTAGCACGCACGCATACAGCGAACAACCACAAACGGAGTGATCAACGTACACGACGCGTGCGTGTATTGTTCACGGAAAGACTGCCGCGTACGTGCTGTATGCTGTAGCAATACATTTGGCGACTGCACAACATAGCAGCACGATACAGGTGCAGTCGTAAACAGCACATTCTCGCCATCGCCCATACCATGCTGAATACGCCGGTTCTCGTCCGATCCCCGAAGCTAAGCAGCATTGTGCTCGGTCAGTACTTGGGAGGGAGGCCACCTGGGAACACCGAGTGCTGATGGCACCGTTCTTTTTGCTATTTTATTGCGTGCTTCTGTGACGTCTTGTTTTATTTTTTATTCATTTGCACAACGTGTGGGTGGTTGCATTTACTGTAACTTACGTTCAACTGGAGCCTGCTGGTAGAGCCAACGCCGAAGTGTAACACCAACAATATTCAGGCCACTACACGATATTGTACGCGGAATGATGACGGTGGTAAGCGGTATACGTAATGATGCAAAATTTAGTCGCACAAGCTTCTAACCGCTTACTTATCACACACGCATACAGCTCAATGACAACGCATCAATAAAGTGGCACATTGTGGGCTGCAACGCGCGCAAAATGTGGCGCTCGCCCTCTTGTTTTTGTGAGCACTAGCACGCACGCATGCAGCGAACAACCACAAACGGAGTGATCAACGTACACGACGCGTGCGTGTATTGTTCACGGAAAGACTGCCGCGTACGTGCTGTATGCTGTTGCAATACATTCGGCGACTGCACAACATAGCAGCAAGATACAGGTGCAGTCGTAAACAGCACATTCTCGCCATCGGCCATACCATGCTGAATACGCCGGTTCTCGTCCGATCCCCGCAGCTAAGCAGCATTGGGCTCGGTCAGTACTTGGGAGGGAGACCACCTGGGAACACCGAGTGCTGATGGCACCGTTCTTTTTGCTTTTTTATAGCGTGCTTCTGTGACGTCTTGTTTTTTTTTTCATTTGCACAACGTGTGGGTGGTTGCATTTACTGTAACTTACGTTCAACTGGAGCCTGCTGGTAGAGCCAACGCCGAAGTGTAACACCAACAATATTCAGGCCACTACACCATATTGTACGCGGAATGATGACGGTGGTAAGCGGTATACGTAATGATGCAAAATTTAGCCGCACAAGCTTCTAACCGCTTACTTATCACACCCGCATACAGCTCAATGACAACGCATCAATAAAGTGGCACCTTGTGGGCTGCAACGCGCGCAAAATGTGGCGCTCGCCCTCTTGTTTTTGTGAGCACTAGCACGCACGCATGCAGCGAACAACCACAAACGGAGTGATCAACGTACACGACGCGTGCGTGTATTGTTCACGGAAAGACTGCCGCGTACGTGCTGTATGCTGTAGCAATACATTCGTCGACTGTACAACATTGCAGCACGATACAGGTGCAGTCGTAAACAGCACATTCTCGCCATCGGCCATACCATGCTGAATACGCCGGTTCACGTCCGATCTCCGAAGCTAAGCCGCATTGGGCTCGGTCAGTACTTGGGAGGGAGACCACCTGGGAACACCGAGTGCTGATATCACCGTTCTTTTTGCTTTTTTATTGCGTGCTTCTGTGACGTCTTGTTTTTTTTTTCATTTGCACAACATGTGGGTGGTTGCATTTACTGTAACTTACGTTCAACTGGAGCCTGCTGGTAGAGCCAACGCCGAAGTGTAACACCAACAATATTCAGGCCACTACACCATATTGTACGCGGAATGATGACGGTGGTAAGCGGTATACGTAATGATGCAAAATTTAGTCGCACAAGCTTCTAACCGCTTACTTATCACACCCGCATACAGCTCAATGACAACGCATCAATAAAGTGGCACCTTGTGAGCTGCAACGCGCGCAAAATGTGGCGCTCGCCCTCTTGTTTTTGTGAGCACTAGCACGCACGCATGCAGCGAACAACCACAAACGGAGTGATCAACGTACACGACGCGTGCGTGTATTGTTCACGGAAAGACTGCCGCGTACGTGCTGTATGCTGTAGCAATACATTCGGCGACTGCACAACATAGCAGTACGATACAGGTGCAGTCGTAAACAGCACATTCTCGCCATCGGCCATACCATGCTGAATACGCCGGTTCTCGTCAAATCCCCGAAGCTAAGCAGCATTGGGCTCGGTCAGTACTTGGGAGGGAGACCACCTGGGAACACTGAGTGCTGATGGCACCGTTCTTTTTGCTTTTTTTATTGCGTGCTTCTGTGACGTCCTGTTTTTTTTTTCATTTGCACAACCTGTGGGTGGTTGCATTTACTGTAACTTACGTTCAACTGGAGCCAGCTGGTAGAGCCAACGCCGAAGTGTAACACTAACAATATTCAGGCCACTACACGATATTGTACGCGGAATGATGACGGTGGTAAGCGGTATACGTAATGATGCAAAATTTAGTCGCACAAGCTTCTAACCGCTTAGTTATCACACCCGCATACAGCTCAATGACAACGCATCAATAAAGTGGCACATTGTGGGCTGCAACGTGCGCAAAATGTGGCGCTCGCCCTCTTGTTTTTGTGAGCACTAGCACGCACGCATGCAGCGAACAACCACAAACTGAGTGATCAACGTACACGACGCGTGCGTGTATTGTTCACGGAAAGACTGCCGCGTACGTGCTGTATGCTATAGCAATACATTTGGCGACTGCACAACATAGCAGCACGATACAGGTGCAGTCGTAAACAGCACATTCTCGCCATCGGCCATACCATGCTGAATACGCCGGTTCTCGTCCGATCCCCGAAGCTAAGCAGCATTGGGCTCGGTCAGTACTTGGGAGGGAGGCCACCTGGGAACACCGAGTGCTGATGGCACCGTTCTTTTTGCTATTTTATTGCGTGCTTCTGTGACGTCTTGTTTTATTTTTTATTCATTTGCACAACGTGTGGGTGGTTGCATTTACTGTAACTTACGTTCAACTGGAGCCTGCTGGTAGAGCCAACGCCGAAGTGTAACACCAACAATATTCAGGCCACTACACGATATTGTACGCGGAATGATGACGGTGGTAAGCGGTATACGTAATGATGCAAAATTTAGTCGCACAAGCTTCTAACCGCTTACTTATCACACACCCATACAGCTCAATGACAACGCATCAATAAAATGGCACATTGTGGGCTGCAACGTGCGCAAGATGTGGCGCTCGCCCTCTTGTTTTTGTGAGCACTAGCACGCACGCATGCAGCGAACAACCACAAACGGAGTGATCAACGTACACGACGCGTGCGTGTATTGTTCACGGAAAGACTGCCGCGTACGTGCTGTATGCTGTAGCAATACATTCGGCGACTGCACAACATAGCAGCAAGATACAGGTGCAGTCGTAAACACCACATTCTCGCCATCGGCCATACCATGCTGAATACGCCGGATCTCGTCCGATCCCCGAAGCTAAGCTGCATTGGGCTCGGTCAGTACTTGGGAGGGAGACCACCTGGGAACACCGAGTGCTGATGGCACCGTTCTTTTTGCTTTTTTTATTGCGTGCTTCTGTGACGTCCTGTTTTTTTTCCATTTGCACAACCTGTGGGTGGTTGCATTTACTGTAACTTACGTTCAACTGGAGCCAGCTGGTAGAGCCAACGCCGAAGTGTAACACTAACAATATTCAGGCCACTACACGATATTGTACGCGGAATGATGACGGTGGTAAGCGGTATACGTAATGATGCAAAATTTAGTCGCACAAGCTTCTAACCGCTTAGTTATCACACCCGCATACAGCTCAATGACAACGCATCAATAAAGTGGCACCTTGTGGGCTGCAACACGCGCAAAATGTGGCGCTCGCCCTCTTGTTTTTGTGAGCCCCAGCACGCACGCATGCAGCGAACAAACACAAACGGAGTGATCAACGTACACGACGCGTGCGTGTATTGTTCACGGAAAGACTGCCGCGTACGTGCTGTAGCAATACATTCGGCGACTGCACAACATAGCAGCACGATACAGGTGCAGTCGTAAACAGCACATTCTCGCCATCGGCCATACCATGCTGAATACGCCGGATCTCGTCCGATCCCCGAAGCTAAGCTGCATTGGGCTCGGTCAGTACTTGGGAGGGAGACCACCTGGGAACACCGAGTGCTGATGGCACCGTTCTTTTTGCTTTTTTTATTGCGTGCTTCTGTGACGTCCTGTTTTTTTTCCATTTGCACAACCTGTGGGTGGTTGCATTTACTGTAACTTACGTTCAACTGGAGCCAGCTGGTAGAGCCAACGCCGAAGTGTAACACTAACAATATTCAGGCCACTACACGATATTGTACGCGGAATGATGACGGTGGTAAGCGGTATACGTAATGATGCAAAATTTAGTCGCACAAGCTTCTAACCGCTTAGTTATCACACCCGCATACAGCTCAATGACAACGCATCAATAAAGTGGCACCTTGTGGGCTGCAACGTGCGCAAAATGTGGCGCTCGCCCTCTTGTTTTTGTGAGCACTAGCACGCACGCATGCAGCGAACAACCACAAACGGAGTGATCAGCGTACACGACGCGTGCGTGTATTGTTCACGGAAAGACTGCCGCGTACGTGCTGTATGCTGCAGCAATACATTTGGCGACTGCACAACATAGCAGCACGATACAGGTGCAGTCGTAAACAGCACATTCTCGCCATCGGCCATACCATGCTGAATACGCCGGTTCTCGTCCGATCCCCGAAGCTAAGCAGCATTGGGCTCGGTCAGTACTTGGGAGGGAGGCTACCTGGGAACACCGAGTGCTGATGGCACCGTTCTTTTTGCTATTTTATTGCGTGCTTCTGTGACGTCTTGTTTTATTTTTTATTCATTTGCACAACGTGTGGGTGGTTGCATTTACTGTAACTTACGTTCAACTGGAGCCTGCTGGTAGAGCCAACGCCGAAGTGTAACACCAACAATATTCAGGCCACTACACCATATTGTACGCGGAATGATGACGGTGGTAAGCGGTATACGTAATGATGCAAAATTTAGCCGCACAAGCTTCTAACCGCTTACTTATCACACCCGCATACAGCTCAATGACAACGCATCAATAAAGTGGCACCTTGTGGGCTGCAACGCGCGCAAAATGTGGCGCTCGCCCTCTTGTTTTTGTGAGCACTAGCACGCACGCATGCAGCGAACAACCACAAACGGAGTGATCAACGTACGCGACGCGTGCGTGTATTGTTCACGGAAAGACTGCCGCGTACGTGCTGTATGCTGTAGCAATACATTCGTCGACTGTACAACATTGCAGCACGATACAGGTGCAGTCGTAAACAGCACATTCTCGTCATCGGCCATACCATGCTGAATACGCCGGTTCTCGTCCGATCCCCGAAGCTAAGCAGCATTGGGCTCGGTCAGTACTTGGGAGGGAGACCACCTGGGAACACCGAGTGCTGATGGCACCGTTCGTTTTGCTTTTTTATTGCGTGCTTCTGTGACGTCTTGTTTTTTTTCATTTGCACAACGTGTGGGTGGTTGCATTTACTGTAACTTACGTTCAACTGGAGCCTGCTTTTAGAGCCAATGCCGAAGTGTAACACCAACAATATTCAGGCCGCTACACGATATTGTACGCGGAATGATGACGGTGGTAAGCGGTATACGTAATGATGGAAAATTTAGTCGCACAAGCTTCTAACCGCTTACTTATCACACCCGCATACAGCTCAATGACAACGCATCAATAAAGTGGCACATTGTGGGCTGCAACGCGCGCAAAATGGGGCGCTCGCCCTCTTGTTTTTGTGAGCACTAGCACGCACGCATGCAGCGAACAACCACAAACGGAGTGATCAACGTACACGACGCGTGCGTGTATTGTTCACGGAAAGACTGCCGCGTACGTGCTGTATGCTGTAGCAATACATTCGGCGACTGCACAACATAGCAGTACAATACAGGTGCAGTCGTAAACAGCACATTCTCGGCATCGGCAATACCATGCTGAATATGCCGGTTCTCGTCCGATCCCCGAAGCTAAGCAGCATTGGGCTCGGTCAGTACTTGGGAGGGAGACCACCTGGGAACACTGAGTGCTGATGGCACCGTTCTTTTTGCTTTTTTTATTGCGTGCTTCTGTGACGTCCTGTTTTTTTTTCCATTTGCACAACCTGTGGGTGGTTGCATTTACTGTAACTTACGTTCAACTTGAGCCTGCTGGTAGAGCCAACGCCGAAGTGTAACACCAACAATATTCAGGCCACCACACGATATTGTACGCGGAATGATGACGGTGGTAAGCGGTATGCGTAATGATGCAAAATTTACTCGCACAAGCTTCTAACCGCTTACTTATCACACCCGCATACAGCTCAATGACAACGCATCAATAAAGTGGCACCTTGTGAGCTGCAACGCGCGCAAAATGTGGCGCTCGCCCTCTTGTTTTTGTGAGCACTAGCACGCACGCATGCAGCGAACAACCACAAACGGAGTGATCAACGTACACGACGCGTGCGTGTATTGTTCACGGAAAGACTGCCGCGTACGTGCTGTATGCTGTAGCAATACATTCGGCGACTGCACAACTTAGCAGTACGATACAGGTGCAGTCGTAAACAGCACATTCTCGCCATCGGCCATACCATGCTGAATACGCCGGTTCTCGTCCGATCCCCGAAGCTAAGCTGCATTGGGCTCGGTCAGTACTTGGGAGGGAGACCACCTGGGAACACCGAGTGCTGATGGCACCGTTCTTTTTGCTTTTTTTATTGCGTGCTTCTGTGACGTCCTGTTTTTTTTTCCATTTGCACAACCTGTGGGTGGTTGCATTTACTGTAACTTACGTTCAACTGGAGCCAGCTGGTAGAGCCAACGCCGAAGTGTAACACTAACAATATTCAGGCCACTACACGATATTGTACGCGGAATGATGTCGGTGGTAAGCGGTATACGTAATGATGCAAAATTTAGTCGCACAAGCTTCTAACCGCTTAGTTATCACACCCGCATACAGCTCAATGACAACGCATCAATAAAGTGGCACCTTGTGGGCTGCAACGTGCGCAAAATGTGGCGCTCGCCCTCTTGTTTTTGTGAGCACTAGCACGCACGCATGCAGCGTACAACCACAAACGGAGTGATCAACGTACACGACGCGTGCGTGTATTGTTCACGGAAAGACTGCCGCGTACGTGCTGTATGCTGTAGCAATACATTTGGCGACTGCACAACATAGCAGCACGATACAGGTGCAGTCGTAAACAGCACATTCTTGCCATCGGCCATACCATGCTGAATACGCCGGTTCTCGTCCGATCCCCGAAGCTAAGCAGCATTGGGCTCGGTCAGTACTTGGGAGGGAGGCCACCTGGGAACACCGAGTGCTGATGGCACCGTTCTTTTTGCTATTTTATTGCGTGCTTCTGTGACGTCTTGTTTTATTTTTTATTCATTTGCACAACGTGTGGGTGGTTGCATTTACTGTAACTTACGTTCAACTGGAGCCTGCTGGTAGAGCCAACGCCGAAGTGTAACACCAACAATATTCAGGCCACTACACGATATTGTACGCGGAATGATGACGGTGGTAAGCGGTATACGTAATGATGCAAAATTTAGTCGCACAAGCTTCTAACCGCTTACTTATCACACACGCATACAGCTCAATGACAACGCATCAATAAAATGGCACCTTGTGGGCTGCAACGCGCGCAAAATGTGGCGCTCGCCCTCTTGTTTTTGTGAGCACTAGCACGCACGCATGCAGCGAACAACCACAAACGGAGTGATCAACGTACACGACGCGTGCGTGTATTGTTCACGGAAAGACTGCCGCGTACGTGCTGTATTCTGTAGCAATACATTCGGCGACTGCACAACATAGCAGCACGATACAGGTGCAGTCGTAAACAGCACATTCTCGCCATCGGCCATACCATGCTGAATACGCCGGTTCTCGTCCGATCCCCGCAGCTAAGCAGCATTGGGCTCGGTCAGTACTTGGGAGGGAGACCACCTGGGAACACCGAGTGCTGATGGCACCGTTCTTTTTGCTTTTTTATAGCGTGCTTCTGTGACGTCTTGTTTTTTTTTTCATTTGCACAACGTGTGGGTGGTTGCATTTACTGTAACTTACGTTCAACTGGAGCCTGCTGGTAGAGCCAACGCCGAAGTGTAACACCAACAATATTCAGGCCACTACACCATATTGTACGCGGAATGATGACGGTGGTAAGCGGTATACGTAATGATGCAAAATTTAGCCGCACAAGCTTCTAACCGCTTACTTATCACACCCGCATACAGCTCAATGACAACGCATCAATAAAGTGGCACCTTGTGGGCTGCAACGCGCGCAAAATGTGGCGCTCGCCCTCTTGTTTTTGTGAGCACTAGCACGCACGCATGCAGCGAACAACCACAAACGGAGTGATCAACGTACACGACGCGTGCGTGTATTGTTCACGGAAAGACTGCCGCGTACGTGCTGTATGCTGTAGCAATACATTCGTCGACTGTACAACATTGCAGCACGATACAGGTGCAGTCGTAAACAGCACATTCTCGCCATCGGCCATACCATGCTGAATACGCCGGTTCACGTCCGATCTCCGAAGCTAAGCAGCATTGGGCTCGGTCAGTACTTGGGAGGGAGACCACCTGGGAACACCGAGTGCTGATATCACCGTTCTTTTTGCTTTTTTATTGCGTGCTTCTGTGACGTCTTGTTTTTTTTTTCATTTGCACAACGTGTGGGTGGTTGCATTTACTGTAACTTACGTTCAACTGGAGCCTGCTGGTAGAGCCAACGCCGAAGTGTAACACCAACAATATTCAGGCCACTACACCATATTGTACGCGGAATGATGACGGTGGTAAGCGGTATACGTAATGATGCAAAATTTAGTCGCACAAGCTTCTAACCGCTTACTTATCACACACGCATACAGCTCAATGACAACGCATCAATAAAATGGCACCTTGTGGGCTGCAACGCGCGCAAAATGTGGCGCTCGCCCTCTTGTTTTGTGAGCACTAGCACGCACGCATGCAGCGAACAACCACAAACGGAGTGATCAACGTACACGACGCGTGCGTGTATTGTTCACAGAAAGACTGCCGCGTACGTGCTGTATGCTGTAGCAATACATTCGGCGACTGCACAACATAGCAGTACGATACAGGTGCAGTCGTAAACAGCACATTCTCGCCATCGGCCATACCATGCTGAATACGCCGGTTCTCGTCCGATCCCCGCAGCTAAGCAGCATTGGGCTCGGTCAGTACTTGGGAGGGAGACCACCTGGGAACACCGAGTGCTGATGGCACCGTTCTTTTTGCTTTTTTATAGCGTCCTTCTGTGACGTCTTGTTTTTTTTTTTCATTTGCACAACGTGTGGGTGGTTGCATTTACTGTAACTTACGTTCAACTGGAGCCTGCTGGTAGAGCCAACGCCGAAGTGTAACACCAACAATATTCAGGCCACTACACCATATTGTACGCGGAATGATGACGGTGGTAAGCGGTATACGTAATGATGCAAAATTTAGCCGCACAAGCTTCTAACCGCTTACTTATCACGCCCGCATACAGCTCAATGACAACGCATCAATAAAGTGGCACCTTGTGGGCTGCAACGCGCGCAAAATGTGGCGCTCGCCCTCTTGTTTTTGTGAGCACTAGCACGCACGCATGCAGCGAACAACCACAAACGGAGTGATCAACGTACACGACGCGTGCGTGTATTGTTCACGGAAAGACTGCCGCGTACGTGCTGTATGCTGTAGCAATACATTCGTCGACTGTACAACATTGCAGCACGATACAGGTGCAGTCGTAAACAGCACATTATCGCCATCGGCCATACCATGCTGAATACGCCGGTTCACGTCCGATCTCCGAAGCTAAGCAGCATTGGGCTCGGTCAGTACTTGGGAGGGAGACCACCTGGGAACACCGAGTGCTGATATCACCGTTCTTTTTGCTTTTTTATTGCGTGCTTCTGTGACGTCTTGTTTTTTTTTTCATTTGCACAACGTGTGGGTGGTTGCATTTACTGTAACTTACGTTCAACTGGAGCCTGCTGGTAGAGCCAACGCCGAAGTGTAACACCAACAATATACAGGCCACTACACCATATTGTACGCGGAATGATGACGGTGGTAAGCGGTATACGTAATGATGCAAAATTTAGCCGCACAAGCTTCTAACCGCTTACTTATCACACCCGCATACAGCTCAATGACAACGCATCAATAAAGTGGCACCTTGTGGGCTGCAACGCGCGCAAAATGTGGCGCTCGCCCTCTTGTTTTTGTGAGCACTAGCACGCACGCATGCAGCGAACAACCACAAACGGAGTGATCAACGTACACGACGCGTGCGTGTATTGTTCACGGAAAGACTGCCGCGTACGTGCTGTATGCTGTAGCAATACATTCGTCGACTGTACAACATTGCAGCACGATACAGGTGCAGTCGTAAACAGCACATTCTCGCCATCGGCCATACCATGCTGAATACGCCGGTTCACGTCCGATCTCCGAAGCTAAGCAGCATTGGGCTCGGTCAGTACTTGGGAGGGAGACCACCTGGGAACACCGAGTGCTGATATCACCGTTCTTTTTGCTTTTTTATTGCGTGCTTCTGTGACGTCTTGTTTTTTTTTTCATTTGCACAACGTGTGGGTGGTTGCATTTACTGTAACTTACGTTCAACTGGAGCCTGCTGGTAGAGCCAACGCCGAAGTGTAACACCAACAATATTCAGGCCACTACACCATATTGTACGCGGAATGATGACGGTGGTAAGCGGTATACGTAATGATGCAAAATTTAGTCGCACAAGCTTCTAACCGCTTACTTATCACACACGCATACAGCTCAATGACAACGCATCAATAAAATGGCACCTTGTGGGCTGCAACGCGCGCAAAATGTGGCGCTCGCCCTCTTGTTTTTGTGAGCACTAGCACGCACGCATGCAGCGAACAACCACAAACGGAGTGATCAACGTACACGACGCGTGCGTGTATTGTTCACGGAAAGACTGCCGCGTACGTGCTGTATGCTGTAGCAATACATTCGGCGACTGCACAACATAGCAGCAAGATACAGGTGCAGTCGTAAACAGCACATTCTCGCCATCGGCCATACCATGCTGAATAAGCCGGTTCTCGTCCGATCCCCGAAGCTAAGCAGCATTGGGCTCGGTCAGTACTTGGGAGGGAGACCACCTGGGAACACCGAGTGCTGATGGCACCGTTCTTTTTGCTTTTTTATTGCGTGCTTCTGTGACGTCTTGTTTTTTTTCATTTGCACAACGTGTGGGTGGTTGCATTTACTGTAACTTACGTTCAACTGGAGCCTGCTGGTAGAGCCAATGCCGAAGTGTAACACCAACAATATTCAGGCCACTACACGATATTGTACGCGGAATGATGACGGTGGTAAGCGGTATACGTAATGATGGAAAATTTAGTCGCACAAGCTTCTAACCGCTTACTTATCACACCCGCATACAGCTCAATGACAACGCATCAATAAAGTGGCACATTGTGGGCTGCAACGCGCGCAAAATGGGGCGCTCGCCCTCTTGTTTTTGTGAGCACTAGCACGCACGCATGCAGCGAACAACCACAAACGGAGTGATCAACATACACGACGCGTGCGTGTATTGTTCACAGAAAGACTGCCGCGTACGTGCTGTATGCTGTAGCAATACATTCGGCGACTGCACAACATAGCAGCAAGATACAGGTGCAGTCGTAAACAGCACATTCTCGCCATCGGCCATACCATCCTGAATACGCCGGTTCTCGTCCGATCCCCGAAGCTAAGCAGCATTGGGCTCGGTCAGTACTTGGGAGGGAGACCACCTGGGAACACCGAGTGCTGATGGCACCGTTCTTTTTGCTTTTTTTATTGCGTGCTTCTGTGACGTCCTGTTTTTTTTTTCCATTTGCACAACCTGTGGGTGGTTGCATTTACTGTAACTTACGTTCAACTGGAGCCAGCTGGTAGAGCCAACGCCGAAGTGTAACACTAACAATATTCAGGCCACTACACGATATTGTACGCGGAATGATGACGGTGGTAAGCGGTATACGTAATGATGGAAAATTTAGTCGCACAAGCTTCTAACCGCTTACTTATCACACCCGCATACAGCTCAATGACAACGCATCAATAAAGTGGCACATTGTGGGCTGCAACGCGCGCAAAATGGGGCGCTCGCCCTCTTGTTTTTGTGAGCACTAGCACGCACGCATGCAGCGAACAACCACAAACGGAGTGATCAACGTACACGACGCGTGCGTGTATTGTTCACGGAAAGACTGCCGCGTACGTGCTGTATGCTGTAGCAATACATTCGGCGACTGCACAACATAGCAGTACGATACAGGTGCAGTCGTAAACAGCACATTCTCGGCATCGGCAATACCATGCTGAATATGCCGGTTCTCGTCCGATCCCCGAAGCTAAGCAGCATTGGGCTCGGTCAGTACTTGGGAGGGAGACCACCTGGGAACACTGAGTGCTGATGGCACCGTTCTTTTTGCTATTTTATTGCGTGCTTCTGTGACGTCTTGTTTTATTTTTTATTCATTTGCACAACGTGTGGGTGGTTGCATTTACTGTAACTTACGTTCAACTGGAGCCTGCTGGTAGAGCCAACGCCGAAGTGTAACACCAACAATACTCAGGCCACTACACGATATTGTACGCGGAATGATGACGGTGGTAAGCGGTATACGTAATGATGCAAAATTTAGTCGCACAAGCTTCTAACCGTACGTATCACACACGCATACAGCTCAATGACAACGCATCAATAAAATGGCACCTTGTGGGCTGCAACGCGCGCAAAATGTGGCGCTCGCCCTCTTGTTTTTGTGAGCACTAGCACGCACGCATGCAGCGAACAACCACAAACGGAGTGATCAACGTACACGACGCGTGCGTGTATTGTTCACGGAAAGACTGCCGCGTACGTGCTGTATGCTGTAGCAATACATTCGGCGACTGCACAACATAGCAGCAAGATACAGGTGCAGTCGTAAACAGCACATTCTCGCCATCGGCCATACCATCCTGAATACGCCGGTTCTCGTCCGATCCCCGAAGCTAAGCAGCATTGGGCTCGGTCAGTACTTGGGAGGGAGACCACCTGGGAACACCGAGTGCTGATGGCACCGTTCTTTTTGCTTTTTTATTGCGTGCTTCTGTGACGTCTTGTTTTTTTTCATTTGCACAACGTGTGGGTGGTTGCATTTACTGTAACTTACGTTCAACTGGAGCCTGCTGGTAGAGCCAATGCCGAAGTGTAACACCAACAATATTCAGGCCACTACACGATATTGTACGCGGAATGATGACGGTGGTAAGCGGTATACGTAATGATGGAAAATTTAGTCGCACAAGCTTCTAACCGCTTACTTATCACACCCGCATACAGCTCAATGACAACGCATCAATAAAGTGGCACATTGTGGGCTGCAACGCGCGCAAAATGGGGCGCTCGCCCTCTTGTTTTTGTGAGCACTAGCACGCACGCATGCAGCGAACAACCACAAACGGAGTGATCAACGTACACGACGCGTGCGTGTATTGTTCACGGAAAGACTGCCGCGTACGTGCTGTATGCTGTAGCAATACATTCGGCGACTGCACAACATAGCAGTACGATACAGGTGCAGTCGTAAACAGCACATTCTCGGCATCGGCAATACCATGCTGAATATGCCGGTTCTCGTCCGATCCCCGAAGCTAAGCAGCATTGGGCTCGGTCAGTACTTGGGAGGGAGACCACCTGGGAACACTGAGTGCTGATGGCACCGTTCTTTTTGCTTTTTTTATTGCGTGCTTCTGTGACGTCCTGTTTTTTTTTCCATTTGCACAACCTGTGGGTGGTTGCATTTACTGTAACTTACGTTCAACTGGAGCCAGCTGGTAGAGCCAACGCCGAAGTGTAACACTAACAATATTCAGGCCACTACACGATATTGTACGCGGAATGATGACGGTGGTAAGCGGTATACGTAATGATGCAAAATTTAGCCGCACAAGCTTCTAACCGCTTACTTATCACACACGCATACAGCTCAATGACAACGCATCAATAAAATGGCACCTTGTGGGCTGCAACGCGCGCAAAATGTGGCGCTCGCCCTCTTGTTTTTGTGAGCACTAGCACGCACGCATGCAGCGAACAACCACAAACGGAGTGATCAACGTACACGACGCGTGCGTGTATTGTTCACGGAAAGACTGCCGCGTACGTGCTGTATGCTGTAGCAATACATTCGGCGACTGCACAACATAGCAGCACGATACAGGTGCAGTCGTAAACAGCACATTCTCGCCATCGGCCATACCATGCTGAATACGCCGGTTCTCGTCCGATCCCCGCAGCTAAGCAGCATTGGGCTCGATCAGTACTTGGGAGGGAGACCACCTGGGAACACCGAGTGCTGATGGCACCGTTCTTTTTGCTTTTTTATAGCGTGCTTCTGTGACGTCTTGTTTTTTTTTTTTCATTTGCACAACGTGTGGGTGGTTGCATTTACTGTAACTTACGTTCAACTGGAGCCTGCTGGTAGAGCCAACGCCGAAGTGTAACACCAACAATATTCAGGCCACTACACCATATTGTACGCGGAATGATGACGGTGGTAAGCGGTATACGTAATGATGCAAAATTTAGCCGCACAAGCTTTTAACCGCTTACTTATCACACCCGCATACAGCTCAATGACAACGCATCAATAAAGTGGCACCTTGTGGGCTGCAACGCGCGCAAAATGTGGCGCTCGCCCTCTTGTTTTTGTGAGCACTAGCACGCACGCATGCAGCGAACAACCACAAACGGAGTGATCAACGTACACGACGCGTGCGTGTATTGTTCACGGAAAGACTGCCGCGTACGTGCTGTATGCTGTAGCAATACATTCGTCGACTGTACAACATTGCAGCACGATACAGGTGCAGTCGTAAACAGCACATTCTCGCCATCGGCCATACCATGCTGAATACGCCGGTTCACGTCCGATCTCCGAAGCTAAGCAGCATTGGGCTCGGTCAGTACTTGGGAGGGAGACCACCTGGGAACACCGAGTGCTGATATCACCGTTCTTTTTGCTTTTTTATTGCGTGCTTCTGTTAAGTCTTGTTTTTTTTTCATTTGCACAACGTGTGGGTGGTTGCAATTACTGTAACTTACGTTCAACTGGAGCCTGCTGGTAGAGCCAACGCCGAAGTGTAACACCAACAATATTCAGGCCACTACACCATATTGTACGCGGAATGATGACGGTGGTAAGCGGTATACGTAATGATGCAAAATTTAGTCGCACAAGCTTCTAACCGCTTACTTATCACACACGCATACAGCTCAATGAAAACGCATCAATAAAGTGGCACAATGTGGGCTGCAACGCGCGCAAAATGGGGCGCTCGCCCTCTTCTTTTTGTGAGCACTAGCACGCACGCATGCAGCGAACAACCACAAACGGAGTGATCAACGTACACGACGCGTGCGTGTATTGTTCACGGAAAGACTGCCGCGTACGTGCTGTATGCTGTAGCAATACATTCGGCGACTGCACAACATAGCAGTACGATACAGGTGCAGTCGTAAACAGCACATTCTCGGCATCGGCAATACCATGCTGAATATGCCGGTTCTCGTCCGATCCCCGAAGCTAAGCAGCATTGGGCTCGGTCAGTACTTGGGAGGGAGACCACCTGGGAACACTGAGTGCTGATGGCACCGTTCTTTTTGCTTTTTTTATTGCGTGCTTCTGTGACGTCCTGTTTTTTTTTCCATTTGCACAACCTGTGGGTGGTTGCATTTACTGTAACTTACGTTCAACTGGAGCCTGCTGGTAGAGCCAACGCCGAAGTGTAACACTAACAATATTCAGGCCACTACACGATATTGTACGCGGAATGATGACGGTGGTAAGCGGTATACGTAATGATGCAAAATTTAGTCGCACAAGCTTCTAACCGCTTAGTTATCACACCCGCATACAGCTCAATGACAACGCATCAATAAAGTGGCACCTTGTGGGCTGCAACGTGCGCAAAATGTGGCGCTCGCCCTCTTGTTTTTGTGAGCACTAGCACGCGCGCATGCAGCGAACAACCACAAACGGAGTGATCAACGTACACGACGCGTGCGTGTATTGTTCACGGAAAGACTGCCGCGTACGTGCTGTAGGCTGTAGCAATACATTTGGCGACTGCACAACATAGCAGCACGATACAGGTGCAGTCGTAAACAGCACATTCTCGCCATCGGCCATACCATGCTGAATACGCCGGTTCTCGTCCGATCCCCGAAGCTAAGCAGCATTGGGCTCGGTCAGTACTTGGGAGGGAGGCCACCTGGGAACACCGAGTGTTGATGGCACCGTTCTTTTTGCTATTTTATTGCGTGCTTCTGTGACGTCTTGTTTTATTTTTTATTAATTTGCACAACGTGTGGGTGGTTGCATTTACTGTAAATTACGTTCAACTGGAGCCTGCTGGTAGAGCCAACGCCGAAGTGTAACACCAACAATATTCAGGCCACTACACGATATGGTACGCGGAATGATGACGGTGGTAAGCGGTATACGTAATGATGCAAAATTTAGTCGCACAAGCTTCTAACCGCTTACTTATCACACACGCATACAGCTCAATGACAACGCATCAATAAAATGGCACCTTGTGGGCTGCAACGCGCGCAAAATGTGGCGCTCGCCCTCTTGTTTTTGTGAGCACTAGCACGCACGCATGCAGCGAACAACCACAAACGGAGTGATCAACGTACACGACGCGTGCGTGTATTGTTCACGGAAAGACTGCCGCGTACGTGCTGTATGCTGTAGCAATACATTCGGCGACTGCACAACATAGCAGCACGATACAGGTGCAGTCGTAAACAGCACATTCTCGCCATCGGCCATACCATGCTGAATACGCCGGTTCTCGTCCGATCCAAGCAGCTAAGCAGCATTGGGCTCGGTCAGTACTTGGGAGGGAGACCACCTGGGAACACCGAGTGCTGATGGCACCGTTCTTTTTGCTTTTTTATAGCGTGCTTCTGTGACGTCTTGTTTTTTTTTTCATTTGCACAACGTGTGGGTGGTTGCATTTACTGTAACTTACGTTCAACTGGAGCCTGCTGGTAGAGCCAACGCCGAAGTGTAACACCAACAATATTCAGGCCACTACACCATATTGTACGCGGAATGATGACGGTGGTAAGCGGTATACGTAATGATGCAAAATTTAGCCGCACAAGCTTCTAACCGCTTACTTATCACACCCGCATACAGCTCAATGACAACGCATCAATAAAGTGGCACCTTGTGGGCTGCAACGCGCGCAAAATGTGGCGCTCGCCCTCTTGTTTTTGTGAGCACTAGCACGCACGCATGCAGCGAACAACCACAAACGGAGTGATCAACGTACACGACGCGTGCGTGTATTGTTCACGGAAAGACTGCCGCGTACGTGCTGTATGCTGTAGCAATACATTCGTCGACTGTACAACACTGCAGCACGATACAGGTGCAGTCGTAAACAGCACATTCTCGCCATCGGCCATACCATGCTGAATACGCCGGTTCACGTCCGATCTCCGAAGCTAAGCAGCATTGGGCTCGGTCAGTACTTGGGAGGGAGACCACCTGGGAACACCGAGTGCTGATATCACCGTTCTTTTTGCTTTTTTATTGCGTGCTTCTGTGACGTCTTGTTTTTTTTTTCATTTGCACAACGTGTGGGTGGTTGCATTTACTGTAACTTACGTTCAACTGGAGCCTGCTGGAAGAGCCAACGCCGAAGTGTAACACCAACAATATTCAGGCCACTACACCATATTGTACGCGGAATGATGACGGTGGTAAGCGGTATACGTAATGATGCAAAATTTAGTCGCACAAGCTTCTAACCGCTTACTTATCACACACGCATACAGCTCAATGACAACGCATCAATAAAGTGGCACATTGTGGGCTGCAACGCGCGCAAAATGGGGCGCTCGCCCTCTTGTTTTTGTGAGCACTAGCACGCACGCATGCAGCGAACAACCACAAACGGAGTGATCAACGTACACGACGCGTGCGTGTATTGTTCACGGAAAGACTGCCGCGTACGTGCTGTATGCTGTAGCAATACATTCGGCGACTGCACAACATAGCAGTACGATACAGGTGCAGTCGTAAACAGCACATTCTCGCCATCGGCCATACCATGCTGAATACGCCGGTTCTCGTCCGATCCCCGAAGCTAAGCTGCATTGGGCTCGGTCAGTACTTGGGAGGGAGACCACCTGGGAACACCGAGTGCTGATGGCACCGTTCTTTTTGCTTTTTTTATTGCGTGCTTCTGTGACGTCCTGTTTTTTTTTCATTTGCACAACCTGTGGGTGGTTGCATTTACTGTAACTTACGTTCAACTGGAGCCAGCTGGTAGAGCCAACGCCGAAGTGTAACACTAACAATATTCAGGCCACTACACGATATTGTACGCGGAATGATGACGGTGGTAAGCGGTATACGTAATGATGCAAAATTTAGTCGCACAAGCTTCTAACCGCTTAGTTATCACACCCGCATACAGCTCAATGACAACGCATCAATAAAGTGGCACCTTGTGGGCTGCAACGTGCGCAAAATGTGGCGCTCGCCCTCTTGTTTTTGTGAGCACTAGCACGCACGCATGCAGCGAACAACCACAAACGGAGTGATCAACGTACACGACGCGTGCGTGTATTGTTCACGGAAAGACTGCCGCGTACGTGCTCTATGCTGTAGCAATACATTTGGCGACTGCACAACATAGCAGCACGATACAGGTGCAGTCGTAAACAGCACATTCTCGCCATCGGCCATACCATGCTGAATACGCCGGTTCTCGTCCGATCCCCGCAGCTAAGCAGCATTGGGCTCGGTCAGTACTTGGGAGGGAGACCACCTGGGAACACCGAGTGCTGATATCACCGTTCTTTTTGCTTTTTTATTGCGTGCTTCTGTGACGTCTTGTTTTTTTTTTTCATTTGCACAACGTGTGGGTGGTTGCATTTACTGTAACTTACGTTCAACAGGAGCCTGCTGGTAGAGCCAACGCCGAAGTGTAACACCAACAATATTCAGGCCACTACACCATATTGTACGCGGAATGATGACGGTGGTAAGCGGTATACGTAATGATGCAAAATTTAGTCGCACAAGCTTCTAACCGCTTACTTATCACACACGCATACAGCTCAATGACAACGCATCAATAAAGTGGCACATTGTGGGCTGCAACGCGCGCAAAATGGGGCGCTCGCCCTCTTGTTTTTGTGAGCACTAGCACGCACGCATGCAGCGAACAACCACAAACGGAGTGATCAACGTACACGACGCGTGCGTGTATTGTTCACGGAAAGACTGCCGCGTACGTGCTGTATGCTGTAGCAATACATTCGGCGACTGCACAACATAGCAGTACGATACAGGTGCAGTCGTAAACAGCACATTCTCGGCATCGGCAATACCATGCTGAATATGCCGGTTCTCGTCCGATCCCCGAAGCTAAGCAGCATTGGGCTCGGTCAGTACTTGGGAGGGAGACCACCTGGGAACACTGAGTGCTGATGGCACCGTTCTTTTTGCTTTTTTTATTGCGTGCTTCTGTGACGTCCTGTTTTTTTTTTCATTTGCACAACCTGTGGGTGGTTGCATTTACTGTAACTTACGTTCAACTGGAGCCTGCTGGTAGAGCCAACGCCGAAGTGTAACACCAACAATATTCAGGCCACCACACGATATTGTACGCGGAATGATGACGGTGGTAAGCGGTATGCGTAATGATGCAAAATTTAGTCGCACAAGCTTCTAACCGCTTACTTATCACACCCGCATACAGCTCAATGACAACGCATCAATAAAGTGGCACCTTGTGAGCTGCAACGCGCGCAAAATGTGGCGCTCGCCCTCTTGTTTTTGTGAGCACTAGCACGCACGCATGCAGCGAACAACCACAAACGGAGTGATCAACGTACACGACGCGTGCGTGTATTGTTCACGGAAAGACTGCCGCGTACGTGCTGTATGCTGTAGCAATACATTCGGCGACTGCACAACATAGCAGTACGATACAGGTGCAGTCGTAAACAGCACATTCTCGCCATCGGCCATACCATGCTGAATACGCCGGTTCTCGTCCGATCCCCGAAGCTAAGCTGCATTGGGCTCGGTCAGTACTTGGGAGGGAGACCACCTGGGAACACCGAGTGCTGATGGCACCGTTCTTTTTGCTTTTTTTATTGCGTGCTTCTGTGACGTCCTGTTTTTTTTTCATTTGCACAACCTGTGGGTGGTTGCATTTACTGTAACTTACGTTCAACTGGAGCCAGCTGGTAGAGCCAACGCCGAAGTGTAACACTAACAATATTCAGGCCACTACACGATATTGTACGCGGAATGATGACGGTGGTAAGCGGTATACGTAATGATGCAAAATTTAGTCGCACAAGCTTCTAACCGCTTAGTTATCACACCCGCATACAGCTCAGTGACAACGCATCAATAAAGTGGCACCTTGTGGGCTGCAACGTGCGCAAAATGTGGCGCTCGCCCTCTTGTTTTTGTGAGCACTAGCACGCACGCATGCAGCGAACAACCACAAACGGAGTAATCAACGTACACGACGCGTGCGTGTATTGTTCACGGAAAGACTGCCGCGTACGTGCTGTATGCTGTAGCAATACATTTGGCGACCGCACAACATAGCAGCACGATACAGGTGCAGTCGTAAACAGCACATTCTCGCCATCGGCCATACCATGCTGAATACGCCGGTTCTCGTCCGATCCCCGAAGCTAAGCAGCATTGGGCTCGGTCAGTACTTGGGAGGGAGGCCACCTGGGAACACCGAGTGCTGATGGCACCGTTCTTTTTGCTTTTTTTATTGCGTGCTTCTGTGACGTCCTGTTTTTTTTTTCATTTGCACAACCTGTGGGTGGTTGCATTTACTGTAACTTACGTTCAACTGGAGCCTGCTGGTAGAGCCAACGCCGAAGTGTAACACCAACAATATTCAGGCCACCACACGATATTGTACGCGGAATGATGACGGTGGTAAGCGGTATGCGTAATGATGCAAAATTTAGTCGCACAAGCTTCTAACCGCTTACTTATCACACCCGCATACAGCTCAATGACAACGCATCAATAAAGTGGCACCTTGTGAGCTGCAACGCGCGCAAAATGTGGCGCTCGCCCTCTTGTTTTTGTGAGCACTAGCACGCACGCATGCAGCGAACAACCACAAACGGAGTGATCAACGTACACGACGCGTGCGTGTATTGTTCACGGAAAGACTGCCGCGTACGTGCTGTATGCTGTAGCAATACATTCGGCGACTGCACAACATAGCAGCAAGATACAGGTGCAGTCGTAAACAGCACATTCTCGCCATCGGCCATACCATGCTGAATACGCCGGTTCTCGTCCGATCCCCGAAGCTAAGCTGCATTGGGCTCGGTCAGTACTTGGGAGGGAGACCACCTGGGAACACCGAGTGCTGATGGCACCGTTCTTTTTGCTTTTTTTATTGCGTGCTTCTGTGACGTCCTGTTTTTTTTTCATTTGCACAACCTGTGGGTGGTTGCATTTACTGTAACTTACGTTCAACTGGAGCCAGCTGGTAGAGCCAACGCCGAAGTGTAACACTAACAATATTCAGGCCACTACACGATATTGTACGCGGAATGATGACGGTGGTAAGCGGTATACGTAATGATGCAAAATTTAGTCGCACAAGCTTCTAACCGCTTAGTTATCACACCCGCATACAGCTCAGTGACAACGCATCAATAAAGTGGCACCTTGTGGGCTGCAACGTGCGCAAAATGTGGCGCTCGCCCTCTTGTTTTTGTGAGCACTAGCACGCACGCATGCAGCGAACAACCACAAACGGAGTAATCAACGTACACGACGCGTGCGTGTATTGTTCACGGAAAGACTGCCGCGTACGTGCTGTATGCTGTAGCAATACATTTGGCGACCGCACAACATAGCAGCACGATACAGGTGCAGTCGTAAACAGCACATTCTCGCCATCGGCCATACCATGCTGAATACGCCGGTTCTCGTCCGATCCCCGAAGCTAAGCAGCATTGGGCTCGGTCAGTACTTGGGAGGGAGGCCACCTGGGAACACCGAGTGCTGATGGCACCGTTCTTTTTGCTTTTTTTATTGCGTGCTTCTGTGACGTCCTGTTTTTTTTTCATTTGCACAACCTGTGGGTGGTTGCATTTACTGTAACTTACGTTCAACTGGAGCCAGCTGGTAGAGCCAACGCCGAAGTGTAACACTAACAATATTCAGGCCACTACACGATATTGTACGCGGAATGATGACGGTGGTAAGCGGTATACGTAATGATGCAAAATTTAGTCGCACAAGCTTCTAACCGCTTAGTTATCACACCCGCATACAGCTCAATGACAACGCATCAATAAAGTGGCACCTTGTGGGCTGCAACGTGCGCAAAATGTGGCGCTCGCCCTCTTGTTTTTGTGAGCACTAGCACGCACGCATGCAGCGAACAACCACAAACGGAGTGATCAACGTACACGACGCGTGCGTGCATTGTTCACGGAAAGACTGCCGCGTACGTGCTCTATGCTGTAGCAATACATTTGGCGACTGCACAACATAGCAGCACGATACAGGTGCAGTCGTAAACAGCACATTCTCGCCATCGGCCATACCATGCTGAATACGCCGGTTCTCGTCCGATCCCCGAAGCTAAGCAGCATTGGGCTCGGTCAGTACTTGGGAGGGAGGCCACCTGGGAACACCGAGTGCTGATGGCACCGTTCTTTTTGCTATTTTATTGCGTGCTTCTGTGACGTCTTGTTTTATTTTTTATTAATTTGCACATCGTGTGGGTGGTTGGATTTACTGTAACTTACGTTCAACTGGAGCCTGCTGGTAGAGCCAACGCCGAAGTGTAACACCAACAATATTCAGGCCACTACACGATATTGTACGCGGAATGATGACGGTGGTAAGCGGTATACGTAATGATGCAAAATTTAGTCGCACAAGCTTCTAACCGCTTACTTATCACACACGCATACAGCTCAATGACAACGCATCAATAAAATGGCACCTTGTGGGCTGCAACGCGCGCAAAATGTGGCGCTCGCCCTCTTGTTTTTGTGAGCACTAGCACGCACGCATGCAGCGAACAACCACAAACGGAGTGATCAACGTACACGACGCGTGCGTGTATTGTTCACGGAAAGACTGCCGCGTACGTGCTGTATGCTGTAGCAATACATTCGGCGACTGCACAACATAGCAGCACGATACAGGTGCAGTCGTAAACAGCACATTCTCGCCATCGGCCATACCATGCTGAATACGCCGGTTCTCGTCCGATCCCCGCAGCTAAGCAGCATTGGGCTCGGTCAGTACTTGGGAGGGAGACCACCTGCGAACACCGAGTGCTGATATCACCGTTCTTTTTGCTTTTTTATTGCGTGCTTCTGTGACGTCTTGTTTTTTTTTCATTTGCACAACGTGTGGGTGGTTGCATTTACTGTAACTTACGTTCAACTGGAGCCTGCTGGTAGAGCCAACGCCGAAGTGTAACACCAACAATATTCAGGCCACTACACCATATTGTACGCGGAATGATGACGGTGGTAAGCGGTATACGTAATGATGCAAAATTTAGTCGCACAAGCTTCTAACCGCTTACTTATCACACACGCATACAGCTCAATGACAACGCATCAATAAAGTGGCACATTGTGGGCTGCAACGCGCGCAAAATGGGGCGCTCGCCCTCTTGTTTTTGTGAGCACTAGCACGCACGCATGCAGCGAACAACCACAAACGGAGTGATCAACGTACACGACGCGTGCGTGTATTGTTCACGGAAAGACTGCCGCGTACGTGCTGTATGCTGTAGCAATACATTCGGCGACTGCACAACATAGCAGTACGATACAGGTGCAGTCGTAAACAGCACATTCTCGGCATCGGCAATACCATGCTGAATATGCCGGTTCTCGTCCGATCCCCGAAGCTAAGCAGCATTGGGCTCGGTCAGTACTTGGGAGGGAGACCACCTGGGAACACTGAGTGCTGATGGCACCGTTCTTTCTGCTTTTTTTATTGCGTGCTTCTGTGACGTCCTGTTTTTTTTTTCCATTTGCACAACCTGTGGGTGGTTGCATTTACTGTAACTTACGTTCAACTGGAGCCAGCTGGTAGAGCCAACGCCGAAGTGTAACACTAACAATATTCAGGCCACTACACGATATTGCACGCGGAATGATGACGGTGGTAAGCGGTATACGTAATGATGCAAAATTTAGTCGCACAAGCTTCTAACCTCTTAGTTATCACACCCGCATACAGCTCAATGACAACGCATCAATAAAGTGGCACATTATGGGCTGCAACGCGCGCAAAATGGGGCGCTCGCCCTCTTGTTTTTGTGAGCACTAGCACGCACGCATGCAGCGAACAACCACAAACGGAGTGATCAACGTACACGACGCGTGCGTGTATTGTTCACGGAAAGACTGCCGCGTACGTGCTGTATGCTGTAGCAATACATTCGGCGACTGCACAACATAGCAGTACGATACAGGTGCAGTCGTAAACAGCACATTCTCGGCATCGGCAATACCATGCTGAATATGCCGGTTCTCGTCCGATCCCCGAAGCTAAGCAGCATTGGGCTCGGTCAGTACTTGGGAGGGAGACCACCTGGGAACACTGAGTGCAGATGGCACCGTTCTTTTTGCTTTTTTTATTGCGTGCTTCTGTGACGTCCTGTTTTTTTTTTCCATTTGCACAACCTGTGGGTGGTTGCATTTACTGTAACTTACGTTCAACTGGAGCCTGCTGGTAGAGCCAACGCCGAAGTGTAACACCAACAATATTCAGGCCACCACACGATATTGTACGCGGAATGATGACGGTGGTAAGCGGTATGCGTAATGATGCAAAATTTAGTCGCACAAGCTTCTAACCGCTTACTTATCACACCCGCATACAGCTCAATGACAACGCATCAATAAAGTGGCACCTTGTGAGCTGCAACGCGCGCAAAATGTGGCGCTCGCCCTCTTGTTTTTGTGAGCACTAGCACGCACGCATGCAGCGAACAACCACAAACGGAGTGATCAACGTACACGACGCGTGCGTGTATTGTTCACGGAAAGACTGCCGCGTACGTGCTGTATGCTGTAGCAATACATTCGGCGACTGCACAACATAGCAGTACGATACAGGTGCAGTCGTAAACAGCACATTCTCGCCATCGGCCATACCATGCTGAATACGCCGGTTCTCGTCCGATCCCCGAAGCTAAGCTGCATTGGGCTCGGTCAGTACTTGGGAGGGAGACCACCTGGGAACACCGAGTGCTGATGGCACCGTTCTTTTTGCTTTTTTTATTGCGTGCTTCTGTGACGTCCTGTTTTTTTTCATTTGCACAACCTGTGGGTGGTTGCATTTACTGTAACTTACGTTCAACTGGAGCCAGCTGGTAGAGCCAACGCCGAAGTGTAACACTAACAATATTCAGGCCACTACACGATATTGTACGCGGAATGATGACGGTGGTAAGCGGTATACGTAATGATGCAAAATTTAGTCGCACAAGCTTCTAACCGCTTACTTATCACACCCGCATACAGCTCAATGACAACGCATCAATAAAGTGGCACCTTGTGGGCTGCAACGCGCGCAAAATGTGGCGCTCGCCCTCTTGTTTTTGTGAGCACTAGCACGCACGCATGCAGCGAACAACCACAAACGGAGTGATCAACGTACACGACGCGTGCGTGTATTGTTCACGGAAAGACTGCCGCGTACGTGCTGTATGCTGTAGCAATACATTCGTCGACTGTACAACATTGCAGCACGATACAGGTGCAGTCGTAAACAGCACATTCTCGCCATCGGCCATACCATGCTGAATACGCCGGTTCACGTCCGATCTCCGAAGCTAAGCAGCATTGGGCTCGGTCAGTACTTGGGAGGGAGACCACCTGGGAACACCGAGTGCTGATATCACCGTTCTTTTTGCTTTTTTATTGCGTGCTTCTGTGACGTCTTGTTTTTTTTTTTCATTTGCACAACGTGTGGGTGGTTGCATTTACTGTAACTTACGTTCAACTGGAGCCTGCTGGTAGAGCCAACGCCGAAGTGTAACACCAACAATATTCAGGCCACTACACCATATTGTACGCGGAAAGATGACGGTGGTAAGCGGTATACGTAATAATGCAAAATTTAGTCGCACAAGCTTCTAACCGCTTACTTATCACACACGCATACAGCTCAATGACAACGCATCAATAAAGTGGCACATTGTGGGCTGCAACGCGCGCAAAATGGGGCGCTCGCCCTCTTGTTTTTGTGAGCACTAGCACGCACGCATGCAGCGAACAACCACAAACGGAGTGATCAACGTACACGACGCGTGCGTGCATTGTTCACGGAAAGACTGCCGCGTACGTGCTGTATGCTGTAGCAATACATTCGGCGACTGCACAACATAGCAGTACGATACAGGTGCAGTCGTAAGCAGCACATTCTCGCCATCGGCCATACCATGCTGAATACGCCGGTTCTCGTCCGATCCCCGAAGCTAAGCTGCATTGGGCTCGGTCAGTACTTGGGAGGGAGACCACCTGGGAACACCGAGTGCTGATGGCACCGTTCTTTTTGCTTTTTTTATTGCGTGCTTCTGTGACGTCCTGTTTTTTTTTCATTTGCACAACCTGTGGGTGGTTGCATTTACTGTAACTTACGTTCAACTGGAGCCAGCTGGTAGAGCCAACGCCGAAGTGTAACACTAACAATATTCAGGCCACTACACGATATTGTACGCGGAATGATGACGGTGGTAAGCGGTATACGTAATGATGCAAAATTTAGTCGCACAAGCTTCTAACCGCTTAGTTATCACACCCGCATACAGCTCAATGACAACGCATCAATAAAGTGGCACCTTGTGGGCTGCAACGTGCGCAAAATGTGGCGCTCGCCCTCTTGTTTTTGTGAGCACTAGCACGCACGCATGCAGCGAACAACCACAAACGGAGTGATCAACGTACACGACGCGTGCGTGTATTGTTCACGGAAAGACTGCCGCGTACGTGCTCTATGCTGTAGCAATACATTTGGCGACTGCACAACATAGCAGCACGATACAGGTGCAGTCGTAAACAGCACATTCTCGCCATCGGCCATACCATGCTGAATACGCCGGTTCTCGTCCGATCCCCGAAGCTAAGCTGCATTGGGCTCGGTCAGTACTTGGGAGGGAGACCACCTGGGAACACCGAGTGCTGATGGCACCGTTCTTTTTGCTTTTTTTATTGCGTGCTTCTGTGACGTCCTGTTTTTTTTCATTTGCACAACCTGTGGGTGGTTGCATTTACTGTAACTTACGTTCAACTGGAGCCAGCTGGTAGAGCCAACGCCGAAGTGTAACACTAACAATATTCAGGCCACTACACGATATTGTACGCGGAATGATGACGGTGGTAAGCGGTATACGTAATGATGCAAAATTTAGTCGCACAAGCTTCTAACCGCTTACTTATCACACCCGCATACAGCTCAATGACAACGCATCAATAAAGTGGCACCTTGTGGGCTGCAACGCGCGCAAAATGTGGCGCTCGCCCTCTTGTTTTTGTGAGCACTAGCACGCACGCATGCAGCGAACAACCACAAACGGAGTGATCAACGTACACGACGCGTGCGTGTATTGTTCACGGAAAGACTGCCGCGTACGTGCTGTATGCTGTAGCAATACATTCGTCGACTGTACAACATTGCAGCACGATACAGGTGCAGTCGTAAACAGCACATTCTCGCCATCGGCCATACCATGCTGAATACGCCGGTTCACGTCCGATCTCCGAAGCTAAGCAGCATTGGGCTCGGTCAGTACTTGGGAGGGAGACCACCTGGGAACACCGAGTGCTGATATCACCGTTCTTTTTGCTTTTTTATTGCGTGCTTCTGTGACGTCTTGTTTTTTTTTTTTCATTTGCACAACGTGTGGGTGGTTGCATTTACTGTAACTTACGTTCAACTGGAGCCTGCTGGTAGAGCCAACGCCGAAGTGTAACACCAACAATATTCAGGCCACTACACCATATTGTACGCGGAAAGATGACGGTGGTAAGCGGTATACGTAATGATGCAAAATTTAGTCGCACAAGCTTCTAACCGCTTACTTATCACACACGCATACAGCTCAATGACAACGCATCAATAAAGTGGCACATTGTGGGCTGCAACGCGCGCAAAATGGGGCGCTCGCCCTCTTGTTTTTGTGAGCACTAGCACGCACGCATGCAGCGAACAACCACAAACGGAGTGATCAACGTACACGACGCGTGCGTGCATTGTTCACGGAAAGACTGCCGCGTACGTGCTGTATGCTGTAGCAATACATTCGGCGACTGCACAACATAGCAGTACGATACAGGTGCAGTCGTAAGCAGCACATTCTCGCCATCGGCCATACCATGCTGAATACGCCGGTTCTCGTCCGATCCCCGAAGCTAAGCTGCATTGGGCTCGGTCAGTACTTGGGAGGGAGACCACCTGGGAACACCGAGTGCTGATGGCACCGTTCTTTTTGCTTTTTTTATTGCGTGCTTCTGTGACGTCCTGTTTTTTTTTCATTTGCACAACCTGTGGGTGGTTGCATTTACTGTAACTTACGTTCAACTGGAGCCAGCTGGTAGAGCCAACGCCGAAGTGTAACACTAACAATATTCAGGCCACTACACGATATTGTACGCGGAATGATGACGGTGGTAAGCGGTATACGTAATGATGCAAAATTTAGTCGCACAAGCTTCTAACCGCTTAGTTATCACACCCGCATACAGCTCAATGACAACGCATCAATAAAGTGGCACCTTGTGGGCTGCAACGTGCGCAAAATGTGGCGCTCGCCCTCTTGTTTTTGTGAGCACTAGCACGCACGCATGCAGCGAACAACCACAAACGGAGTGATCAACGTACACGACGCGTGCGTGTATTGTTCACGGAAAGACTGCCGCGTACGTGCTCTATGCTGTAGCAATACATTTGGCGACTGCACAACATAGCAGCACGATACAGGTGCAGTCGTAAACAGCACATTCTCGCCATCGGCCATACCATGCTGAATACGCCGGTTCTCGTCCGATCCCCGAAGCTAAGCAGCATTGGGCTCGGTCAGTACTTGGGAGGGAGGCCACCTGGGAACACCGAGTGCTGATGGCACCGTTCTTTTTGCTATTTTATTGCGTGCTTCTGTGACGTCTTGTTTTATTTTTTATTAATTTGCACAACGTGTGGGTGGTTGCATTTACTGTAACTTACGTTCAACTGGAGCCTGCTGGTAGAGCCAACGCCGAAGTGTAACACCAACAATATTCAGGCCACTACACGATATTGTACGCGGAATGATGACGGTGGTAAGCGGTATACGTAATGATGCAAAATTTAGTCGCACAAGCTTTTAACCGCTTACTTATCACACACGCATACAGCTCAATGACAACGCATCAATAAAATGGCACCTTGTGGGCTGCAACGCGCGCAAAATGTGGCGCTCGCCCTCTTGTTTTTGTGAGCACTAGCACGCACGCATGCAGCGAACAACCACAAACGGAGTGATCAACGTACACGACGCGTGCGTGTATTGTTCACGGAAAGACTGCCGCGTACGTGCTGTATGCTGTAGCAATACATTCGGCGACTGCACAACATAGCAGCACGATACAGGTGCAGTCGTAAACAGCACATTCTCGCCATCGGCCATACCATGCTGAATACGCCGGTTCTCGTCCGATCCCCGCAGCTAAGCAGCATTGGGCTCGGTCAGTATTTGGGAGGGAGACCACCTGGGAACACCGAGTGCTGATGGCACCGTTCTTTTTGCTTTTTTATAGCGTGCTTCTGTGACGTCTTGTTTTTTTTTTCATTTGCACAACGTGTGGGTGGTTGCATTTACTGTAACTTACGTTCAACTGGAGCCTGCTGGTAGAGCCAACGCCGAAGTGTAACACCAACAATATTCAGGCCACTACACCATATTGTACGCGGAATGATGACGGTGGTAAGCGGTATACCTAATGATGCAAAATTTAGCCGCACAAGCTTCTAACCGCTTACTTATTACACCCGCATACAGCTCAATGACAACGCATCAATAAAGTGGCACCTTGTGGGCTGCAACGCGCGCAAAATGTGGCGCTCGCCCTCTTGTTTTTGTGAGCACTAGCACGCACGCATGCAGCGAACAACCACAAACGGAGTGATCAACGTACACGACGCGTGCGTGTATTGTTCACGGAAAGACTGCCGCGTACGTGCTGTATGCTGTAGCAATACATTCGTCGACTGTACAACATTGCAGCACGATACAGGTGCAGTCGTAAACAGCACATTCTCGCCATCGGCCATATCATGCTGAATACGCCGGTTCACGTCCGATCTCCGAAGCTAAGCAGCATTGGGCTCGGTCAGTACTTGGGAGGGAGACCACCTGGGAACACCGAGTGCTGATATCACCGTTCTTTTTGCTTTTTTATTGCGTGCTTCTGTGACGTCTTGTTTTTTTTTTCATTTGCACAACGTGTGGGTGGTTGCATTTACTGTAACTTACGTTCAACTGGAGCCTGCTGGTAGAGCCAACGCCGAAGTGTAACACCAACAATATTCAGGCCACTACACCATATTGTACGCGGAATGATGACGGTGGTAAGCGGTATACGTAATGATGCAAAATTTAGTCGCACAAGCTTCTAACCGCTTACTTATCACACACGCATACAGCTCAATGACAACGCATCAATAAAGTGGCACATTGTGGGCTGCAACGCGCGCAAAATGGGGCGCTCGCCCTCTTGTTTTTGTGAGCACTAGCACGCACGCATGCAGCGAACAACCACAAACGGAGTGATCAACGTACACGACGCGTGCGTGTATTGTTCACGGAAAGACTGCCGCGTACGTGCTGTATGCTGTAGCAATACATTCGGCGACTGCACAACATAGCAGTACGATACAGGTGCAGTCGTAAACAGCACATTCTCGGCATCGGCAATACCATGCTGAATACGCCGGTTCTCGTCCGATCCCCGAAGCTAAGCAGCATTGGGCTCGGTCAGTACTTGGGAGGGAGGCCACCTGGGAACACCGAGTGCTGATGGCACCGTTCTTTTTGCTATTTTATTGCGTGCTTCTGTGACGTCTTGTTTTTTTTTCATTTGCACAACGTGTGGGTGGTTGCATTTACTGTAACTTACGTTCAACTGGAGCCTACTGGTAGAGCCAACGCCGAAGTGTAACACCAACAATATTCAGGCCACTACACGATATTGTACGCGGAATGTTGACGGTGGTAAGCGGTATACGTAATGATGCAAAATTTAGTCGCACAAGCTTCTAACCGCTTACTTATCACACACGCATACAGCTCAATGACAACGCATCAATAAAATGGCACCTTGTGGGCTGCAACGCGCGCAAAATGTGGCGCTCGCCCTCTTGTTTTTGTGAGCACTAGCACGCACGCATGCAGCGAACAACCACAAACGGAGTGATCAACGTACACGACGCGTGCGTGTATTGTTCACGGAAAGACTGCCGCGTACGTGCTCTATGCTGTAGCAATACATTCGGCGACTGCACAATATAGCAGCAAGATACAGGTGCAGTCGTAAACAGCACATTCTCGCCATCGGCCATACCATGCTGAATACGCCGGTTCTCGTCCGATCCCCGAAGCTAAGCAGCATTGGGCTCGGTCAGTACTTGGGAGGGAGACCACCTGGGAACACCGAGTGCTGATGGCACCGTTCTTTTTGCTTTTTTATAGCGTGCTTCTGTGACGTCTTGTTTTTTTTTTCATTTGCACAACGTGTGGGTGGTTGCATTTACTGTAACTTACGTTCAACTGGAGCCTGCTGGTAGAGCCAACGCCGAAGTGTAACACCAACAATATTCAGGCCACTACACCATATTGTACGCGGAATGATGACGGTGGTAAGCGGTATACGTAATGATGCAAAATTTAGTCGCACAAGCTTCTAACCGCTTACTTATCACACACGCATACAGCTCAATGACAACGCATCAATAAAGTGGCACATTGTGGGCTGCAACGCGCGCAAAATGGGGCGCTCGCCCTCTTGTTTTTGTGAGCACTGGCACGCACGCATGCAGCGAACAACCACAAACGGAGTGATCAACGTACACGACGCGTGCGTGTATTGTTCACGGAAAGACTGCCGCGTACGTGCTGTATGCTGTAGCAATACATTGATGATGATGATGTGTTGTGTTTTGTGGCGCAAGGGCCAGGTTTGGCCAAAGAGCGCCATGACACGTGGTAATGTTGAAGATGTATTATGGAAGATGTGACTTGGCTGTAAAGTGGCCTAAAAATATTCGCTGTAAAGTGCGTAAAATGTTCGTGCTATAAAATTATGGCGATGACTTATGACGAATACTATAAAGATTAAAATCCATCGTAGAAGAATGATGCAAATTATAAAATATATAAGATCGTAAAATTACTTGCAGCACTGCTGCCTCGACAGAGCCCTTGAAAGACAAGGGCCTAGAGGCATGTGCTATACTAAAGAGATATCGCAGCGGCATCCTCTGAAGAGAGGACCCGCTACGAACATGTGGGGCTAAAAACATGCAAGACAACATCTTTCAGAAAACTTAGGACGGCGTTGGTGTCAAATAAAGGTTCTGGGCCGAGTAGCATTGCGGGATGAAGGGGGATATGATGCCGGTATGCTAAAGGAAAATGTTTCTTTCTTTCATATTCAGCTTCTCGACACTCCAGGAGGACGTGGAGGACGGTCAGCCTCTCCCCGCATCTACCACAGGTTGGAGGCTCGTTTCCTGTGAGTAAAAAGTTATGTGTGCCAAAAGTGTGTCCTATTCTTAGACGGCAGAATAGGACATCTGTCCGGCGGGATTTTGTTACAGGAGGCCAGAAACCTAATTGTGGCTTTATTACATGCAGTTTGTTGTTTATTTCTTCGTCCCACATGTGTTGCCAGTAGTTTCGTAGTTTCCTTCTTAAGAAAGGCTTCAGGTCTGTGACAGGGACTGAAGCAGTAGGATTAACTGCATGAAATGAAGTTGATGTGGCCATCTGATCGGCTAGAACGTTTCCTTCGATGCCCCTATGTCCAGGCACCCAGCATATAATCACATGCTGGTTAGATACATATGCTTTACATAACACGGAATAGAGTTCAATTAAAACAGGATTTTTGCGCTTACAGAACGATATCAAAGCCTTCACAACACTTAGGGAGTCCGTAAAAATAACTGATTTTCTGAGTTTTGTTTTCCTTATATGCTTCACGGTCGACAATATTGCGTAGGCCTCAGCCGTAAAGATACTAGTTTCCGGATGCAGTACGTTGGATTCCGAGAAGGATGTACCGACGGCTGCATAGGACACCCCGTCGTGTGACTTCGATGCGTCTGTGTAGAACTCCGTACAGGAGTATTTGTGCTGGAGTTCCCGGAAATGCATTTGGATTGCAATATCTGGGGCGTTTTTTGTAACTTCCATGAAAGATGTATCGCATTGTATCAACTGCCACTTCCAAGGAGGTAGCAGCTTGGCTGGATGCATTAGGCGAAGTTCGAGAAGTGGAAGATGCATTTCATGACTAAGCTCCCTCACACGCAGCGAGAAAGGCTGTCTTACGGAAGGACGATTACGAAACAGTGTAGCATATGTCATGTCGTTAATGGTGTTAAAACAGGGATGTTCAGGATTAGAGTGGACTTTCAAAAAATATGTTTGGCTGATGTATGTTCTCTGGATATGAAGTGACCACTCATTCGATTCTGCATATAAGCTTTGTACGGGACTCGTTCTGAAAGCTCCTGTGGCTAAACGGATACCCAAATGGTGAACAGGGTCCAGCATCTTTAGCGCGCTCGGGGCGGCAGAGTGATAAATCACGGCACCATAGTCTAGGCGTGAACGAATGAGGCTTTTATAGAGTTTCAATAAAGACATCCTGTCACTACCCCATGTACTCTGGGATAGGAGTTTCATTATGTTCATCGTTTTTAGACATTTTTCTTTAAGATGTTTAATGTGGGGGACGAAAGTGAGTCTGTAGTCAAGTATGACACCTAGAAATTTGTGTTCTTTGTTTACAGGTATTTGTTGTCCACCCAGTTCTAAGCAAGGGTCTGGGATCATTCCTCTCTTTCTTGTAAAAAGAACGCAAGTGCTTTTGTTAGGATTGATCTTAAAGCCATTCCTGTCTGCCCACATTGAGACTTTGTTCAGGCCATGCTGTACCTGTCTCTCGCACACTGCGAGGTTACAGGATTTGAAAGCTATCTGAATGTCGTCCACGTAGACAGAGTAAAAGATGGCCTGAGGTAATGAAGCGCGAAGCGTGTTCATCTTCACGATGAAGAGCGTGCAGCTGAGCACGCCTCCTTGGGGTACACCCGTTTCTTGCGTAAAAGGACGTGAGAGTGCATTGCCTACTTTTACCCGGAACGTACGATTTGACAGATAGCTTTCCATTATGTTAAGCATATTACCGTGGATGCCCATTTCTGACAGGTCTCTTAAGATTCCGTAACGCCACGTTGTGTCATAGGCCTTTTCCATATCGAGAAATATCGATAGGAAGAACTGTTTATGTATGAATGCCTCCCGAATATTTGCTTCAACACGTACGAGATGATCGGTTGTGGACCGCCCTTCTCGAAAGCCGCATTGATAAGGATCAAGCATTTTGCTCATTTCAAGGAAATGGATCAGTCGCCGATTAATCATTTTTTCAAATACCTTACAAAGGCAACTTGTGAGGGCTATCGGGCGGTAACTTGCCACTGAGGAAGGGTCTTTACCTTGTTTCAAAACAGGGACCACAATAGCTTCCTTCCATGCGGTTGGAAGGTACCCTGCATCCCAGATGGTGTTGAAAAGTGTGAGTAGTGTAACTTGCGTGTCATCGTGTAAGTTTTTGAGCATTTCATACATGATTCGGTCAGATCCGGGTGCAGAGCTCTTGCATGAGCTCAAGGCAGCTTTCAACTCAGCAATACTGAATGGGCAGTTGTAGGATTCACTCTGTGGACGTTTTCTTTTGAGTGGCTTACATTCTTCTATTTGCTTATATTTCAGGAAGGATTTCGAATAATGTTTTGAACTTGACACACTCTCAAAGTGCTCCCCAAGTGAGTCTGCCTGATGTTGCAGCGTATCACCCTGTGTGTTTACCAGAGGGAGTGAATATGTTTGTCTCCCTCTAATTCTATTTACGCGGTTCCAGACTTTCGCCTCATCTGTAAACGAGTTGATGTTCGATAAAAACTTTTGCCAGCTCTCTCTTCTGGCCTGTCGGCGGGTTCTCCTGCCTTGAGACTTAACTTTCTTAAAGTTAACGAGATTCTCTGCAGTGGGCGAAGCGCGTAGCAACCCCCACGCTTTGTTTTGATTCCTACGTGCGACTCTACATTCATCGTTCCACCACGGGACATGCCGTTTGCATGCCGAGCCACTTACTTTACGTATGCATTTAGATGCGGCATCTATAATAAAAGCTGTAAGGTAATCAACAGCAGCATCAATTTGTAACGAGGACATGTCATCCCATGATATGCTAGTTATGGTTCGGAATTTTTCCCAGTCGGCTGTGTCGACCTGCCACCTAGGAGCCTGTGGTAGATATTCGTTTTCTTTAAGTGTTCTTAATAGTATGGGGAAGTGGTCGCTTCCGTAAGGATTGTTCGCAACTTCCCACTCCAGTTCAGGCAGTATAGACGGGGAAACTATGCTGAGATCAATTGAAGAAAAGGTATTATTTGCAAGACAGTAATAAGTGGGTTTCTTCTTATTCAAAAGGCACGCACCAGAAGAAAAAAGGAACTGTTCAACAAGACGACCTCGCGCATCTATACGACAGTCACCCCACAGGGAGCTGTGCGCGTTGAGATCGCCAAGAACAACATAAGGTTCTGGCAATTCGTCTATAAATGACTGGAATTCATGTTTGTTTAATTTGTAGTGTGGGGGTACGTAAAGCGAGCTAATGGTGATGAGTTTGTTTAGGAGGACAGCTCGAACTGCCACTGCTTCAAGAGGCGTTTGGAGCTGTAAATGTTGACACGCAATGCTTTTGTGGATAACTATAGCTACACCTCCCGATGATGCGATAGCATCATCGCGATCTTTGCGAAAAGTTATATACTGTCGGAGAAAGTTTGTGTGTTTTGATTTTAGGTGTGTTTCCTGTAAACACAGCACTTTTGGATTGTGTTTGTGTATGAGTTCTTGCAAATCATCAAGGTTTCTAAGGAGACCTCTGATGTTCCATTGAATGATTTGTGTATCCATGTTTAAGGTAAATTGGTGCTGTGTTTACGGAAATGGAGTGGATGCCTTATATTACAGAGCCCTTTCGAGGCCCTGTAATAGGGGTTTTGTTCTTTCTGAAGCGTTCGAGCGAGTCTCGACGCTCCTTAGGCGTTTGGTGCGCCTTGGGGACAGGTGTAGTGTCCATTGCCTCCTGTGAGACGCCGGACAAGCGCTCTTGTGAGCGAGAGGTTTTCAGAGGGAGTCCCGCCTTGGAGGGCAAGACCCCTGCGCCCACCAGCCCGGAGGTCGATGGGGCACCCTGAGGGATTTGGTTGCGCTGGCCGTTGCCAGCGCTGGAGGGGGCCTCGACGGTTGGGGCAGCCTCGGCTGCGCCCACCTTCGGGGTCGATGGCTCCGTCTGCTCGGTTGGCGGAGCAGCGCTAGCTGCAACCACCGTGGGGGCAGATGGCGTGACTGCCGACTCACTGACTGTGGGTCGGACAGCCGCCGGAGGCCGTTGTGACGCTGCCCCCTGACGCGCCACATCGGCAAAGGTTTTCCTGGGCAGGTACGATACCCGCCTACGTGCCTCCTTGAAACTTATATTTTCCTTTACTTTTATTGTTACAATTTCCTTTTCTTTTTTCCACGATGGGCACGACCGCGAGTACGCGGCGTGCTCCCCATCACAGTTTACACAGTGGAGAGTGTTCGCACAAGCTTCAGTGGCGTGTTCAAGGGCACTGCATTTGGCGCATGTTTGGCGGCCTCGGCAGCTCTGCGAGCTGTGGCCAAAACGCTGGCATTTGAAGCATCTTAGAGGATTTGGCACATATGGTCTGACACGGAGCTTGATGTACCCGGCCTCTACAGACTCGGGCAGACTACTTGAACCGAATGTGAGTATCAGGTGCTTTGTTTGAATTTCTTTTCCATCCCTTCTTATCTTAATTCTTCTCACATTGACAACATTCTGATCACTGAAGCCCTCCAGGAGCTCAGCCTCTGTCAGCTGGAGCAAATCGTCATCCGAGACAACGCCGCGGGTGGTGTTGAGAGTGCGGTGTGGAGTCACTGTTAATGGAACATCTCCAAATGATACTAGACTGGGCAACTTATCGTACTGTTTCTGATCATGGAGCTCTAACAGGAGATCACCACTTGCCAGCCTTGATACCTTGTAGCCTGGACCAAGGATATCAGTTAAGGACTTTGAAACTAGAAAAGGGGAAATGTTTCGTACTTGTTTTTCTGATTTTTCTGAGTGGATCACATGGTAAAGTGGGAAGTTTTGTCTTTGTCGTCCAAGGAACTGGAAAACTTCATCGGTGCGCCCTCTTTTGTGAGGGCGATCAGGAAGCGGAGGGAAGGAGCTAGCCATAAAGGAATTGAATTTTCGGCAACAACGCCAGCCACCCACCATGGAGCCCTACAAGGGGACGTTACAGGGACTGTAAAAACAGGTCCTGCAAACGCCAGCTTTACGTTGTCACTATAACCAAATATGAGATAACCTAGGTTGGTTATTCACACAAGGTTAACCCTTGCTGCCTGGAAAAATTGGAAGTAAGCGGAAGCTAGCAGAGGACAGGAAAGATGAAAAGTAAGAGAAAGGCGAAGATTAGAGGGAGAGAGAGACAGGAAAAGGCAACTACCGATTTCCCCCGGGTGGGTCAGTCCGGGGGAGCAATACATTCGGCGACTGCACAACATAGCAGTACGATACAGGTGCAGTCGTAAACAGCACATTCTCGCCATCGGCCATACCATGCTGAATACGCCGGTTCTCGTCCGATCCCCGAAGCTAAGCTGCATTGGGCTCGGTCAGTACTTGGGAGGGAGACCACCTGGGAACACCGAGTGCTGATGGCACCGTTCTTTTTGCTTTTTTTATTGCGTGCTTCTGTGACGTCTTGTTTTTTTTTTTTCATTTGCACAACGTGTGGGTGGTTGCATTTACTGTAACTTACGTTCAACTGGAGCCTGCTGGTAGAGCCAACGCCGAAGTGTAACACCAACAATATTCAGGCCACTACACCATATTGTACGCGGAATGATGACGGTGGTAAGCGGTATACGTAATGATGCAAAATTTAGCCGCACAAGCTTCTAACCGCTTACTTATTACACCCGCATACAGCTCAATGACAACGCATCAATAAAGTGGCACCTTGTGGGCTGCAACGCGCGCAAAATGTGGCGCTCGCCCTCTTGTTTTTGTGAGCACTAGCACGCACGCATGCAGCGAACAACCACAAACGGAGTGATCAACGTACACGACGCGTGCGTGTATTGTTCACGGAAAGACTGCCGCGTACGTGCTGTATGCTGTAGCAATACATTCGTCGACTGTACAACATTGCAGCACGATACAGGTGCAGTCGTAAACAGCACATTATCGCCATCGGCCATACCATGCTGAATACGCCGGTTCACGTCCGATCTCCGAAGCTAAGCAGCATTGGGCTCGGTCAGTACTTGGGAGGGAGACCACCTGGGAACACCGAGTGCTGATATCACCGTTCTTTTTGCTTTTTTATTGCGTGCTTCTGTGACGTCTTGTTTTTTTTTTCATTTGCACAACGTGTGGGTGGTTGCATTTACTGTAACTTACGTTCAACTGGAGCCTGCTGGTAGAGCCAACGCCGAAGTGTAACACCAACAATATTCAGGCCACTACACCATATTGTACGCGGAATGATGACGGTGGTAAGCGGTATACGTAATGATGCAAAATTTAGTCGCACAAGCTTCTAACCGCTTACTTATCACACACGCATACAGCTCAATGACAACGCATCAATAAAGTGGCACATTGTGGGCTGCAACGCGCGCAAAATGGGGCGCTCGCCCTCTTGTTTTTGTGAGCACTAGCACGCACGCATGCAGCGAACAACCACAAACGGAGTGATCAACGTACACGACGCGTGCGTGTATTGTTCACGGAAAGACTGCCGCGTACGTGCTGTATGCTGTAGCAATACATTCGGCGACTGCACAACATAGCAGTACGATACAGGTGCAGTCGTAAACAGCACATTCTCGGCATCGGCAATACCATGCTGAATACGCCGGTTCTCGTCCGATCCCCGAAGCTAAGCAGCATTGGGCTCGGTCAGTACTTGGGAGGGAGGCCACCTGGGAACACCGAGTGCTGATGGCACCGTTCTTTTTGCTATTTTATTGCGTGCTTCTGTGACGTCTTGTTTTTTTTTCATTTGCACAACGTGTGGGTGGTTGCATTTACTGTAACTTACGTTCAACTGGAGCCTACTGGTAGAGCCAACGCCGAAGTGTAACACCAACAATATTCAGGCCACTACACGATATTGTACGCGGAATGTTGACGGTGGTAAGCGGTATACGTAATGATGCAAAATTTAGTCGCACAAGCTTCTAACCGCTTACTTATCACACACGCATACAGCTCAATGACAACGCATCAATAAAGTGGCACATTGTGGGCTGCAACGCGCGCAAAATGGGGCGCTCGCCCTCTTGTTTTTGTGAGCACTAGCACGCACGCATGCAGCGAACAACCACAAACGGAGTGATCAACGTACACGACGCGTGCGTGTATTGTTCACGGAAAGACTGCCGCGTACGTGCTGTATGCTGTAGCAATACATTCGGCGACTGCACAACATAGCAGTACGATACAGGTGCAGTCGTAAACAGCACATTCTCGGCATCGGCAATACCATGCTGAATACGCCGGTTCTCGTCCGATCCCCGAAGCTAAGCAGCATTGGGCTCGGTCAGTACTTGGGAGGGAGGCCACCTGGGAACACCGAGTGCTGATGGCACCGTTCTTTTTGCTATTTTATTGCGTGCTTCTGTGACGTCTTGTTTTTTTTTTTTCATTTGCACAACGTGTGGGTGGTTGCATTTACTGTAACTTACGTTCAACTGGAGCCTACTGGTAGAGCCAACGCCGAAGTGTAACACCAACAATATTCAGGCCACTACACGATATTGTACGCGGAATGTTGACGGTGGTAAGCGGTATACGTAATGATGCAAAATTTAGTCGCACAAGCTTCTAACCGCTTACTTATCACACACGCATACAGCTCAATGACAACGCATCAATAAAATGGCACCTTGTGGGCTGCAACGCGCGCAAAATGTGGCGCTCGCCCTCTTGTTTTTGTGAGCACTAGCACGCACGCATGCAGCGAACAACCACAAACGGAGTGATCAACGTACACGACGCGTGCGTGTATTGTTCACGGAAAGACTGCCGCGTACGTGCTGTATGCTGTAGCAATACATTCGTCGACTGTACAACATTGCAGCACGATACAGGTGCAGTCGTAAACAGCACATTCTCGCCATCGGCCATACCATGCTGAATACGCCGGTTCACGTCCGATCTCCGAAGCTAAGCAGCATTGGGCTCGGTCAGTACTTGGGAGGGAGACCACCTGGGAACACCGAGTGCTGATATCACCGTTCTTTTTGCTTTTTTATTGCGTGCTTCTGTGACGTCTTGTTTTTTTTTTCATTTGCACAACGTGTGGGTGGTTGCATTTACTGTAACTTACGTTCAACTGGAGCCTGCTGGTAGAGCCAACGCCGAAGTGTAACACCAACAATATTCAGGCCACTACACCATATTGTACGCGGAATGATGACGGTGGTAAGCGGTATACGTAATGATGCAAAATTTAGTCGCACAAGCTTCTAACCGCTTACTTATCACACACGCATACAGCTCAATGACAACGCATCAATAAAGTGGCACATTGTGGGCTGCAACGCGCGCAAAATGGGGCGCTCGCCCTCTTGTTTTTGTGAGCACTAGCACGCACGCATGCAGCGAACAACCACAAACGGAGTGATCAACGTACACGACGCGTGCGTGTATTGTTCACGGAAAGACTGCCGCGTACGTGCTGTATGCTGTAGCAATACATTCGGCGACTGCACAACATAGCAGTACGATACAGGTGCAGTCGTAAACAGCACATTCTCGGCATCGGCAATACCATGCTGAATACGCCGGTTCTCGTCCGATCCCCGAAGCTAAGCAGCATTGGGCTCGGTCAGTACTTGGGAGGGAGGCCACCTGGGAACACCGAGTGCTGATGGCACCGTTCTTTTTGCTATTTTATTGCGTGCTTCTGTGACGTCTTGTTTTTTTTTCATTTGCACAACGTGTGGGTGGTTGCATTTACTGTAACTTACGTTCAACTGGAGCCTACTGGTAGAGCCAACGCCGAAGTGTAACACCAACAATATTCAGGCCACTACACGATATTGTACGCGGAATGTTGACGGTGGTAAGCGGTATACGTAATGATGCAAAATTTAGTCGCACAAGCTTCTAACCGCTTACTTATCACACACGCATACAGCTCAATGACAACGCATCAATAAAGTGGCACATTGTGGGCTGCAACGCGCGCAAAATGGGGCGCTCGCCCTCTTGTTTTTGTGAGCACTAGCACGCACGCATGCAGCGAACAACCACAAACGGAGTGATCAACGTACACGACGCGTGCGTGTATTGTTCACGGAAAGACTGCCGCGTACGTGCTGTATGCTGTAGCAATACATTCGGCGACTGCACAACATAGCAGTACGATACAGGTGCAGTCGTAAACAGCACATTCTCGGCATCGGCAATACCATGCTGAATACGCCGGTTCTCGTCCGATCCCCGAAGCTAAGCAGCATTGGGCTCGGTCAGTACTTGGGAGGGAGGCCACCTGGGAACACCGAGTGCTGATGGCACCGTTCTTTTTGCTATTTTATTGCGTGCTTCTGTGACGTCTTGTTTTTTTTTTTCATTTGCACAACGTGTGGGTGGTTGCATTTACTGTAACTTACGTTCAACTGGAGCCTACTGGTAGAGCCAACGCCGAAGTGTAACACCAACAATATTCAGGCCACTACACGATATTGTACGCGGAATGTTGACGGTGGTAAGCGGTATACGTAATGATGCAAAATTTAGTCGCACAAGCTTCTAACCGCTTACTTATCACACACGCATACAGCTCAATGACAACGCATCAATAAAATGGCACCTTGTGGGCTGCAACGCGCGCAAAATGTGGCGCTCGCCCTCTTGTTTTTGTGAGCACTAGCACGCACGCATGCAGCGAACAACCACAAACGGAGTGATCAACGTACACGACGCGTGCGTGTATTGTTCACGGAAAGACTGCCGCGTACGTGCTGTATGCTGTAGCAATACATTCGGCGACTGCACAACATAGCAGCAAGATACAGGTGCAGTCGTAAACAGCACATTCTCGCCATCGGCCATACCATGCTGAATACGCCGGTTCTCGTCCGATCCCCGAAGCTAAGCAGCATTGGGCTCGGTCAGTACTTGGGAGGGAGACCACCTGGGAACACCGAGTGCTGATGGCACCGTTCTTTTTGCTTTTTTATAGCGTGCTTCTGTGACGTCTTGTTTTTTTTTTTCATTTGCACAACGTGTGGGTGGTTGCATTTACTGTAACTTACGTTCAACTGGAGCCTGCTGGTAGAGCCAATGCCGAAGTGTAACACCAACAATATTCAGGCCACTACACCATATTGTACGCGGAATGATGACGGTGGTAAGCGGTATACGTAATGATGCAAAATTTAGTCGCACAAGCTTCTAACCGCTTACTTATCACACACGCATACAGCTCAATGACAACGCATCAATAAAGTGGCACATTGTGGGCTGCAACGCGCGCAAAATGGGGCGCTCGCCCTCTTGTTTTTGTGAGCACTAGCACGCACGCATGCAGCGAACAACCACAAACGGAGTGATCAACGTACACGACGCGTGCGTGTATTGTTCACGGAAAGACTGCCGCGTACGTGCTGTATGCTGTAGCAATACATTCGGCGACTGCACAACATAGCAGTACGATACAGGTGCAGTCGTAAACAGCACATTCTCGCCATCGGCCATACCATGCTGAATACGCCGGTTCTCGTCCGATCCCCGAAGCTAAGCTGCATTGGGCTCGGTCAGTACTTGGGAGGGAGACCACCTGGGAACACCGAGTGCTGATGGCACCGTTCTTTTTGCTTTTTTTATTGCGTGCTTCTGTGACGTCTTGTTTTTTTTTTTTCATTTGCACAACGTGTGGGTGGTTGCATTTACTGTAACTTACGTTCAACTGGAGCCTGCTGGTAGAGCCAACGCCGAAGTGTAACACCAACAATATTCAGGCCACTACACCATATTGTACGCGGAATGATGACGGTGGTAAGCGGTATACGTAATGATGCAAAATTTAGCCGCACAAGCTTCTAACCGCTTACTTATTACACCCGCATACAGCTCAATGACAACGCATCAATAAAGTGGCACCTTGTGGGCTGCAACGCGCGCAAAATGTGGCGCTCGCCCTCTTGTTTTTGTGAGCACTAGCACGCACGCATGCAGCGAACAACCACAAACGGAGTGATCAACGTACACGACGCGTGCGTGTATTGTTCACGGAAAGACTGCCGCGTACGTGCTGTATGCTGTAGCAATACATTCGTCGACTGTACAACATTGCAGCACGATACAGGTGCAGTCGTAAACAGCACATTCTCGCCATCGGCCATACCATGCTGAATACGCCGGTTCACGTCCGATCTCCGAAGCTAAGCAGCATTGGGCTCGGTCAGTACTTGGGAGGGAGACCACCTGGGAACACCGAGTGCTGATATCACCGTTCTTTTTGCTTTTTTATTGCGTGCTTCTGTGACGTCTTGTTTTTTTTTTCATTTGCACAACGTGTGGGTGGTTGCATTTACTGTAACTTACGTTCAACTGGAGCCTGCTGGTAGAGCCAACGCCGAAGTGTAACACCAACAATATTCAGGCCACTACACCATATTGTACGCGGAATGATGACGGTGGTAAGCGGTATACGTAATGATGCAAAATTTAGTCGCACAAGCTTCTAACCGCTTACTTATCACACACGCATACAGCTCAATGACAACGCATCAATAAAGTGGCACATTGTGGGCTGCAACGCGCGCAAAATGGGGCGCTCGCCCTCTTGTTTTTGTGAGCACTAGCACGCACGCATGCAGCGAACAACCACAAACGGAGTGATCAACGTACACGACGCGTGCGTGTATTGTTCACGGAAAGACTGCCGCGTACGTGCTGTATGCTGTAGCAATACATTCGGCGACTGCACAACATAGCAGTACGATACAGGTGCAGTCGTAAACAGCACATTCTCGGCATCGGCAATACCATGCTGAATACGCCGGTTCTCGTCCGATCCCCGAAGCTAAGCAGCATTGGGCTCGGTCAGTACTTGGGAGGGAGGCCACCTGGGAACACCGAGTGCTGATGGCACCGTTCTTTTTGCTATTTTATTGCGTGCTTCTGTGACGTCTTGTTTTTTTTTCATTTGCACAACGTGTGGGTGGTTGCATTTACTGTAACTTACGTTCAACTGGAGCCTACTGGTAGAGCCAACGCCGAAGTGTAACACCAACAATATTCAGGCCACTACACGATATTGTACGCGGAATGTTGACGGTGGTAAGCGGTATACGTAATGATGCAAAATTTAGTCGCACAAGCTTCTAACCGCTTACTTATCACACACGCATACAGCTCAATGACAACGCATCAATAAAATGGCACCTTGTGGGCTGCAACGCGCGCAAAATGTGGCGCTCGCCCTCTTGTTTTTGTGAGCACTAGCACGCACGCATGCAGCAAACAACCACAAACGGAGTGATCAACGTACACGACGCGTGCGTGTATTGTTCACGGAAAGACTGCCGCGTACGTGCTGTATGCTGTAGCAATACATTCGGCGACTGCACAACATAGCAGCAAGATACAGGTGCAGTCGTAAACAGCACATTCTCGCCATCGGCCATACCATGCTGAATACGCCGGTTCTCGTCCGATCCCCGAAGCTAAGCAGCATTGGGCTCGGTCAGTACTTGGGAGGGAGACCACCTGGGAACACCGAGTGCTGATGGCACCGTTCTTTTTGCTTTTTTATAGCGTGCTTCTGTGACGTCTTGTTTTTTTTTTCATTTGCACAACGTGTGGGTGGTTGCATTTACTGTAACTTACGTTCAACTGGAGCCTGCTGGTAGAGCCAACGCCGAAGTGTAACACCAACAATATTCAGGCCACTACACCATATTGTACGCGGAATGATGACGGTGGTAAGCGGTATACGTAATGATGCAAAATTTAGTCGCACAAGCTTCTAACCGCTTACTTATCACACACGCATACAGCTCAATGACAACGCATCAATAAAGTGGCACATTGTGGGCTGCAACGCGCGCAAAATGGGGCGCTCGCCCTCTTGTTTTTGTGAGCACTAGCACGCACGCATGCAGCGAACAACCACAAACGGAGTGATCAACGTACACGACGCGTGCGTGTATTGTTCACGGAAAGACTGCCGCGTACGTGCTGTATGCTGTAGCAATACATTCGGCGACTGCACAACATAGCAGTACGATACAGGTGCAGTCGTAAACAGCACATTCTCGCCATCGGCCATACCATGCTGAATACGCCGGTTCTCGTCCGATCCCCGAAGCTAAGCTGCATTGGGCTCGGTCAGTACTTGGGAGGGAGACCACCTGGGAACACCGAGTGCTGATGGCACCGTTCTTTTTGCTTTTTTTATTGCGTGCTTCTGTGACGTCCTGTTTTTTTTTCATTTGCACAACCTGTGGGTGGTTGCATTTACTGTAACTTACGTTCAACTGGAGCCAGCTGGTAGAGCCAACGCCGAAGTGTAACACTAACAATATTCAGGCCACTACACGATATTGTACGCGGAATGATGACGGTGGTAAGCGGTATACGTAATGATGCAAAATTTAGTCGCACAAGCTTCTAACCGCTTAGTTATCACACCCGCATACAGCTCAATGACAACGCATCAATAAAGTGGCACCTTGTGGGCTGCAACGTGCGCAAAATGTGGCGCTCGCCCTCGTGTTTTTGTGAGCACTAGCACGCACGCATGCAGCGAACAACCACAAACGGAGTGATCAACGTACACGACGCGTGCGTGTATTGTTCACGGAAAGACTGCCGCGTACGTGCTCTATGCTGTAGCAATACATTTGGCGACTGCACAACATAGCAGCACGATACAGGTGCAGTCGTAAACAGCACATTCTCGCCATCGGCCATACCATGCTGAATACGCCGGTTCTCGTCCGATCCCCGAAGCTAAGCAGCATTGGGCTCGGTCAGTACTTGGGAGGGAGGCCACCTGGGAACACCGAGTGCTGATGGCACCGTTCTTTTTGCTATTTTATTGCGTGCTTCTGTGACGTCTTGTTTTATTTTTTATTAATTTGCACAACGTGTGGGTGGTTGCATTTACTGTAACTTACGTTCAACTGGAGCCTGCTGGTAGAGCCAACGCCGAAGTGTAACACCAACAATATTCAGGCCACTACACGATAATGTACGCCGAATGATGACGGTGGTAAGCGGTATACGTAATGATGCAAAATTTAGTCGCACAAGCTTCTAACCGCTTACTTATCACACACACATACAGCTCAATGACAACGCATCAATAAAATGGCACCTTGTGGGCTGCAACGCGCGCAAAATGTGGCGCTCGCCCTCTTGTTTTTGTGAGCACTAGCACGCACGCATGCAGCGAACTACCACAAACGGAGTGATCAACGTACACGACGCGTGCGTGTATTGTTCACGGAAAGACTGCCGCGTACGTGCTGTATGCTGTAGCAATACATTCGGCGACTGCACAACATAGCAGCACGATACAGGTGCAGTCGTAAACAGCACATTCTCGCCATCGGCTATACCATGCTGAATACGCCGGTTCTCGTCCGATCCCCGCAGCTAAGCAGCATTGGGCTCGGTCAGTACTTGGGAGGGAGACCACCTGGGAACACCGAGTGCTGATGGCACCGTTCTTTTTGCTTTTTTATAGCGTGCTTCTGTGACGTCTTGTTTTTTTTTTTCATTTGCACAACGTGTGGGTGGTTGCATTTACTGTAACTTACGTTCAACTGGAGCCTGCTGGTAGAGCCAACGCCGAAGTGTAACACCAACAATATTCAGGCCACTACACCATATTGTACGCGGAATGATGACGGTGGTAAGCGGTATACGTAATGATGCAAAATTTAGCCGCACAAGCTTCTAACCGCTTACTTATTACACCCGCATACAGCTCAATGACAACGCATCAATAAAGTGGCACCTTGTGGGCTGCAACGCGCGCAAAATGTGGCGCTCGCCCTCTTGTTTTTGTGAGCACTAGCACGCACGCATGCAGCGAACAACCACAAACGGAGTGATCAACGTACACGACGCGTGCGTGTATTGTTCACGGAAAGACTGCCGCGTACGTGCTGTATGCTGTAGCAATACATTCGTCGACTGTACAACATTGCAGCACGATACAGGTGCAGTCGTAAACAGCACATTCTCGCCATCGGCCATACCATGCTGAATACGCCGGTTCACGTCCGATCTCGGAAGCTAAGCAGCATTGGGCTCGGTCAGTACTTGGGAGGGAGACCACCTGGGAACACCGAGTGCTGATATCACCGTTCTTTTTGCTTTTTTATTGCGTGCTTCTGTGACGTCTTGTTTTTTTTTTCATTTGCACAACGTGTGGGTGGTTGCATTTACTGTAACTTACGTTCAACTGGAGCCTGCTGGTAGAGCCAACGCCGAAGTGTAACACCAACAATATTCAGGCCACTACACCATATTGTACGCGGAATGATGACGGTGGTAAGCGGTATACGTAATGATGCAAAATTTAGTCGCACAAGCTTCTAACCGCTTACTTATCACACACGCATACAGCTCAATGACAACGCATCAATAAAGTGGCACATTGTGGGCTGCAACGCGCGCAAAATGGGGCGCTCGCGCTCTTGTTTTTGTGAGCACTAGCACGCACGCATGCAGCGAACAACCACAAACGGAGTGATCAACGTACACGACGCGTGCGTGTATTGTTCACGGAAAGACTGCCGCGTACGTGCTGTATGCTGTAGCAATACATTCGGCGACTGCACAACATAGCAGTACGATACAGGTGCAGTCGTAAACAGCACATTCTCGGCATCGGCAATACCATGCTGAATACGCCGGTTCTCGTCCGATCCCCGAAGCTAAGCAGCATTGGGCTCGGTCAGTACTTGGGAGGGAGACCACCTGGGAACACCGAGTGCTGATATCACCGTTCTTTTTGCTTTTTATTGCGTGCTTCTGTGACGTCTTGTTTTTTTTTCATTTGCACAACGTGTGGGTGGTTGCATTTACTGTAACTTACGTTCAACTGGAGCCTGCTGGTAGAGCCAACGCCGAAGTGTAACACCAACAATATTCAGGCCACTACACCATATTGTACGCGGAATGATGACGGTGGTAAGCGGTATACGTAATGATGCAAAATTTAGTCGCACAAGCTTCTAACCGCTTACTTATCACACACGCATACAGCTCAATGACAACGCATCAATAAAATGGCACCTTGTGGGCTGCAACGCGCGCAAAATGTGGCGCTCGCCCTCTTGTTTTTGTGAGCACTAGCACGCACGCATGCAGCGAACAACCACAAACGGAGTGATCAACGTACACGACGCGTGCGTGTATTGTTCACGGAAAGACTGCCGCGTACGTGCTGTATGCTGTAGCAATACATTCGGCGACTGCACAACATAGCAGCAAGATACAGGTGCAGTCGTAAACAGCACATTCTCGCCATCGGCCATACCATGCTGAATACGCCGGTTCTCGTCCGATCCCCGAAGCTAAGCAGCATTGGGCTCGGTCTGTACTTGGGAGGGAGACCACCTGGGAACACCGAGTGCTGATGGCACCGTTCTTTTTGCTTTTTTATTGCGTGCTTCTGTGACGTCTTGTTTTTTTTTCATTTGCACAACGTGTGGGTGGTTGCATTTACTGTAACTTACGTTCAACTGGAGCCTGCTGGTAGAGCCAATGCCGAAGTGTAACACCAACAATATTCAGGCCACTACACGATATTGTACGCGGAATGATGACGGTGGTAAGCGGTATACGTAATGATGGAAAATTTAGTCGCACAAGCTTCTAACCGCTTACTTATCACACCCGCATACAGCTCAATGACAACGCATCAATAAAGTGGCACATTGTGGGCTGCAACGCGCGCAAAATGGGGCGCTCGCCCTCTTGTTTTTGTGAGCACTAGCACGCACGCATGCAGCGAACAACCACAAACGGAGTGATCAACGTACACGACCCCCGCAGGGGCGTCTGCGTCAGCAGGCGTTTGGTGTGTTGCGACACCACGTACCCGAGCACACGAGGGTTGGACCCTCCCGCGTGTAGCCGTGCGCGGCTTAGCCGTGTCCGGGGAAAGGGGGATCCTGGGGGTTGAGCCGATGCCGGGTGTTCGGACCTTTAAGGCCCCCCGGCGGAGGCAACACGCCTCTTTGGCCTCTGCTTCACGTAGACGGCACCCCCGGACTGACCCACCCGGAGGAAATCGGTAGTCGCCTTTTCCTGTCTCTCTCTTCTCAAACCTTCGTCTTTATCTCCCACTTTACATCTTTCCTGTCTTCTTCTCTCTTCCATTTACTTCCTTTCTCCACGGCGGCAAGGGTTAACCTTGTGTGGATATCCTACCTTGGGTACACCATATTGGGTTATAGTGATGGCGTACGGCTGGCGTCGTGCAGGCTTGTACACAAGCTGTGCCGCGTCCCCTCGTTGGGCTCCGTGGTGGGCGGTCGGCGCTGTTGCCGAACATACACATTTTCCTATGGCAGCGCAAGCCTCTGTTGTTTATGATCGGCGTCTGAAGAGATGCCGTACCGAAGTACCATTTCAATTTTCCTTCCAAAGCAACGCCCCAACATTTCCAAAGTACTATGTAGTGCATAGTGAAAGCAACATTCCGGTAAGGAAACTCTCTCCTTTCCTGGTAGCGAAGTGTCTGAAAGACAAAATCGGACCAACATACAAAGCATCCAAAATGTCTAGCGGGGACCTCCTCCTAGAACTGAATAACAAAGATCAAGCAGATAAGCTCTCTGAACTTACCAGTATTGGTGAAGCGACAGTGACTGTTTCAGCCCACAGAACACTTAATACAAGCAGGGGAGTAATATCTGAAGAAGACTTCATTGGTTTAAGCGACGAGGAACTGCTGGAAGGTTTCCAGGAACAAAATGTCACCAAAGTACAAAGAATAGTAATCCGGCGAAACGATCAAGAAATCCCCACCAAACATGTTATACTCACCTTCGGAACAAGCGTAATGCCCACTTCACTCGATGCAGGTTATGTCAAAGTCAATGTGAGACCGTATATCCCGAATCCCAGACGGTGTTTTAAGTGTCAAAGATTTGGACATGCTTCACATGCATGCCGAGGACAAACAACTTGTGCTAAATGCAGCTCCAACGATCACCAATCAGAGAATTGCACTTCTTCGCCACATTGTGTTAACTGCAAGGGAGATCACCCAGCTTATTCGCGGTCCTGCCCTTGCTGGAAAAAAGAAAAAGAAGTCATTGCACTAACTGTTAAAGAAAAAATCTCGTCCTTCGAAGCCAGAAAAAGACTGTCGTACCTTCCCCGAAGAAGTTATGCCGAAGTGACGCAGGCGGGGGCAGCGTCACAGAGGCCTCCGGAGTCCTCCGAGCCCACGCGCAGTGGTGCCGCAGTGACTCCTCCCGCCCCCGTGGTGGAAGCAGTCAGTACTGCTCCGCCCTCTTCAACGGCCCTGCAGACACCAGTCCCGCAGGGTCCTAAGATCAAGCGAACTCCAAGGCCCGAGACACGTGTCTCGGCGCCAAACTCTCGGTCCTCCAGCGCCTCAGAGAGAACAATGGAGGTCGAAACAAAAACCCTGGTGTCCTCGACACCGAAGGACAAACGCTCCCTCGAGCGCGGTAAGAGGGACAAAATCCCAATAACACCTCAAAATAAGAAGGCGATAACCTAAGGGTTATCGCTCTGTTTGTATCTGCCTTCTTCAGATCCATGTCACCTAACATCTTTCTTATCTCCCATTCACTCGTTAATATCACTTTTTACCTTTCAATTTTATAATGGCTTTTATGATCCATTGGAATTGTAGAGGTCTCTTACATAACTTAGGTGACATAAAAGACCTGTTAATAAACTTCTCTCCTGTGGCCCTGTGCTTACAGGAAACCAACCTAGGCGAAAAACACAAAAACATTTTGAAAGGTTTCACTGTTGTACGGCGCGACCGTACTCAGGCGAACCGGCTCTCAGGTGGTGTAGCCATTGTCCTGCCAGGTGGTATAGCAGCCAGAGAAGTTCCCATTAACACTCACATAGAAGCCGTTGCTGTCACCGTTTTAGCTCACAAAACCATCACCATTTGCTCAGTATACATTCCGCCGCATTTACATTTTACCGTAAGAGACCTAGAGTTAATTTTAAACCAGCTACCCGAACCATTTTTATTAGCCGGTGATTTTAATTCACATAACACGTTGTGGGGTAGTCAAACAACTGACACCAGGGGTCAAACGCTTGAAGATTTTATCCTAACAAATAACATATGCCTTTTAAACACCGGTGCGGCAACTTACTACTCCCCAAGCACAGGCGCTATGAGTTGCTTAGATCTGGCACTATGTTCTCCATCTCTCTTTGACGATTTTCAATGGAGTGTTATTGACAACCCCTATGGTAGTGACCACATGCCTGCTATTATTAAAAGAAAATCTCCTTCTCCTACCATACCATTAAGACCACCCCGTTGGAAACTCCACCTAGCAGACTGGCCTCTCTTTACTGAAAAGGCCAGTCTAGATAACATATCAGATGAGCTAACCATAGATGAAATGAATGATAAGATCACCGCCTGTATACTTGCTGCAGCAGCAGAAACAATCCCACAATCCTCTGGCCTATTAAGAAAAAATCTGAAACCCTGGTGGACGAAGGAATGTACACAAACAAAAAAACTACAAAACAAAGCGTGGGGTATCTTCCGGCGATACCCAACACAAGACAATCTACTCTCCTTCAAAAAAGCAAAAGCGAAAGCCAGATACACACGCAGACAAGCCGAAAGACAGTCCTGGAAAAATTATGTCTCGTCTATAAATAGTTCAATAACATCCAAACGAATGTGGGATCAGGTTCGTAAGTTTAGAGGCGACTACGCTTCTTACACTATCCCCATACTGTCACCTCCAGGCACACAAACAAATATAGAAGAACAAGCAGACATATTAGGGCAACATTTCCATGATATATCAAGCTCGAAAAACTACTCTGCTGCATTCCTGAAACATAAACAATTAGCAGAAAAACTAAAGCTTCCGACCACAGGAAGTTCAGAAAGACTGTATAATGGCCCTCTAACACTTCCAGAAATCAACAGAGTCCTTACTAGTGGCAAAAAAACAGCACCCGGTCCGGACAGGGTACACAAGGCAATGCTAGTTCACCTATCCCCTAAAGCAGTTGAGACCCTTCTTCATTTCTTCAACATAATCTGGGAAACGGGGAAAATGCCCAAAGAGTGGAAGAAAGCTATCATAATCCCGTTCTTGAAAGCCGGAAAGTCTCCCACAACAGCAACCAGTTATAGACCCATATGTGATGACCCACTTATGGGCAAAGGTTCGTGTTCTCAATGTTTTAGCGGTTCTCTTAGGCGGAGCCTCCGAGAACCCAATTGAGGACGAAGCCGTTGGTTTGGACACACACACAAAGACTTTTAATCACACACAAAAGAAGCATAAAGCAAATAAAAAGCAACAGAAAACATGCTTGAAATACACACTCAAAAAAAACATTGCGGTAAGGAACGCTCTTATAGGGCTGGCACGAGGTTAATGAGGGTGCGAGTTCGGGCTTGCCACGAGGGCGGGGACGCGTCGCAGTCTCGACGCGGCAACGCGGCGTCAAGCTGGCAGAAGGAGTGGCGCCGGCCTCACCAAAGGTCGCGGCGTAGGTTGACCGACCGGGCGCCGGGAGCGCGCCAGCTCTGGCGAGGCGAGGTAACGCTGGCGGCTGGGTAGCAGGAGTGGACGGCGACGGCGTTCTGGCCGGGCAGAGAGCTCGGGCCCGTAGCCCGACTGCTCCCCTCTCGCCCACGGGCACGGAAGCTCGAACGCCGGCCTCGGGCAGCAGGCGGCACGGCAGACGGGGTGGCGTTCTGGCCGGGCAGCTGGCGTAGAACTCGGGCCCGAAGCCCGACTGTTCCCGTCCTGCCCACTGGCGCAGAAGCTCACCGGCCTTGAGGAGCTGGCGGCACGCTCAGTTAGACGGGCGACGCACAGGAACAGGTTGGCAGGAGGCCCCTGTCGGGTGAAGTCCTGGTGGGCTCGGGACCGGAACCCGACGGCCCGTCTTCAACGCCCGCTCCGGTGGTTGACCTCCTCCTGCCGTCGTTTCCTGGGACGATCCTGGCGTCTCCCCGGCGTCTCCCTGCGTGTCCTCTTGCGTGTCGCCCCCCGTTCTGCCAGCGCACCACGCTTTTTGTCGTGGTCTGGCCGATTTGGCATTTACTGATTGGCTGCCCGACGCCCCGTGGTTTTTTCTCATTGGTTGCTTTTTTTTCTTTTGTTGTCTTTCCTGCGCCGCGCGTTCACGTGCCGGGCGCTCTTCGGCGTCGTCGTTTTTCCTCCTTCCAGCTCGGCGCGCGTGCACTCCGCGTCGTCTGCTCTCGACCGTCCCGAGCCCCGCACCACGTCGCGCACCACACATCACACCATAGCACTCACAAGTTGTCTTGCAAAGTCCTATGAGGCCACCATCAACATAACATTGACATACGTCCTTGACACAGAAAACATGCTAGATAACCATCAGTGTGGATACAAGAAAGGTTGCTCCACAACAGATCACCTAGTCCGGCTAGAAGACGAGATACGTGCGGCCTTCCTACACAAACAATATTGTCTCACTGTTTTCTTTGACTTAGAAAAGGCGTACGACACAACATGGAGGTTTGGTATATTAAGGGACTTAGCAGATTTAGGAATCCGAGGTAGAATGCTGAAATGTCTAGCCGATTTCATGTCGGACCGAACATTCCAGGTGCGTTTAGGAACGGTGCTGTCACGTGTATTCATTCAGGAAAATGGTGTGCCACAAGGATGCGTACTAAGCACAACACTCTTTATAGTAATAATGAACTCTGTTAACAAAGTCATTCCCCCCTCTATCATGCACTCCATATACGTCGATGATCTGCAAATAGCGTGCCGCGCCTCAAACTTACATACATGTGAAAGGCAGCTCCAGATAACAATTAATAAACTAATGGAGTGGGCTGAAAAAAATGGCTTTCGTTTCTCTACTCAAAAAACCGTTACAGTGCTATTCTCGCAAAAACGAGGATTGTACTTAGACCCGCTTCTAAAATTGAATGATGTCGCACTGCCGGCAAAACAAGAATGTAAGTTCTTGGGAGTAATGTTTGATAAAAAACTAAACTTCCTAGCCCACATTAAAACACTAAATATTAAGGCAAATATAGCATTGAATATCCTAAAGGTTTTGTCTCATAAGCACTGGGGTTCCGACCGAACCTGTCTTTTACGTATTTACCGGTCTCTTGTGCGTAGCCTTTTAGACTACGGCTCCGTGGTTTATGGTTCAGCCAGGCAGTCCTACATCCAATTACTTGATCCAGTACATAACCTTTGATTGCGACTGGCAAGTGGAGCCTACAGAACGTCACCCATTCAAAGTTTATATGTTGAGTGTAATGAACCCTCCCTACAGCAGCGCAGAGCATTACTCACTTTTTCCTACGTACTAAGAATTCAGTCATCACCACAACACATATGCTACAACATCCTTACACAGTGCAACTCACGCTTACACTACACAAATAAACCGAATATGATTAGGCCACTTGTCCTGCGGTATGAGCAGTACTGTCGGGATTATGAAATTCCCCACGAAGTCCTCCAGGTTGCCAAGAAACCACAACGGTTGGCCCCATGGTACCATTTCACACAGTTGTGTGACTGGACACTAACACATTTAAAGAAAAGAGACACTCCACACGAACACATCATACAAGAATTCCGTGCTCTTCAGGAGAAGTATCAAAATCACATGGAATTCTACACAGATGGCTCGAAAACAAAAGAACACGTAGGCGTAGGGGCCGTAACAGACAATTGGGAAACAAGTATTCGTCTACCAAAACATGCTTCGGTTTTCACTGCTGAAGTTTATGCTGTATGGGTAGTAGTTAAAAAGATTATCACTGGCAAGCACAAAAACACAGTCATATATACTGATTCCTTAAGTACACTGAAAGCTCTAAATCTGAAATCTGAGTGTGAACCCTTGTTAGGGGATATACTAAACATGGTCGCGCTGAATAAATATGGGAGCTCAATCCGCTTCTGCTGGGTACCAAGTCATGTTGGGATACCGGGGAACGAAGCAGCCGATAGATGTGCATCGATGGCAGCGAACAAAGATATAACAAACACAACACTTCCATACAAAGATAGCATCCGTGCGATTAGAAAAGCCTTAACGGCGAAATGGCAACGCGAATGGGACCGTTGTGCTGACAAACAACAAACTACATCTCACGAAACCCATAGTTGGCGAGTGGAAGTCGTGTTATCATCAAGAGCGGTTCATCGAAGTAGTTTTATGCCGGCTACGCATTGGGCACACACACCTCACACACAATTACTTACTTACGAAAGAAGACACACCAACATGCGAGAAATGTCAACAGCCACTAACAGTTATGCACATATTACTCACATGTACACAGACTGAAACACACAGACGAACACTTTTGCACAAATTATATCAACTACACATACCTTTACACCCTGCTCTGATTTTAGGTGATGATCCGCTAGTCCCATTATGTGACGTCCGTGAATTTCTGCATGACACTGGATTTTTACATAAAATATAGGTTATTAACAAAGCCTTTTCCTTCACAAACAGGATTTTAAAATACCTCGTGTTTGGCGCAGCATAGCCTTAGCTGCTTTTGCGCCATTAAACCCCATTTAACTAACTAACTAACTAACGTACACGACGCGTGCGTGTATTGTTCACGGAAAGACTGCCGCGTACGTGCTGTATGCTGTAGCAATGCATTCGCCGACTGCACAACATAGCAGCACGATACAGGTGCAGTCGTAAACAGCCCATTCTCCCCATCGGCCATACCATGCTGAATACGGCAGTTCTCGTCCGATCCCCGAAGCTAAGCAGCATTGGGCTCGGTCAGTACTTGGGAGGGAGACCACCTGGGAACACCGAGTGCTGATGGCACCGTTCTTTTTGCTTTTTTATTGCGTGCTTCTGTGACGTCTTGTTTTTTTTTCATTTGCACAACGTGTGGGTGGTTGCATTTACTGTAACTTACGTTCAACTGGAGCCAGCTGGTAGAGCCAACGCCGAAGTGTAACACTAACAATATTCAGGCCACTACACGATATTGTACGCGGAATGATGACAGTGGTAAGCGGTATACGTAATGATGCAAAATTTAGTCTCACAAGCTTCTAACCGCTTACTTATCACACCCGCATACAGCTCAATGACAACGCATCAATAAAGTGGTACCTTGTGGGCTGCAACGTGCGCAAAATGTGGCGCTCGTCCTCTTGTTTTTGTGAGCACTAGCACGCACGCATGCAGCGAACAACCACAAACGGAGTGATCAACGCACACGACGCGTGCGTGTATTGTTCACGGAAAGACTGCCGCGTACGTGCTGTATGCTGTAGCAATACATTTGGCGACTGCACAACATAGCAGCACGATACAGGTGCAGTCGTAAACAGCACATTCTCGCCATCGGCCATACCATGCTGAATACGCCGGTTCTCGTCCGATCCCCGAAGCTAAGCAGCATTGGGCTCGGTCAGTACTTGGGAGGGAGACCACCTCGGAACACCGAGTGCTGATGGCACCGTTCTTTTTGCTTTTTTATTGCGTGCTTCTGTGACGCCTTGTTTTATTTTTTTTTCATTTGCACAACGTGTGGGTGGTTGCATTTACTGTAACTTACGTTCAACTGGAGCCTGCTGGTAGAGCCAACGCCGAAGTGTAACACCAACAATATTCAGGCCACTACACGATATTGTACGCGGAATGATGACGGTGGTAAGCGGTATACGTAATGATGCAAAATTTAGTCGCACAAGCTTCTAACCGCTTACTTATCACACCCGCATACAGCTCAATGACAACGCATCAATAAAGTGGCACTTTGTGGGCTGCAACGCGCGCAAAATGTGGCGCTCGCCCTCTTGTTTTTGTGAGCACTAGCACGCACGCATGCAGCGAACAACCACAAACGGAGTGATCAACGTACACGACGCGTGCGTGTATTGTTCACGGAAAGACTGCCGCGTACGTGCTGTATGCTGTAGCAATACATTCGTCGACTGTACAACATTGCAGCACGATACAGGTGCAGTCGTAAACAGCACATTCTCGCCATCGGCCATACCATGCTGAATACGCCGGTTCACGTCCGATCTCCGAAGCTAAGCAGCATTGGGCTCGGTCAGTACTTGGGAGGGAGACCACCTGGGAACACCGAGTGCTGATATCACCGTTCTTTTTGCTTTTTTATTGCGTGCTTCTGTGACGTCTTGTTTTTTTTTTTCATTTGCACAACGTGTGGGTGGTTGCATTTACTGTAACTTACGTTCAACTGGAGCCTGCTGGTAGAGCCAACGCCGAAGTGTAACACCAACAATATTCAGGCCACTACACCATATTGTACGCGGAATGATGACGGTGGTAAGCGGTATACGTAATGATGCAAAATTTAGTCGCACAAGCTTCTAACCGCTTACTTATCACACACGCATACAGCTCAATGACAACGCATCAATAAAGTGGCACATTGTGGGCTGCAACGCGCGCAAAATGGGGCGCTCGCCCTCTTGTTTTTGTGAGCACTAGCACGCACGCATGCAGCGAACAACCACAAACGGAGTGATCAACGTACACGACGCGTGCGTGTATTGTTCACGGAAAGACTGCCGCGTACGTGCTGTATGCTGTAGCAATACATTCGGCGACTGCACAACATAGTAGTACGATACAGGTGCAGTCGTAAACAGCACATTCTCGGCATCGGCAATACCATGCTGAATATGCCGGTTCTCGTCCGATCCCCGAAGCTAAGCAGCATTGGGCTCGGTCAGTACTTGGAGGGAGACCACCTGGGAACACTGAGTGCTGATGGCACCGTTCTTTTTGCTTTTTTTATTGCGTGCTTCTGTGACGTCCTGTTTTTTTTTTCCATTTGCACAACCTGTGGGTGGTTGCATTTACTGTAACTTACGTTCAACTGGAGCCAGCTGGTAGAGCCAACGCCGAAGTGTAACACTAACAATATTCAGGCCACTACACGATATTGTACGCGGAATGATGACGGTGGTAAGCGGTATACGTAATGATGCAAAATTTAGTCGCACAAGCTTCTAACCGCTTAGTTATCACACCCGCATACAGCTCAATGACAACGCATCAATAAAGTGGCACATTGTGGGCTGCAACGCGCGCAAAATGGGGCGCTCGCCCTCTTGTTTTTGTGAGCACTAGCACGCACGCATGCAGCGAGCAACCACAAACGGAGTGATCAACGTACACGACGCGTGCGTGTATTGTTCACGGAAAGACTGCCGCGTACGTGCTGTATGCTGTAGCAATACATTCGGCGCCTGCACAACATAGCAGTACGATACAGGTGCAGTCGTAAACAGCACATTCTCGGCATCGGCAATACCATGCTGAATATGCCGGTTCTCGTCCGATCCCCGAAGCTAAGCAGCATTGGGCTCGGTCAGTACTTGGGAGGGAGACCACCTGGGAACACTGAGTGCTGATGGCACCGTTCTTTTTGCTTTTTTTATTGCGTGCTTCTGTGACGTCCTGTTTTTTTTTCCATTTGCACAACCTGTGGGTGGTTGCATTTACTGTAACTTACGTTCAACTGGAGCCTGCTGGTAGAGCCAACGCCGAAGTGTAACACCAACAATATTCAGGCCACCACACGATATTGTACGCGGAATGATGACGGTGGTAAGCGGTATGCGTAATGATGCAAAATTTAGTCGCACAAGCTTCTAACCGCTTACTTATCACACCCGCATACAGCTCAATGACAACGCATCAATAAAGTGGCACCTTGTGAGCTGCAACGCGCGCAAAATGTGGCGCTCGCCCTCTTGTTTTTGTGAGCACTAGCACGCACGCATGCAGCGAACAACCACAAACGGAGTGATCAACGTACACGACGCGTGCGTGTATTGTTCACGGAAAGACTGCCGCGTACGTGCTGTATGCTGTAGCAATACATTCGGCGACTGCACAACATAGCAGTGCGATACAGGTGCAGTCGTAAACAGCACATTCTCGCCATCGGCCATACCATGCTGAATACGCCGGTTCTCGTCCGATCCCCGAAGCTAAGCTGCATTGGGCTCGGTCAGTACTTGGGAGGGAGACCACCTGGGAACACCGAGTGCTGATGGCACCGTTCTTTTTGCTTTTTTTATTGCGTGCTTCTGTGACGTCCTGTTTTTTTTTCATTTGCACAACCTGTGGGTGGTTGCATTTACTGTAACTTACGTTCAACTGGAGCCAGCTGGTAGAGCCAACGCCGAAGTGTAACACTAACAATATTCAGGCCACTACACGATATTGTACGCGGAATGATGACGGTGGTAAGCGGTATACGTAATGATGCAAAATTTAGTCGCACAAGCTTCTAACCGCTTAGTTATCACACCCGCATACAGCTCAATGACAACGCATCAATAAAGTGGCACCTTGTGGGCTGCAACGTGCGCAAAATGTGGCGCTCGCCCTCTTGTTTTTGTGAGCACTAGCACGCACGCATGCAGCGAACAACCACAAACGGAGTGATCAACGTACACGACGCGTGCGTGTATTGTTCACGGAAAGACTGCCGCGTACGTGCTGTATGCTGTAGCAATACATTCGGCGACTGCACAACATAGCAGCACGATACAGGTGCAGTCGTAAACAGCACATTCTCGCCATCGGCCATACCATGCTGAATACGCCGGTTCTCGTCCGATCCCCGCAGCTAAGCAGCATTGGGCTCGGTCAGTACTTGGGAGGGAGACCACCTGGGAACACCGAGTGCTGATGGCACCGTTCTTTTTGCTTTTTTATAGCGTGCTTCTGTGACGTCTTGTTTTTTTTTTCATTTGCACAACGTGTGGGTGGTTGCATTTACTGTAACTTACGTTCAACTGGAGCCTGCTGGTAGAGCCAACGCCGAAGTGTAACACCAACAATATTCAGGCCACTACACCATATTGTACGCGGAATGATGACGGTGGTAAGCGGTATACGTAATGATGCAAAATTTAGCCGCACAAGCTTCTAACCGCTTACTTATCACACCCGCATACAGCTCAATGACAACGCATCAATAAAGTGGCACCTTGTGGGCTGCAACGCGCGCAAAATGTGGCGCTCGCCCTCTTGTTTTTGTGAGCACTAGCACGCACGCATGCAGCGAACAACCACAAACGGAGTGATCAACGTACACGACGCGTGCGTGTATTGTTCACGGAAAGACTGCCGCGTACGTGCTGTATGCTGTAGCAATACATTCGTCGACTGTACAACATTGCAGCACGATACAGGTGCAGTCGTAAACAGCACATTCTCGCCATCGGCCATACCATGCTGAATACGCCGGTTCACGTCCGATCTCCGAAGCTAAGCAGCATTGGGCTCGGTCAGTACTTGGGAGGGAGACCACCTGGGAACACCGAGTGCTGATATCACCGTTCTTTTTGCTTTTTTATTGCGTGCTTCTGTGACGTCTTGTTTTTTTTTTTCATTTGCACAACGTGTGGGTGGTTGCATTTACTGTAACTTACGTTCAACTGGAGCCTGCTGGTAGAGCCAACGCCGAAGTGTAACACCAACAATATTCAGGCCACTACACCATATTGTACGCGGAATGATGACGGTGGTAAGCGGTATACGTAATGATGCAAAATTTAGTCGCACAAGCTTCTAACCGCTTACTTATCACACACGCATACAGCTCAATGACAACGCATCAATAAAGTGGCACATTGTGGGCTGCAACGCGCGCAAAATGGGGCGCTCGCCCTCTTGTTTTTGTGAGCACTAGCACGCACGCATGCAGCGAACAACCACAAACGGAGTGATCAACGTACACGACGCGTGCGTGTATTGTTCACGGAAAGACTGCCGCGTACGTGCTGTATGCTGTAGCAATACATTCGGCGACTGCACAACATAGCAGTACGATACAGGTGCAGTCGTAAACAGCACATTCTCGCCATCGGCCATACCATGCTGAATACGCCGGTTCTCGTCCGATCCCCGAAGCTAAGCTGCATTGGGCTCGGTCAGTACTTGGGAGGGAGACCACCTGGGAACACCGAGTGCTGATGGCACCGTTCTTTTTGCTTTTTTTATTGCGTGCTTCTGTGACGTCCTGTTTTTTTTTCATTTGCACAACCTGTGGGTGGTTGCATTTACTGTAACTTACGTTCAACTGGAGCCAGCTGGTAGAGCCAACGCCGAAGTGTAACACTAACAATATTCAGGCCACTACACGATATTGTACGCGGAATGATGACGGTGGTAAGCGGTATACGTAATGATGCAAAATTTAGTCGCACAAGCTTCTAACCGCTTAGTTATCACACCCGCATACAGCTCAATGACAACGCATCAATAAAGTGGCACCTTGTGGGCTGCAACGTGCGCAAAATGTGGCGCTCGCCCTCTTGTTTTTGTGAGCACTAGCACGCACGCATGCAGCGAACAACCACAAACGGAGTGATCAACGTACACGATGCGTGCGTGTATTGTTCACGGAAAGACTGCCGCGTACGTGCTCTATGCTGTAGCAATACATTTGGCGACTGCACAACATAGCAGCACGATACAGGTGCAGTCGTAAACAGCACATTCTCGCCATCGGCCATACCATGCTGAATACGCCGGTTCTCGTCCGATCCCCGAAGCTAAGCAGCATTGGGCTCGGTCAGTACTTGGGAGGGAGGCCACCTGGGAACACCGAGTGCTGATGGCACCGTTCTTTTTGCTATTTTATTGCGTGCTTCTGTGACGTCTTGTTTTATTTTTTATTAATTTGCACAACGTGTGGGTGGTTGCATTTACTGTAACTTACGTTCAACTGGAGCCTGCTGGTAGAGCCAACGCCGAAGTGTAACACCAACAATATTCAGGCCACTACACGATATTGTACGCGGAATGATGACGGTGGTAAGCGGTATACGTAATGATGCAAAATTTAGTCGCACAAGCTTCTAACCGCTTACTTATCACACACGCATACAGCTCAATGACAACGCATCAATAAAATGGCACCTTGTGGGCTGCAACGCGCGCAAAATGTGGCGCTCGCCCTCTTGTTTTTGTGAGCACTAGCACGCACGCATGCAGCGAACAACCACAAACGGAGTGATCAACGTACACGACGCGTGCGTGTATTGTTCACGGAAAGACTGCCGCGTACGTGCTGTATGCTGTAGCAATACATTCGGCGACTGCACAACATAGCAGCACGATACAGGTGCAGTCGTAAACAGCACATTCTCGCCATCGGCCATACCATGCTGAATACGCCGGTTCTCGTCCGATCCCCGAAGCTAAGCTGCATTGGGCTCGGTCAGTACTTGGGAGGGAGACCACCTGGGAACACCGAGTGCTGATGGCACCGTTCTTTTTGCTTTTTTTATTGCGTGCTTCTGTGACGTCTTGTTTTTTTTTTTCATTTGCACAACGTGTGGGTGGTTGCATTTACTGTAACTTACGTTCAACTGGAGCCTGCTGGTAGAGCCAACGCCGAAGTGTAACACCAACAATATTCAGGCCACTACACCATATTGTACGCGGAATGATGACGGTGGTAAGCGGTATACGTAATGATGCAAAATTTAGCCGCACAAGCTTCTAACCGCTTACTTATTACACCCGCATACAGCTCAATGACAACGCATCAATAAAGTGGCACCTTGTGGGCTGCAACGCGCGCAAAATGTGGCGCTCGCCCTCTTGTTTTTGTGAGCACTAGCACGCACGCATGCAGCGAACAACCACAAACGGAGTGATCAACGTACACGACGCGTGCGTGTATTGTTCACGGAAAGACTGCCGCGTACGTGCTGTATGCTGTAGCAATACATTCGTCGACTGTACAACATTGCAGCACGATACAGGTGCAGTCGTAAACAGCACATTCTCGCCATCGGCCATACCATGCTGAATACGCCGGTTCACGTCCGATCTCCGAAGCTAAGCAGCATTGGGCTCGGTCAGTACTTGGGAGGGAGACCACCTGGGAACACCGAGTGCTGATATCACCGTTCTTTTTGCTTTTTTATTGCGTGCTTCTGTGACGTCTTGTCTTTTTTTTCATTTGCACAACGTGTGGGTGGTTGCATTTACTGTAACTTACGTTCAACTGGAGCCTGCTGGTAGAGCCAACGCCGAAGTGTAACACCAACAATATTCAGGCCACTACACCATATTGTACGCGGAATGATGACGGTGGTAAGCGGTATACGTAATGATGCAAAATTTAGTCGCACAAGCTTCTAACCGCTTACTTATCACACACGCATACAGCTCAATGACAACGCATCAATAAAGTGGCACATTGTGGGCTGCAACGCGCGCAAAATGGGGCGCTCGCCCTCTTGTTTTTGTGAGCACTAGCACGCACGCATGCAGCGAACAACCACAAACGGAGTGATCAACGTACACGACGCGTGCGTGTATTGTTCACGGAAAGACTGCCGCGTACGTGCTGTATGCTGTAGCAATACATTCGGCGACTGCACAACATAGCAGTACGATACAGGTGCAGTCGTAAACAGCACATTCTCGGCATCGGCAATACCATGCTGAATACGCCGGTTCTCGTCCGATCCCCGAAGCTAAGCAGCATTGGGCTCGGTCAGTACTTGGGACGGAGGCCACCTGGGAACACCGAGTGCTGATGGCACCGTTCTTTTTGCTATTTTATTGCGTGCTTCTGTGACGTCTTGTTTTTTTTTTCATTTGCACAACGTGTGGGTGGTTGCATTTACTGTAACTTACGTTCAACTGGAGCCTACTGGTAGAGCCAACGCCGAAGTGTAACACCAACAATATTCAGGCCACTACACGATATTGTACGCGGAATGATGACGGTGGTAAGCGGTATACGTAATGATGCAAAATTTAGTCGCACAAGCTTCTAACCGCTTACTTATCACACACGCATACAGCTCAATGACAACGCATCAATAAAATGGCACCTTGTGGGCTGCAACGCGCGCAAAATGTGGCGCTCGCCCTCTTGTTTTTGTGAGCACTAGCACGCACGCATGCAGCGAACAACCGCAAACGGAGTGATCAACGTACACGACGCGTGCGTGTATTGTTCACGGAAAGACTGCCGCGTACGTGCTGTATGCTGTAGCAATACATTCGGCGACTGCACAACATAGCAGCAAGATACAGGTGCAGTCGTAAACAGCTCATTCTCGCCATCGGCCATACCATGCTGAATACGCCGGTTCTCGTCCGATCCCCGAAGCTAAGCAGCATTGGGCTCGGTCAGTACTTGGGAGGGAGACCACCTGGGAACACCGAGTGCTGATGGCACCGTTCTTTTTGCTTTTTTATAGCGTGCTTCTGTGACGTCTTGTTTTTTTTTTTCATTTGCACAACGTGTGGGTGGTTGCATTTACTGTAACTTACGTTCAACTGTAGCCTGCTGGTAGAGCCAACGCCGAAGTGTAACACCAACAATATTCAGGCCACTACACCATATTGTACGCGGAATGATGACGGTGGTAAGCGGTATACGTAATGATGCAAAATTTAGCCGCACAAGCTTCTAACCGCTTACTTATCACACCCGCATACAGCTCAATGACAACGCATCAATAAAGTGGCACTTTGTGGGCTGCAACGCGCGCAAAATGTGGCGCTCGCCCTCTTGTTTTTGTGAGCACTAGCACGCACGCATGCAGCGAACAACCACAAACGGAGTGATCAACGTACACGACGCGTGCGTGTATTGTTCACGGAAAGACTGCCGCGTACGTGCTGTATGCTGTAGCAATACATTCGTCGACTGTACAACATTGCAGCACGATACAGGTGCAGTCGTAAACAGCACATTCTCGCCATCGGCCATACCATGCTGAATACGCCGGTTCACGTCCGATCTCCGAAGCTAAGCAGCATTGGGCTCGGTCAGTACTTGGGAGGGAGACCACCTGGGAACACCGAGTGCTGATATCACCGTTCTTTTTGCTTTTTTATTGCGTGCTTCTGTGACGTCTTGTTTTTTTTTTCATTTGCACAACGTGTGGGTGGTTGCATTTACTGTAACTTACGTTCAACTGGAGCCTGCTGGTAGAGCCAACGCCGAAGTGTAACACCAACAATATTCAGGCCACTACACCATATTGTACGCGGAATGATGACGGTGGTAAGCGGTATACGTAATGATGCAAAATTTAGTCGCACAAGCTTCTAACCGCTTACTTATCACACACGCATACAGCTCAATGACAACGCATCAATAAAATGGCACCTTGTGGGCTGCAACGCGCGCAAAATGTGGCGCTCGCCCTCTTGTTTTTGTGAGCACTAGCACGCACGCATGCAGCGAACAACCACAAACGGAGTGATCAACGTACACGACGCGTGCGTGTATTGTTCACGGAAAGACTGCCGCGTACGTGCTGTATGCTGTAGCAATACATTCGGCGACTGCACAACATAGCAGCAAGATACAGGTGCAGTCGTAAACAGCACATTCTCGCCATCGGCCATACCATGCTGAATACGCCGGTTCTCGTCCGATCCCCGAAGCTAAGCAGCATTGGGCTCGGTCAGTACTTGGGAGGGAGACCACCTGGGAACACCGAGTGCTGATGGCACCGTTCTTTTTGCTTTTTTATTGCGTGCCTCTGTGACGTCTTGTTTTTTTTTCATTTGCACAACGTGTGGGTGGTTGCATTTACTGTAACTTACGTTCAACTGGAGCCTGCTGGTAGAGCCAATGCCGAAGTGTGACACCAACAATATTCAGGCCACTACACGATATTGTACGCGGAATGATGACGGTGGTAAGCGGTATACGTAATGATGGAAAATTTAGTCGCACAAGCTTCTAACCGCTTACTTATCACACCCGCATACAGCTCAATGACAACGCATCAATAAAGTGGCACATTGTGGGCTGCAACGCGCGCAAAATGGGGCGCTCGCCCTCTTGTTTTTGTGAGCACTAGCACGCACGCATGCAGCGAACAACCAGAAACGGAGTGATCAACGTACACGATCCCCGCAGGGGCGTCTGCGTCAGCAGGCGTTTGGTGTGTTGCGACACCACGTACCCGAGCACACGAGGGTTGGACCCTCCCGCGTGTAGCCGTGCGCGGCTTAGCCGTGTCCGGGGAAAGGGGGATCCTGGGGGTTGAGCCGATGCCGGGTGTTCGGACCTTTAAGGCCCCCCGGCGGAGGCAACACGCCTCTTTGGCCTCTGCTTCACGTAGACGGCACCCCCGGACTGACCCACCCGGAGGAAATCGGTAGTCGCCTTTTCCTGTCTCTCTCTTCTCAAACCTTCGTCTTTATCTCCCACTTTACATCTTTCCTGTCTTCTTCTCTCTTCCATTTACTTCCTTTCTCCACGGCGGCAAGGGTTAACCTTGTGTGGATATCCTACCTTGGGTACACCATATTGGGTTATAGTGATGGCGTACGGCTGGCGTCGTGCAGGCTTGTACACAAGCTGTGCCGCGTCCCCTCGTTGGGCTCCGTGGTGGGCGGTCGGCGCTGTTGCCGAACATACACATTTTCCTATGGCAGCGCAAGCCTCTGTTGTTTATGATCGGCGTCTGAAGAGATGCCGTACCGAAGTACCATTTCAATTTTCCTTCCAAAGCAACGCCCCAACATTTCCAAAGTACTATGTAGTGCATAGTGAAAGCAACATTCCGGTAAGGAAACTCTCTCCTTTCCTGGTAGCGAAGTGTCTGAAAGACAAAATCGGACCAACATACAAAGCATCCAAAATGTCTAGCGGGGACCTCCTCCTAGAACTGAATAACAAAGATCAAGCAGATAAGCTCTCTGAACTTACCAGTATTGGTGAAGCGACAGTGACTGTTTCAGCCCACAGAACACTTAATACAAGCAGGGGAGTAATATCTGAAGAAGACTTCATTGGTTTAAGCGACGAGGAACTGCTGGAAGGTTTCCAGGAACAAAATGTCACCAAAGTACAAAGAATAGTAATCCGGCGAAACGATCAAGAAATCCCCACCAAACATGTTATACTCACCTTCGGAACAAGCGTAATGCCCACTTCACTCGATGCAGGTTATGTCAAAGTCAATGTGAGACCGTATATCCCGAATCCCAGACGGTGTTTTAAGTGTCAAAGATTTGGACATGCTTCACATGCATGCCGAGGACAAACAACTCGTGCTAAATGCAGCTCCAACGATCACCAATCAGAGAATTGCACTTCTTCGCCACATTGTGTTAACTGCAAGGGAGATCACCCAGCTTATTCGCGGTCCTGCCCTTGCTGGAAAAAAGAAAAAGAAGTCATTGCACTAACTGTTAAAGAAAAAATCTCGTCCTTCGAAGCCAGAAAAAGACTGTCGTACCTTCCCCGAAGAAGTTATGCCGAAGTGACGCAGGCGGGGGCAGCGTCACAGAGGCCTCCGGAGTCCTCCGAGCCCACGCGCAGTGGTGCCGCAGTGACTCCTCCCGCCCCCGCGGTGGAAGCAGTCAGTACTGCTCCGCCCTCTTCAACGGCCCTGCAGACACCAGTCCCGCAGGGTCCTAAGATCAAGCGAACTCCAAGGCCCGAGACACGTGTCTCGGCGCCAAACTCTCGGTCCTCCAGCGCCTCAGAGAGAGCAATGGAGGTCGAAACAAAAACCCTGGTGTCCTCGACACCGAAGGACAAACGCTCCCTCGAGCGCGGTAAGAGGGACAAAATCCCAATAACACCTCAAAATAAGAAGGCGATAACCTAAGGGTTATCGCTCTGTTTGTATCTGCCTTCTTCAGATCCATGTCACCTAACATCTTTCTTATCTCCCATTCACTCGTTAATATCACTTTTTACCTTTCAATTTTATAATGGCTTTTATGATCCATTGGAATTGTAGAGGTCTCTTACATAACTTAGGTGACATAAAAGACCTGTTAATAAACTTCTCTCCTGTGGCCCTGTGCTTACAGGAAACCAACCTAGGCGAAAAACACAAAAACATTTTGAAAGGTTTCACTGTTGTACGGCGCGACCGTACTCAGGCGAACCGGCTCTCAGGTGGTGTAGCCATTGTCCTGCCAGGTGGTATAGCAGCCAGAGAAGTTCCCATTAACACTCACATAGAAGCCGTTGCTGTCACCGTTTTAGCTCACAAAACCATCACCATTTGCTCAGTATACATTCCGCCGCATTTACATTTTACCGTAAGAGACCTAGAGTTAATTTTAAACCAGCTACCCGAACCATTTTTATTAGCCGGTGATTTTAATTCACATAACACGTTGTGGGGTAGTCAAACAACTGACACCAGGGGTCAAACGCTTGAAGATTTTATCCTAACAAATAACATATGCCTTTTAAACACCGGTGCGGCAACTTACTACTCCCCAAGCACAGGCGCTATGAGTTGCTTAGATCTGGCACTATGCTCTCCATCTCTCTTTGACGATTTTCAATGGAGTGTTATTGACAACCCCTATGGTAGTGACCATATGCCTGCTATTATTAAAAGAAAATCTCCTTCTCCTACCATACCATTAAGACCACCCCGTTGGAAACTCCACCTAGCAGACTGGCCTCTCTTTACTGAAAAGGCCAGTCTAGATAACATATCAGATGAGCTAACCATAGATGAAATGAATGATAAGATCACCGCCTGTATACTTGCTGCAGCAGCAGAAACAATCCCACAATCCTCTGGCCTATTAAGAAAAAATCTGAAACCCTGGTGGACGAAGGAATGTACACAAACAAAAAAACTACAAAACAAAGCGTGGGGTATCTTCCGGCGATACCCAACACAAGACAATCTACTCTCTTTCAAAAAAGCAAAAGCGAAAGCCAGATACACACGCAGACAAGCCGAAAGACAGTCCTGGAAAAATTATGTCTCGTCTATAAATAGTTCAATAACATCCAAACGAATGTGGGATCAGGTTCGTAAGTTTAGAGGCGACTACGCTTCTTACACTATCCCCATACTGTCACCTCCAGGCACACAAACAAATATAGAAGAACAAGCAGACATATTAGGGCAACATTTCCATGATATATCAAGCTCGAAAAACTACTCTGCTGCATTCCTGAAACATAAACAATTAGCAGAAAAACTAAAGCTTCCGACCACAGGAAGTTCAGAAAGACTGTATAATGGCCCTCTAACACTTCCAGAAATCAACAGAGTCCTTACTAGTGGCAAAAAAACAGCACCCGGTCCGGACAGGGTACACAAGGCAATGCTAGTTCACCTATCCCCTAAAGCAGTTGAGACCCTTCTTCATTTCTTCAACATAATCTGGGAAACGGGGAAAATGCCCAAAGAGTGGAAGAAAGCTATCATAATCCCGTTCTTGAAAGCCGGAAAGTCTCCCACAACAGCAACCAGTTATAGACCCATATGTGATGACCCACTTATGGGCAAAGGTTCGTGTTCTCAATGTTTTAGCGGTTCTCTTAGGCGGAGCCTCCGAGAACCCAATTGAGGACGAAGCCGTTGGTTTGGACACACACACAAAGACTTTTAATCACACACAAAAGAAGCATAAAGCAAATAAAAAGAAACAGAAAACATGCTTGAAATACACACTCAAAAAAAACATTGCGGTAAGGAACGCTCTTATAGGGCTGGCACGAGGTTAATGAGGGTGCGAGTTCGGGCTTGCCACGAGGGCGGGGACGCGTCGCAGTCTCGACGCGGCAACGCGGCGTCAAGCTGGCAGAAGGAGTGGCGCCGGCCTCACCAAAGGTCGCGGCGTAGGTTGACCGACCGGGCGCCGGGAGCGCGCCAGCTCTGGCGAGGCGAGGTAACGCTGGCGGCTGGGTAGCAGGAGTGGACGGCGACGGCGTTCTGGCCGGGCAGAGAGCTCGGGCCCGTAGCCCGACTGCTCCCCTCTCGCCCACGGGCACGGAAGCTCGAACGCCGGCCTCGGGCAGCAGGCGGCACGGCAGACGGGGTGGCGTTCTGGCCGGGCAGCTGGCGTAGAACTCGGGCCCGAAGCCCGACTGTTCCCGTCCTGCCCACTGGCGCAGAAGCTCACCGGCCTTGAGGAGCTGGCGGCACGCTCAGTTAGACGGGCGACGCACAGGAACAGGTTGGCAGGAGGCCCCGGTCGGGTGAAGTCCTGGTGGGCTCGGGACCGGAACCCGACGGCCCGTCTTCAACGCCCGCTCCGGTGGTTGACCTCCTCCTGCCGTCGTTTCCTGGGACGATCCTGGCGTCTCCCCGGCGTCTCCCTGCGTGTCCTCTTGCGTGTCGCCCCCCGTTCTGCCAGCGCACCACGCTTTTTGTCGTGGTCTGGCCGATTTGGCATTTACTGATTGGCTGCCCGACGCCCCGTGGTTTTTTCTCATTGGTTGCTTTTTTTTTCTTTTGTTGTCTTTCCTGCGCCGCGCGTTCACGTGCCGGGCGCTCTTCGGCGTCGTCGTTTTTCCTCCTTCCAGCTCGGCGCGCGTGCACTCCGCGTCGTCTGCTCTCGACCATCCCGAGCCCCGCACCACGTCGCGCACCACACATCACATATAAGCCCCTTTTTTAACAAGTTTTTCTGAAGAAAAACTGCCGCTCAGTGCGCGACATAGTTCACAACTGTACAGTCATTGTCCGTTCACAAGAACGCACTGTAATGTTTCAATGCACCATTTACACAGTTGCACAATTCACTGAGCGTACAGATCAAAGACCATTAATGGAAAAGACACTAACTCACAAACACCACAACAACTCTAAAGAATAAAAACTGTAGCACCAGAGGCTGTCACACCACACTCTATAAACAATCAAGTTGAAGTCACCAAGTCCGAGGTCAAAAGTCCGTGAAGAGCCATAAGCGAAGCATCGGCTCCTTCAGATGACCCTTTCCCACATCAACCTAACTAGACATTTACCTTCTCGGTCAGAGAACCCAGGCCAGTCCGCGATAATATTGCTCCAGGCAATAATGCCTCTGCATGGTGTCGACCAAGTCACTGTCTGCGTTCTAAAGTAGTCAGCGCTGTAATGTTTGGTTGCAGCATCAGTGCCCACGGTCGAACCACACATGAGTGCATGAGAACACAAAGGATGTTCTGAATCCTCAAAGCCACGTGTTGATTTGGTACACAGGCCTGAGCCCTTCCTAGTGCCCATAGTGTCACAAACAGTTTGTGTCGAGGGACGCAGTAACGACCCCTGAATACTTTTTGGGGAAACCAAACACGGTTCCACAGGAGCTCTGATATATTCAGGTTCATCCTGATCACGATGCGAACCTTCCAACGTGCTATCTTTAGCCTGTCGGGGTTGCTCTGTTCTAACTTCATCAACCAGGCCCATGTACTGCAAGTCGGAACCATGTGCGAGCCAGTCATCACCTGCGCTGGTCTCGCGCAGCACTGGTTGCGATACGGAAGCGATATGCTTCTTGCTTCGTGAGCAAACATCAATATCTTTGCCTAAAATGGCATCATTACAAGTTGTATCTCCTTGAGACCGTTTTCTCTCGCCAAGGCCTGAGGCCATGTCGGAGGGAACCCTAGGGTCGCTGCTGCACTGCTGTGCTGCATCCTCAACCGCGGATCTTATCCCTTCGGGGCAAGCATCCGCGAGTGCCTCGATGCGAACGCGCACCCTGCGAAGCTCTTCCTCCAGGCGTTCCCTCTCAGCTGCCTGTTCGGCCACTCGCCTGTTGCCCTCCCTCTGAGCTTTCTCGCATATTAACAACCATCTCTCTTGCACCCACCTGTGCAAGTCAGCCCCATGCAAACCCAATCGTTGGGCCACGGTGGCTAAGTCAAACAGACTAATTTCTGGCTGTTTCTTGCCCAGATATGCGGCTTCCGCCTCTGTGACTTTAAGCCGTAATTGTAAATTTCTCTCCTCCAGTGCAAGTTCCTCCCTCCTAGCCTTGCGTTCGGCTGCGCGCTCTTCTCGCGCACGCGCTTCCTGGTCGTCCAACCACGCCCTCAACTCCGCACCTTCTAGGCCCATGCGTTCGGCTAACGCTAACAAGTCTCTTGTGTTAGCCATAGTTCCTAACCTCTAGAATAAAAAAATATCCAAACGAACGGCTTTGTCCTGTCGCGCGGACGCCAATTTGTGATGACCCACTTATGGGCAAAGGTTCGTGTTCTCAATGTTTTAGCGGTTCTCTTAGGCGGAGCCTCCGAGAACCCAATTGAGGACGAAGCCGTTGGTTTGGACACACACACAAAGACTTTTTAATCACACACAAAAGAAGCATAAAGCAAATAAAAAGAAACAGAAAACATGCTTGAAATACACACTCAAAAAAAAACATTGCGGTAAGGAACGCTCTTATAGGGCTGGCCCGAGGTTAATGAGGGTGCGAGTTCGGGCTTGCCACGAGGGCGGGGACGCGTCGCAGTCTCGACGCGGCAAGGCGGCGTCAAGCTGGCAGAAGGAGTGGCGCCGGCCTCACCAAAGGTCGCGGCGTAGGTTGACCGACCGGGCGCCGGGAGCGCGCCAGCTCTGGCGAGGCGAGGTAACGCTGGCGGCTGGGTAGCAGGAGTGGACGGCGACGGCGTTCTGGCCGGGCAGAGAGCTCGGGCCCGTAGCCCGACTGCTCCCCTCTCGCCCACGGGCACGGAAGCTCGAACGCCGGCCTCGGGCAGCAGGCGGCACGGCAGACGGGGTGGCGTTCTGGCCGGGCAGCTGGCGTAGAACTCGGGCCCGAAGCCCGACTGTTCCCGTCCTGCCCACTGGCGCAGAAGCTCACCGGCCTTGAGGAGCTGGCGGCACGCTCAGTTAGACGGGCGACGCACAGGAACAGGTTGGCAGGAGGCCCCGGTCGGGTGAAGTCCTGGTGGGCTCGGGACCGGAACCCGACGGCCCGTCTTCAACGCCCGCTCCGGTGGTTGACCTCCTCCTGCCGTCGTTTCCTGGGACGATCCTGGCGTCTCCCCGGCGTCTCCCTGCGTGTCCTCTTGCGTGTCGCCCCCCGTTCTGCCAGCGCACCACGCTTTTTGTCGTGGTCTGGCCGATTTGGCATTTACTGATTGGCTGCCCGACGCCCCGTGGTTTTTTCTCATTGGTTGCTTTTTTTTCTTTTGTTGTCTTTCCTGCGCCGCGCGTTCACGTGCCGGGCGCTCTTCGGCGTCGTCGTTTTTCCTCCTTCCAGCTCGGCGCGCGTGCACTCCGCGTCGTCTGCTCTCGACCGTCCCGAGCCCCGCACCACGTCGCGCACCACACATCACACCATAGCACTCACAAGTTGTCTTGCAAAGTCCTATGAGGCCACCATCAACATAACATTGACATACGTCCTTGACACAGAAAACATGCTAGATAACCATCAGTGTGGATACAAGAAAGGTTGCTCCACAACAGATCACCTAGTCCGGCTAGAAGACGAGATACGTGCGGCCTTCCTACACAAACAATATTGTCTCACTGTTTTCTTTGACTTAGAAAAGGCGTACGACACAACATGGAGGTTTGGTATATTAAGGGACTTAGCAGATTCAGGAATCCGAGGTAGAATGCTGAAATGTCTAGCCGATTTCATGTCGGACCGAACATTCCAGGTGCGTTTAGGAACGGTGCTGTCACGTGTATTCATTCAGGAAAATGGTGTGCCACAAGGATGCGTACTAAGCACAACACTCTTTATAGTAATAATGAACTCTGTTAACAAAGTCATTCCCCCCTCTATCATGCACTCCATATACGTCGATGATCTGCAAATAGCGTGCCGCGCCTCAAACTTACATACATGTGAAAGGCAGCTCCAGATAACAATTAATAAACTAATGGAGTGGGCTGAAAAAAATGGCTTTCGTTTCTCTACTCAAAAAACCGTTACAGTGCTATTCTCGCAAAAACGAGGATTGTACTTAGACCCGCTTCTAAAATTGAATGATGTCGCACTGCCGGCAAAACAAGAATGTAAGTTCTTGGGAGTAATGTTTGATAAAAAACTAAACTTCCTAGCCCACATTAAAACACTAAAAATTAAGGCAAATATAGCATTGAATATCCTAAAGGTTTTGTCTCATAAGCACTGGGGTTCCGACCGAACCTGTCTTTTACGTATTTACCGGTCTCTTGTGCGTAGCCTTTTAGACTACGGCTCCGTGGTTTATGGTTCAGCCAGGCAGTCCTACATCCAATTACTTGATCCAGTACATAACCTTGGATTGCGACTGGCAAGTGGAGCCTACAGAACGTCACCCATTCAAAGTTTATATGTTGAGTGTAATGAACCCTCCCTACAGCAGCGCAGAGCATTACTCACTTTTTCCTACGTACTAAGAATTCAGTCATCACCACAACACATATGCTACAACATCCTTACACAGTGCAACTCACGCTTACACTACACAAATAAACCGAATATGATTAGGCCACTTGTCCTGCGGTATGAGCAGTACTGTCGGGATTATGACATTCCCCACGAAGTCCTCCAGGTTGCTAAGAAACCACAACGGTTGGCCCCATGGTACCATTTCACACAGTTGTGTGACTGGACACTAACACATTTAAAGAAAAGAGACACTCCACACGAACACATCATACAAGAATTCCGTGCTCTTCAGGAGAAGTATCAAAATCACATGGAATTCTACACAGATGGCTCCAAAACAAAAGAACACGTAGGCGTAGGGGCCGTAACAGACAATTGGGAAACAAGTATTCGTCTACCAAAACATGCTTCGGTTTTCACTGCTGAAGTTTATGCTGTATGGGTAGTAGTTAAAAAGATTATCACTGGCAAGCACAAAAACACAGTCATATATACTGATTCCTTAAGTACACTGAAAGCTCTAAATCTGAAATCTGAGTGTGAACCCTTGTTAGGGGATATACTAAACATGGTCGCGCTGAATAAATATGGGAGCTCAATCCGCTTCTGCTGGGTACCAAGTCATGTTGGGATACCGGGGAACGAAGCAGCCGATAGATGTGCATCGATGGCAGCGAACAAAGATATAACAAACACAACACTTCCATACAAAGATAGCATCCGTGCGATTAGAAAAGCCTTAACGGCGAAATGGCAACGCGAATGGGACCGTTGTGCTGACAAACAACAAACTACATCTCACGAAACCCATAGTTGGCGAGTGGAAGTCGTGTTATCATCAAGAGCGGTTCATCGAAGTAGTTTTATGCCGGCTACGCATTGGGCACACACACCTCACACACAATTACTTACTTACGAAAGAAGACACACCAACATGCGAGAAATGTCAACAGCCACTAACAGTTATGCACATATTACTCACATGTACACAGACTGAAACACACAGACGAACACTTTTGCACAAATTATATCAACTACACATACCTTTACACCCTGCTCTGATTTTAGGTGATGATCCGCTAGTCCCATTATGTGACGTCCGTGAATTTCTGCATGACACTGGATTTTTACATAAAATATAGGTTATTAACAAAGCCTTTTCCTTCACAAACAGGATTTTAAAATACCTCGTGTTTGGCGCAGCATAGCCTTAGCTGCTTTTGCGCCATTAAACCCCATTTAACTAACTAACTAACTAACGTACACGACGCGTGCGTGTATTGTTCACGGAAAGACTGCCGCGTACGTGCTGTCTGCTGTAGCAATGCATTCGCCGACTGCACAACATAGCAGCACGATACAGGTGCAGTCGTAAACAGCCCATTCTCCCCATCGGCCATACCATGCTGAATACGGCAGTTCTCGTCCGATCCCCGAAGCTAAGCAGCATTGGGCTCGGTCAGTACTTGGGAGGGAGACCACCTGGGAACACCGAGTGCTGATGGCACCGTTCTTTTTGCTTTTTTATTGCGTGCTTCTGTGACGTCTTGTTTTTTTTTTTTCATTTGCACAACGTGTGGGTGGTTGCATTTACTGTAACTTACGTTCAACTGGAGCCAGCTGGTAGAGCCAACGCCGAAGTGTAACACTAACAATATTCAGGCCACTACACGATATTGTACGCGGAATGATGACAGTGGTAAGCGGTATACGTAATGATGCAAAATTTAGTCTCACAAGCTTCTAACCGCTTACTTATCACACCCGCATACAGCTCAATGACAACGCATCAATAAAGTGGTACCTTGTGGGCTGCAACGTGCGCAAAATGTGGCGCTCGTCCTCTTGTTTTTGTGAGCACTAGCACGCACGCATGCAGCGAACAACCACAAACGGAGTGATCAACGCACACGACGCGTGCGTGTATTGTTCACGGAAAGACTGCCGCGTACGTGCTGTATGCTGTAGCAATACATTTGGCGACTGCACAACATAGCAGCACGATACAGGTGCAGTCGTAAACAGCACATTCTCGCCATCGGCCATACCATGCTGAATACGCCGGTTCTCGTCCGATCCCCGAAGCTAAGCAGCATTGGGCTCGGTCAGTACTTGGGAGGGAGACCACCTCGGAACACCGAGTGCTGATGGCACCGTTCTTTTTGCTTTTTTATTGCGTGCTTCTGTGACGCCTTGTTTTATTTTTTTTTTCATTTGCACAACGTGTGGGTGGTTGCATTTACTGTAACTTACGTTCAACTGGAGCCTGCTGGTAGAGCCAACGCCGAAGTGTAACACCAACAATATTCAGGCCACCACACGATATTGTAAGCGGAATGATGACGGTGGTAAGCGGTATACGTAATGATGCAAAATTTAGTCGCACAAGCTTCTAACCGCTTAGTTATCACACCCGCATACAGCTCAATGACAACGCATCAATAAAGTGGCACCTTGTGGGCTGCAACGTGCGCAAAATGTGGCGCTCGCCCTCTTGTTTTTGTGAGCACTAGCACGCACGCATGCAGCGAACAACCACAAACGGAGTGATCAACGTACACGACGCGTGCGTGTATTGTTCACGGAAAGACTGCCGCGTACGTGCTGTATGCTGTAGCAATACATTTGGCGACTGCACAACATAGCAGCACGATACAGGTGCAGTCGTAAACAGCACATTCTCGCCATCGGCCATACCATGCTGAATACGCCGGTTCTCGTCCGATCCCCGAAGCTAAGCAGCATTGGGCTCGGTCAGTACTTGGGAGGGAGGCCACCTGGGAACACCGAGTGCTGATGGCACCGTTCTTTTTGCTATTTTATTGCGTGCTTCTGTGACGTCTTGTTTTCTTTTTTATTCATTTGCACAACGTGTGGGTGGTTGCATTTACTGTAACTTACGTTCAACTGGAGCCTGCTGGTAGAGCCAACGCCGAAGTGTAACACCAACAATATTCAGGCCACTACACGATATTGTACGCGGAATGATGACGGTGGTAAGCGGTATACGTAATGATGCAAAATTTAGTCGCACAAGCTTCTAACCGCTTACTTATCACACCCGCATACAGCTCAATGACAACTCATTAATAAAGTGGCACCTTGTGGGCTGCAACGCGCGCAAAATGTGGCGCTCGCCCTCTTGTTTTTGTGAGCGCTAGCACGCACGCATGCAACGAACAACCACAAACGGAGTGATCAACGTACACGACGCGTGCGTGTATTGTTCACGGAAAGACTGCCGCGTACGTGCTGTATGCTGTAGCAATACATTTGGCGACTGCACAACATAGCAGCACGATACAGGTGCAGTCGTAAACAGCACATTCTCCCCATCGGCCATACCATGCTGAATGCGGCAGTTCTCGTCCGATCCCCGAAGCTAAGCAGCATTGGGCTCGGTCAGTACTTGGGAGGGAGACCACCTGGGAACACCGAGTGCTGATGGCACCGTTCTTTTTGCTTTTTTATTGCGTGCTTCTGTGACGTCTTGTTTTTTTTTTTTCATTTGCACAACGTGTGGGTGGTTGCATTTACTGTAACTTACGTTCAACTGGAGCCTGCTGGTAGAGCCAACGCCTAAGTGTAACAGCAACAATATTCAGGCCACTACACGATATTGTACGCGGAATGATGGCGGTGGTAAGCGGTATACGTAATGATGCAAAATTTAGTCGCACAAGCTTCTAACCGCTTACTTATCACACCCGCATACAGCTCAATGACAACGCATCAATAAAGTGGCACCTTGTGGGCTGCAACGTGCGCAAAATGTGGCGCTCGCCCTCTTGTTTTTGTGAGCACTAGCACGCACGCATGCAGCGAACAACCACAAACGGAGTGATCAACGTACACGACGCGTGCGTGTATTCTTCACGGAAAGACTGCCGCGTACGTGCTGTATGCTGTAGCAATACATTCGGCGACTGCACAACATAGCAGCACGATACAGGTGCAGTCGTAAACAGCACATTCTCGCCATCGGCCATACCATGCTGAATACGCCGGTTCTCGTCCGATCCCCGAAGCTAAGCTGCATTGGGCTCCCCGCAGGGGCGTCTGCGTCAGCAGGCGTTTGGTGTGTTGCGCCACCACGTACCCGAGCACACGAGGGTTGGACCCTCCCGCGTGTAGCCGTGCGCGGCTTAGCCGTGTCTGGGGAAAAGGGGATCCTGGAGGTTGAGCCGATGCCGGGCGTTTGGACCTTTAAGGCCCCCCGGCGGAGGCAACACGCCTCTTCGGCCTCGGCTTCACATAGACGGCCCCTCCAGACTGACCCACCTGGAGGAAATCGGCAGTCGCCTTTTCCTGTCCTCCTCTCCAATCTTCGTCTTTCTCTCCCACTTTTACATCTTTCCTGTCTTCTCCTCACTTCTCATTACTTCCTTTCTTCACGGCGGCAAGGGTTAACCTTGTGTATCTGCCCTCCCTTGGGTAAAATATATTAGGTTATAGTGGCAATGTACGGTTGGCGCTTGCAGCCTTACGCGTTAAGACCTGCAGCGTCCCCATGTTGGGCTCCGTGGTGGGTGGCCGCCATTGCTGCCGAAAACGAACCGAAATACCATGGGAACACCCGCATTTCCCCGCCTACTTGATCGTCACCCTCAGAAGAGGGGACGCACCGAAGACTTCAGCACATGTTTGACCCGCACAAAAAAGAACTACCCCAAGTACCATGTTGTCCATAGTGAAAACCCTGAAAACCAAGCCAGATTCATTTCGCCATTCACCGTAGCAAAATCTTTGACCGAAGCCTTAGGGTCAGGTTATAAGGTAACGAAAATGGCTAGCGGGGACCTTCTCCTTGAGATCCCTCAGAAACATCAGTACGAGAAGCTTGGCAGTCTCGTGACATTTGGTAACATTCCTATTTCTGTTACACAACACCGAACAATGAATAGCTCACGGGGAGTCGTGTCAGAGGCAGACCTCCTAGACTTGACAGAAACTGAACTCCTGGAAGGCTGGAAAGAACAAAATGTTACTGACGTAAAACGTATTATAATTAGACGAGACAACAAGGACATCCCCACTAAACATCTTATCCTAACATTTTCATCCAGCGTGCTGCCAGACACCATTGAAACAGGATACATCAGGTTAAATGTACGACCATTTATCCCCAACCCTAGACGATGTTTCAAATGTCAGAGGTTCGGCCATGGCTCGCAGAGCTGCCGTGGTCAAATAACTTGTGCAAAGTGTGGAGTCCAGGGCCACCCCTCAGACAACTGCAGTGGCACACCTCACTGTGTGAACTGCAGTGGTGACCATGCAGCTTACTCACGCTCCTGTCCGAACTGGAAGAAAGAAAAAGATATAATCACCCTTAAAGTCAAGGAAAACATTTCGTTTAAGGAAGCTCGTAAACGGTGCTCACCTTTTCACAGCATACCTTATGCTGATGCGGCGCGTCGGGGGGCAGCGTCGCAGCGGCCAATGCCAAGTACCCAGCCCGCGTGCAGCGAGCAGGTACCTTTGGCTCCTGCCCCCAGGGTGGAAGTAGGTAAGCCTACTCCATCCAACCAGCAACCAGGCCAGGCTACCCTTGGATTGCCGGCCCAACAAGAGTCATCTGCGGCAACCTGCGCTACGCGCAGCGATCCCGCAGGGCCGATAGCGGCCACGAAGGTAGGCGCAGCCGAGGCTGCCTCTACCTCCCCGGCCCCTCCCAGCGCTGGCAACAGCCGGCGCAGCCAAATTCCACAGGGAGCCCCATCGACCTCCGGGCTGGTGGGCGCAGGGGTCTTGCCCTCCAAGGCGGGACCCTCACTGGTAATTTCCCGCTCGCAAGAGCACGTGTCCGGCGCCTCACAAGAGGCAATGGACACAACACCTATCCCCACGGCGCACCAAGCGCCTAAGGAGCGGCGAGGCTCCCTCGAGCGCTCCAAAAAAGGCAAAACCCCGGTTACAGGGCCTCGCAAGAGCTCTGTAATCTAATTCAACATTTCTTTTTCCGTATACACAGCACCAATTTACATTAAATATGGATACACAAATCATACAATGGAACGTCAGAGGTCTCCTTAGAAACCTTGATGATGTGCAGGAAATCATCCACCAACACAATCCAAAAGTGCTGTGTTTACAGGAAACACATTTAAAACACAAACACACAAACTTTCTCTGTACTTATGTTACGTTTCGTAAAGATCGCGATGATGCCGTCGCATCATCGGGTGGTGTTGCGATTCTCACTCATAAAAGTATAGCATGTCAACCTTTACAGCTTCGAACGCCCCTTGAAGCAGTGGCGGTGCGAGTTGTTCTGCTAAACAAACTCATCACTATTTGCTCGCTTTATATACCCCCACATTACAAATTAACTAAACATGAATTTCAGTCCTTTATAGATGAATTGCCAGAACCCTATGTTGTTCTTGGCGACTTCAATGCACACAACGACCTGTGGGGCGACCCTCGTATAGATGCGCGAGGTCGTCTTATTGAACAGTTTCTTTTCTCTTCTGGTGCTTGTCTTCTGAATAAGAAGGAAGCGACATACTATTCTCTTGCAAACAGAACATTTTCTTCAATAGATCTTAGCCTAATCTCACCGTCACTACTGTCTGAAGTTGAATGGGAAGTTAACAACAATCCTTACGGGAGCGACCACTTCCCTATACTACTAAGAACATATAAAGAAAACGAATGTCTACCGCAGGCTCCCAGGTGGAAAATCGATACAGCCGACTGGGAGAAATTCCGAACTCTCACCAGGATCTCATGGAATGACATGTCCTCTTTAGAAATTGATGCTGCCGTTCAGTATCTTACTGCCTTCATTATAGATGCCGCATCTAAATGCATATCTGAAGTGAGCGGTTTCGCATGCAAACGGCGCGTCCCGTGGTGGAACGACGAATGTAGGACCGCCCGTAAGAAACAAAACAAAGCGTGGGGGTTGCTACGCGCCTCTCCCACTGCGGAGAATCTTATTAATTTTAAAAAAGCAAAATCCGAAGGAAGGAGAACGCGCCGACAGGCCAGAAGAGAGAGTTGGCAGAAGTTTTTATCGGGTATCAACTCTTATACAGAGGAGGGGAAAGTCTGGAACAGGGTTAACAGGATAAAAGGACGACAAACTTATTCACTCCCCCTGGTAAACACTCAAGGCGATACCCTGCTTGAACAAGCAGACTCACTTGGGGAGCACTTTCAGAGCGTGTCAAGTTCCAACAATTATTCAAAACCCTTTCTCAAATATAAACAAATAGAAGAACGCAAGCCACTCATAAGAAAGTGTCGGCAGAATGAACCGTACAACCGCCCCTTTAGTATTGCAGAGTTGAGAGCTGGCTTGAGCGCATGCAAGAGCTCTGCACCGGGATCTGACAGAATCATGTATGAAATGCGGAAAAACTTACACAATGACACGCAACTGACACTACTTACACTTTTCAACACTATCTGGGACGCAGGGTACCTTCCGACCGCATGGAAAGAAGCCATTGTGGTCCCTGTTTTAAAACAAGGGAAAGATCCTTCCTCAGTGGCAAGCTACCGCCCGATAGCCCTCACAAGCTGCATGTGTAAGGTATTTGAAAAAATGATAAATCAGCGACTGATCCATTTCCTTGAACAGAACAAAATGCTTGATCCCTATCAGTGTGGCTTCCGAGAAGGGCGCTCCACAACCGACCATCTTGTACGTATTGAAGGAAATATCCGGGACGCATTTATACATAAGCAGTTCTTCCTCACGATATTTCTCGATATGGAAAAGGCGTATGACACAACGTGGCGATACGGGATCTTGCGAGACTTATCGGAAATGGGCATTCATGGTAATATGCTAAACATAATAAAAACTACTTGTCCAATCGTACCTTCTGGGTGAAAGTCGGCAATGTGCTGTCACGTCCTTTTACACAAGAAACTGGTGTACCCCAGGGAGGCGTGCTCAGTTGCACACTTTTTATTGTTAAAATTACAACGCTTCGTGCTTCCTTACCACCAGCCATTTTGTATTCCGTCTATGTGGACGACATTCAAATAGGCTTCAAATCCTGTAACCTCACTGTATGCGAGAGACAGGTACAGCATGGTTTGAACAAGGTGTCACGGTGGGCAGAGAAAAATGGTTTTAAAATCAATCCTCAAAAGAGTTCTTGTGTGCTGTTTACAAGGAAGAGAGGCCTTGTTCCGGATCCTTGCTTACAAATGTGTGGACAACAGATACCTGTAAACAAAGAGCACAAATTTCTAGGTGTTATACTTGACAATAGACTCACTTTCGTCCCACACATTAAACAACTCAAAGAAAACTTTCTGAAAACAATGAACTTAATTAAACTTCTATCCCAGACTACGTGGGGTAGTGACAGGAAGTGCCTAATGAATCTGTATAAGAGCCTCATCCGGTCACGATTAGATTATGGTGCCGTGGTATATAACTCTGCCGCCCCGAGCGCGCTAAAGATGCTAGACGCTGTTCACCATCTAGGTATCCGCTTAGCCACGGGCGCTTTCAAAACAAGCCCAATTGAAAGCTTATATGCCGAATCCAATGAATGGTCTCTCCAACTACAGAGATCATACATCAGCGTTACATATTTCCTTAAAGTACGCTCCAATCCTGAACATCCATGTTTTGATACCGTTACCGATATGACGTGCGCTACACTTTTCAGCAACCGTCCCTCCATAAGACAGCCTTTTTCGCTGCGTGTGAAGGAGCTTAGCAATGAAATGCATGTCCCACTCCTCGAGCATCGCTTAATGCACACAATCAAGCTCTTAACTCCCTGGGAGTGGCAGGTGATACAATGTGACATATCCTTTATAAAAGTTACAAAGCACGCTCCTGAGGCCGAAATCAGAATGCATTTCCGGGAACTTCAGTACAAACACTCCTGCGCTGATTTCTACACAGACGCTTCGAAGTCAAATGCCGGGGTATCCTATGCAGCAGTCGGCCCATCCTTCTCGGAATCCGATGTACTGCATCCCGAAACAAGCATCTTTACGGCCGAGGCCTACGCATTACTCTCTGCCGTGAAGCCTATAAGAAGATCAAAACTTTCAAAAGCAGCGATCTATACAGACTCTCTAAGCGTCGTGAAGGCCTTAAAGTCACTCTACAAACATAAAAATCCCGTATTCAATGAACTGTATTCGGCATTATGTAAAGCGTACTCATCTAACCAGAATACCATAATATGCTGGGTCCCTGGCCATAGGGGAATCGAAGGTAACGTTCTCGCGGACGAGATGGCCACGTCAATCACATCGCAAGCTGTTAACCCTACCGCTGATGTGCCTGTCACAGACCTGAGGCCTTTCTTACGAAATAAACTGCGAAGTCACTGGCAGTGCACGTGGGACGCGCAAACAAATAACAAACTGCACGTTATAAAGCCCCAGTTAGGTTTTTGGCCCTCCCCAACAAAATCTCGGCGAACAGAAGTCCTATACTGTCGCCTCAGAATAGGACACACATTTGGGACCCACAACTTTTTACTCACGGGAAACGATCCTCCAACCTGTGGTAGATGCGGTGAGAGGCTGACCGTCCTCCATGTCCTCTTGGAGTGTCGGAAAGCCGAACCTGAAAGAAAGAAACATTTTCCGCTAGCATACCGTTATTACATCCCTCTGCACCCGGCTATGTTTCTTGGTCATGAACCGCTTTTTAACACCAAGGCAGTCCTCGACTTCTTAAAAGATGTAGTTCTACACGTCATAAGCCCATTAAATTCGTAGAGCATCCTCGCTCCAGAGGATGTCGCTGCGATAATTGTTTTAAATAGCACATGCCTCCAGGCCCTTGTGTTTCAAGGGCTCTAAGGAGGCATTAGTGCTCTAGCATATCTTATTTAATCTGATATATCTTTAGACATCATATCATTCTTTTTAATTGTCTTATTGTTCATAGTACACTTCATAACTCATCGCCATAATCTTATTATACAGATTTTACGCACTTTAGCGCTACCATTTTTAAGGCCCCTCTACAGCCACGGCACACCAACTTCATAGTACTCATGATTTCACTGCAAACAGATTAACACGGACATGGCGCTCTTTGGCCATATCTGGCCCTTGCGCCACTAAACCACACACATCATCATCATCATCATCATGCATTGGGCTCGGTCAGTACTTGGGAGGGAGACCACCTGGGAACACCGAGTGCTGATGGCACCGTTCTTTTTGCTTTTTTATTGCGTGCTTCTGTGACGTCTTGTTTTTTTTTTCATTTGCACAACGTGTGGGTGGTTGCAGTTACTGTAACTTACGTTCAACTGGAGCCTGCTGGTAGAGCCAACGCCGAAGTGTAACACCAACAATATTCAGGCCACTACACGATATTGTACGCGGAAGGATGACGGTGGTAAGCGGTATACGTAATGATGCAAAATTTAGTCGCACAAGCTTCTAACCGCTTACTTATCACACCCGTATACAGCGCAATGACAACGCATCAATAAAGTGGCACCTTGTGGGCTGCAACGCGCGCAAAATGTGGCGCTCGCCCTCTTGTTTTTGTGAGCACTAGCACGCACGCATGCAGCGAACAAATACAAACGGAGTGACCAACGTACACGACGCGTGCGTGTATTGTTCACGGAAAGACTGCCGCGTACGTGCTGTATGCTGTAGCAATACATTCGGCGACTGCACAACATAGCAGCACGATACAGGTGCAGTCGTAAACAGCACATTCTCGCCATCGGCCATACCATGCTGAATACGCCGGTTCTCGTCCGATCCCCGAAGCTAAGCAGCATTGGGCTCGGTCAGTACTTGGGAGGGAGACCACCTTGGAACACCGAGTGCTGATGGCACCGTTCTTTTTGCTTTTTTATTGCGTGCTTCTGTGACGTCTTGTTTTTTTTTTTCATTTGCACAACGTGTGGGTGGTTGCATTTACTGTAACTTACGTTCAACTGGAGCCTGCTGGTAGAGCCGACGCCGAAGTGTAACACCAACAATATTCAGGCCACTACACGATACTGTACGCGGAATGATGACGGTGGTAAGCGGTATACGTAATGATGCAAAATTTAGTCGCACAAGCTTCTAACCGCTTACTTATCACACCCGCATACAGCTCAATGACAACGCATCAATAAAGTGGCACCTTGTGGGCTGCAACGCGCGCAAAATGTGGCGCTCGCCCTCTTGTTTTTGTGAGCACTAGCACGCACGCATGCAGCGAACAACCACAAACGGAGTGATCAACATACACGACGCGTGCGTGTATTGTTCACTGAAAGACTGCCGCGTACGTGCTGTATGCTGTAGCAATACATTCGGCGACTGCACAACATAGCAGCACGATACAGGTGCTGTCGTAAACAGCACATTCTCGCCATCGGACATACCATGCTGAATACGCCGGTTCTCGTCCGATCCCCGAAGCTAAGCAGCATTGGGCTCGGTCAGTACTTGGGAGGGAGACCACCTGGAACACCGAGTGCTGATGGCACCGTTCTTTTTGCTTTTTTATTGCGTGCTTCTGTGACGTCTCGTTTTTTTTTTTCATTTGCACAACGTGTGGGTGGTTGCATTTACTGTAACTTACGTTCAACTGGAGCCTGCTGGTAGAGCCGACGCCGAAGTGTAACACCAACAATATTCAGGCCACTACACGATATTGTACGCGGAATGATGACGGTGGTAAGCGGTATACGTAATGATGCAAAATTTAGTCGCACAAGCTTCTAACCGCTTAATTATCACACCCGCATACAGCTCAATGACAACGCATCAATAAAGTGGCACCTTGTGGGCTGCAACGCGCGCAAAATGTGGCGCTCGCCCTCTTGTTTTTGTGAGCACTAGCACGCACGCATGCAGCGAACAACCACAAACGGAGTGATCAACATACACGACGCGTGCGTGTATTGTTCACGGAAAGACTGCCGCGTACGTGCTGTATGCTGTAGCAATACATTCGGCGACTGCACAACATAGCAGCACGATACAGGTGCAGTCGTAAACAGCACATTCTCGCCATCGGACATACCATGCTGAATACGCCGGTTCTCGTCCGATCCCCGAAGCTAAGCAGCATTGGGCTCGGTCAGTACTTGGGAGGGAGACCACCTGGAACACCGAGTGCTGATGGCACCGTTCTTTTTGCTTTTTTATTGCGTGCTTCTGTGACGTCTTGTTTTTTTTTTCATTTGCACAACGTGTGGGTGGTTGCATTTACTGTAACTTACGTTCAACTGGAGCCTGCTGGTAGAGCCGACGCCGAAGTGTAACACCAACAATATTCAGGCCACTACACGATATTGTACGCGGAATGATGACGGTGGTAAGCGGTATACGTAATGATGCAAAATTTAGTCGCACAAGCTTCTAACCGCTTAATTATCACACCCGCATACAGCTCAATGACAACGCATCAATAAAGTGGCACCTTGTGGGCTGCAACGCGCGCAAAATGTGGCGCTCGCCCTCTTGTTTTTTGAGCACTAGCACGCACGCATGCAGCGAACAACCACAAACGGAGTCATCAACGTACACGACGCGTGCGTGTATTGTTCACGGAAAGACTGCCGCGTACGTGCTGTATGCTGTAGCAATACTTTCGGCGACTGGACAACATAGCAGCACGATACAGGTGCAGTCGTAAACAGCACATTCTCGCCATCGGCCATACCATGCTGAATACGCCGGTTCTCGTCCGATCCCCGAAGCTAAGCTGCATTGGGCTCGGTCAGTACTTGGGAGGGAGACCACCTGGGAACACCGAGTGCTGATGGCACCGTTCTTTTTGCTTTTTTATTGCGTGCTTCTGTGACGTCTTGTTTTTTTTTTCATTTGCACAACGTGTGGGTGGTTGCATTTACTGTAACTTACGTTCAACTGGAGCCTGCTGGTAGAGCCAACGCCGAAGTGTAACACCAACAATATTCAGGCCACTACACGATATTGTACGCGGAATGATGACGGTGGTAAGCGGTATACGTAATGATGCAAAATTTAGTCGCACAAGCTTCTAACCGCTTACTTATCACACCCGCATACAGCTCAATGACAACGCATCAATAAAGTGGCACCTTGTGGGCTGCAACGCGCGCAAAATGTGGCGCTCGCCCTCTTGTTTTTGTGAGCACTAGCACGCACGCATGCAGCGAACAACCACAAACGGAGTGATCAACGTACACGACGCGTGCGTGTATTGTTCACAGAAAGACTGCCGCGTACGTGCTGTACGCTGTAGCAATACATTCGGCGACTGCACAACATAGCAGCACGATACAGGTGCAGTCGTAAACAGCACATTCTCGCCATCGGCCATACCATGCTGAATACGCCGGTTCTCGTCCGATCCCCGAAGCTAAGCTGCATTGGGCTCGGTCAGTACTTGGGAGGGAGACCACCTGGGAACACCGAGTGCTGATGGCACCGTTCTTTTTGCTTTTTTGTTGCGTGCTTCTGTGACGTCTTGTTTTTTTTTTTCATTTGCACAACGTGTGGGTGGTTGCATTTACTGTAACTTACGTTCAACTGGAGCCTGCTGGTAGAGCCAACGACGAAGTGTAACACCAACAATATTCAGGCCACTACACGATATTGTACGCGGAATGATGACGGTGGTAAGCGGTATACGTAATGATGCAAAATTTAGTCGCACAAGCTTCTAACCGCTTAATTATCACACCCGCATACAGCTCAATGACAACGCATCAATAAAGTGGCACCTTGTGGGCTGCAACGCGCGCAAAATGTGGCGCTCGCCCTCTTGTTTTTGTGAGCACTAGCACGCACGCATGCAGCGAACAACCACAAACGGAGTCATCAACGTACACGACGCGTGCGTGTATTGTTCACGGAAAGACTGCCGCGTACGTGCTGTATGCTGTAGCAATACATTCGGCGACTGCACAACATAGCAGCACGATATAGGGGCAGTCGTAAACAGCACATTCTCGCCATCGGCCATACCATGCTGAATACGCCGGTTCTCGTCCTATCCCGGAAGCTAAGCAGCATTGGGCTCGGTCAGTACTTGGGAGGGAGACCACCTGGGAACACCGAGTGCTGATGGCACCGTTCTTTTTGCTTTTTTATTGCGTGCTTCTGTGACGTCTTGTTTTTTTTTTTCATTTGCACAACGTGTGGGTGGTTGCATTTACTGTAACTTACGTTATACTGGAGCCTGCTGGTAGAGCCAACGCCGAAGTGTAACACCAACAATATTCAGGCCACTACACGATATTGTACGCGGAATGATGACGGTGGTAAGCGGTATACGTAATGATGCAATATTTAGTCGCACAAGCTTCTAACCGCTTACTTATCACACCCGCATACAGCTCAATGACAACGCATCAATAAAGTGGCACCTTGTGGGCTGCATCGCGCGCAAAATGTGGCGCTCGCCCTCTTGTTTTTGTCAGCACTAGCACGCACGCATGCAGCGAACAACCACAAACAGAGTGATCAACGTACACGACGCGTGCGTGTATTGTTCACGGAAAGACTGCCGCGTACGTGCTGTATGCTGTAGCAATACATTCGGCGATTGCACAACATAGCAGCACGATACAGGTGCAGTCGTAAACAGCACATTCTCGCCATCGGCCATACCATGCTGAATACGCCGGTTCTCGTCCGATCCCGGAAGCTAAGCAGCATTGGGCTCGGTCAGTACTTGGGAGGGAGACCACCTGGGAACACCGAGTGCTGATGTCACCGATCTTTTTGCTTTTTTATTGCGTGCTTCTGTGACGTCTTGTTTTTTTTTTCATTTGCAAAACGTGTGGGTGGTTGCATTTACTGTAACTTACGTTCAACTGGAGCCTGCTGGTAGAGCCAACGCCGAAGTGTAACACCAACAATATTCAGGCCACTACACGATATTGTACGCGGATTGATGACGGTGGTAAGCGGTATACGTAATGATGCAAAATTTAGTCGCACAAGCTTCTAACCGCTTACTTATCACACCCGCATACAGCTCAATAACAACGCATCAATAAAGTGGCACCTTGTGGGCTGCAACGCGCGCAAAATGTGGCGCTCGCCCTCTTGTTTTTGTGAGCACTAGCACGCACGCATGCAGCGAACAACCACAAACGGAGTGATCAACGTACACGACGCGTGCGTGTATTGTTCACGGAAAGACTGCCGCGTACGTGCTGTATGCTGTAGCAATACATTCGGCGACTGCACAACATAGCAGCACGATACAGGTGCAGTCGTACGTAAACAGCACATTCTCGCCATCAGCCATACCATGCTGAATACGCCGGTTCTCGTCCGTCCCCGAAGCTAAGCAGCATTGGGGTCGGTAAGTACTTCGGAGGGAGACCACCTGGGAACACCGAGTGCTGATGGCACCGTTCTTTTTGCTTTTTTATTGCGTGCTTCTGTGACGTCTTGTTTTTTTTTTTCATTTGCAAAACGTGTGGGTGGTTGCATTTACTGTAACTTACGTTCAACTGGAGCCTGCTGGTAGAGCCAACGCCGAAGTGTAACACCAACAATATTCAGGCCACTACACGATATTGTACGCGGATTGATGACGGTGGTAAGCGGTATACGTAATGATGCAAAATTTAGTCGCACAAGTTTCTAACCGCTTACTTATCACACCCGCATACAGCTCAATAACAACGCATCAATAAAGTGGCACCTTGTGGGCTGCAACGCGCGCAAAATGTGGCGCTCGCCCTCTTGTTTTTGTGAGCACTAGCACGCACGCATGCAGCGAACAACCACAAACGGAGTGATCAACGTACACGACGCGTGCGTGTATTGTTCACGGAAAGACTGCCGCGTACGTGCTGTATGCTGTAGCAATACATTCGGCGACTGCACAACATAGCGGCACGATACAGGTGCAGTCGTAAATAGCACATTCTCGCCATCGGCCATACCATGCTGAATACGCCGGTTCTCGTCCGTCCCCGAAGCTAAGCAGCATTGGGGTCGGTAAGTACTTCGGAGGGAGACCACCTGGGAACACCGAGTGCTGATGGCACCTTCTTTTTGCTTTTTTATTGCGTGCTTCTGTGACGTCTTGTTTTTTTTTTCATTTGCACAATGTTTGGGTGGTTGCATTTACTGTAACTTACGTTCAACTGGAGCCTGCTGGTAGAGCCAACGCCGAAGTGTAACACCAACAATATTCAGGCCACTACACGATATTGTACGCGGAATGATGACGGTGGTAAGCGGTATACGTAATGATGCAAAATTTAGTCGCACAAGCTTCTAACCGCTTACTTATCACACCCGCATACAGCTCAATGACAACGCATCAATAAAGTGGCACCTTGTGGGCTGCGACGCGCGCAAAATGTGGCGCTCGCCCTCTTGTTTTTGTGAGCACTAGCACGCACGCATGCAGCGAAGAACCACAAACGGAGTGATCAACGTACACGACGCGTGCGTGTATTGTTCACGGAAAGACTGCCGCGTACGTGCTGTATGCTGTAGCAATACATTCGGCGACTGCACATTATAGCAGCACGATACAGGTGCAGTCGTAAACAGCACATTCTCGCCATCGGCCATACCATGCTGAATACGCCGGTTCTCGTCCGATCCGCGAAGCTAAGCAGCATTGGGCTCGGTCAGTACTTGGGAGAGAGACCACCTGGGAACACCGAGTGCTGATGGCACCGTTCTTTTTCCGTTTTTATTGCGTGCTTCTGTGACGTCTTGTTTTTTTTTTTCATTTGCACAACGTGTGGGTGGTTGCATTTACTGTAACTTACGTTATACTGGAGCCTGCAGGTAGACCCAACGCCGAAGTGTAACACCAACAATATTCAGGCCACTACACGATATTGTACGCGGAATGATGACGGTGGTAAGCGGTATACGTAATGATGCAAAATTTAGTCGCACAAGCTTCTAACCGCTTACTTATCACACCCGCATACAGCTCAATGAGAACGCATCAATAAAGTGGCACCTTGTGGGCTGCAACGCGCGCAAAATGTGGCGCTCGCCCTCTTGTTTTTGTGAGCACTAGCACGCACGCATGCAGCGAACAACCACAAACGGAGTGATCAACGTACACGACGCGTGCGTGTATTGTTCACGGAAAGACTGCCGCGTACGTGCTGTACGCTGTAGCAATACATTCGGCGACTGCACAACATAGCAGCACGATACAGGTGCAGTCGTAAACAGCACATTCTCGCCATCGGCCATACCATGCTGAATACGCCGGTTCTCGTCCGATCCCCGAAGCTAAGCAGCCTTGGGCTCGGTCAGTACTTGGGAGGGAGACCACCTGGGAACACCGAGTGCTGATGGCACCGTTCTTTTTGCTTTTTTATTGCGTGCTTCTGTGACGTCTTGTATTTTTTTTCATTTGCACAACGTGTGGGTGGTTGCATTTACTGTAACTTACGTTCAACTGGAGCCTGCTGGTAGAGCCAACGCCGAAGTGTAACACCAACAATATTCAGGCCACTACACGATATTGCACGCGGAATGATGACGGTGGTAAGCGGTATACGTAATGATGCAAAATTTAGTAGCACAAGCTTCTAACCGCTTACTTATCACACCCGCATACAGCTCAATGACAACGCATCAATAAAGTGGCACCTTGCGGGCTGCAACGCGCGCAAAATGTGGCACTCGCCCTCTTGTTTTTGTGAGCACTAGCACGGACGCATGCAGCGAACAACCACAAGCGGAGTGATCAACGTACACGACGCGTTCGTGTATTGTTCACGGAAAGACTGCCGCGTACGTGCTGTACGCTGTAGCAATACATTCGGCGACTGCACAACATAGCAGCACGATACAGGTGCAGTCGTAAACAGCACATTCTCGCCATCGGCCATACCATGCTGAATACGCCGGTTCTCGTCCGATCCCCGAAGCTAAGCAGCATTGGGCTCGGTCAGTACTTGGGAGGGAGACCACCTGGGAACACCGAGTGCTGATGGCACCGTTCTTTTTGCTTTTTTATTGCGTGCTTCCGTGACGTCTTGTTTTTTCTTTTTTTCATTTGCTCAACGTGTGGGTGGTTGCAAAAATAAGCTTGGTGCTTATTTTTGAGTCCCATTATCTGCGAGTCAAACGCGTCGGGGTTTTTTTTTCACGTAACTTGCCGAAGGTTCCGGCGTAAGCGATGGTGCCCGCATTACTTCCATAAAGTACTACACAATTCGTGTCGCGCATACAATCTGATTACTCTAGGTTAGGCGATAAGATATGTACACAACAAATAGAATCAACGATAACATTCGAGTAAGTTACAGCCATGCAGTTGCGTCTTGCGCAGAGCGATAAACTTAAGTAGAAAGTGGGTGAGTGCAGTTACCGAGAAAAGTTCACGTGTCAATACGAACCAGTGTCGTGCAAGACTTGTGCTTTGAATAGCACATAGAAGTATTAAGCGTATACTGGCGCGCACCTGTAGCTCTGCCTAACGTGTAACAGAAGCGCATACACTACTGATACACATGTCTGTATGATGTATAAGTAGAATTGCTTGTATGAAGTGGTGGCCTTTTTACTGAATGCATATAAATATTTCTTTCAGATGGTGATGTACAAGAGTAACGAAATGTGTAAACGTGTGCAAGGTCATCAAGGGAGCATTCAAGACGTTTCATCGCTAAACAGAAGCTCAAGTGTTCCAATAAATGTCAGATTTCAACGCGAAGCTGCTTCGGCTGCATGAAGCTCACTGAACCGGCTGGTTCTTTGCGACACGCAATGGCAACCACAAAAAGCATACAAGCTATGGCCAGCTTGAATCCCATTTGTATGTAAACGTTTACCAGTGGTTCCTGCTGGCCATGGCTCACTATCCCTGTTGCACAATCGATGCCAGTTGCAATAGGAACTGGAACCTGTTCCAATGTGGACCAACTGGGACCAGTTGCAATGGGAACCAACTGGGACCAGTTGCAATGGGGACCAACTGGGACCAGTTGCAATGGGGATCAACTGGGACCAGTTGCAATGGGGATTAACTGGGACCAGTTGCAATGGGGACCAACTGGGAATTGTTCCATAAACCAGTTGAACTGGAACCAGTTGCATTCCCAGTTGGAAATTTTCACCTCGGTTCACTTCGCTTCGAGCACGCGCCATGTTTGCTGTGACGACAGCCAAACCCTCCGCCTCGGACCAGCCAATGAGAGACGAGCATGCGTGCGGACGGAAAAGTTGCGACCGCTCCTCGCTCACCAGTAGCGAGCCATCAGCACGCGGGCGGACGAGGGCGGAGCGGACGGGCGGACTGACCATGTACGGGCCCTAAGAGGCTGCGCGAAACGTTAAGACGACAGGAAGAAAGGCACCACATTTAGAAACACAGCTTCTGCGCTTCGCTGCACGCGTTTCTTCATTTCGTTCTGTTTACGCTTCTTTCAGTTTGAACTAACTGGCCCGATAAATCTTATTGCTGCAGGTGGATACCGCTTTCTAATGGTATCACTAATTCGGACAAGGGAGAACGCCAGCGAGCGTGAAACACGCGCAAACTTCCCGTCCGCACGAGCTCAAGGCTGCGACGAGGCGTCTGCACTGGAGCTCGATGGAACGGCGCTGCCATCTGGCGGCTGTGACAGAAGTGGCGCCAGCGGCTGTAAGCGCGCGGGCGGAGAGTTTTACAACTGAAGCTAGTCTAGTAACGTTGGCCCGAAGGTCCGACGTGGTCACGAATCAGCTGAGCGTCTGCTCTTCGCTGGTCTCGTTCGCCCAGCGGGCGAGACCGGCATGCCTTGCGCACCTTCCCTGCTGGCATGCCTGCTGGGGACACTCGTGACGTCACACGAAGAGGTTCGCTCGGCTGCTTGCTCACGTTTAAGTTTCGTTGTTGCGCTTTTTGCGCATTTAAAGGTATTTGCGAATTTACGTAACAATTACACTACCAGACGCGTGACAGGGGGGTCTCGGTAACCTAAATATGCCATTACCTTGACATGGTCAAAAAATCGTTGGAGTTGCCCTTTAAGAACTGCTTTAGTGCGGAAGCTCCTGTTTAAATATAGGGGAACGCGGTAATCGAAAGCCGCAGCGCCTGCTAAAGCGTCGGGTTGTTCTCCTTGAGGAATATATGTGAGCTGGGTTCGATTCCGCTCAGCACCAGATAAATTTAAAGGATCTTCCTTGTCATTGTACAGCGGCACACACCTACTGGCACATACCCAGTAACTCAAACTCTCATCAAAGACGTTCATTGCAGGTCAGCAAAGACCAATTGGCACATACTCAGTGCTCCAAGTCAGCGTGAAAGAGTTTCATTAAAGGGTGGTACGTACCCAGTCCCCCATCTACAGTGAACCATGTCTGCGTGGGAGATGCTTGTTGAAGAGCGGCATATTTATACATATGTTCGCGTACTCAGGGACTTAAGTTGGTCCGACCATTGGTTTCAAACTCTGTTTCCTCAGCACATAAGCCCGATGCTTAAACTATTCGTCAACGGAAGTCGAGGCTGAAGAAGTGGCCGTTGATCTAGCGGCAGCGGAGGGCTATCAGATCGGAAAGTCATTAACAATACTCTCGGACTCACAAACAGCCCGCCGCGACTACTTGCATGGCAGAATCAGCCACCGAGCACTCCGTATACTCTGCTCAGTAGACTGTCAAACACTACAACAGGCACAGAACCCCATGAAGCAATCACCCACAAGCTCGTATGGGTACCGGGACAGACGGGGGTGGCAGGGAACCAAGGGGTGGACAGGATAGCTTGAGAGTACACTAATTATTGAGCGTCCAACGCTGACAGCCTTGAGGAACCCACGCCTGTACCCCGAGAGTATTTGGCCATTTTAGACAAATACAAAGGCAGCAGGAAGCGGTGCCCCCCGTCGCACGAGTCCCTTAGCAGGGAAGAAGCTGTTGCATGGAGACAACTACAAACAGGGTCGTATCCTAAGCTCAACGTGCTAAGTAAGTTCACCCCACATTATATAAGGACAAATGTCCATGGTGGCATTAGAAACCCACTATATACCACATAACATGAGCATGTTAACAAACTCACGTAGTCCCAATCGTGTCACAACCAAGTGCGGAGCAATGGGAGTAACTGCACGCTGTCCTGTGACCGCTGCGAAGACCAGCTAGGTCTCGTGCGGCGTGCACGACGGACAGCATAGACCGGCGGAACACTGGACTGATGGCAGCCGACCATTGCAACAGAGAACGGACGAAGCAGCGGGTGGAAACCTCCGGCACAAGGATGAAGACGCTCCTGAAGAATCCGCCCCAGCCGCAGAAAAACACAATTACTAGAGCTCTGTCAAGTTTTCACTCACTGACTCACTCACCACGGACCACACAGAGACCCGGGTTGGCGGGAAAACGGTTTGACATGATTGGAAACGCACATTAGCTCGGAGTCCACGGTGAGACAAATACATAAAGACATACTTAGGCCCCTAAAAGTGCGTCAAGTACTCTAACAATGCTGAAACGATAATAAGTGGAATCGGAGTTATCGCCGACCTAAGGCTTCCTCTCAACATCTCCGAAAAAACAAGGATGGGGAAAACATGAGGCGACAAACGGAGGCTCACTCCCGCCTTAGTCGCACGTAGTCACACGACCAAATGTTTTCGTTTTACCAGCTTATGAAGAACTGACGACAGCGTGTGAAACCGCGACACTGACACGCAGATCTTGTTCAACTTCCTCGGCTTTTATGAACCGGATAGACAAATCAGGTAGCGCGATATAACACCAACAAAGTCGTAGTAGGCCTTTATGATATCATTTCTAGATATTAATGGAGCTTACCACAACACAGACAGGAAATTGCTATGGCAAATTTTCAAGCACTATGGTAAAGACGGAGATTTCGTGGAGCTGTTGAGCGGGATGTATAGGTACATCCGAGTAGGAATCGTATGGAAAAGCCGGAAATCCAGTGAAGCTGTAGAGATTCTCCGAGGACTCAAGCATGAATTATTGTCCATTGTTGTCCATTGTTGCTCACGCTCTATGTTAAAAGCTTAGAAAGGCAAGTGAAAAGCAATGAATTGGGTTTTGATTAATCTTACATCCGTAATGAGCAGTATGTGCGAAAGAAGGTTCCGGGGCTGATGTATGCAGACGATAGAGCGTGCCAGCGCGCAATACAAGATATTTGCAAACACTTCCGCATATGTGTGGCAGCGCAACGACAAATCTAGGCATTAAGTTTAGTAGAGAGAAATCAGGAATTATGAAATTTAATGAAACGATGAGTAATTGCGTGGTATCGATTCAACAGCAAGTAATACGCATAGTCAAGCAATATAGATACCTTGGCTTATACATAAACGAAGGAAAAACTTACTCAAGCACCCACCAAGATAATCTGAAAATGAAGGGGAAGCGGAATCCAGCAATAATGATGCACAGAGGCGCTACAGTAAATATGAGCATGAAGAGGTGCATGGAATCTGGAAAGGAGTAATGGTACCAGCGCTAGCATTTGCAAATGTCATTTTGTGCTAAAGATCGGATATTTTATCGGGGTTGGAAGCTGACCAGAGATCAGTATGCCGGTTGGCTTTGGGAGCCCACCGTAAAACCTCGAATGGGATAGTGCAAGGCGCTGTGGGTTGAGGATCCTTTGAAAACAAAGAAGCTCCAAGCAAAATTAGTTTTGAAGAAAGACTAAGGAGCATGGATGAAAAGAAATTGGTGGCTAAAGTACACAAATATCTGTACCTCAAAAGCGTAGACACGGAATGGAGGACGAGGTCAAGAAAGTTGGCAACCAAATGCAGGGTAATTAATAACGTTATTAGACAAGCAGAAGTCATAAGAAGGAAAGCGCGGGATAAAGAAAATTGAGTTCAATGGGTGAACACTAAAAAATGCGGCAGACTCCATCTCACGATGACTGCCGACGGTAATCATGTTTCGCATTAGATCAATATAGTAACGCAATGTATTGCCACCGTCTAAAGAAGATATGCACGAGGCGTGCACTGCAGCGGGATTCCCCTTCCGCGCTTCCCGATGAACACTCGACGCCATCTCGTGCCACCACACCCGCGAAGCCTACGCATAGCCACCGTGATGCATGGGGCGCTGGTGCATTCAAACGCCGTGAAACGCGGCATACAGAAACCGGAATCCTCTTTATAATAGTAAGCTATTGGGCAAGTTGGCTTGACATTATCTTTTGCAAAGGGGAGCGCAGAAGTGTTGCGGAAAAGAAAGGAGGCCTGGACAGGAAGATTTACATCGCGCAGACGGCGCGCTGTCTAAATGACAGGCTAAACGAGCATTCTCCATGTTAAGGGCCCTAGCAACGCCGCGCACCTTCCTGCGCACTGCAGGGATTGTGGCCGCAAAACCCTTTTTCCATAAAACCGAAATTACAAGCAAATCTAACGGCAGACTCGAGAAGGCAATCCTCGACGCTGGTCAGATTGACGCTCCCGCTGACCTTTGTATTAGTGCCCCGTCAGTGCATCTAATGAACAAGAAATTTACGTTCTTCACCCTTGGCTATGCCTCCCCGTAGATGAGGCTAGGCCTCCCTGTCCTCACGTGGGAGCGGCCCGGGGTGCTGCTGTAAGTGCTGCGCTTCTCAGGGGCTCATTAAAGTTTTTTGTCTGTCTGTCTCAATAGCAGCGCATGCGAAATATCGTTCCTCGAGGTTTGCTTCTGCACATATACTAAGTTGCAATAAGCATCTTTCCAGCCCAGGTCTCCCTTTTTTCCCAACACTTCCGCGCTCCGCTTTGCAAAAACCCGAATCCCCTCTCGCGATTCTTTCTGGACACGCTGCGACATTTAGTGGCAATGCCGAGAAGTCCGCTCGTCGCCTCCGAGACGACAAACGTGACGCGCCGGTGCCTGCGAGCGCTGATAATGGTGCTCTCATTGCCGTACACTCACTGGCACGTACTCGGTCACCCAAGTTCTCGAGAGGTCATTTGAAGACGGCATATACCAAGTGCATACATGGTGCCTCCTGTTAAAGCATTGGGTTGCTGTCCTTGAGTAACCCTCGATTAAGCTCAGAATAGGAGAAATTCAAAAGGATATTTTTCATTACTGTCGAGCGGCACATTGCCAGTGGCACGTAGTTACTCAAGTTGGCGTCAAAGACGGCACTTGAAGAGAGGCTCACACAAAGTGCCACATACCCAGTGCGCTCGGTCAACTTCAACGAGTTTCTTTCAACAGCGGTACCTGCACAGTCCCGCGTCTAGAGGGACCCATGTCGGTGTGAAAGAGGTCCGTTGAAAAGCGAACCATGCTCCATCTGCACAGAATCACGACACGCTACACATTCGACCACAAGCTACGCAGTGACACAAGTTGGTTCGATTGTTCGTTTCGAACCCCGATTCCTCTGCACGGCAGCGCGATACGCTACCCATTCGATCACAAGCTACGCGATGACAAAAGTTGGTTCTATTGTTGGTTTCGAACCCTGCTCCATCTGCACAGCAGCGTGATTCGCTACTCATTCGACCACAAGCTACACAATGACCCAAGTTGGTTCGAATCTTGGTTTCGAACCCCCATCCCTCTGCATGGCAGCGCGATACGATACCCATACGACCACAAGCTACGCAGTGACCAAGTTGGTTCGATTGTTGGTTTCGAACCCTCTTCCATCTGCACAACAGCGCGATTCTCTACCCACTCGACCACAAGCTACGCAATAACCCAAGTTGGTTCGATTGTTGGTTTTGAACCCTGTTCCATCTGCACAGCAGCGCGATGCTCTACTCATTCGACCACAACCTACGCAATGACCCAAGTTGGTTCGATTGTCGGTTTCGAACCCTGTTCCATCTGCACAGCAGTGCGATACGCTACACATTCTACCAGAAGCTACGCAGTCACCCAAGTTGGTTCGATTGTTGGTTTCGAACCCCGATTCCTCTAAAAGGCAGTGCGATACGCTAAACATTCGACCACAAGCTACGCAATGACCCAAGTTGGTTCGATTGTTGGTTTCAAACCCTGCTCCATCTGCACAGCAGCGCGATACGCTGCCCATTCGACCACAAGCTACGCAATGACCCAAGTTGGTTCGATTGTTGGATTCGAACCCCGATACCTCTGCACGGCAGCGCGATACGCTACCCATTCGACCACAAGCTATGCAATGACCCAAGTTGGTTCGATTGTTGCTTTCGAACCCCGTTCCATCTGCACAGCAGCGCGATGCTCTGCTCACTCAACCAGAAGCTACGCAATGACCCAAGTTGGTTCGATTGTTGCTTTCGAACCCTGTTCCATCTGCAAAGCAGCGCGATGCGCTACTCATTCGACCACAAGCTACGCAATGACCCTGGTTCGTTCGATTGTTAGCTTCGAACCCTGTTCCATCTGCACAGAAGCGCGATGCTCTACTCATTGGACCACTAGCTACGCAATGACCCAAGTTGGTTCGATTGTTGCTTTCGAACCCTGCTCCATCTGCACAGAAGCACGATGCTCTACTCACTCGACCACAGGCGACGCAGTGACCCAAGTTGGTTCGATTGTGGGTTTCGAACCCCGATTCCTCTGCACGGCAGCGCGATACGCTTACCATTCAACCACAAGCTACGCAATGACCCAAGTTGGTTCGATTGTTGGTTTCGAACCCTGCTATATCTGCACAGCTGCACGATACGCTAACAATTCGACCACAAGCTACGCAGTCTACCAAGTCGGTTCAATGGTTGGGTTCGAACCCTGCTCCATCTGCACGGCAGCACGATGCGCTACACATTCGACCACAACATACGCAGTGACCCAAGTTGGTTCGATTGCGGGTTTCGAACCCCGATTTCTCTGCACAGCAGCGCGATACGCTTACCATTCGACGACGAGCTACGCAGTGACCCAAGTTAGTTCGATTGTTGCTTTCGAACCCTGTTCCACCAGCAAAGCAGCGCGATGCTCTACTCACTCGACCACAGGCGACGCAATCACCCAAGTTGGTCCGATCGTTCGTTTCGAACACTGTTCTATCTGCACAGCAGCGCGATGCTCTACTCATTCGATCAAGAGCTACGCAATGACCAAAGTTGGATCGATTGCTCCTTTCGAACTCTGTTCCATCTGCACAGCAGCACGGTGAGCTCCCCATTCGACCACAAGCTACGCAGTGACCCAAGTTGGTTCGATTCTTGGTTTCGAACCCCGGTCCCTCTGCACGGCAGCGCGATACGCTACTCATTCGACCATAAGCTATGCAATGACCCAAGTTGGTTCGATTGTTGGTTTCGAACCCTCTTCCTAGTGCACAGCGGTGCGATGCTCTACTCATTCGACCATAAGCTACGCAATGACCCATGTTGGTTCCATTGTTGGTTTCGAACCCTGTTTCATCTGCACAAAAGTGCGATGATCTACTTATTCGACCACAAGCTCCGCAATGGCCCAAGTGGGTTCGATACCTGTTCCATCTGCACAGCAGCGCTATGCGCTACTCATTCGACCACAAGCTACGTTATCACCCAAGTTGGTTCCATTGTTGGTTTCGAACCCTGTTCCATCTGCACAGCCGCGAGATAGGCTGCACATTCGACCAGAAGCTACGCAGTGAGCCAAGTTGGTTCGATTGTTGGTTTCGAACGCTGCTCCATCTGCACATCAGCACGATACGCTAACAATTCGACCACAAGCTACGCAGTCTACCAAGCTGGTTCAATGGTTGGTTTCGAACCCTGCTCCATCTGCACAGCAGCGCGATACGCTACCCATTCGACCACAAGATACGCAGTGACCCAAGTTGGTTCGATTGTTGGTTTCGAACCCCGATTCCTCTCCACGGCAGAGCGATACGCTTCCCATTCGAAGACGAGCTACGCAATGACCCAAGTTGGTTCGATTGTTGGTTTCGAACCCTGTTCCATCTGCACAGTAGCACGATGCGCTGCTCATTCAATCACAAGCTACGCAATGACCCAAGTTGGTTCGATTGTTGGTTTCGAACCCTGCTCCATCTGCACAGCAGCACGATACGCTAACAATTCGACCACAAGCTACGCAGTCTACCAAATTGGTTCAATGGTTGCTTTCGAACGCTGCTCCATCTGCACGGCAGCACGATGCGCTACACTTTCGACCACAAGCTACGCAGTGACCCAAGTTGGTTCGATTGTTGCTTTCGAACCCTGTTCCACCTGCACAGCAGCGCGATGCTCTACTCACTCGACCACAGGCTACGCAATCACCCAAGTTGGTTGCATTATTGGTTTCGAACACTGTTCTATCTGCACAGCAGCGCGATGCTCTACTCATTCGATCAAATGCTACGCAATGACCAAAGTTGGATCGATTGCTCGTTTCGAACTCTGTTCCATCTGCACAGAAGCGCTATGCGCTACTTACTCGACCACAAGCTACGCGATGAGCCAAGATGCTTCAGTTGTAGCTTTCGAACCCTGCTCCATCTACACAGCAGCGCGATGCGCTACACATTCGACCACAAGCTACGCAGTGACCCAAGCTGGTAGGATTCTTGGTTTTGAACCCTGTTCCATCTGAACAGCAGCGCGATGCGCTACTCATTCGACCACAAGCTACACAATGACCCAAGTTGGTTCGATTGTTCGTTTCGAACCCCGATTCCTCTGCACGGCAGCGCGATACGCTACCCATTCGATCACAAGCTACGCGATGACAAAAGTTGGTTCTATTGTTGGTTTCGAACCCTGCTCCATCTGCACAGCAGCGTGATTCGCTACTCATTCGACCACAAGTTACACAATGACCCAAGTTGGTTCGAATCTTGGTTTCGAACCCCCATCCCTCTGCATGGCAGCGCGATACGATACCCATACGACCACAAGCTACGCAGTGACCAAGTTGGTTCGATTGTTGGTTTCGAACCCTCTTCCATCTGCACAACAGCGCGATTCTCTACCCACTCGACCACAAGCTACGCAATAACCCAAGTTGGTTCGATTGTTGGTTTTGAACCCTGTTCCATCTGCACAGCAGCGCGATGCTCTACTCATTCGACCACAACCTACGCAATGACCCAAGTTGGTTCGATAGTCGATTTCGAACCCTGTTCCATCTGCACAGCAGTGCGATACGCTACACATTCTACCAGAAGCTACGCAGTCACCCAAGTTGGTTCGATTGTTGGTTTCGAACCCCGATTCCTCTAAAAGGCAGTGCGATACGCTAAACATTCGACCACAAGCTACGCAATGACCCAAGTTGGTTCGATTGTTGGTTTCAAACCCTGCTCCATCTGCACAGCAGCGCGATACGCTGCCCATTCGACCACAAGCTACGCAATGACCCAAGTTGGTTCGATTGTTGGATTCGAACCCCGATACCTCTGCACGGCAGCGCGATACGCTACCCATTCGACCACAAGCTATGCAATGACCCAAGTTGGTTCGATTGTTGCTTTCGAACCCCGTTCCATCTGCACAGCAGCGCGATGCTCTGCTCACTCAACCAGAAGCTACGCAATGACCCAAGTTGGTTCGATTGTTGCTTTCGAACCCTGTTCCATCTGCAAAGCAGCGCGATGCGCTACTCATTCGACCACAAGCTACGCAATGACCCTGGTTCGTTCGATTGTTAGCTTCGAACCCTGTTCCATCTGCACAGAAGCGCGATGCTCTACTCATTGGACCACTAGCTACGCAATGACCCAAGTTGGTTCGATTGTTGGTTTCGAACCCTGCTCCATCTGCACAGAAGCGCGATGCTCTACTCATTGGACCACTAGCTACGCAATGACCCAAGTTGGTTCGATTGTTGGTTTCGAACCCTGCTCCATCTGCACAGAAGCGCGATGCTCTACTCACTCGACCACAGGCGACGCAGTGACCCAAGTTGGTTCGATTGTGGGTTTCGAACCCCGATTCCTCTGCACGGCAGCGCGATACGCTTACCATTCAACCACAAGCTACGCAATGACCCAAGTTGGTTCGATTGTTGGTTTCGAACCCTGCTATATCTGCACAGCTGCACGATACGCTAACAATTCGACCCCAAGCTACGCAGTCTACCAAGTCGGTTCAATGGTTGGGTTCGAACCCTGCTCCATCTGCACGGCAGCACGATGCGCTACACATTCGACCACAACATACGCAGTGACCCAAGGTGGTTCGATTGCGGGTTTCGAACCCCGATTTCTCTGCACAGCAGCGCGATACGCTTACCATTCGACGACGAGCTACGCAGTGACCCAAGTTAGTTCGATTGTTGCTTTCGAACCCTGTTCCACCAGCAAAGCAGCGCGATGCTCTACTCACTCGACCACAGGCGACGCAATCACCCAAGTTGGTCCGATCGTTCGTTTCGAACACTGTTCTATCTGCACAGCAGCGCGATGCTCTACTCATTCGATCAAGAGCTACGCAATGACCAAAGTTGGATCGATTGCTCCTTTCGAACTCTGTTCCATCTGCACAGCAGCACGGTGAGCTCCCCATTCGACCACAAGCTACGCAGTGACCCAAGTTGGTTCGATTCTTGGTTTCGAACCCCGGTCCCTCTGCACGGCAGCGCGATACGCTACTCATTCGACCATAAGCTATGCAATGACCCAAGTTGGTTCGATTGTTGGTTTCAAACCCTCTTCCTAGTGCACAGCGGTGCGATGCTCTACTCATTCGACCATAAGCTACGCAATGACCCATGTTGGTTCCATTGTTGGTTTCGAACCCTGTTTCATCTGCACAAAAGTGCGATGATCTACTTATTCGACCACAAGCTCCGCAATGGCCCAAGTGGGTTCGATACCTGTTCCATCTGCACAGCAGCGCTATGCGCTACTCATTCGACCACAAGCTACGTTATCACCCAAGTTGGTTCCATTGTTGGTTTCGAACCCTGTTCCATCTGCACAGCCGCGAGATAGGCTGCACATTCGACCAGAAGCTACGCAGTGAGCCAAGTTGGTTCGATTGTTGGTTTCGAACGCTGCTCCATCTGCACATCAGCACGATACGCTAACAATTCGACCACAAGCTACGCAGTCTACCAAGCTGGTTCAATGGTTGGTTTCGAACCCTGCTCCATCTGCACAGCAGCGCGATACGCTACCCATTCGACCACAAGATACGCAGTGACCCAAGTTGGTTCGATTGTTGGTTTCGAACCCCGATTCCTCTCCACGGCAGAGCGATACGCTTCCCATTCGAAGACGAGCTACGCAATGACCCAAGTTGGTTCGATTGTTGGTTTCGAACCCTGTTCCATCTGCACAGTAGCACGATGCGCTGCTCATTCAATCACAAGCTACGCAATGACCCAAGTTGGTTCGATTGTTGGTTTCGAACCCTGCTCCATCTGCACAGCAGCACGATACGCTAACAATTCGACCACAAGCTACGCAGTCTACCAAATTGGTTCAATGGTTGCTTTCGAACGCTGCTCCATCTGCACGGCAGCACGATGCGCTACACTTTCGACCACAAGCTACGCAGTGACCCAAGTTGGTTCGATTGTTGCTTTCGAACCCTGTTCCACCTGCACAGCAGCGCGATGCTCTACTCACTCGACCACAGGCTACGCAATCACCCAAGTTGGTTGCATTATTGGTTTCGAACACTGTTCTATCTGCACAGCAGCGCGATGCTCTACTCATTCGATCAAATGCTACGCAATGACCAAAGTTGGATCGATTGCTCGTTTCGAACTCTGTTCCATCTGCACAGAAGCGCTATGCGCTACTTACTCGACCACAAGCTACGCGATGACCCAAGATGCTTCAGTTGTAGCTTTCGAACCCTGCTCCATCTACACAGCAGCGCGATGCGCTACACATTCGACCACAAGCTACGCAGTGACCCAAGCTGGTAGGATTCTTGGTTTCGAACCCTGTTCCATCTGAACAGCAGCGCGATGCGCTACTCATTCGACCACAAGCTACACAATGACCCAAGTTGGTTCGATTGTTCGTTTCGAACCCCGATTCCTCTGCACGGCAGCGCGATACGCTACCCATTCGATCACAAGCTACGCGATGACAAAAGTTGGTTCTATTGTTGGTTTCGAACCCTGCTCCATCTGCACAGCAGCGTGATTCGCTACTCATTCGACCACAAGTTACACAATGACCCAAGTTGGTTCGAATCTTGGTTTCGAACCCCCATCCCTCTGCATGGCAGCGCGATACGATACCCATACGACCACAAGCTACGCAGTGACCAAGTTGGTTCGATTGTTGGTTTCGAACCCTCTTCCATCTGCACAACAGCGCGATTCTCTACCCACTCGACCACAAGCTACGCAATAACCCAAGTTGGTTCGATTGTTGGTTTTGAACCCTGTTCCATCTGCACAGCAGCGCGATGCTCTACTCATTCGACCACAACCTACGCAATGACCCAAGTTGGTTCGATTGTCGATTTCGAACCCTGTTCCATCTGCACAGCAGTGCGATACGCTACACATTCTACCAGAAGCTACGCAGTCACCCAAGTTGGTTCGATTGTTGGTTTCGAACCCCGATTCCTCTAAAAGGCAGTGCGATACGCTAAACATTCGACCACAAGCTACGCAATGACCCAAGTTGGTTCGATTGTTGGTTTCAAACCCTGCTCCATCTGCACAGCAGCGCGATACGCTGCCCATTCGACCACAAGCTACGCAATGACCCAAGTTGGTTCGATTGTTGGATTCGAACCCCGATACCTCTGCACGGCAGCGCGATACGCTACCCATTCGACCACAAGCTATGCAATGACCCAAGTTGGTTCGATTGTTGCTTTCGAACCCCGTTCCATCTGCACAGCAGCGCGATGCTCTGCTCACTCAACCAGAAGCTACGCAATGACCCAAGTTGGTTCGATAGTTGCTTTCGAACCCTGTTCCATCTGCAAAGCAGCGCGATGCGCTACTCATTCGACCACAAGCTACGCAATGACCCTGGTTCGTTCGATTGTTAGCTTCGAACCCTGTTCCATCTGCACAGAAGCGCGATGCTCTACTCATTGGACCACTAGCTACGCAATGACCCAAGTTGGTTCGATTGTTGGTTTCGAACCCTGCTCCATCTGCACAGAAGCGCGATGCTCTACTCATTGGACCACTAGCTACGCAATGACCCAAGTTGGTTCGATTGTTGGTTTCGAACCCTGCTCCATCTGCACAGAAGCGCGATGCTCTACTCACTCGACCACAGGCGACGCAGTGACCCAAGTTGGTTCGATTGTGGGTTTCGAACCCCGATTCCTCTGCACGGCAGCGCGATACGCTTACCATTCAACCACAAGCTACGCAATGACCCAAGTTGGTTCGATTGTTGGTTTCGAACCCTGCTATATCTGCACAGCTGCACGATACGCTAACAATTCGACCACAAGCTACGCAGTCTACCAAGTCGGTTCAATGGTTGGGTTCGAACCCTGCTCCATCTGCACGGCAGCACGATGCGCTACACATTCGACCACAACATACGCAGTGACCCAAGGTGGTTCGATTGCGGGTTTCGAACCCCGATTTCTCTGCACAGCAGCGCGATACGCTTACCATTCGACGACGAGCTACGCAGTGACCCAAGTTAGTTCGATTGTTGCTTTCGAACCCTGTTCCACCAGCAAAGCAGCGCGATGCTCTACTCACTCGACCACAGGCGACGCAATCACCCAAGTTGGTCCGATCGTTCGTTTCGAACACTGTTCTATCTGCACAGCAGCGCGATGCTCTACTCATTCGATCAAGAGCTACGCAATGACCAAAGTTGGATCGATTGCTCCTTTGGAACTCTGTTCCATCTGCACAGCAGCACGGTGAGCTCCCCATTCGACCACAAGCTACGCAGTGACCCAAGTTGGTTCGATTCTTGGTTTCGAACCCCGGACCCTCTGCACGGCAGCGCGATACGCTACTCATTCGACCATAAGCTATGCAATGACCCAAGTTGGTTCGATTGTTGGTTTCGAACCCTCTTCCTAGTGCACAGCGGTGCGATGCTCTACTCATTCGACCATAAGCTACGCAATGACCCATGTTGGTTCCATTGTTGGTTTCGAACCCTGTTTCATCTGCACAAAAGTGCGATGATCTACTTATTCGACCACAAGCTCCGCAATGGCCCAAGTGGGTTCGATACCTGTTCCATCTGCACAGCAGCGCTATGCGCTACTCATTCGACCACAAGCTACGTTATGACCCAAGTTGGTTCCATTGTTGGTTTCGAACCCTGTTCCATCTGCACAGCCGCGAGATAGGCTGCACATTCGACCAGAAGCTACGCAGTGAGCCAAGTTGGTTCGATTGTTGGTTTCGAACGCTGCTCCATCTGCACATCAGCACGATACGCTAACATTTCGACCACAAGCTACGCAGTCTACCAAGCTGGTTCAATGGTTGGTTTCGAACCCTGCTCCATCTGCACAGCAGCGCGATACGCTACCCATTCGACCACAAGATACGCAGTGACCCAAGTTGGTTCGATTGTTGGTTTCGAACCCCGATTCCTCTCCACGGCAGAGCGATACGCTTCCCATTCGAAGACGAGCTACGCAATGACCCAAGTTGGTTCGATTGTTGGTTTCGAACCCTGTTCCATCTGCACAGTAGCACGATGCGCTGCTCATTCAATCACAAGCTACGCAATGACCCAAGTTGGTTCGATTGTTGGTTTCGAACCCTGCTCCATCTGCACAGCAGCACGATACGCTAACAATTCGACCACAAGCTACGCAGTCTACCAAATTGGTTCAATGGTTGCTTTCGAACGCTGCTCCATCTGCACGGCAGCACGATGCGCTACACTTTCGACCACAAGCTACGCAGTGACCCAAGTTGGTTCGATTGTTGCTTTCGAACCCTGTTCTACCTGCACAGCAGCGCGATGCTCTACTCACTCGACCACAGGCTACGCAATCACCCAGGTTGGTTGCATTATTGGTTTCGAACACTGTTCTATCTGCACAGCAGCGCGATGCTCTACTCATTCGATCAAATGCTACGCAATGACCAAAGTTGGATCGATTGCTCGTTTCGAACTCTGTTCCATCTGCACAGAAGCGCTATGCGCTACTTACTCGACCACAAGCTACGCGATGACCCAAGATGCTTCAGTTGTAGCTTTCGAACCCTGCTCCATCTACACAGCAGCGCGATGCGCTACACATTCGACCACAAGCTACGCAGTGACCCAAGCTGGTAGGATTCTTGGTTTCGAACCCTGTTCCATCTGAACAGCAGCGCGATGCGCTACTCATTCGACCGGAAGCTACACAATGACCCAAGTTGGTTCGATTGTTGGTTTCGAACCCTGCTACATCTACATAGCAGCACGGTGCGCACCCCATTCGACCATAAGCTATGCAATCACCCAAGTTGGTTCGATTGTTGGTTTCGAACCCCCTTCCTTGTGCACAGCGGCGCGATGCTGTACTCATTCGACCATAAGCTACGCAATGACCCAAGTTGGTTCGATTGTTGGTTTCGAACCCTGTTCCATCTGCACAGCCGCGCGATAGGCTACACATTCGACCAGAAGCTACGCAGTGAGCCAAGTTGGTTCGATTGTTGGTTTCGAACGCTGCTCCATCCGCACAGCAGCGCGATACGCTACCCATTCGAACACAAGCTACGCAATGACCCAAGTTGGTTCGAATGTTGGTTTCAAACCCTGCTCCGTGTACACAGCAGCACGGTGCGCTCCCCATTCGACAACAAGCGACAACAGTGACGCAAGTTGGTTCGATTGTTGGATTCGAACCCAGATTCCTCTGCACGGCGATGCAATACGCTATCCAATCGACCACAAGCTTTGCAATACCCCAAGTTGGTTCGATTCTTGGTTTCGAACCCCGGTCCCTCTGCACGGCAGCGCGATACGCTACTCATTCGACCATAAGCTATGCAATGACCCAAGTTGGTTCGATTGTTGGTTTCGAACCCTCTTCCTAGTGCACAGCGGTGCGATGCTCTACTCATTCGACCATAAGCTACGCAATGACCCATGTTGGTTCCATTGTTGGTTTCGAACCCTGTTTCATCTGCACAACAGTGCGATGATCTACTTATTCGACCACAAGCTCCGCAATGGCCCAAGTGGGTTCGATACCTGTTCCATCTGCACAGCAGCGCTATGCGCTACTCATTCGACCACAAGCTACGTTATGACCCAAGTTGGTTCCATTGTTGGTTTCGAACCCTGTTCCATCTGCACAGCCGCGAGATAGGCTACACATTCGACCAGAAGCTACGCAGTGAGCCAAGTTGGTTCGATTGTTGGTTTCGAACGCTGCTCCATCTGCACAGCAGCACGATACGCTAACAATTCGACCACAAGCTACGCAGTCTACCAAGCTGGTTCAATGGTTGGTTTCGAACCCTGCTCCATCTGCACAGCAGCGCGATACGCTACCCATTCGACCACAAGATACGCAGTGACCCAAGTTGGTTCGATTGTTGGTTTCGAACCCCGATTCCTCTCCACGGCAGAGCGATACGCTTCCCATTCGAAGACGAGCTACGCAATGACCCAAGTTGGTTCGATTGTTGGTTTCGAACCCTGTTCCATCTGCACAGTAGCACGATGCGCTGCTCATTCAATCACAAGCTACGCAATGACCCAAGTTGGTTCGATTGTTGGTTTCGAACCCTGCTCCATCTGCACAGCAGCACGATACGCTAACAATTCGACCACAAGCTACGCAGTCTACCAAATTGGTTCAATGGTTGCTTTCGAACGCTGCTCCATCTGCACGGCAGCACGATGCGCTACACTTTCGACCACAAGCTACGCAGTGACCCAAGTTGGTTCGATTGTTGCTTTCGAACCCTGTTCCACCTGCACAGCAGCGCGATGCTCTACTCACTCGACCACAGGCTACGCAATCACCCAAGTTGGTTGCATTATTGGTTTCGAACACTGTTCTATCTGCACAGCAGCGCGATGCTCTACTCATTCGATCAAATGCTACGCAATGACCAAAGTTGGATCGATTGCTCGTTTCGAACTCTGTTCCATCTGCACAGAAGCGCTATGCGCTACTTACTCGACCACAAGCTACGCGATGAGCCAAGATGCTTCAGTTGTAGCTTTCGAACCCTGCTCCATCTACACAGCAGCGCGATGCGCTACACATTCGACCACAAGCTACGCAGTGACCCAAGCTGGTAGGATTCTTGGTTTCGAACCCTGTTCCATCTGAACAGCAGCGCGATGCGCTACTCATTCGACCACAAGCTACACAATGACCCAAGTTGGTTCGATTGTTCGTTTCGAACCCCGATTCCTCTGCACGGCAGCGCGATACGCTACCCATTCGATCACAAGCTACGCGATGACAAAAGTTGGTTCTATTGTTGGTTTCGAACCCTGCTCCATCTGCACAGCAGCGTGATTCGCTACTCATTCGACCACAAGCTACACAATGACCCAAGTTGGTTCGAATCTTGGTTTCGAACCCCCATCCCTCTGCATGGCAGCGCGATACGATACCCATACGACCACAAGCTACGCAGTGACCAAGTTGGTTCGATTGTTGGTTTCGAACCCTCTTCCATCTGCACAACAGCGCGATTCTCTACCCACTCGACCACAAGCTACGCTATAACCCAAGTTGGTTCGATTGTTGGTTTTGAACCCTGTTCCATCTGCACAGCAGCGCGATGCTCTACTCATTCGACCACAACCTACGCAATGACCCAAGTTGGTTCGATTGTCGGTTTCGAACCCTGTTCCATCTGCACAGCAGTGCGATACGCTACACATTCTACCAGAAGCTACGCAGTCACCCAAGTTGGTTCGATTGTTGGTTTCGAACCCCGATTCCTCTAAAAGGCAGTGCGATACGCTAAACATTCGACCACAAGCTACGCAATGACCCAAGTTGGTTCGATTGTTGGTTTCAAACCCTGCTCCATCTGCACAGCAGCGCGATACGCTGCCCATTCGACCACAAGCTACGCAATGACCCAAGTTGGTTCGATTGTTGGATTCGAACCCCGATACCTCTGCACGGCAGCGCGATACGCTACCCATTCGACCACAAGCTATGCAATGACCCAAGTTGGTTCGATTGTTGCTTTCGAACCCCGTTCCATCTGCACAGCAGCGCGATGCTCTGCTCACTCAACCAGAAGCTACGCAATGACCCAAGTTGGTTCGATTGTTGCTTTCGAACCCTGTTCCATCTGCAAAGCAGCGCGATGCGCTACTCATTCGACCACAAGCTACGCAATGACCCTGGTTCGTTCGATTGTTAGCTTCGAACCCTGTTCCATCTGCACAGAAGCGCGATGCTCTACTCATTGGACCACTAGCTACGCAATGACCCAAGTTGGTTCGATTGTTGCTTTCGAACCCTGCTCCATCTGCACAGAAGCGCGATGCTCTACTCACTCGACCACAGGCGACGCAGTGACCCAAGTTGGTTCGATTGTGGGTTTCGAACCCCGATTCCTCTGCACGGCAGCGCGATACGCTTACCATTCAACCACAAGCTACGCAATGACCCAAGTTGGTTCGATTGTTGGTTTCGAACCCTGCTATATCTGCACAGCTGCACGATACGCTAACAATTCGACCACAAGCTACGCAGTCTACCAAGTCGGTTCAATGGTTGGGTTCGAACCCTGCTCCATCTGCACGGCAGCACGATGCGCTACACATTCGACCACAACATACGCAGTGACCCAAGTTGGTTCGATTGCGGGTTTCGAACCCCGATTTCTCTGCACAGCAGCGCGATACGCTTACCATTCGACGACGAGCTACGCAGTGACCCAAGTTAGTTCGATTGTTGCTTTCGAACCCTGTTCCACCAGCAAAGCAGCGCGATGCTCTACTCACTCGACCACAGGCGACGCAATCACCCAAGTTGGTCCGATCGTTCGTTTCGAACACTGTTCTATCTGCACAGCAGCGCGATGCTCTACTCATTCGATCAAGAGCTACGCAATGACCAAAGTTGGATCGATTGCTCCTTTCGAACTCTGTTCCATCTGCACAGCAGCACGGTGAGCTCCCCATTCGACCACTAGCTACGCAGTGACCCAAGTTGGTTCGATTCTTGGTTTCGAACCCCAGTCCCTCTGCACGGCAGCGCGATACGCTACTCATTCGACCATAAGCTATGCAATGACCCAAGTTGGTTCGATTGTTGGTTTCGAACCCTCTTCCTAGTGCACAGCGGTGCGATGCTCTACTCATTCGACCATAAGCTACGCAATGACCCATGTTGGTTCCATTGTTGGTTTCGAACCCTGTTTCATCTGCACAAAAGTGCGATGATCTACTTATTCGACCACAAGCTCCGCAATGGCCCAAGTGGGTTCGATACCTCTTCCATCTGCACAGCAGCGCTATGCGCTACTCATTCGACCACAAGCTACGTTATGACCCAAGTTGGTTCCATTGTTGGTTTCGAACCCTGTTCCATCTGCACAGCCGCGAGATAGGCTGCACATTCGACCAGAAGCTACGCAGTGAGCCAAGTTGGTTCGATTGTTGGTTTCGAACGCTGCTCCATCTGCACATCAGCACGATACGCTAACAATTCGACCACAAGCTACGCAGTCTACCAAGCTGGTTCAATGGTTGGTTTCGAACCCTGCTCCATCTGCACAGCAGCGCGATACGCTACCCATTCGACCACAAGATACGCAGTGACCCAAGTTGGTTCGATTGTTGGTTTCGAACCCCGATTCCTCTCCACGGCAGAGCGATACGCTTCCCATTCGAAGACGAGCTACGCAATGACCCAAGTTGGTTCGATTGTTGGTTTCGAACCCTGTTCCATCTGCACAGTAGCACGATGCGCTGCTCATTCAATCACAAGCTACGCAATGACCCAAGTTGGTTCGATTGTTGGTTTCGAACCCTGCTCCATCTGCACAGCAGCACGATACGCTAACAATTCGACCACAAGCTACGCAGTCTACCAAATTGGTTCAATGGTTGCTTTCGAACGCTGCTCCATCTGCACGGCAGCACGATGCGCTACACTTTCGACCACAAGCTACGCAGTGACCCAAGTTGGTTCGATTGTTGCTTTCGAACCCTGTTCCACCTGCACAGCAGCGCGATGCTCTACTCACTCGACCACAGGCTACGCAATCACCCAGGTTGGTTGCATTATTGGTTTCGAACACTGTTCTATCTGCACAGCAGCGCGATGCTCTACTCATTCGATCAAATGCTACGCAATGACCAAAGTTGGATCGATTGCTCGTTTCGAACTCTGTTCCATCTGCACAGAAGCGCTATGCGCTACTTACTCGACCACAAGCTACGCGATGACCCAAGATGCTTCAGTTGTAGCTTTCGAACCCTGCTCCATCTACACAGCAGCGCGATGCGCTACACATTCGACCACAAGCTACGCAGTGACCCAAGCTGGTAGGATTCTTGGTTTCGAACCCTGTTCCATCTGAACAGCAGCGCGATGCGCTACTCATTCGACCACAAGCTACACAATGACCCAAGTTGGTTCGATTGTTCGTTTCGAACCCCGATTCCTCTGCACGGCAGCGCGATACGCTACCCATTCGATCACAAGCTACGCGATGACAAAAGTTGGTTCTATTGTTGGTTTCGAACCCTGCTCCATCTGCACAGCAGCGTGATTCGCTACTCATTCGACCACAAGCTACACAATGACCCAAGTTGGTTCGAATCTTGGTTTCGAACCCCCATCCCTCTGCATGGCAGCGCGATACGATACCCATACGACCACAAGCTACGCAGTGACCAAGTTGGTTCGATTGTTGGTTTCGAACCCTCTTCCATCTGCACAACAGCGCGATTCTCTACCCACTCGACCACAAGCTACGCTATAACCCAAGTTGGTTCGATTGTTGGTTTTGAACCCTGTTCCATCTGCACAGCAGCGCGATGCTCTACTCATTCGACCACAACCTACGCAATGACCCAAGTTGGTTCGATTGTCGGTTTCGAACCCTGTTCCATCTGCACAGCAGTGCGATACGCTACACATTCTACCAGAAGCTACGCAGTCACCCAAGTTGGTTCGATTGTTGGTTTCGAACCCCGATTCCTCTAAAAGGCAGTGCGATACGCTAAACATTCGACCACAAGCTACGCAATGACCCAAGTTGGTTCGATTGTTGGTTTCAAACCCTGCTCCATCTGCACAGCAGCGCGATACGCTGCCCATTCGACCACAAGCTACGCAATGACCCAAGTTGGTTCGATTGTTGGATTCGAACCCCGATACCTCTGCACGGCAGCGCGATACGCTACCCATTCGACCACAAGCTATGCAATGACCCAAGTTGGTTCGATTGTTGCTTTCGAACCCCGTTCCATCTGCACAGCAGCGCGATGCTCTGCTCACTCAACCAGAAGCTACGCAATGACCCAAGTTGGTTCGATTGTTGCTTTCGAACCCTGTTCCATCTGCAAAGCAGCGCGATGCGCTACTCATTCGACCACAAGCTACGCAATGACCCTGGTTCGTTCGATTGTTAGCTTCGAACCCTGTTCCATCTGCACAGAAGCGCGATGCTCTACTCATTGGACCACTAGCTACGCAATGACCCAAGTTGGTTCGATTGTTGCTTTCGAACCCTGCTCCATCTGCACAGAAGCGCGATGCTCTACTCACTCGACCACAGGCGACGCAGTGACCCAAGTTGGTTCGATTGTGGGTTTCGAACCCCGATTCCTCTGCACGGCAGCGCGATACGCTTACCATTCAACCACAAGCTACGCAATGACCCAAGTTGGTTCGATTGTTGGTTTCGAACCCTGCTATATCTGCACAGCTGCACGATACGCTAACAATTCGACCACAAGCTACGCAGTCTACCAAGTCGGTTCAATGGTTGGGTTCGAACCCTGCTCCATCTGCACGGCAGCACGATGCGCTACACATTCGACCACAACATACGCAGTGACCCAAGTTGGTTCGATTGCGGGTTTCGAACCCCGATTTCTCTGCACAGCAGCGCGATACGCTTACCATTCGACGACGAGCTACGCAGTGACCCAAGTTAGTTCGATTGTTGCTTTCGAACCCTGTTCCACCAGCAAAGCAGCGCGATGCTCTACTCACTCGACCACAGGCGACGCAATCACCCAAGTTGGTCCGATCGTTCGTTTCGAACACTGTTCTATCTGCACAGCAGCGCGATGCTCTACTCATTCGATCAAGAGCTACGCAATGACCAAAGTTGGATCGATTGCTCCTTTCGAACTCTGTTCCATCTGCACAGCAGCACGGTGAGCTCCCCATTCGACCACTAGCTACGCAGTGACCCAAGTTGGTTCGATTCTTGGTTTCGAACCCCAGTCCCTCTGCACGGCAGCGCGATACGCTACTCATTCGACCATAAGCTATGCAATGACCCAAGTTGGTTCGATTGTTGGTTTCGAACCCTCTTCCTAGTGCACAGCGGTGCGATGCTCTACTCATTCGACCATAAGCTACGCAATGACCCATGTTGGTTCCATTGTTGGTTTCGAACCCTGTTTCATCTGCACAAAAGTGCGATGATCTACTTATTCGACCACAAGCTCCGCAATGGCCCAAGTGGGTTCGATACCTCTTCCATCTGCACAGCAGCGCTATGCGCTACTCATTCGACCACAAGCTACGTTATGACCCAAGTTGGTTCCATTGTTGGTTTCGAACCCTGTTCCATCTGCACAGCCGCGAGATAGGCTGCACATTCGACCAGAAGCTACGCAGTGAGCCAAGTTGGTTCGATTGTTGGTTTCGAACGCTGCTCCATCTGCACATCAGCACGATACGCTAACAATTCGACCACAAGCTACGCAGTCTACCAAGCTGGTTCAATGGTTGGTTTCGAACCCTGCTCCATCTGCACAGCAGCGCGATACGCTACCCATTCGACCACAAGATACGCAGTGACCCAAGTTGGTTCGATTGTTGGTTTCGAACCCCGATTCCTCTCCACGGCAGAGCGATACGCTTCCCATTCGAAGACGAGCTACGCAATGACCCAAGTTGGTTCGATTGTTGGTTTCGAACCCTGTTCCATCTGCACAGTAGCACGATGCGCTGCTCATTCAATCACAAGCTACGCAATGACCCAAGTTGGTTCGATTGTTGGTTTCGAACCCTGCTCCATCTGCACAGCAGCACGATACGCTAACAATTCGACCACAAGCTACGCAGTCTACCAAATTGGTTCAATGGTTGCTTTCGAACGCTGCTCCATCTGCACGGCAGCACGATGCGCTACACTTTCGACCACAAGCTACGCAGTGACCCAAGTTGGTTCGATTGTTGCTTTCGAACCCTGTTCCACCTGCACAGCAGCGCGATGCTCTACTCACTCGACCACAGGCTACGCAATCACCCAGGTTGGTTGCATTATTGGTTTCGAACACTGTTCTATCTGCACAGCAGCGCGATGCTCTACTCATTCGATCAAATGCTACGCAATGACCAAAGTTGGATCGATTGCTCGTTTCGAACTCTGTTCCATCTGCACAGAAGCGCTATGCGCTACTTACTCGACCACAAGCTACGCGATGACCCAAGATGCTTCAGTTGTAGCTTTCGAACCCTGCTCCATCTACACAGCAGCGCGATGCGCTACACATTCGACCACAAGCTACGCAGTGACCCAAGCTGGTAGGATTCTTGGTTTCGAACCCTGTTCCATCTGAACAGCAGCGCGATGCGCTACTCATTCGACCACAAGCTACACAATGACCCAAGTTGGTTCGATTGTTGGTTTCGAACCCTGCTACATCTACATAGCAGCACGGTGCGCACCCCATTCGACCATAAGCTATGCAATCACCCAAGTTGGTTCGATTGTTGGTTTCGAACCCCCTTCCTTGTGCACAGCGGCGCGATGCTGTACTCATTCGACCATAAGCTACGCAATGACCCAAGTTGGTTCGATTGTTGGTTTCGAACCCTGTTCCATCTGCACAGCCGCGCGATAGGCTACACATTCGACCAGAAGCTACGCAGTGAGCCAAGTTGGTTCGATTGTTGGTTTCGAACGCTGCTCCATCCGCACAGCAGCGCGATACGCTACCCATTCGACCACAAGCTACGCAATGACCCAAGTTGGTTCGAATGTTGGTTTCAAACCCTGCTCCGTGTACACAGCAGCACGGTGCGCTCCCCATTCGACAACAAGCGACAACAGTGACGCAAGTTGGTTCGATTGTTGGATTCGAACCCAGATTCCTCTGCACGGCGATGCAATACGCTATCCAATCGACCACAAGCTTTGCAATACCCCAAGTTGGTTCGATTCTTGGTTTCGAACCCCGGTCCCTCTGCACGGCAGCGCGATACGCTACTCATTCGACCATAAGCTATGCAATGACCCAAGTTGGTTCGATTGTTGGTTTCGAACCCTCTTCCTAGTGCACAGCGGTGCGATGCTCTACTCATTCGACCATAAGCTACGAAATGACCCATGTTGGTTCCATTGTTGGTTTCGAACCCTGTTTCATCTGCACAACAGTGCGATGATCTACTTATTCGACCACAAGCTCCGCAATGGCCCAAGTGGGTTCGATACCTGTTCCATCTGCACAGCAGCGCTATGCGCTACTCATTCGACCACAAGCTACGTTATGACCCAAGTTGGTTCCATTGTTGGTTTCGAACCCTGTTCCATCTGCACAGCCGCGAGATAGGCTACACATTCGACCAGAAGCTACGCAGTGAGCCAAGTTGGTTCGATTGTTGGTTTCGAACGCTGCTCCATCTGCACAGCAGCACGATACGCTAACAATTCGACCACAAGCTACGCAGTCTACCAAGCTGGTTCAATGGTTGGTTTCGAACCCTGCTCCATCTGCACAGCAGCGCGATACGCTACCCATTCGACCACAAGATACGCAGTGACCCAAGTTGGTTCGATTGTTGGTTTCGAACCCCGATTCCTCTCCACGGCAGAGCGATACGCTTCCCATTCGAAGACGAGCTACGCAATGACCCAAGTTGGTTCGATTGTTGGTTTCGAACCCTGTTCCATCTGCACAGTAGCACGATGCGCTGCTCATTCAATCACAAGCTACGCAATGACCCAAGTTGGTTCGATTGTTGGTTTCGAACCCTGCTCCATCTGCACAGCAGCACGATACGCTAACAATTCGACCACAAGCTACGCAGTCTACCAAATTGGTTCAATGGTTGCTTTCGAACGCTGCTCCATCTGCACGGCAGCACGATGCGCTACACTTTCGACCACAAGCTACGCAGTGACCCAAGTTGGTTCGATTGTTGCTTTCGAACCCTGTTCCACCTGCACAGCAGCGCGATGCTCTACTCACTCGACCACAGGCTACGCAATCACCCAAGTTGGTTGCATTATTGGTTTCGAACACTGTTCTATCTGCACAGCAGCGCGATGCTCTACTCATTCGATCAAATGCTACGCAATGACCAAAGTTGGATCGATTGCTCGTTTCGAACTCTGTTCCATCTGCACAGAAGCGCTATGCGCTACTTACTCGACCACAAGCTACGCGATGAGCCAAGATGCTTCAGTTGTAGCTTTCGAACCCTGCTCCATCTACACAGCAGCGCGATGCGCTACACATTCGACCACAAGCTACGCAGTGACCCAAGCTGGTAGGATTCTTGGTTTCGAACCCTGTTCCATCTGAACAGCAGTGCGATGCGCTACTCATTCGACCACAAGCTACACAATGACCCAAGTTGGATCGATTGTTCGTTTCGAACCCCGATTCCTCTGCACGGCAGCGCGATACGCTACCCATTCGATCACAAGCTACGCGATGACAAAAGTTGGTTCTATTGTTGGTTTCGAACCCTGCTCCATCTGCACAGCAGCGTGATTCGCTACTCATTCGACCACAAGCTACACAATGACCCAAGTTGGTTCGAATCTTGGTTTCGAACCCTCTTCCATCTGCACAACAGCGCGATTCTCTACCCACTCGACCACAAGCTACGCAATAACCCAAGTTGGTTCGATTGTTGCTTTTGAACCCTGTTCCATCTGCACAGCAGCGCGATGCTCTACTCATTCGACCACAACCTACGCAATGACCCAAGTTGGTTCGATTGTCGGTTTCGAACCCTGTTCCATCTGCACAGCAGTGCGATACGCTACACATTCTACCAGAAGCTACGCAGTCACCCAAGTTGGTTCGATTGTTGGTTTCGAACCCCGATTCCTCTAAAAGGCAGTGCGATACGCTAAACATTCGACCACAAGCTACGCAATGACCCAAGTTGGTTCGATTGTTGGTTTCAAACCCTGCTCCATCTGCACAGCAGCGCGATACGCTGCCCATTCGACCACAAGCTACGCAATGACCCAAGTTGGTTCGATTGTTGGATTCGAACCCCGATACCTCTGCACGGCAGCGCGATACGCTACCCATTCGACCACAAGCTATGCAATGACCCAAGTTGGTTCGATTGTTGCTTTCGAACCCCGTTCCATCTGCACAGCAGCGCGATGCGCTACTCATTCGACCACAAGCTACGCAATGACCCTGGTTCGTTCGATTGTTAGCTTCGAACCCTGTTCCATCTGCACAGAAGCGCGATGCTCTACTCATTGGACCACTAGCTACGCAATGACCCAAGTTGGTTCGATTGTTGGTTTCGAACCCTGCTCCATCTGCACAGAAGCGCGATGCTCTACTCACTCGACCACAGGCGACGCAGTGACCCAAGTTGGTTCGATTGTGGGTTTCGAACCCCGATTCCTCTGCACGGCAGCGCGATACGCTTACCATTCAACCACAAGCTACGCAATGACCCAAGTTGGTTCGATTGTTGGTTTCGAACCCTGCTATATCTGCACAGCTGCACGATACGCTAACAATTCGACCACAAGCTACGCAGTCTACCAAGTCGGTTCAATGGTTGGGTTCGAACCCTGCTCCATCTGCACGGCAGCACGATGCGCTACACATTCGACCACAACATACGCAGTGACCCAAGTTGGTTCGATTGCGGGTTTCGAACCCCGATTTCTCTGCACAGCAGCGCGATACGCTTACCATTCGACGACGAGCTACGCAGTGACCCAAGTTAGTTCGATTGTTGCTTTCGAACCCTGTTCCACCAGCAAAGCAGCGCGATGCTCTACTCACTCGACCACAGGCGACGCAATCACCCAAGTTGGTCCGATCGTTCGTTTCGAACACTGTTCTATCTGCACAGCAGCGCGATGCTCTACTCATTCGATCAAGAGCTACGCAATGACCAAAGTTGGATCGATTGCTCCTTTCGAACTCTGTTCCATCTGCACAGCAGCACGGTGAGCTCCCCATTCGACCACAAGCTACGCAGTGACCCAAGTTGGTTCGATTCTTGGTTTCGAACCCCGGTCCCTCTGCACGGCAGCGCGATACGCTACTCATTCGACCATAAGCTATGCAATGACCCAAGTTGGTTCGATTGTTGGTTTCGAACGCTCTTCCTAGTGCACAGCGGTGCGATGCTCTACTCATTCGACCATAAGCTACGCAATGACCCATGTTGGTTCCATTGTTGGTGTCGAACCCTGTTTCATCAGCACAAAAGTGCGATGATTTACTTATTCGACCACAAGCTCCGCAATGGCCCAAGTGGGTTCGATACCTGTTCCATCTGCACAGCAGCGCTATGCGCTACTCATTCGACCACAAGCTACGTTATGACCCAAGTTGGTTCCATTGTTGGTTTCGAACCCTGTTCCATCTGCACAGCCGCGAGATAGGCTGCACATTCGACCAGAAGCTACGCAGTGAGCCAAGTTGGTTCGATTGTTGGTTTCGAACGCTGCTCCATCTGCACATCAGCACGATACGCTAACAATTCGACCACAAGCTACGCAGTCTACCAAATTGGTTCAATGGTTGCTTTCGAACGCTGCTCCATCTCCACGGCAGCACGATGCGCTACACTTTCGACCACAAGCTACGCAGTGACCCAAGTTGGTTCGATTGTTGCTTTCGAACCCTGTTCCACCTGCACAGCAGCGCGATGCTCTACTCACTCGACCACAGGCTACGCAATCACCCAGGTTGGTTGCATTATTGGTTTCGAACACTGTTCTATCTGCACAGCAGCGCGATGCTCTACTCATTCGATCAAATGCTACGCAATGACCAAAGTTGGATCGATTGCTCGTTTCGAACTCTGTTCCATCTGCACAGAAGCGCTATGCGCTACTTACTCGACCACAAGCTACGCGATGACCCAAGATGCTTCAGTTGTAGCTTTCGAACCCTGCTCCATCTACACAGCAGCGCGATGCGCTACACATTCGACCACAAGCTACGCAGTGACCCAAGCTGGTAGGATTCTTGGTTTCGAACCCTGTTCCATCTGAACAGCAGCGCGATGCGCTACTCATTCGACCACAAGCTACACAATGACCCAAGTTGGTTCGATTGTTCGTTTCGAACCCCGATTCCTCTGCACGGCAGCGCGATACGCTACCCATTCGATCACAAGCTACGCGATGACAAAAGTTGGTTCTATTGTTGGTTTCGAACCCTGCTCCATCTGCACAGCAGCGTGATTCGCTACTCATTCGACCACAAGCTACACAATGACCCAAGTTGGTTCGAATCTTGGTTTCGAACCCCCATCCCTCTGCATGGCAGCGCGATACGATACCCATACGACCACAAGCTACGCAGTGACCAAGTTGGTTCGATTGTTGGTTTCGAACCCTCTTCCATCTGCACAACAGCGCGATTCTCTACCCACTCGACCACAAGCTACGCAATAACCCAAGTTGGTTCGATTGTTGGTTTTGAACCCTGTTCCATCTGCACAGCAGCGCGATGCTCTACTCATTCGACCACAACCTACGCAATGACCCAAGTTGGTTCGATTGTCGGTTTCGAACCCTGTTCCATCTGCACAGCAGTGCGATACGCTACACATTCTACCAGAAGCTACGCAGTCACCCAAGTTGGTTCGATTGTTGGTTTCGAACCCCGATTCCTCTAAAAGGCAGTGCGATACGCTAAACATTCGACCACAAGCTACGCAATGACCCAAGTTGGTTCGATTGTTGGTTTCAAACCCTGCTCCATCTGCACAGCAGCGCGATACGCTGCCCATTCGACCACAAGCTACGCAATGACCCAAGTTGGTTCGATTGTTGGATTCGAACCCCGATACCTCTGCACGGCAGCGCGATACGCTACCCATTCGACCACAAGCTATGCAATGACCCAAGTTGGTTCGATTGTTGCTTTCGAACCCCGTTCCATCTGCACAGCAGCGCGATGCTCTGCTCACTCAACCAGAAGCTACGCAATGACCCAAGTTGGTTCAATTGTTGCTTTCGAACCCTGTTCCATCTGCAAAGCAGCGCGATGCGCTACTCATTCGACCACAAGCTACGCAATGACCCTGGTTCGTTCGATTGTTAGCTTCGAACCCTGTTCCATCTGCACAGAAGCGCGATGCTCTACTCATTGGACCACTAGCTACGCAATGACCCAAGTTGGTTCGATTGTTGGTTTCGAACCCTGCTCCATCTGCACAGAAGCGCGATGCTCTACTCACTCGACCACAGGCGACGCAGTGACCCAAGTTGGTTCGATTGTGGGTTTCGAACCCCGATTCCTCTGCACGGCAGCGCGATACGCTTACCATTCAACCACAAGCTACGCAATGACCCAAGTTGGTTCGATTGTTGGTTTCGAACCCTGCTATATCTGCACAGCTGCACGATACGCTAACAATTCGACCACAAGCTACGCAGTCTACCAAGTCGGTTCAATGGTTGGGTTCGAACCCTGCTCCATCTGCACGGCAGCACGATGCGCTACACATTCGACCACAACATACGCAGTGACCCAAGTTGGTTCGATTGCGGGTTTCGAACCCCGATTTCTCTGCACAGCAGTGCGATACGCTTACCATTCGACGACGAGCTACGCAGTGACCCAAGTTAGTTCGATTGTTGCTTTCGAACCCTGTTCCACCAGCAAAGCAGCGCGATGCTCTACTCACTCGACCACAGGCGACGCAATCACCCAAGTTGGTCCGATCGTTCGTTTCGAACACTGTTCTATCTGCACAGCAGCGCGATGCTCTACTCATTCGATCAAGAGCTACGCAATGACCAAAGTTGGATCGATTGCTCCTTTCGAACTCTGTTCCATCTGCACAGCAGCACGGTGAGCTCCCCATTCGACCACAAGCTACGCAGTGACCCAAGTTGGTTCGATTCTTGGTTTCGAACCCCGGTCCCTCTGCACGGCAGCGCGATACGCTACTCATTCGACCATAAGCTATGCAATGACCCAAGTTGGTTCGATTGTTGGTTTCGAACCCTCTTCCTAGTGCACAGCGGTGCGATGCTCTACTCATTCGACCATGGGCTACGCAATGACCCATGTTGGTTCCATTGTTGGTTTCGAACCCTGTTTCATCTGCACAACAGTGCGATGATCTACTTATTCGACCACAAGCTCCGCAATGGCCCAAGTGGGTTCGATACCTGTTCCATCTGCACAGCAGCGCTATGCGCTACTCATTCGACCACAAGCTACGTTATGACCCGAGTTGGTTCCATTGCTGGTTTCGAACCCTGTTCCATCTGCACAGCCGCGAGATAGGCTACACATTCGACCAGAAGCTACGCAGTGAGCCAAGTTGGTTCGATTGTTGGTTTCGAACGCTGCTCCATCTGCACAGCAGCACGATACGCTAACAATTCGACCACAAGCTACGCAGTCTACCAAGCTGGTTCAATGGTTGGTTTCGAACCCTGCTCCATCTGCACAGCAGCGCGATACGCTACCCATTCGACCACAAGATACGCAGTGACCCAAGTTGGTTCGATTGTTGGTTTCGAACCCCGATTCCTCTCCACGGCAGAGCGATACGCTTCCCATTCGAAGACGAGCTACGCAATGACCCAAGTTGGTTCGATTGTTGGTTTCGAACCCTGTTCCATCTGCACAGTAGCACGATGCGCTGCTCATTCAATCACAAGCTACGCAATGACCCAAGTTGGTTCGATTGTTGGTTTCGAACCCTGCTCCATCTGCACAGCAGCACGATACGCTAACAATTCGACCACAAGCTACGCAGTCTACCAAATTGGTTCAATGGTTGCTTTCGAACGCTGCTCAATCTGCACGGCAGCACGATGCGCTACACTTTCGACCACAAGCTACGCAGTGACCCAAGTTGGTTCGATTGTTGCTTTCGAACCCTGTTCCACCTGCACAGCAGCGCGATGCTCTACTCACTCGACCACAGGCTACGCAATCACCCAAGTTGGTTGCATTATTGGTTTCGAACACTGTTCTATCTGCACAGCAGCGCGATGCTCTACTCATTCGATCAAATGCTACGCAATGACCAAAGTTGGATCGATTGCTCGTTTCGAACTCTGTTCCATCTGCACAGAAGCGCTATGCGCTACTTACTCGACCACAAGCTACGCGATGACCCAAGATGCTTCAGTTGTAGCTTTCGAACCCTGCTCCATCTACACAGCAGCGCGATGCGCTACACATTCGACCACAAGCTACGCAGTGACCCAAGCTGGTAGGATTCTTGGTTTCGAACCCTGTTCCATCTGAACAGCAGCGCGATGCGCTACTCATTCGACCACAAGCTACACAATGACCCAAGTTGGTTCGATTGTTTGTTTCGAACCCTGCTACATCTACATAGCAGCACGGTGCGCACCCCATTCGACCATAAGCTATGCAATCACCCAAGTTGGTTCGATTGTTGGTTTCGAACCCCCTTCCTTGTGCACAGCGGCGCGATGCTGTACTCATTCGACCATAAGCTACGCAATGACCCAAGTTGGTTCGATTGTTGGTTTCGAACCCTGTTCCATCTGCACAGCCGCGCGACAGGCTACACATTCGACCAGAAGCTACGCAGTGAGCCAAGTTGGTTCGATTGTTGGTTTCGAACGCTGCTCCATCCGCACAGCAGCGCGATACGCTACCCATTCGACCACAAGCTACGCAATGACCCAAGTTGGTTCGAATGTTGGTTTCAAACCCTGCTCAGTGTACACAGCAGCACGGTGCGCTCCCCATTCGACAACAAGCGACAACAGTGACGCAAGTTGGTTCGATTGTTGAATTCGAACCCAGATTTCTCTGCACGGCGATGCAATACGCTATCCAATCGACCACAAGCTTTGCAATACCCCAAGTTGGTTCGATTCTTGGTTTCGAACCCCGGTCCCTCTGCACGGCAGCGCGATACGCTACTCATTCGACCATAAGCTATGCAATGACCCAAGTTGGTTCGATTGTTGGTTTCGAACGCTCTTCCTAGTGCACAGCGGTGCGATGCTCTACTCATTCGACCATAAGCTACGCAATGACCCACGTTGGTTCCATTGTTGGTTTCGAACCCTGTTTCATCTGCACAACAGTGCGATGATCTACTTATTCGACCACAAGCTCCGCAATGGCCCAAGTGGGTTCGATACCTGTTCCATCTGCACAGCAGCGCTATGCGCTACTCATTCGACCACAAGCTACGTTATGACCCAAGTTGGTTCCATTGTTGGTTTCGAAACCAGTTCCATCTGCACAGCCGCGACATAGGCTACACATTCGACCAGAAGCTACGCAGTGAGCCAAGTTGGTTCGATTGTTGGTTTCGAACGCTGCTCCATCTGCACAGCAGCACGATACGCTAACAATTCGACCACAAGCTACGCAGTCTACCAAGCTGGTTCAATGGTTGGTTTCGAACCCTGCTCCATCTGCACAGCAGCGCGATACGCTACCCATTCGACCACAAGATACGTAGTGACCCAAGTTGGTTCGATTGTTCGTTTCGAACCCCGATTCCTCTCCACGGCAGAGCGATACGCTTCCCATTCGAAGACGAGCTACGCAATGACCCAAGTTGGTTCGATTGTTGGTTTCGAACCCTGTTCCATCTGCACAGTAGCACGATGCGCTGCTCATTCAATCACAAGCTACGCAATGACCCAAGTTGGTTCGATTGTTGGTTTCGAAGCCTGCTCCATCTGCACAGCAGCACGATACGCTAACAATTCGACCACAAGCTACGCAGTCTACCAAATTGGTTCAATGGTTGCTTTCGAACGCTGCTCCATCTGCACGGCAGCACGATGCGCTACACTTTCGACCACAAGCTACGCAGTGACCCAAGTTGGTTCGATTGTTGCTTTCGAACCCTGTTCCACCTGCACAGCAGCGCGATGCTCTACTCACTCGACCACAGGCTACGCAATCACCCAAGTTGGTTGCATTATTGGTTTCGAACACTGTTCTATCTGCACAGCAGCGCGATGCTCTACTCATTCGATCAAATGCTACGCAATGACCAAAGTTGGATCGATTGCTCGTTTCGAACTCTGTTCCATCTGCACAGAAGCGCTATGCGCTACTTACTCGACCACAAGCTACGCGATGACCCAAGATGCTTCAGTTGTAGCTTTCGAACCCTGCTCCATCTACACAGCAGCGCGATGCGCTACACATTCGACCACAAGCTACGCAGTGACCCAAGCTGGTAGGATTCTTGGTTTCGAACCCTGTTCCATCTGAACAGCAGCGCGATGCGCTACTCATTCGACCACAAGCTACACAATGACCCAAGTTGGTTCGATTGTTGGTTTCGAACCCTGCTACATCTACATAGCAGCACGGTGCGCACCCCATTCGACCATAAGCTATGCAATCACCCAAGTTGGTTCGATTGTTGGTTTCGAACCCCCTTCCTTGTGCACAGCGGCGCGATGCTGTACTCATTCGACCATAAGCTACGCAATGACCCAAGTTGGTTCGATTGTTGGTTTCGAACCCTGTTCCATCTGCACAGCCGCGCGATAGGCTACACATTCGACCAGAAGCTACGCAGTGAGCCAAGTTGGTTCGATTGTTGGTTTCGAACGCTGCTCCATCCGCACAGCAGCGCGATACGCTACCCATTCGACCACAAGCTACGCAATGACCCAACTTGGTTCGATTGTTGCTTTCGAACCCTGTTCCATCTGCAAAGCAGCGCTATGCGCTACTCATTCGACCACAAGCTACGTTATGACCCAAGTTGGTTCCATTGTTGGTTTCGAACCCTGTTCCATCTGCACAGCCGCGAGATAGGCTACACATTCGACCAGAAGCTACGCAGTGAGCCAAGTTGGTTCGATTGTTGGTTTCGAACGCTGCTCCATCTGCACAGCAGCACGATACGCTAACAATTCGACCACAAGCTACGCAGTCTACCAAGCTGGTTCAATGGTTGGTTTCGAACCCTGCTCCATCTGCACAGCAGCGCGATACGCTACCCATTCGACCACAAGATACGCAGTGACCCAAGTTGGTTCGATTGTTCGTTTCGAACCCCGATTCCTCTCCACGGCAGAGCGATACGCTTCCCATTCGAAGACGAGCTACGCAATGACCCAAGTTGGTTCGATTGTTGGTTTCGAACCCTGTTCCATCTGCACAGTAGCACGATGCGCTGCTCATTCAATCACAAGCTACGCAATGACCCAAGTTGGTTCGATTGTTGGTTTCGAAGCCTGCTCCATCTGCACAGCAGCACGATACGCTAACAATTCGACCACAAGCTACGCAGTCTACCAAATTGGTTCAATGGTTGCTTTCGAACGCTGCTCCATCTGCACGGCAGCACGATGCGCTACACTTTCGACCACAAGCTACGCAGTGACCCAAGTTGGTTCGATTGTTGCTTTCGAACCCTGTTCCACCTGCACAGCAGCGCGATGCTCTACTCACTCGACCACAGGCTACGCAATCACCCAAGTTGGTTGCATTATTGGTTTCGAACACTGTTCTATCTGCACAGCAGCGCGATGCTCTACTCATTCGATCAAACGCTACGCAATGACCAAAGTTGGATCGATTGCTCGTTTCGAACTCTGTTCCATCTGCACAGAAGCGCTATGCGCTACTTACTCGACCACAAGCTACGCGATGACCCAAGATGCTTCAGTTGTAGCTTTCGAACCCTGCTCCATCTACACAGCAGCGCGATGCGCTACACATTCGACCACAAGCTACGCAGTGACCCAAGCTGGTAGGATTCTTGGTTTCGAACCCTGTTCCATCTGAACAGCAGCGCGATGCGCTACTCATTCGACCACAAGCTACACAATGACCCAAGTTGGTTCGATTGTTGGTTTCGAACCCTGCTACATCTACATAGCAGCACGGTGCGCACCCCATTCGACCATAAGCTATGCAATCACCCAAGTTGGTTCGATTGTTGGTTTCGAACCCCCTTCCTTGTGCACAGCGGCGCGATGCTGTACTCATTCGACCATAAGCTACGCAATGACCCAAGTTGGTTCGATTGTTGGTTTCGAACCCTGTTCCATCTGCACAGCCGCGCGATAGGCTACACATTCGACCAGAAGCTACGCAGTGAGCCAAGTTGGTTCGATTGTTGGTTTCGAACGCTGCTCCATCCGCACAGCAGCGCGATACGCTACCCATTCGACCACAAGCTACGCAATGACCCAAGTTGGTTCGAATGTTGGTTTCAAACCCTGCTCCGTGTACACAGCAGCACGGTGCGCTCCCCATTCGACAACAAGCGACAACAGTGACGCAAGTTGGTTCGATTGTTGGATTCGAACCCAGATTCCTCTGCACGGCGATGCAATACGCTATCCAATCGACCACAAGCTTTGCAATACCCCAAGTTGGTTCGATTCTTGGTTTCGAACCCCGGTCCCTCTGCACGGCAGCGCGATACGCTACTCATTCGACCATAAGCTATGCAATGACCCAAGTTGGTTCGATTGTTGGTTTCGAACCCTCTTCCTAGTGCACAGCGGTGCGATGCTCTACTCATTCGACCATAAGCTACGAAATGACCCATGTTGGTTCCATTGTTGGTTTCGAACCCTGTTTCATCTGCACAACAGTGCGATGATCTACTTATTCGACCACAAGCTCCGCAATGGCCCAAGTGGTTTCGATACCTGTTCCATCTGCACAGCAGCGCTATGCGCTACTCATTCGACCACAAGCTACGTTATGACCCAAGTTGGTTCCATTGTTGGTTTCGAACCCTGTTCCATCTGCACAGCCGCGAGATAGGCTACACATTCGACCAGAAGCTACGCAGTGAGCCAAGTTGGTTCGATTGTTGGTTTCGAACGCTGCTCCATCTGCACAGCAGCACGATACGCTAACAATTCGACCACAAGCTACGCAGTCTACCAAGCTGGTTCAATGGTTGGTTTCGAACCCTGCTCCATCTGCACAGCAGCGCGATACGCTACCCATTCGACCACAAGATACGCAGTGACCCAAGTTGGTTCGATTGTTGGTTTCGAACCCCGATTCCTCTCCACGGCAGAGCGATACGCTTCCCATTCGAAGACGAGCTACGCAATGACCCAAGTTGGTTCGATTGTTGGTTTCGAACCCTGTTCCATCTGCACAGTAGCACGATGCGCTGCTCATTCAATCACAAGCTACGCAATGACCCAAGTTGGTTCGATTGTTGGTTTCGAACCCTGCTCCATCTGCACAGCAGCACGATACGCTAACAATTCGACCACAAGCTACGCAGTCTACCAAATTGGTTCAATGGTTGCTTTCGAACGCTGCTCCATCTGCACGGCAGCACGATGCGCTACACTTTCGACCACAAGCTACGCAGTGACCCAAGTTGGTTCGATTGTTGCTTTCGAACCCTGTTCCACCTGCACAGCAGCGCGATGCTCTACTCACTCGACCACAGGCTACGCAATCACCCAAGTTGGTTGCATTATTGGTTTCGAACACTGTTCTATCTGCACAGCAGCGCGATGCTCTACTCATTCGATCAAATGCTACGCAATGACCAAAGTTGGATCGATTGCTCGTTTCGAACTCTGTTCCATCTGCACAGAAGCGCTATGCGCTACTTACTCGACCACAAGCTACGCGATGAGCCAAGATGCTTCAGTTGTAGCTTTCGAACCCTGCTCCATCTACACAGCAGCGCGATGCGCTACACATTCGACCACAAGCTACGCAGTGACCCAAGCTGGTAGGATTCTTGGTTTCGAACCCTGTTCCATCTGAACAGCAGCGCGATGCGCTACTCATTCGACCACAAGCTACACAATGACCCAAGTTGGATCGATTGTTCGTTTCGAACCCCGATTCCTCTGCACGGCAGCGCGATACGCTACCCATTCGATCACAAGCTACGCGATGACAAAAGTTGGTTCTATTGTTGGTTTCGAACCCTGCTCCATCTGCACAGCAGCGTGATTCGCTACTCATTCGACCACAAGCTACACAATGACCCAAGTTGGTTCGAATCTTGGTTTCGAACCCCCATCCCTCTGCATGGCAGCGCGATACGATACCCATACGACCACAAGCTACGCAGTGACCAAGTTGGTTCGATTGTTGGTTTCGAACCCTCTTCCATCTGCACAACAGCGCGATTCTCTACCCACTCGACCACAAGCTACGCAATAACCCAAGTTGGTTCGATTGTTGGTTTTGAACCCTGTTCCATCTGCACAGCAGCGCGATGCTCTACTCATTCGACCACAACCTACGCAATGACCCAAGTTGGTTCGATTGTCGGTTTCGAACCCTGTTCCATCTGCACAGCAGTGCGATACGCTACACATTCTACCAGAAGCTACGCAGTCACCCAAGTTGGTTCGATTGTTGGTTTCGAACCCCGATTCCTCTAAAAGGCAGTGCGATACGCTAAACATTCGACCACAAGCTACGCAATGACCCAAGTTGGTTCGATTGTTGGTTTCAAACCCTGCTCCATCTGCACAGCAGCGCGATACGCTGCCCATTCGACCACAAGCTACGCAATGACCCAAGTTGGTTCGATTGTTGGATTCGAACCCCGATACCTCTGCACGGCAGCGCGATACGCTACCCATTCGACCACAAGCTATGCAATGACCCAAGTTGGTTCGATTGTTGCTTTCGAACCCCGTTCCATCTGCACAGCAGCGCGATGCGCTACTCATTCGACCACAAGCTACGCAATGACCCTGGTTCGTTCGATTGTTAGCTTCGAACCCTGTTCCATCTGCACAGAAGCGCGATGCTCTACTCATTGGACCACTAGCTACGCAATGACCCAAGTTGGTTCGATTGTTGGTTTCGAACCCTGCTCCATCTGCACAGAAGCGCGATGCTCTACTCACTCGACCACAGGCGACGCAGTGACCCAAGTTGGTTCGATTGTGGGTTTCGAACCCCGATTCCTCTGCACGGCAGCGCGATACGCTTACCATTCAACCACAAGCTACGCAATGACCCAAGTTGGTTCGATTGTTGGTTTCGAACCCTGCTATATCTGCACAGCTGCACGATACGCTAACAATTCGACCACAAGCTACGCAGTCTACCAAGTCGGTTCAATGGTTGGGTTCGAACCCTGCTCCATCTGCACGGCAGCACGATGCGCTACACATTCGACCACAACATACGCAGTGACCCAAGTTGGTTCGATTGCGGGTTTCGAACCCCGATTTCTCTGCACAGCAGCGCGATACGCTTACCATTCGACGACGAGCTACGCAGTGACCCAAGTTAGTTCGATTGTTGCTTTCGAACCCTGTTCCACCAGCAAAGCAGCGCGATGCTCTACTCACTCGACCACAGGCGACGCAATCACCCAAGTTGGTCCGATCGTTCGTTTCGAACACTGTTCTATCTGCACAGCAGCGCGATGCTCTACTCATTCGATCAAGAGCTACGCAATGACCAAAGTTGGATCGATTGCTCCTTTCGAACTCTGTTCCATCTGCACAGCAGCACGGTGAGCTCCCCATTCGACCACAAGCTACGCAGTGACCCAAGTTGGTTCGATTCTTGGTTTCGAACCCCGGTCCCTCTGCACGGCAGCGCGATACGCTACTCATTCGACCATAAGCTATGCAATGACCCAAGTTGGTTCGATTGTTGGTTTCGAACCCTCTTCCTAGTGCACAGCGGTGCGATGCTCTACTCATTCGACCATAAGCTACGCAATGACCCATGTTGGTTCCATTGTTGGTGTCGAACCCTGTTTCATCAGCACAAAAGTGCGATGATTTACTTATTCGACCACAAGCTCCGCAATGGCCCAAGTGGGTTCGATACCTGTTCCATCTGCACAGCAGCGCTATGCGCTACTCATTCGACCACAAGCTACGTTATGACCCAAGTTGGTTCCATTGTTGGTTTCGAACCCTGTTCCATCTGCACAGCCGCGAGATAGGCTGCACATTCGACCAGAAGCTACGCAGTGAGCCAAGTTGGTTCGATTGTTGGTTTCGAACGCTGCTCCATCTGCACATCAGCACGATACGCTAACAATTCGACCACAAGCTACGCAGTCTACCAAATTGGTTCAATGGTTGCTTTCGAACGCTGCTCCATCTGCACGGCAGCACGATGCGCTACACTTTCGACCACAAGCTACGCAGTGACCCAAGTTGGTTCGATTGTTGCTTTCGAACCCTGTTCCACCTGCACAGCAGCGCGATGCTCTACTCACTCGACCACAGGCTACGCAATCACCCAGGTTGGTTGCATTATTGGTTTCGAACACTGTTCTATCTGCACAGCAGCGCGATGCTCTACTCATTCGATCAAATGCTACGCAATGACCAAAGTTGGATCGATTGCTCGTTTCGAACTCTGTTCCATCTGCACAGAAGCGCTATGCGCTACTTACTCGACCACAAGCTACGCGATGACCCAAGATGCTTCAGTTGTAGCTTTCGAACCCTGCTCCATCTACACAGCAGCGCGATGCGCTACACATTCGACCACAAGCTACGCAGTGACCCAAGCTGGTAGGATTCTTGGTTTCGAACCCTGTTCCATCTGAACAGCAGCGCGATGCGCTACTCATTCGACCACAAGCTACACAATGACCCAAGTTGGTTCGATTGTTCGTTTCGAACCCCGATTCCTCTGCACGGCAGCGCGATACGCTACCCATTCGATCACAAGCTACGCGATGACAAAAGTTGGTTCTATTGTTGGTTTCGAACCCTGCTCCATCTGCACAGCAGCGTGATTCGCTACTCATTCGACCACAAGCTACACAATGACCCAAGTTGGTTCGAATCTTGGTTTCGAACCCCCATCCCTCTGCATGGCAGCGCGATACGATACCCATACGACCACAAGCTACGCAGTGACCAAGTTGGTTCGATTGTTGGTTTCGAACCCTCTTCCATCTGCACAACAGCGCGATTCTCTACCCACTCGACCACAAGCTACGCAATAACCCAAGTTGGTTCGATTGTTGGTTTTGAACCCTGTTCCATCTGCACAGCAGCGCGATGCTCTACTCATTCGACCACAACCTACGCAATGACCCAAGTTGGTTCGATTGTCGGTTTCGAACCCTGTTCCATCTGCACAGCAGTGCGATACGCTACACATTCTACCAGAAGCTACGCAGTCACCCAAGTTGGTTCGATTGTTGGTTTCGAACCCCGATTCCTCTAAAAGGCAGTGCGATACGCTAAACATTCGACCACAAGCTACGCAATGACCCAAGTTGGTTCGATTGTTGGTTTCAAACCCTGCTCCATCTGCACAGCAGCGCGATACGCTGCCCATTCGACCACAAGCTACGCAATGACCCAAGTTGGTTCGATTGTTGGATTCGAACCCCGATACCTCTGCACGGCAGCGCGATACGCTACCCATTCGACCACAAGCTATGCAATGACCCAAGTTGGTTCGATTGTTGCTTTCGAACCCCGTTCCATCTGCACAGCAGCGCGATGCTCTGCTCTCTCAACCAGAAGCTACGCAATGACCCAAGTTGGTTCGATTGTTGCTTTCGAACCCTGTTCCATCTGCAAAGCAGCGCGATGCGCTACTCATTCGACCACAAGCTACGCAATGACCCTGGTTCGTTCGATTGTTAGCTTCGAACCCTGTTCCATCTGCACAGAAGCGCGATGCTCTACTCATTGGACCACTAGCTACGCAATGACCCAAGTTGGTTCGATTGTTGGTTTCGAACCCTGCTCCATCTGCACAGAAGCGCGATGCTCTACTCACTCGACCACAGGCGACGCAGTGACCCAAGTTGGTTCGATTGTGGGTTTCGAACCCCGATTCCTCTGCACGGCAGCGCGATACGCTTACCATTCAACCACAAGCTACGCAATGACCCAAGTTGGTTCGATTGTTGGTTTCGAACCCTGCTATATCTGCACAGCTGCACGATACGCTAACAATTCGACCACAAGCTACGCAGTCTACCAAGTCGGTTCAATGGTTGGGTTCGAACCCTGCTCCATCTGCACGGCAGCACGATGCGCTACACATTCGACCACAACATACGCAGTGACCCAAGTTGGTTCGATTGCGGGTTTCGAACCCCGATTTCTCTGCACAGCAGTGCGATACGCTTACCATTCGACGACGAGCTACGCAGTGACCCAAGTTAGTTCGATTGTTGCTTTCGAACCCTGTTCCACCAGCAAAGCAGCGCGATGCTCTACTCACTCGACCACAGGCGACGCAATCACCCAAGTTGGTCCGATCGTTCGTTTCGAACACTGTTCTATCTGCACAGCAGCGCGATGCTCTACTCATTCGATCAAGAGCTACGCAATGACCAAAGTTGGATCGATTGCTCCTTTCGAACTCTGTTCCATCTGCACAGCAGCACGGTGAGCTCCCCATTCGACCACAAGCTACGCAGTGACCCAAGTTGGTTCGATTCTTGGTTTCGAACCCCGGTCCCTCTGCACGGCAGCGCGATACGCTACTCATTCGACCATAAGCTATGCAATGACCCAAGTTGGTTCGATTGTTGGTTTCGAACCCTCTTCCTAGTGCACAGCGGTGCGATGCTCTACTCATTCGACCATAAGCTACGCAATGACCCATGTTGGTTCCATTGTTGGTTTCGAACCCTGTTTCATCTGCACAAAAGTGCGATGATCTACTTATTCGACCACAAGCTCCGCAATGGCCCAAGTGGGTTCGATACCTGTTCCATCTGCACAGCAGCGCTATGCGCTACTCATTCGACCACAAGCTACGTTATGACCCAAGTTGGTTCCATTGTTGGTTTCGAACCCTGTTCCATCTGCACAGCCGCGAGATAGGCTGCACATTCGACCAGAAGCTACGCAGTGAGCCAAGTTGGTTCGATTGTTGGTTTCGAACGCTGCTCCATCTGCACATCAGCACGATACGCTAACAATTCGACCACAAGCTACGCAGTCTACCAAGCTGGTTCAATGGTTGGTTTCGAACCCTGCTCCATCTGCACAGCAGCGCGATACGCTACCCATTCGACCACAAGATACGCAGTGACCCAAGTTGGTTCGATTGTTGGTTTCGAACCCCGATTCCTCTCCACGGCAGAGCGATACGCTTCCCATTCGAAGACGAGCTACGCAATGACCCAAGTTGGTTCGATTGTTGGTTTCGAACCCTGTTCCATCTGCACAGTAGCACGATGCGCTGCTCATTCAATCACAAGCTACGCAATGACCCAAGTTGGTTCGATTGTTGGTTTCGAACCCTGCTCCATCTGCACAGTAGCACGATACGCTAACAATTCGACCACAAGCTACGCAGTCTACCAAATTGGTTCAATGGTTGCTTTCGAACGCTGCTCCATCTGCACGGCAGCACGATGCGCTACACTTTCGACCACAAGCTACGCAGTGACCCAAGTTGGTTCGATTGTTGCTTTCGAACCCTGTTCCACCTGCACAGCAGCGCGATGCTCTACTCACTCGACCACAGGCTACGCAATCACCCAGGTTGGTTGCATTATTGGTTTCGAACACTGTTCTATCTGCACAGCAGCGCGATGCTCTACTCATTCGATCAAATGCTACGCAATGACCAAAGTTGGATCGATTGCTCGTTTCGAACTCTGTTCCATCTGCACAGAAGCGCTATGCGCTACTTACTCGACCACAAGCTACGCGATGACCCAAGATGCTTCAGTTGTAGCTTTCGAACCCTGCTCCATCTACACAGCAGCGCGATGCGCTACACATTCGACCACAAGCTACGCAGTGACCCAAGCTGGTAGGATTCTTGGTTTCGAACCCTGTTCCATCTGAACAGCAGCGCGATGCGCTACTCATTCGACCACAAGCTATACAATGACCCAAGTTTGTTCGATTGTTGGTTTCGAACCCTGCTACATCTACATAGCAGCACGGTGCGCACCCCATTCGACCATAAGCTATGCAATCACCCAAGTTGGTTCGATTGTTGGTTTCGAACCCCCTTCCTTGCGCACAGCGGCGCGATGCTGTACTCATTCGACCATAAGCTACGCAATGACCCAAGTTGGTTCGATTGTTGGTTTCGAACCCTGTTCCATCTGCACAGCCGCGCGATAGGCTACACATTCGACCAGAAGCTACGCAGTGAGCCAAGTTGGTTCGATTGTTGGTTTCGAACGCTGCTCCATCCGCACAGCAGCGCGATACGCTACCCATTCGACCACAAGCTACGCAATGACCCAAGTTGGTTCGAATGTTGGTTTCAAACCCTGCTCCGTGTACACAGCAGCACGGTGCGCTCCCCATTCGACAACAAGCGACAACAGTGACGCAAGTTGGTTTGATTGTTGGATTCGAACCCAGATTCCTCTGCACGGCGATGCAATACGCTATCCAATCGACCACAAGCTTTGCAATACCCCAAGTTGGTTCGATTCTTGGTTTCGAACCCCGGTCCCTCTGCACGGCAGCGCGATACGCTACTCATTCGACCATAAGCTATGCAATGACCCAAGTTGGTTCGATTGTTGGTTTCGAACCCTCTTCCTAGTGCACAGCGGTGCGATGCTCTACTCATTCGACCATAAGCTACGCAATGACCCATGTTGGTTCCATTGTTGGTTTCGAACCCTGTTTCATCTGCACAACAGTGCGATGATCTACTTATTCGACCACAAGCTCCGCAATGGCCCAAGTGGGTTCGATACCTGTTCCATCTGCACAGCAGCGCTATGCGCTACTCATTCGACCACAAGCTACGTTATGACCCAAGTTGGTTCCATTGCTGGTTTCGAACCCTGTTCCATCTGCACAGCCGCGAGATAGGCTACACATTCGACCAGAAGCTACGCAGTGAGCCAAGTTGGTTCGATTGTTGGTTTCGAACGCTGCTCCATCTGCACAGCAGCACGATACGCTAACAATTCGACCACAAGCTACGCAGTCTACCAAGCTGGTTCAATGGTTGGTTTCGAACCCTGCTCCATCTGCACAGCAGCGCGATACGCTACCCATTCGACCACAAGATACGCAGTGACCCAAGTTGGTTCGATTGTTGGTTTCGAACCCCGATTCCTCTCCACGGCAGAGCGATACGCTTCCCATTCGAAGACGAGCTACGCAATGACCCAAGTTGGTTCGATTGTTGGTTTCGAACCCTGTTCCATCTGCACAGTAGCACGATGCGCTGCTCATTCAATCACAAGCTACGCAATGACCCAAGTTGGTTCGATTGTTGGTTTCGAACCCTGCTCCATCTGCACAGCAGCACGATACGCTAACAATTCGACCACAAGCTACGCAGTCTACCAAATTGGTTCAATGGTTGCTTTCGAACGCTGCTCAATCTGCACGGCAGCACGATGCGCTACACTTTCGACCACAAGCTACGCAGTGACCCAAGTTGGTTCGATTGTTGCTTTCGAACCCTGTTCCACCTGCACAGCAGCGCGATGCTCTACTCACTCGACCACAGGCTACGCAATCACCCAAGTTGGTTGCATTATTGGTTTCGAACACTGTTCTATCTGCACAGCAGCGCGATGCTCTACTCATTCGATCAAATGCTACGCAATGACCAAAGTTGGATCGATTGCTCGTTTCGAACTCTGTTCCATCTGCACAGAAGCGCTATGCGCTACTTACTCGACCACAAGCTACGCGATGACCCAAGATGCTTCAGTTGTAGCTTTCGAACCCTGCTCCATCTACACAGCAGCGCGATGCGCTACACATTCGACCACAAGCTACGCAGTGACCCAAGCTGGTAGGATTCTTGGTTTCGAACCCTGTTCCATCTGAACAGCAGCGCGATGCGCTACTCATTCGACCACAAGCTACACAATGACCCAAGTTGGTTCGATTGTTTGTTTCGAACCCTGCTACATCTACATAGCAGCACGGTGCGCACCCCATTCGACCATAAGCTATGCAATCACCCAAGTTGGTTCGATTGTTGGTTTCGAACCCCCTTCCTTGTGCACAGCGGCGCGATGCTGTACTCATTCGACCATAAGCTACGCAATGACCCAAGTTGGTTCGATTGTTGGTTTCGAACCCTGTTCCATCTGCACAGCCGCGCGACAGGCTACACATTCGACCAGAAGCTACGCAGTGAGCCAAGTTGGTTCGATTGTTGGTTTCGAACGCTGCTCCATCCGCACAGCAGCGCGATACGCTACCCATTCGACCACAAGCTACGCAATGACCCAAGTTGGTTCGAATGTTGGTTTCAAACCCTGCTCAGTGTACACAGCAGCACGGTGCGCTCCCCATTCGACAACAAGCGACAACAGTGACGCAAGTTGGTTCGATTGTTGGATTCGAACCCAGATTCCTCTGCACGGCGATGCAATACGCTATCCAATCGACCACAAGCTTTGCAATACCCCAAGTTGGTTCGATTCTTGGTTTCGAACCCCGGTCCCTCTGCACGGCAGCGCGATACGCTACTCATTCGACCATAAGCTATGCAATGACCCAAGTTGGTTCGATTGTTGGTTTCGAACCCTCTTCCTAGTGCACAGCGGTGCGATGCTCTACTCATTCGACCATAAGCTACGCAATGACCCACGTTGGTTCCATTGTTGGTTTCGAACCCTGTTTCATCTGCACAACAGTGCGATGATCTACTTATTCGACCACAAGCTCCGCAATGGCCCAAGTGGGTTCGATACCTGTTCCATCTGCACAGCAGCGCTATGCGCTACTCATTCGACCACAAGCTACGTTATGACCCAAGTTGGTTCCATTGTTGGTTTCGAAACCTGTTCCATCTGCACAGCCGCGACATAGGCTACACATTCGACCAGAAGCTACGCAGTGAGCCAAGTTGGTTCGATTGTTGGTTTCGAACGCTGCTCCATCTGCACAGCAGCACGATACGCTAACAATTCGACCACAAGCTACGCAGTCTACCAAGCTGGTTCAATGGTTGGTTTCGAACCCTGCTCCATCTGCACAGCAGCGCGATACGCTACCCATTCGACCACAAGATACGCAGTGACCCAAGTTGGTTCGATTGTTCGTTTCGAACCCCGATTCCTCTCCACGGCAGAGCGATACGCTTCCCATTCGAAGACGAGCTACGCAATGACCCAAGTTGGTTCGATTGTTGGTTTCGAACCCTGTTCCATCTGCACAGTAGCACGATGCGCTGCTCATTCAATCACAAGCTACGCAATGACCCAAGTTGGTTCGATTGTTGGTTTCGAAGCCTGCTCCATCTGCACAGCAGCACGATACGCTAACAATTCGACCACAAGCTACGCAGTCTACCAAATTGGTTCAATGGTTGCTTTCGAACGCTGCTCCATCTGCACGGCAGCACGATGCGCTACACTTTCGACCACAAGCTACGCAGTGACCCAAGTTGGTTCGATTGTTGCTTTCGAACCCTGTTCCACCTGCACAGCAGCGCGATGCTCTACTCACTCGACCACAGGCTACGCAATCACCCAAGTTGGTTGCATTATTGGTTTCGAACACTGTTCTATCTGCACAGCAGCGCGATGCTCTACTCATTCGATCAAATGCTAGGCAATGACCAAAGTTGGATCGATTGCTCGTTTCGAACTCTGTTCCATCTGCACAGAAGCGCTATGCGCTACTTACTCGACCACAAGCTACGCGATGACCCAAGATGCTTCAGTTGTAGCTTTCGAACCCTGCTCCATCTACACAGCAGCGCGATGCGCTACACATTCGACCACAAGCTACGCAGTGACCCAAGCTGGTAGGATTCTTGGTTTCGAACCCTGTTCCATCTGAACAGCAGCGCGATGCGCTACTCATTCGACCACAAGCTACACAATGACCCAAGTTGGTTCGATTGTTGGTTTCGAACCCTGCTACATCTACATAGCAGCACGGTGCGCACCCCATTCGACCATAAGCTATGCAATCACCCAAGTTGGTTCGATTGTTGGTTTCGAACCCCCTTCCTTGTGCACAGCGGCGCGATGCTGTACTCATTCGACCATAAGCTACGCAATGACCCAAGTTGGTTCGATTGTTGGTTTCGAACCCTGTTCCATCTGCACAGCCGCGCGATAGGCTACACATTCGACCAGAAGCTACGCAGTGAGCCAAGTTGGTTCGATTGTTGGTTTCGAACGCTGCTCCATCCGCACAGCAGCGCGATACGCTACCCATTCGACCACAAGCTACGCAATGACCCAACTTGGTTCGATTGTTGCTTTCGAACCCTGTTCCATCTGCACAGCAGCGCGATTCTATACCTATTCGACCTCAAGCTAAGCAATGACCCAAGTTGGTTCGAATGTTGGTTTCAAACCCTGCTCCGTGTACACAGCAGCACGGTGCGCTCCCCATTCGACAACAAGCGACAACAGTGACGCAAGTTGGTTCGATTGTTGGATTCGAACCCAGATTCTTCTGCACGGCGATGCAATACGCTATCCAATCGACCACAAGCTTTGCAATACCCCAAGTTGGTTCGATTCTTGGTTTCGAACCCCGGTCCCTCTGCACGGCAGCGCGATACGCTACTCATTCGACCATAAGCTATGCAATGACCCAAGTTGGTTCGATTGTTGGTTTCGAACCCTCTTCCTAGTGCACAGCGGTGCGATGCTCTACTCATTCGACCATAAGCTACGCAATGACCCATGTTGGTTCCATTGTTGGTTTCGAACCCTGTTTCATCTGCACAACAGTACGATGATCTACTTATTCGACCACAAGCTCCGCAATGGCCCAAGTGGGTTCGATACCTGTTCCATCTGCAAAGCAGCGCTATGCGCTACTCATTCGACCACAAGCTACGTTATGACCCAAGTTGGTTCCATTGTTGGTTTCGAACCCTGTTCCATCTGCACAGCCGCGAGATAGGCTACACATTCGACCAGAAGCTACGCAGTGAGCCAAGTTGGTTCGATTGTTGGTTTCGAACGCTGCTCCATCTGCACAGCAGCACGATACGCTAACAATTCGACCACAAGCTACGCAGTCTACCAAGCTGGTTCAATGGTTGGTTTCGAACCCTGCTCCATCTGCACAGCAGCGCGATACGCTACCCATTCGACCACAAGATACGCAGTGACCCAAGTTGGTTCGATTGTTCGTTTCGAACCCCGATTCCTCTCCACGGCAGAGCGATACGCTTCCCATTCGAAGACGAGCTACGCAATGACCCAAGTTGGTTCGATTGTTGGTTTCGAACCCTGTTCCATCTGCACAGTAGCACGATGCGCTGCTCATTCAATCACAAGCTACGCAATGACCCAAGTTGGTTCGATTGTTGGTTTCGAAGCCTGCTCCATCTGCACAGCAGCACGATACGCTAACAATTCGACCACAAGCTACGCAGTCTACCAAATTGGTTCAATGGTTGCTTTCGAACGCTGCTCCATCTGCACGGCAGCACGATGCGCTACACTTTCGACCACAAGCTACGCAGTGACCCAAGTTGGTTCGATTGTTGCTTTCGAACCCTGTTCCACCTGCACAGCAGCGCGATGCTCTACTCACTCGACCACAGGCTACGCAATCACCCAAGTTGGTTGCATTATTGGTTTCGAACACTGTTCTATCTGCACAGCAGCGCGATGCTCTACTCATTCGATCAAATGCTACGCAATGACCAAAGTTGGATCGATTGCTCGTTTCGAACTCTGTTCCATCTGCACAGAAGCGCTATGCGCTACTTACTCGACCACAAGCTACGCGATGACCCAAGATGCTTCAGTTGTAGCTTTCGAACCCTGCTCCATCTACACAGCAGCGCGATGCGCTACACATTCGACCACAAGCTACGCAGTGACCCAAGCTGGTAGGATTCTTGGTTTCGAACCCTGTTCCATCTGAACAGCAGCGCGATGCGCTACTCATTCGACCACAAGCTACACAATGACCCAAGTTGGTTCGATTGTTGGTTTCGAACCCTGCTACATCTACATAGCAGCACGGTGCGCACCCCATTCGACCATAAGCTATGCAATCACCCAAGTTGGTTCGATTGTTGGTTTCGAACCCCCTTCCTTGTGCACAGCGGCGCGATGCTGTACTCATTCGACCATAAGCTACGCAATGACCCAAGTTGGTTCGATTGTTGGTTTCGAACCCTGTTCCATCTGCACAGCCGCGCGATAGGCTACACATTCGACCAGAAGCTACGCAGTGAGCCAAGTTGGTTCGATTGTTGGTTTCGAACGCTGCTCCATCCGCACAGCAGCCCGATACGCTACCCATTCGACCACAAGCTACGCAATGACCCAACTTGGTTCGATTGTTGCTTTCGAACCCTGTTCCATCTGCACAGCAGCGCGATTCTATACCTATTCGACCTCAAGCTAAGCAATGACCCAAGTTGGTTCGAATGTTGGTTTCAAACCCTGCTCCGTGTACACAGCAGCACGGTGCGCTCCCCATTCGACAACAAGCGACAACAGTGACGCAAGTTGGTTCGATTGTTGGATTCGAACCCAGATTCCTCTGCACGGCGATGCAATACGCTATCCAATCGACCACAAGCTTTGCAATACCCCAAGTTGGTTCGATTCTTGGTTTCGAACCCCGGTCCCTCTGCACGGCAGCGCGATACGCTACTCATTCGACCATAAGCTATGCAATGACCCAAGTTGGTTCGATTGTTGGTTTCGAACCCTCTTCCTAGTGCACAGCGGTGCGATGCTCTACTCATTCGACCATAAGCTACGCAATGACCCATGTTGGTTCCATGGTTGGTTTCGAACCCTGTTTCATCTGCACAACAGTGCGATGATCTACTTATTCGACCACAAGCTCCGCAATGGCCCAAGTGGGTTCGATACCTGTTCCATCTGCACAGCAGCGCTATGCGCTACTCATTCGACCACAAGCTACGTTATGACCCAAGTTGGTTCCATTGTTGGTTTCGAACCCTGTTCCATCTGCACAGCCGCGAGATAGGCTACACATTCGACCAGAAGCTACGCAGTGAGCCAAGTTGGTTCGATTGTTGGTTTCGAACGCTGCTCCATCTGCACAGCAGCACGATACGCTAACAATTCGACCACAAGCTACGCAGTCTACCAAGCTGGTTCAATGGTTGGTTTCGAACCCTGCTCCATCTGCACAGCAGCGCGATACGCTACCCATTCGACCACAAGATACGCAGTGACCCAAGTTGGTTCGATTGTTGGTTTCGAACCCCGATTCCTCTCCACGGCAGAGCGATACGCTTCCTATTCGAAGACGAGCTACGCAATGACCCAAGTTGGTTCGATTGTTGGTTTCGAACCCTATTCCATCTGCACAGTAGCACGATGCGCTGCTCATTCAATCACAAGCTACGCAATGACCCAAGTTGGTTCGATTGTTGGTTTCGAACCCTGCTCCATCTGCACAGCAGCACGATACGCTAACAATTCGACCACAAGCTACGCAGTCTACCAAATTGGTTCAAAGGTTGCTTTCGAACGCTGCTCCATCTGCACGGCAGCACGATGCGCTACACTTTCGACCACAAGCTACGCAGTGACCCAAGTTGGTTCGATTGTTGCTTTCGAACCCTGTTCCACCTGCACAGCAGCGCGATGCTCTACTCACTCGACCACAGGCTACGCAATCACCCAAGTTGGTTGCATTATTGGTTTCGAACACTGTTCTATCTGCACAGCAGCGCGATGCTCTACTCATTCGATCAAATGCTACGCAATGACCAAAGTTGGATCGATTGCTCGTTTCGAACTCTGTTCCATCTGCACAGAAGCGCTATGCGCTACTTACTCGACCACAAGCTACGCGATGACCCAAGATGCTTCAGTTGTAGCTTTCGAACCCTGCTCCATCTACACAGCAGCGCGATGCGCTACACATTCGACCACAAGCTACGCAGTGACCCAAGCTGGTAGGATTCTTGGTTTCGAACCCTGTTCCATCTGAACAGCAGCGCGATGCGCTACTCATTCGACCACAAGCTACACAATGACCCAAGTTGGTTCGATTGTTGGTTTCGAACCGTGCTACATCTACATAGCAGCACGGTGCGCACCCCATTCGACCATAAGCTATGCAATCACCCAAGTTGGTTCGATTGTTGGTTTCGAACCCCCTTCCTTGTGCACAGCGGCGCGATGCTGTACTCATTCGACCATATGCTACGCAATGACCCAAGTTGGTTCGATTGTTGGTTTCGAACCCTGTTCCATCTGCACAGCCGCGCGATAGGCTACACATTCGACCAGAAGCTACGCAGTGAGCCAAGTTGGTTCGATTGTTGGTTTCGAACGCTGCTCCATCCGCACAGCAGCGCGATACGCTACCCATTCGACCACAAGCTACGCAATGACCCAACTTGGTTCGATTGTTGGTTTCGAACCCTGTTCCATCTGCACAACAGCGCGATGCGCTACCCATTCGACCACAAGCCACGCGATGCCCCAAGTTGCTTCGATTGTTGGTTTCGAACCCTGTTCCATCGGCAAAACAGCGATATGCGCTACTCATTCGACCGCAAGCTACGCAATGACCCAAGGTGGTTCGATTGTTGGTTTCGAATCCTGCTCCATCTGCACATCAGCGCGATACGCTACCCAATCGACCACAAGCTATACAATGACCCAAGTTGGTTCGATTGTTGCTTTCGAACCCTGTTCCATCTGCACAGCAGCGCGATTCTATACCTATTCGACCTCAAGCTAAGCAATGACCCAAGTTGGTTCGAATGTTGGTTTCAAACCCTGCTCCGTGTACACAGCAGCACGGTGCGCTCCCCATTCAACAACAAGCGACAACAGTGACGCAAGTTGGTTCGATTGTTGGATTCGAACCCAGATTCCTCTGCACGGCGATGCAATATGCTATCCAATCGACCACAAGCTTTGCAATACCCCAAGTTCGTTCGATTGTTGGTTTCGAACCCTGCTCCGTGTACAAAGCAGCACGGTGCGCTCCCCATTCGACCACAAGCTACGCAGTGGCGCAAGTTGGTTCCATTGTTGGTTTCGAACCCCGATCCCCCTGCACGGCGGCGCGATACGCTACTCATTCGACCACAAGCTACGCAATGACCCAAGTTGGTTCGATTGTCTTTTTAGAACCCTCTTCCATCTGCACAGCAGCGCGATGCGCGACTCATTCGACCACAAGCTACGTTATTACCCAAGTTGGTTCGATTGTTGGTTTTGAACCCTGTTCCATCTGCACAGCAGCGCTAAACGCTACCCATTCGAACTGAAGCTGCGCACTGACCACAGTTCATTCGATTGTTGGTTTCGAACCCCGATTCTTCTGCACGGTTGTGCGATACGCTCCCATTCCACCATAAGCTATGCAATGACCCAAGTTGGTTCGATTGTTGGTTTCGAACCCTGTTCTCTCTGCACAGCAGCGCGATGAGCTGCTGATTCGACCACAAGCTACGCAATGACCCAAGTTGGTTAAATTGTTGGTTTCGAACCCTGTTCCATCTGCACAACAGCTCGATGCGCTACACATTCGACCACAAGCCACGCAATGACCCAAGTTGGTTCCAATGTTGGTTTCGAACCCTGTTCCATCGGCACAACAGCGATAAGCGCTACTCTTTTGACCACAAGCTACGCAATGACCCAAGGTGGTTCGATTGTTGGTTTCGAACCCTGGTCCATCAGAAAATCAGCGCGATACGCTGCCCATTAGACCACAAGCTACGCAGTGACCCAAGCTGGTTCGATTGTTGGATTCGAACCCCGATTCCTCTGCACGGCGATGCAATACGCTACCCAATCGACCACAAGCTATGCAATTACCCAAGTTGGTTCGATTGTTGCTTTCGAACCCTGTTCCATCTGCACTGCAGCGCGATTCTATACTTATTCGACCTCAAGCTAAGCAATGACCCAAGTTGGTTCGATTGTTGGTTTCGAACCCTGCTCCGCGTACACAGCAGCACGGTGCGCTCCCCATTCGACCACAAGCTACGGAGTGGCGCAAGTTGGTTCGATTGTTGGTTTCGAACCCCGATCCCCCTGCACAGCAGCATGATACGCTACTCATTAAACCACAAGCTACCAATGACCCAAGTTTGTTCGATTGTTGGTGTCGAACCCTACTCCATCTACACACATCCCCGCAGGGGCGTCTGCGTAAGCAGGCGTTTGGTGTGTTGCGACACCACGTACCCGAGCACACGAGGGTTGGACCCTCCCGCGTGTAGCCGTGCGCGGCTTAGCCGTGTCCGGGGAAAGGGGGATCCTGGGGGTTGAGCCGATGCCGGGTGTTTGGACCTTTAAGGCCCCCCGGCGGAGACAACACACCTCTTTGGCCTCTGCTTCACGTAGACGGCACCCCCGGACTGACCCACCCGGGGGAAATCGGTAGTTGCCTTTTCCTGTCTCTCTCTCCCCAATACCTTCGTCTTTCCCTTACTTTCCGCCTTTCCTGTCTCCTTCTCATTTCTTTATTACTTCCGACCTTCCTGGCAGCAAGGGTTAACCTTGTGTGAGTAGCCAACCTTGGTTATGTCATATTGGGTTATAGTGGCAACGTACAGCTGGCGTTGCAGGCCCTGTTTTTCAGGCCCTGGAGCGTCCCCTTTTTGGACTCCATGGTGGGTGGCTGGCGTTGCTGCCGAAAACTACACGTCCACACATGGCTACTTCCTTCCCTTCACTACCTGATCGCCCTCAGAAAAGAGGGCGCACCGATGAAGTCTTTCAATTTTTTGGCCGCCAAAAAGAATCGTTCCCGCGTTTCCATGTTATCCATTCTGCAAAACCAGATAAACCAGTAAGAACTATCTCACCCTTCCTTGTTTCGAAGTCATTGACTGAAGCCTTTGGTCCTGGATATAAGGCGTCGAGGATGGCAAGCGGGGATCTCCTCTTGGAGCTCCGCGATCAAAAACAATATGAAAAATTGTCAACACTAGTGTCATTTGGGGAAACCCAGATAATTATAACCCCGCACCGCACGATGAACACCACCCGTGGTGTTGTCTCTGACGATGACTTGATGGAGCTCACTGAGGCTGAACTCTTGGAGGGCTTCAGTGACCAGAATGTTATAAATGTTAAACGAATTAAGATGAGGCGAGATGGAAAAGAGATCAAGACGAAACACCTGATACTCACTTTCGGCTCTAGTGTCCTTCCCGAGTCCATCGAGGCTGGTTATATCAAACTTCGTGTTCGACCATACGTTCCCAATCCTCTCAGATGCTTTAAGTGCCAACGTTTCGGCCACAGTTCACAGAACTGTCGAGGCCGGCTGACTTGTGCCAAGTGCAGTGACAATGAACATTCTTCCGAAACGTGCCAGAACACCCCACACTGTGTCAACTGTGATGGCGAGCATGCCGCATACTCGCGCGCCTGCCCGTCCTGGAAAAAAGAAAAAGAAATTGTGACCATAAAAGTAAAAGAAAATATCACTTTCAAAGAGGCACGGAGGCGGGTGTCATACCTGTCTAAGAGCAGCTTTGCCGATGTGGCGCGTAAGGGGGCAGCGTCACAACGGCCTCCGGCGGCTGTCCGACCCACAAGCAGTGAGTCGGCAGTTACGCCATCTGCCCCCGCGGCGGTCGCAGCTAGCGCTGCTCCGTCAACAGAGCAGGGGGGACCATCGACCCCGAAGGTGGGCGCAGCAGAGGGTGCCCCAATCTCCCCGGCCCCTCCCAGCGCTGGCAACAGCCGGCGCAGCCAAATCCCGCAGGGTGCCCCATCGACCTCTGGGCTGGTGGGCGCAGGGGTCTTGCCCTCCAAGGCGGGACCCTCTCGGGAAACTTCTCGCTCGCAAGAGCAGGTGTCCGGCGCCTCACAAGAGGCAATGGACACTACACCTATTCTCAAGGCGCACCAAGCGCCTAAGGAGCGGCGAGGCTCCCTCGAACGCTCCAGAAAGGGCAGAACCCCCGTTACAGGGCCTCGAAAGAGCTCTGTAACCTAAGCGGCATCACCTCAATTTCCGTAAACACAGCACAAATTTTTCTTTAAATATGGATACACAAATCATTCAATGGAATGTCAGAGGTCTTCTTAGGAATCTCGATGACGTGCAAGAACTTATCCATAAACACAATCCGAAAGTGCTGTGTTTACAGGAAACACACTTAAAACCAAAACACACAAATTTTCTTCGACAACACGTTACTATTCGCAAAGATCGCGATGATGCTCTCGCATCATCGGGCGGTGTTGCAATTATAATTCAAAAAAGCATAGCCTGTTAACGTTTGCAGCTACGAACGGCCCTTGAGGCAGTGGCGGTTCGAGTCATTCTGCTAAACAAGCTTATCACTATTTGCTCACTTTATATACCCCCACATTATAAACTAAGCAAACATGAATTTCAGTCCTTTATTGATGAATTGCCAGAACCCTACGTTGTTCTTGGCGATTTCAATGCACATAACTACCTGTGGGGCGACCCTCGTATAGATGCGCGAGGACGTCTTCTCGAACAGTTCCTCTTTTCTTCTGGTGCTTGTCTGTTGAATAAAAAGGAACACACATATTACTCTCTTGCAAATAGAACCTATTCTTCCATAGACCTAAGCATAGTCTCCCCGTCTGTACTGCCTGAACTTGAATGGGAAGTTACCGACAACCCTTACGGCAGCGACCACTTCCCTATACTGCTAAGATCACCGAAAGAAAATGAATATCCACCACACGCTCCTAGATGGAAGGTTGAGACAGCTGATTGGGAGAAATTTCGATCTCTGTCTAGTATCTCATGGGCTGAATTGTCTCCGTTAGGAATTGATGCTGCAGTCGAGTTCTTTACAGCATTCATAATAGATGTCACATCTAAATGCATATCCGAAATGAGTGGTCTGGCATGCAAACGACGTGTGCCGTGGTGGAACAGCGAATGTAGGATCGCCCGTAAGAATCAGAACAAGGCGTGGGGGTTGCTACGCGCTTCTCCCACTGCAGAGAATCTTATGAACTTTAAAAAAATAAAGTCCCAAGGCAGGCGAACCCGCCGACAGGCCAGAAGAGAAAGCTGGCACAAGTTTTTATCAAGTATTGACTCGTTTAGGGATGAGGCCAAAGCCTGGAACAGAGTAAATAGGATTAGAGGGCGGCAAACACATTCACTCCCATTGGTAAACACACAGGGAGATACACTGCAAGACCAGGCCGACTCACTTGGGGAATATTTTGAGAGCGTGTCAAGTCCAACAAATTACACACAATCCTTTCTCAAACACAAAGAAACAGAAGAACGTAAGCCATTACCAAGAAAAGGTCGAGAGAATGAGCCTTACAACCGTCTCTTTAGCATTGCCGAGCTAAGAGCTGCCTTGATGACATGCAAGAGCTCTGCACCAGGACCTGACAGAATTATGTACGACATAATTAAATATGTACACACTGATACACAATTGACTTTACTTGCACTTTTTAACACTATTTGGGCTGCTGGATATCTTCCACTTGCATGGAGAGAAGCGATTGTGATTCCCATTCTGAAGCAAGGTAAAGATCCTTCGTTGGCGTCAAGTTACCGCCCGATAGCCCTCACAAGTTGCATTTGTAAGCTGTTTGAGAAAATGGTTAATCGGCGACTCATACATTTCCTGGAATTAAACCAAATGCTTGATCCCTTTCAGTGTGGCTTCAGGGAAGGGCGGGCTACAATTGATCACCTTGTGCGAATTGAGGGAAACATTCGCGACGCCTTTCTACATAAGCAATATTTCCTATCCGTGTTCCTCGATATGGAGAAGGCGTACGACACAGCGTGGCGCTACGGAATCTTGAGAGACTTGTCGGGAATGGGCATCCGTGGCAATATGCTCGCCCTAATAGAAAGCTATTTGTCCAACCGTACCTTCCGAGTAAAAGTCGGTAATGCACTGTCACATCCTTTTACGCAGGAAACTGGTGTACCCCAGGGAGGTGTGCTCAGCTGCACTCTTTTCATTGTTAAGATGAACACACTACGTGCTTCACTGCCACCGGCCATTTTTTATTCCGTATACGTCGATGATATACAAATAGGCTTTAAATCATGCAACCTCGCAGTATGCGAGAGACAGGTACAGCAGGGCCTGAACAAGGTTTGCAAGTGGGCTGACGAAAACGGATTTAAGATCAACCCCCACAAAAGCTCTTGTGTTCTTTTTACTAGAAAGAGAGGCCTGGTTCCAGATCCTTGTGTTCAACTGTGTGGACATCAAATACCCATAAACAAAGAACACAAATTTTTAGGTATTATACTAGACTCCAAGCTTACTTTTATACAGCACATTAAATATCTTAAGGAAAAATGTCTAAGGACAATGAACTTGCTTAAAGTTCTATCCCACTCAACATGGGGTAGCGACAGGAAGTGTCTGATGAATGTTTATAAGAGCCTAATTCGATCACGATTGGACTATGGTGCCGTCTTATATAACTCTGCCGCTCCGAGCGCACTAAAGATCCTAGATCCTATCCACCATCTAGGTATCCGCTTAGCCACTGGTGCTTTCAGAACAAGCCCGATTGAAAGCTTATACGCGGAATCAAATGAATGGTCGCTCCATCTACAGAGAACTTACATTAGCCTTACATATTTCCTAAAAGTACACTGCAATCATCAACATCCATGTTTTAACACTGTTAACGATATGACCTGCACTACACTATTCCATAATCGTCCTTCTGTAAGAAAGCCTTTCTCGCTTCGAGTGAGGGAGCTTAGTGATGAGATACATGTCCCACTCCCCGAGCTTCGCCTAATGCATCCAGCCAAGCTGCTACCTCCTTGGGAGTGGCAGCTGATACAATGCGATACATCTTTCATTCAAGTTACAAAGCACGCTCCTGAGGCCGAAATTAGAATGCATTTCCTAGAACTCCAGCACAAGCATTCCTGTGCAGAGTTCTACACAGACGTTTCGAAGTCAAATGCCGGGGTATCCTATGCAGCCGTCGGCCCATCCTTCTCGGAATCCGACGTACTGCATCCGGAAACAAGCATATTTACGGCTGAGGCCTACGCATTACTTTCTGCTGTGAAGCATATAAGAAAATCAAAACTTCCAAAAGCAGCGATCTATACAGACTCTCTAAGCGTCGTGAAGGCCTTGATGTCAGTCTATACACACAAAAATCCTGTACTTAGTGAACTCTACACCGTCTTGTGTAAAGCGTACATATCTAACCAGCGTATCATTATATGCTGGGTGCCTGGCCACAGGAGCATTGAGGGTAACGTTCTGGCGGACGAGATGGCCACGTCCATCGCATCGCGAGCCGCTAATCCTACCGCTGAGGTGCCTGTCACAGATCTGAGGCCTTTCTTGCGAAGGAAGCTGCGAGCCCACTGGCAACACATATGGGACGCGGAAACAAATAATAAGCTGCACCTGATAAAACCGCAGTTAGGATTCTGGCCCTCTACTATAAAATCGCGCCGAACAGATGTCCTATTCTGTCGTCTCAGAATAGGACACACGTTTGGCACCCATAATTTTCTACTCACCGGAAGTGAGCCTCCTACTTGTGGTAGATGCGGGGAGAGGCTGACCGTACTCCACGTCCTCCTGGAGTGTCGGGAAGCCGAATCTGAAAGAATGAAACATTTTTCCTTCGCTTACAGACAGCACATCCCTCTTCATCCAGTAATGTTCCTCGGCCCAGAACCGCTTTTTAACACAGACACAGTCCTAGGTTTTCTGAGAGATGTGGTCCTACATGTTATTAGCCCCATGCATTCCTAGCGCTTCCTCTCTTTAGAGGATGCCGCTGGGATAGTTGTACGGTATAGCACATGCCTCCAGACCCTTGTGTTTCAAGGGCTCTAAGGAGGCAGTAGTGCTCTGGCATTTCTCATAATCTGATATATTTTACCTATCATATCATTTTTTTATATGCATCTAAATGTTCATAGTACAAGTCATACGTCATCGCCATAATTTTATTACACAGATTTTACGCATTTTAGAGCGTATATTTTAAGGCCCCTTTACAGCCACGACACACCAATTCATAGTAATCATAGTTACACTGCACACCCACTACCACAGACATGGCGCTCTTTGGCCATTCCTGGCCCTTGCGCCATGAAACCCCATACATCATCATCATCCATCTACACAGCAGCATGATACGCTAACAATTCGACCTCAAGCTACGCAGTCTACCAAGTTGGTTCGATTGTTCGTTTCGAACCCCGTTTCCTCTGCACGGCAGTGCAATACGCTAAACATTCGACCATGTGGGGATGCGTGACTCTCACGCCTCCCCTGAGATCTAGTTTTCCCGCATGGCTCGTCTCCTGCAGGGCGGCTTCGCCCGCGGCGGTTGGAGTGGTACAAGCGCGGTGCGAGAGATGGCGCGAGCGTCGCGCCGCTGCGGGGTTACTCGGGCGTCGGGAGACAAGGCGCTCGGGCTGTTGGGTTCGAGACAGGAAGCGGGACGGCCGTGCCGCACGTGCAGCGACCCTCATGCCCGGCGGGTCGGCGCGCGGCGGGGACGTATCCCGCGTGCGCGCCGACCCATGCTTCTGCGAGACCGCCTCGCGTGGCCGCCCTCGAACGCGCCACGATTCGCGTGACCATACACGCGAACGACCAGGCGTTGGGATCCAGCATGGGGCGAACATATTCGCTCGCTTCCGGTCGCGGTGAGTCGGACTTCTGGATTTGTCGCGCGCCCATCGGCATGTTTTGCGGATAGCAACTCGGCTAGCAGGCATTGATTTATGAAAGGTGCAATAAATGCCCTTGTGATTGTTTGCACTAGTGTGTACTGTCGTTCCTTTGTCCCAAGAGCACGGGTGTGAGAGAACCCACATCTGGCGCCCAACGTGGGGCCTCTTGGGGCATCGGACGATAGTTTTAACAGTTTTGCTTCGTTCAAGACCTTTGTTTGAACCGAAGCGTAGGCCTAGCGTGAATTTTGATCGCTAGCGTCGGCGGCGTGCTTTCTTGAGCGAGGTGATGGTGGCGGTAGTGTGTTTGAACATGTCAACATGCTAAGCCTTTTCGCAAGTGTTTTTTTTAATGGCATTCGTCGGTACGAGAGCCACGTGGTCTGCATCCTGGGAGAGCGAGGCTGAGCGCCCGCAGAGCAGTGGCAAGCCTGAAGCGAGTGAGTACGGAAGCCTCGTGGGTGATCCGAATTTCTTATGTAAATAGCTTCTTCTATCTCTTTGACTCGGATGAAGTCGCGGCTCTGGGAGCCGGGTGGCCGCGGGCCACGGGTGCCACTACGGGCTGACTGGTATTGCGGCCTGGCACCGGGCGCTCCGACACCGTCTGGGACGGTGGGCGCCGTCAACTCGGATGCTTTGTGCACCGAGCGGAGTAGGACCACCTCACAGAGCTAACGTCTCCTCGAGGCTGCTTGTTTTGCGCTCATTTTGGGTGTTGTTTTTGGATGCCGGTTGTTGTCAGGGTAGCGACGATTTAGGCCTAAGGCTTTACGAAGCTGCCTGTCGCACGTGGAGGGACACAACCTGGTGGACCGTGGCGTTGAGGTGTTGCAATTAGCTTCCCTCATTCTATTTAGCCTCGCACGAATTGAAATTACTCGTTCGACTCAAGAAAGCGAGCTTCGTTCACGTGAACTTAGCATCTGAGTAGCTGCCCGATCTTTTGCTAGCCGAGTTGAACATCGTACCACGTGGGCGACGCGCATGCATAATTCCTCTCCCTTGCACTACTTTAGTGTTTGCCGAGTGTGTTGAGTTTACGCAGCGTGATTGGAGTCACCCCTGGTTTGCCGTCACCTGCACATCGTCTGCTGCTGCCCCGGACTAGGATCGAGCCGCCCCGGGCGATGGTGATGCTGTGGCCAGTTCGGCGCAGCGACTTCGGCGGCCTCCTGCATCCACCTCACAACCCTCGGCGGCGGACAAAAGAGCCGGCGGTCACCGACAGCTGCGGCGGCTCTTGCCAGCAGGGCGCGTAGGCGCGAGCGACGCTTGTTCGTACCGACTACTGCGTCGTCGTCTCCGGAGTCCTGGCCTGGCATCGTGCCGTCGAGTCTGCAAAGCTGCCGCTGTGACCGGCGGACGCCAGCGGTGCACCCAAGGACAATGTCGGCTCGCATGTTATGGACAGTGTGCGGACATTTCTTCGGCGCGACCACTGTTTAATGTTCTACCTTGTTTGCGAAGCACAGTTTGATGTTAGACCGTGTCACATGTCTCGCCGGAATATGTAGTGATTTAAGGTTGGGGGGATGTGGGGATGCGTGACTCTCACGCCTCCCCTGAGATCTAGTTTTCTCGCATGGCTCGTCTCCTGCAGGGCGGCTTCGCCCGCGGCGGTTGGAGTGGTACAAGCGCGGTGCGAGAGATGGCGCGAGCGTCGCGCCGCTGCGGGGTTACTCGGGCGTCGGGAGACAAGGCGCTCGGGCTGTTGGGTTCGAGACAGGAAGCGGGACGGCCGTGCCGCACGTGCAGCGACCCTCATGCCCGGCGGGTCGGCGCGCGGCGGGGACGTATCCCGCGTGCGCGCCGACCCATGCTTCTGCGAGACCGCCTCGCGTGGCCCCCCTTGAACGCGCCACGATTCGCGTGACCATACGCGCGAACGACCAGGCGTTGGGATCCAGCATGGGGCGAACATTTCCGGTCGCGGTGAGTCGGACTTCTGGATTTGTCGCGCGCCCATCGGCATGTTTTGCGGATAGCAACTCGGCTAGCAGGCATTGATTTATGAAAGGTGCAATAAATGCCCTTGTGATTGTTTGCACTACTGTGTTGTCGTTCCTTTGTCCCAAGAGCACGGGTGTGAGAGACCCCACAACCACTAGCTACGGAATGACTCAAGTTGGTTCGATTGTTGGTTTCGAACGCTGCTCCATATGCACAGAAGCGCGATTCGCTACCCATTCAACAAGGAGCTATGCACTGACCCAAGTTGGTTCGATTGTTGGTTTCGAACCCTGTTCTATCTGCACAACAGTGCGATGATCTACTTATTCGACCACAAGCTCCGCAATGACCCAAGTTGGTTCGATTGTTGGTTTCGAACCCTGTTCCATCTGCACAGCAGTGCGATGCGCTTCTCGTTCAACCACAAGCTACGTAATGACCCAAGTTGGTTCGATTGTTGGTTTCGAACGCTGCTCCCTCTGCACAGCAGCTCGATGCGCTACCCATGCGACCACAAGCCACGCAATGACCCATGTTGGTTCGATTGTTGGTTTCGAACCCTGTTCCATCGGCACAACAGCGATATGCGCTACTCATACGACCACAAGCTACGCAGTGACCCAAGGTGGTTCGATTGTTGGTTTCGAACCCTGCTCCATCTGCACATCAGCGCGATACGCTGCCCATTCGACCACCAGTTACGCAGTGACCCAAGCTGGTTCGATTGTTATATTCGAACCCCGATTCCTCTGCACAGCAGCGCGATGCGCTACTCATTCGAGCTCAAGCTACGCAATGACCCAAGTTGGTTCGATTTTTGGTTTCGAACGCTGTTCCATCTGCACAGCAGCGCGATAGGCTACACATTCCACCAGAAGCTACGCAGTGACGCAAGTTGGTTCGTTTGTTTGTTTCGAACGCTGCTCCATCTGCACAGCAACGCGATACGCTACTCATTCGACCAAAAGCTACGCACTGACCCAAGTTGGTTTGATTGTTCGTTTCGAACCCTGTTCCCTCTGCACGGCAGCGCGATACGCTACACATTCAACCAGAAGCTACGCAGTGAGCCAAGTTGGTTTGATTGCTGTTTCGAATCCTGTTCCATCTGCACAGCAGTGGGATACGCTACTCATTCGACCTGAAGCTACGCACTGACCGAATTTGGTTCGCTTGTTGGTTTCGAACCCCGATACCCCTGCACGGCAGCGCGATACGCTACCCATTCGACCACAAGCTACGCAATGACCCAACTTGGTTCGATTGTTGGTTTCGAACCCTGCTCCATCTGCACTGCAGCGAGATACGCTACCCATTCGACCACAAGCTACGTAGTCTACAAAGTTGGTTCGATTGTTGCTTTCGTACCCTGTTCCATCTGCACAGCAGCGCTAAACCCTATCCATTCGACCTGAAGCTACGCACTGACCACAGTTCATTCGATTGTTGGTTTCGAACCCCGATACCTCTGCACGGCTGTGCGATACGCTCCCCATTCCACCATAAGCTATGCAATGGACCAGGTTGGTTCGATTGTTCGTTTCGAACCCTGTTCCCTCAGCAATGCAGCGCGATGCTCTACTCATTCGACCGTAAGCTATGGAATGACCAAAATTGGTTCGCTTGCTGGTTTCGAACCCTGTTCCATCTGCACAGCAGCGCGATGAGCTGCTGATTCGACCACAAGCTACGCAATGACCCAAGTTGGTTAAATTGTTGGTTTCGAACCCTGTTCCATCTGCACAACAGCGCGATGCGCTACACATTCGACCACAAGCTACGCAATGACCCAAGTTGGTTCGATTGTTGGTTTCGAACCCTGTTCCATCGGCACAACAGCGATATGCGCTACTGATTCGACCACAAGCTACGCAATGACCCAAGGTGGTTCGATTGTTGGTTTCGAACCCTGCTCCATATGAAAATTAGCGCGATACGCTTCCCAATCGACCAGAAGCTACGCAATGACCCAACTTCGTTCGATTGTTGATTTCGAACCCTCTTCCATCTGCACAGCATCGCGATGCGCTACTCATTCGACCACAAGCTAGGCAATGACCCAAGTTGATGCGATTGTTCGTTTCAAACCCTCCTCCATCTGCACAGCAGCACGATACGTCAACCACTCGAACTCAAGTTACGCAGTCTACCAAGTTGGATCGATTGTTGGTTTCGAACCCCGTTTCCTCTGCACGGCAGTGCAATACGCTGCCCATTCGATCATAAGCTATGCAATGACCCAAGTTGGTTCGATTGTTGGTTTCGAACCCTGTTCCTTCTACACAGCAGCGCGATGCTCTACTCATTCGACCATAAGCTACGCAATGACCCTAGTTGGTTCGATTGTTGCTTTCCAACCCTGTTCCATCTGCACAGCAGCGCGATGCTCTACTCATTGGACCACAAGCTATGCAATGACCCAAGCTGGTTCGATTGTTGCCTTCGAACCCTGTTCATCTGCACAGCAGCGCGATGCTCTACGCACACGACTAAAGCTACGCAGTGACCCAAGTTGGTTCGATTGTTGGTTTTGAATCCCGATCTCTGTGCACGGCAGCGCGATACGCTAAACATTTGACCACAAGCTACGCAGCGACCCAAGTTAGTTCGATTGTTGGTTTCGAACCCTGTTCCATCTGCACAGCAGCGCGATGCGCTACTCCTTCGACCACAAGCTTCGCAATTACCCAAGGTAGTTCGATTGTTGGTTTCGAACCCTGCTCCATCTGCACAGCAGCGCGATACGCTGCCCATCCGACCACAAGCTTCGCAATGACACAAGCTAGTTCGATTGTTGGTTTCCAACGCTCCTCCATCTGGACAGCAGCGCGATACGCTGCCCATTCGACCACAAGCTATGCAGGGACCCAAGCTAGTTCGATTATTGGATTCGAACCCCGATTCCTCGACACGGCGATGCGTTACATTACCCAATCAAGCACAACCTACGCAATGACCCAAGGTGGTTCGATTGTTGGTTTCGAACCCCGATTCCTCTGCACGGCGCAGCGATACGCTACCCAATCGACCACAAGCTACGCAATGACCCAAGTTGGTTCGATTGTTGGTTTCGAACCCTCTTCCATCTGCACAGCAGCACGATACGCTAACCATTCGAACTCAAGCTACGCAGTCTACCAAGTTGGTTCGATTGTTAGTTTCGAACCGCGTTTCCTCCGCACGGCAGTGCAATACGCTGCCCATTCGACCATAAACTATGCAATGACCCAAGTTGGCTCGATTGTTGGTTTCGAACCCTGTTCCTTCTGCACAGCAGCGCGACGCGCTACTCATTCGACCACAAGCTACGCAATGACCCAAGTTGGTTCGATTGTTGGTTTCGAACCCTGCTCCATCTACCCAGCAGCACCGTGCGCTCCCCATTCGACCACAAGCTATGCAGTGACCCAAGTAGGTTCGTTTGTTGGTTTCGAAGCCCCATCTCTCTGCATGGCAGCGCGATACTCTACTCATTCGACCACAAGCTACGCAGTGTCCCAAGTTGGTTTATTGTTGTTTTGGATCCTGTTCCATCTGCACAGCAGCGTGATGCTCTACTCATTCGAACATAAGCTACGCAATGACCCAAGTTGGTTCGATTGCTCGTTTCGAACCGTCCTCCATCTTCACAGCAGCACGATACGCAAACCATTCGAACTCAAGCTACGCAGTCTACCAAGCTGGTTCGATTGTTAGTTTCGAACCCCGTTTCCTCTGCACGGCAGTGCAATACGCTGCCCATTCGACCATAAGCTATGCAATGACCCAAGTTGGTTTGATTGTTGGTTTCGAACCCTGCTCCATCTGCACAGCAGCGCGATACGCTGCCCATCCGACCAGAAGCTTCGCAATGACCCAAGGTAGTTCGATTGTTGGTTTCGAACGCTGCTCCATCTACCCAGCAGCACGGTGCGCTCCCCATTCGACCACAAGCTATGCAGTGACCCAAGTAGGTTCGTTTGTTGGTTTCGAACCCCGATCCCTCTGCATGGCAGCGCGATACTCTACTCATTCGACCACAAGCTACGCAGTGACCCAAGTTGGTTTGATTGTTCGTTTCGAAATATTTTCCATCTGCACAGCAGCGCGATGCGCTACCCATTCGACCACAAGCCACGCAATGACCCCAGTTGGTTCGATTGTTGGTTTCGAAACCTATTCCATCTGCACAGCAGCGCGATACTCTACTCACTCGAACACAAGCTACGCAATGACACAAGTAGGTTCGATTGTTCGTTTTGAACCCTGTTTCATCTGCACAGAAGCACGATGCGCTACCCATTCGACCACAAGCTACGAAATGACCCAAGTTGGTTCGATTGTTGGTTTCGAACCCTGTTCCATCTGCACGGCAGCGCGATGCACTACTCACACGACCACAAGCTACGCAGTGACCCAAGTTGGCTTGATTGTTGGTTTTGAATCCCGATCCCTCTGCACGGCAGCACGATACGCTACACATTCGACCACAAGCTACGCAGCAACCCAGGTTGGTTCGATTGTTGGTTTCGAATCCTGTTCCATCTGCACAGCAGCGCGATGCGCTACTCATTCGACCACAAGCTACGCAATGACCCAAGGTGGTTCGATTGTTGGTTTCGAAGCCTACTCCATCTGCACGGCAGCGCGATGCGCTACACATACGACCACAAGCTACGCAGTGACCCAAGTTGGTTCGATTGTTGGTTTCGAACCCTGTTCCATCTGCACGGCCGCGCGATGCGCTACACATTCCACCACAAGCTATGCAATGACCCAAGCAGGTTCGATTGTTGCTTTCGAAGCCTCTTCCATCTGCAAAGCAGCGCGATGCTCTACGCACACGACTACAAGCTACGCAGTGACCCAAGTTGGTTCGATTGTTGGTTTTGAATCCCGGTCCCTCTGCACGGCAACGTGATACGCTACACATTCGACCTCAAGCTACGCAGCGACCGAAGTTGGTTCGATTGTTGGTTTCGAAACCCGATTCCTCTGCACGGCGCAGCGACAGGCTACGCAATCGACCACAAGCTACGCAATGACCCAAGTTGGTTCGATTGTTGGTTTCGAACCCTCTTCCATCTGCACAGCATCGCGATGCGCTACTCATTCGACCAGAAGCTATGCAATGACCCAAGTTGGTTCGATTGTTGGTTTCGAACCCTGCTCCATCTGCACAGAAGCGATACGCTGCCCATTCGACCACAAGCTACGCAGGGACCCAAGCTGGTTCGATTGTTGGATTCGAACCCCGATTCCTCTGCACGGCGATGCGTTACGCTACCCAATCAAGCACAAGTTATGCAATGACCCAAGTTGGTTCGATTGTTGCTTTCGAACCCAGTTCCAACTGCGCAGCGGCGCGATTCTCTACTCACTCGACCACAAGCTACGCAATGACCCAAGGTTGTTCGATTATTGGTTTCGAACCCTGCTTCATCTACACAGCAGCACGGTGCGCTACCCATCCGACCAATACCTATGCAGTGACCCAAGTAGATTCGATTGTTGGTTTGGAACCGCGATCCCTCAGCACGGCAGCCGGATACGTTACTGATTCGACCACAAGCTACGCAGTGACCCAATTTGGTTTGATTGTTGTTTTGAACCCTGTTCCATCTGCACAGCAGCGTGATGCTCTACTCATTCGAACATAAGCTATGCAATGACCCAAGGTGGTTCGATTGTTGGTTTCGAACCCTACTCCATCTGCACGGCACAGCGATGCGCTACACATTCGACCACAAGCTACGCAGTCACCCAAGTTGGTTCGATTGTTTGTTTCGAACCCTGTTCCATCTGCACGGCCGCGCGATGCGCTACTCATTCGACCACAAGCTACGCAATGGCCCATGTTAGTTCGATTGTTGGTTTCGAACCCTGCTCCATCTGCACAGCAGCGCGGTGCTCTACGCACACGACTACAAGCTACGCAGTGACCCAAGTTGGTTCCATAGTTGCTTTCGAACCCTGCTCTATCTACACAGCAGCGCGATACGCTATACATTCGACCACAAGCTATGCAGTGACTCGTTCGTTCGATTGTTGGTTTCGAACCCTGTTCCATCTGCACCGCAGCGCGATGCGCTACTCATTCGACCACAAGCTACGCAATGGCCCATGTTAGTTCGATTGTTGGTTTCGAACCCTGCTCCATCTGCAAAGCAGCACGGTACGCTGCCCTTTCGACCACAAGCTACGCAGGGACCCAAGCTGGTTCGATTGTTGGATTCGAACCCCGATTCCTCTGCACGGCGATGCGTTATTCTACTCATTCGACCAGAAGCTACGGAGTGACCCAAGCTGGTTTGATTGTTGTTTTGGACCCTGTTCCATCTGCACAGCAGCGCGATGCACTACGCACACGACTACAAGCTACGCAGTGACCCAAGTTGGTCCGATTCTTGGTTTTGAATCCCGATCCCTCTGCACGGCAGCGCGATACGCTACACATTCGACCACAAGCTACGCAGCGACCCAAGGTGGTTCGATTGTTGGTTTCGAACCCTACTCCATCTGCACGGCAGCGCGATACGCTACGCATTCGACCACAAGCTACGCAGTGGCCCAAGTTGGTTCGATTGTTGGTTTTGAACCCTGTTCCAACTGCACAGCAGCGCGATGCCCTACTCATTCGAACACAAGCTTCGCAATGACCCAAGGTAGTTCGATTGTTCGTTTCGAACCCTGCTCCATCTGCACAGCAGCGCGGTACGCTGCCCTTTCGACCACAAGCTACGCAGGGACCCAAGCTGGTTCGATTGTTGGATTCGAACCCCGATTCCTCTGCACGGCGATGCGTTACGCTACCCAATCAAGCACAAGCTATGCAATGATCCAAGTTGGTTCGAGTATTGGTTTCGAACCCTTTCCATCTGCACAGCAGCGCGATGCTCTATCCATTCGGCCACAAGTTACGCAGTGACCTAACTTGGTTCCATTGTTGGTTTCGAACTCTGTTCCATTTGCACAGCAGCGCGTTGCTCTACTCATTCGGCCACAAGCTACGCAGTGACCCAAGTTGGTTCGATTGCTCGTTTTGAACCCTGCTCCACCTAGACAGCAGCGCGATACGCTACCCATTCTACCACAAGCTACGCAGAGACCCAAGTTGTTTCGATTGTTGGTTTCGAACCCTACTCCATCTGCACAGCAGCGCGATGTCCCACTCATTGGACCACAAGCAACGCAGTGACCCAAGTTGGTTCGATGGTTGGTGTCGAACCCTGTTCCCTCTGCAGAGCAGCGCGATGCGCTTCCCAATCGACCACAAGCTACTCAGCGACCCAAGTTGGTTCGATTGTTGGTTTCGAACCCTGTTCCATCTGCAAAGCAGCGCGTTGCTCTGCTCATTCGGCTACAAGCTACGCAGTGACTCAGGTTGGTTCGATTGTTGGTTTTGAGCCACGCTCCACCTAGAAAGAGCAGCGCGATACGCTACCCATTCGACCAAAAGCTACGCAGTGACCCAAGTTGCTTCGATTGTTGGTTGCGAACCCTGTTCCATCTGCACAGAAGCTCGATGCTCTACTCATTCGGCCACAAGCAACGCAGTGACACAAGTTGGTTGGATTTTTGGTTTCGAACCCTGTCCCCTCTGCAGAGCAGCGCGATGCGCTTACCAATCCACCACAAGCTACTCAGTGACCCAAGTTGTTTCGATAGTTGGTTTCGAACCATCTTCAATCTGCACAGCAACGCGATGCTCTACTCATTCGGCCACAAGCAACGCAGTGACCCAAGTTGGTTCGATTTTCGGTTTCGTACCCTGTTCCTTTTGCACAGCAGCGCGATCCGCTACTCATTCGGCCACACGCCACGCAGTGACCGAAGTTGGTTCTATTGTTGGTTTCGAACCCTGATCCACCTACACAGCAGCGCGATGTGCTAACCATTGGACCACAAGCTACGCAGTGACCCAAGTTGGTTAGATTGTTGGTTTCGAACCCCGATCCCTCTGCACGGCAGCGCAATGCATTACCCATTTGATTACTAGCTATGCAGTTACGCAAGTTGGTTCTATACTTGCTTTCGAACCCTGCTCCATCTGCAGAGTAGCGCGATGCGCTACCTATTCGACCACAAGCTACGCAATGACCCAAGTTGGTTCGGTTATTGGTTTCGAACCCCGATCCCTCTCCATGGCAGCACGATGCGCTACCCATCTGACCACAAGCTACGTAGTTACCCAAGTTTGTTCGATTGTTGGTTTCGAACCCTGCTCCATGTACACAACAGCGCGATACGCTACCCATTCGACCACAAGCTACGCAGTGACCAAAGTTGGTTCGACTGTTGGTTTCGAATCTTGTTCCATGTGCACAGCAGCGCGATGCTCTGCCCATTCGATCACAAGCTACGCCATGATCCAAGTTGGTTCGATTGTTGGTTTCGAACCCTGTTCCACCTGCACAGCAGCGCGATGCGCTACTCATTTGACCACATGCTAGGCAGTGACCCAAGTTGGTTCGATTGTTGGTTTCCAACCCTGTTCCCTCTCCAGAGCAGCGCGATGCGCTTCCCAATTGACCACAAGCTACTCAGTGTCCCAGGTTGGTTCGTGTTGGTTCAATTGTTAGTTTCGAACTGTTCCATCTGCACAGCAGCGCGTTGCTCTACTCATTCGGCCACAAGCTACGCAGTGCCCCAAGTTGGTTTGATTGTTGGTTTCGAACCCTGCTCCACCTAGACAGCAGCGCGATACGCTACCCATTCGACCACAAGCTACGCAGTGACTCAGGTTGTTTCGATTTTTGTTTCCGAACCCTGCTCCATCTGCACAGCAGCGCAATGTCCCACTCATTGGACCACAACCAACGCAGTGACGCTAGTTGGTTCGATTGTTGGTTTTGAACCCTGTTCCCTCTGCAGCGCAGCGCGATGTGCGTCACTATCGACCACAACCCACGAAACACAGAGCCTCTTAACAACTTCTTGAAACGGCTTCTAAGGGCTATAGACGTCTTGGTCTATGATAAGACTGAAAATTGAATTTCTTCTAAACATAATCTCAGCACTTGGAATATGCTAGTATATATTCTATCTGCAGCAAAACCCTACTGGTGTCACTAGAGTCTATTTTGGTAAACACATTCAGAATGTCTAACTCAAGAACTTTTCTAGATCTTTTTGTCTAAATGTGCATAAAATTCCAAACGACGTGTTAAAAGTGCGGTTACCGTCGGCTGTCGGCGTTTGCGAATAAAAAACGCCACAGACAAATCGAACTCGTTGGAAGCAACGTAAGTTAATTGGCTTTAATGTTAAATAATTTCACACCAGAACTTCAACAATCAATGGCGTGTTATTGTTTTCCATACGGTGCGCGCACACGACGCCTGGAAACCATCAGCAGCAGGATCGAAACGCCGGCGTTGCACAGCGGTTTTCCAGAGCCACCGCGCGGCGATCACTTCGGCAGCACAATCCAAATTTGTCAGACATCTCATTCCGTGCTGGAAACACTGGGTGGCAGAAAGTTTGAAAAAACGGCCGCTGCCGCCCGCAATGTCTCGTACGTGGGTTCGTTATGCCAGTTGTGCGTCATTCTAAGCCGTTCTGTACATTTATACTGGATATTAACTGGAGTCATTTAGCTGTTCTGATTCTGTTTGCGTGTGTTTTGCATCAGCGCTTCGTGACATCGGCGGTATTGCCTGTTTTCGCCGACGGCTTACTACCACAATGGCGGGATCTGCGTTCGCCGCCTTCGTGTCTCGGTGTGTCTTTGTACGTCGCACGTTCGGATAACACTTTTTCCGGTAAGTGAAATACATTGCACTTCGTTTTTCGTCAACAATGTAAATATTTTTAGATGTTAGCCGCGACAGTTCTTGATAGATGGGCTCTCCTGCTCTGCGAGTTTTCGTCATCTTTACTTTTATACGAGGGTTCTGCTTGTGTTCAGCTGTTCAGCACTACCACGCTCCATGACTTCCGCAACTCCAGTCAGAACTTTGCCCTGCTTGTTAGCCTGTAGTTAACGTAGCACGAACCAACCGAAGGAGTGCATCGAAGACGACGCGCTGGCTGTAATGCTGAACCAGACTGAACTCGCCCTATTTTGTGTCCTTTTGTTCTTGCGCGTGCGCGCGTGTGTCAGTGACTATGCAGTTTGTAGCGTTCCCACTTTATAGCAAAACAAAATTATAACTTCAATGTTTACTTTCCAAATTAAATCGTCTGCTGATGTACAAATTTCACTTGTGTTTTGTTCTAAATAAGCAGCAAAACCTTTAACCTAGTAGGTGCTTCATCTGGGAGTGAAATCACGACAGCTTGGCATTTATTAATGAATGACTGTGACTGGGTCAGCTTATTTGTAATTGCAAATCTGCCTTTCAACTGACTTGATGCTCTCTTATTTTGTTCCTTTCACTCTATAGACGGCTGGACATCCTTCTTGTAGCTTGGCGCTAGCTGGATGACGGGACCTCATGGTGATCAGTGTAAGCCAATGTACTGTACCCTCTCTGACCTTCCCAGTGCTTTTTATAATGGTTAAGGCCAGGGAGCGCTTCGTGGTAAAATAGCTAGTTGGTGTCTCAAAACGGGCATTTTTTCGCACTGGTTCTTTATAAGCTGCCACTATTATAACCAATTTCTCAGTGCCAGCGTACATACACAGTTCTACTATTAGTTTCCCCCTAAGCCTTACAAAATTTAACTCTAGGTAGTCAGTGCTACGTATGAACTCGCAATTTAACTCTGTTGTGTCATACAAGTATTCCATACATGAGTAAAAATTTGCTACAACAGTGTACATTACACCTTGTTTCCTGAATGCACAAATGTATTCAAGCCAGTATTTGATTAGTTTGGTATTCTAAATGTTTTCTGTGTGATTTAGTTTCTTTTCAGGAATTTACTGTACAGTATCAGCAAGCAGTCTAATTTAAGATTTGTGTGCTGTAAAAGGTGTGCTTTGCCGCTAGAATTGATAAAACATGGGCCGACGCTTCTATACAAGGACAAACTTCAATTTCGCTCTACCACCGTCAGCACTTGGCTGGCGCTTGCAACATGAATCACATCAGGTAGCTTGTGTCAGACTGTTTTTTAACCTTATTGTGAGGAGATCACAAAGTGATGTGTGGAGGCGCCTGTCTGAGATATACATTGTGCTGCAACAGATGTGCGTGTAGAACAGGCTTGATGCTGAGGGTTCCAGCAGTTTGCAGAGGTGCTTTTAAAATTTTCTCATAACTGCAATTTTACCTGTGCTGTTTTTTGTCACCTGTTTCAATAATATTGTAACAGATACGAAAGGCACGGACAAGAGAAAAGAAGGAAAGACGAAGAGGACGAAGCGTTGGAGAGACCGAGCTGCGCTACTATCACGCTACGATCATCATCCATCGCCTGTAAATAAAACCATTTCTTCGCAACTCTTCGTAACAGTTGTGGTGGAGGTGCGGGGTAATCGACACCCGAAGACGGAGGCTCAACCAGAAATTCTTCGACGGAGCCGTCGCATTGCTGGACTCCCACCGTATCTACCGGAGCTGAATATGTCCCACGACGCAGACGAACAACGGCCCATTCCAACAGCTGCGCCGACAAGTTCCGTTCTGCAACTGAGAGATGCGCGTCCCTTCGCCGGAAGATCGGACGAAGACGTCGAGGAATGGCTCACCCATTAGCACCGGGTGAGTGCCGCCAACAAGTGGAACAGCACTTCTCAGCTTTCGAACATCGTGTTCTTCCTAACGGATACTGCGTTGCTGTGGTTCGACAATAACGAGGAAACGTTCACAACATGGGGAAGATTTGTTTCCGAAATCAAAGAGAGATTCGGCGACTCCGCGACGAAAAAGAAAAGGGTGGAACAGACGCTACTGCAACGTGCGCAAGTGCCAGGCGAAGCCTGCACGACCTATATTGAGGCGGTAATAAAACTGTGTAGGATGGTGGACTCTGGAATGTCTGAGGAAGATAAAGTCGGGCACACCCTGAAAGGAATTGCCGAAGACGTCTATAATTTCCTCATCGCAAAGGACAACCTGGCTTCCGTCACTGACATCATTCGGCATTGTCGTACTTTCGAGCAGCTGAAAACGAGGCGCATCACGCCGAAGTTTGGCAGGCTAGCCAATGTGACAACAGTTGCAAGCGTGGACAGCAACCAGCCCCTCGATCTTGCATCAACGATCAGACAAATAGTTGGGGAAGAGCTCAGCCTGCACGCACAAGCGACACATTCAGGCACTCACAGCTTCCGCCTACCACCAGATTTCGAGTCAAACGTGGCATCCATCGCCCCGTATCCTGCGGCGAGGGGCACCGAGGATTATGAACTCGCGCCCCGACAGCAGCCACGTCTCTACGACAGAGGCGCTACTTATGACGCTCGGCCACAACGAGAGCAGCCGCGTTTTTACCCCCGAGGTCCTGTGACTTCTGTCAGGCCGCGACAAGAAGGGCACCGACCCTACTACCACGACGTGACTTATGAACGATATGACGGATTTCAGCGAGGCGCACAGACACGTTATCCACATGACAACGAACTTTCTCGCCGCCCGCAGCAGCCTAGCATCCGTTTCGAGGAAGATGTTGTGCACCGCGACCCTCCCGTGTGCTACAACTGCGGTTCCACAGGCCATATAGCACGGTATTGTCGCCAAGGCCGTCAATCACGAAGGACACCACCAATGTTCTCGCCACACAGAACCCGTACTTCATATGACTTGCGGACGACCGATTCCCTTCCAATGGACCACTTCCCACACGAGACCAGACGCAGCGATTCGCCAACTTCTTAGCGGAGTTTGACGCCGCCAAATAATCGTTCCCGTCGCTCTTCGTCCCCTCGGCGCCGTTCTTCGTCACCGCCGCCGGGAAACTAGCATCCGCGGCCAATGGAGGTGAGGTCGCCGGACGGTCTTTGCCAGAAATTCCTCTGCCTGTTGTGATGCTCAAAAACAAAGTTAATGTCTCGATTGACGGAATACCGACCATGGCGTTAGTTGATACTGGGGCGACTGTGTCTGTGATGAGCCTCGCTTTCAAGAACCGTCTAGGCCACAAAGTTACGTTTTCTTGGAACGACGGTATTACTTTTCGTGGAGTGGGCAGCGAGTGGCTTCATCCCCTTGGTGTTTGTGTTGTGAGTGTTTTGTTGGCTGGGAAAGTTTTTGTGTCGGAATTCGTTGTTCTTGCTCGTTGTTCGCACGATGTTATTCTTGGTATTGATTTTCTTGAACAGTGCGGCGCTTCCGTGGACTGTGGTTGTGGCGAAATATCATTGAACAAGTTAATTATAACAACAGATTCCGAACAAAGCTCGCGTGGCGAACACAGGGACACAGACACACTCAGTGTTCTTGATGAAGTGATTGCACCATCGTGGTGCCTGACGCCCGTTCGTGTTTCTGCAACTACTGTTGACGCTGATTGTGTTGATCTTGTCGTTAGGCCTCTCCGCATAAACTGTGCTAAAGAAGATATACTTGTGCCCTGCTCTGTCGTGTGCATGACGAAAGGAGTCGCCACATTGTGGGCGCTGAAGTGTTCCGCCACGCCGGTTGTCCTTCCTCGCGGTATGAAAATCGCTCTCTTCGATGAAGCCGCATGTAACTCAATGGCGGCCCTCACTACGGACGTCTCTACAGCTTGCTCTCCTTGCGATAATAGCCATTTTGAAGAGCTCATGCTTGGCATGATCAGCAAGGCTCTCGGTACGTCGGAACGGCAAGCACTGGTACATGTCCTTGCCAGGCATGAGGCTGCATTCGACTTCACGCATGGAGATGCACCCCTTCATTTGCCGTCGTCCCGCGCTCGTCACAGAATTGATACCGGCTCCGCACACCCCATCCGCCAGAAGCCCTACCGAGTGTCATCCTCCGAGCGAAAAGTTATTGCACAACAAGTCAAGGAGATGATGGACAAAGGTGTCGTTCAAGAGTCGTCTAGTCCATGGGCAGCCCCAGTAATCCTGGTCAGAAAAAAAGATGGCTCCTGGAGATTCTACGTGGATTACAGACATCTAAACGCAGTGACGAAGAAGGATGTCTATCCACTACCGCGAATAGATGACGTCATTGATTGCTTACACGCTGCTTCGGCCCAAGATGTAAGAAACAACCAAGCGCTATGTCGCTAGTTGTGAAACGTGCCAACGTCACAAGCGACCGACCACCGCAGCCCCGGGTCCCCTTCGGCCATTGACACCACCCAACACGCCATTCGAGCAAGTAGGCATTGACCTTTTGGGTCCATTCCCGTTATCTAGCAACAAGAACCGTTGGATAATTGTCTGCGTAGACCATCTTACACGGTATGCAGAAACTGCAGCCATACCGTCTTCCACCGCCGCTTGCGTGGCGGTCTTCCTGTTGCGTTCCGTGGTCCTTCGTCATGGCCCACCACGTGTCATCATCAGCGACCGTGGTCGCCAGTTCACTGCTGATGCCATTGAAGAGCTACTTCGTTTGTGCACTTCCCAGTTCCGTCATTCCACGCCGTATCATCCACAGACCAATGGCTTCGTTGAAAGGACGAACAGAACACTGACCAACATGCTTGCCATGTACGTCTCCTCCAATCATAAGAACTGGGACGACGTGCTGCCCTTCATCACTTACGCATACAACACGGCGAAACACGAAACCACGAACTATAGCCCATTTTATCTCCTCTATGCCAGGTTACCGCGAAGCCCTCTGGACACTTTCTTACCGTTTGTTCTGCACAGTGACGATTCTGTATCGAAGACTTTGTGTCTCGCCGAAGAAGCGCGTCGAATAGCTCGTCTTCGTACTCTGGCCTCGCAAAGTCGTTCGAAAGAGCGATACGACAACCCTCACGTACAAGTATCGTTGGAAAAAGGTGACTTGGTCCTTCTTTGGACACCGCAACGCAAGCGTGGATTGTGCCAAAAGTTATTGTCACAATATTCAGGCCCATTTGTAGTTGTGGACCGCCTGAGCGAACTCACTTACGTCATAGCTCGCCTACTGTGCAACGGTCGGCGGTCAAGCAGAACTCAGCTGACTCACATTGCTCGCCTGAAGCCTTTCTACCCTGCTTGTGCATCCTGACTCGCCCCACGGGCTTCGTCTGCTTGCGGGGAAATGTAACAGATACGAAAGGCACGGACAAGAGAAAAGAAGGAAAGACGAAGAGGACGAAGCGTTGGAGAGGCCGAGCTGCGCTACTATCACGCTACGATCATCATCCATCGCCTGTAAATAAAACCATTTCTTCGCAACTCTTCGTAACAATATAATTGGAGGTGTCAGAATTTAGCAAATTTATTTGCCTTGGCCCATTAGCCTGCCACATTTGACTTTTCACTAGGTGGGCAATTATTCAGCATGGACCATTACTTGAATACACCTTTTTGTGTGCAGTGGCTTCTCAATTGCGGGTCAACGTAGATGCTCAGAATTGCCTCATGCTATAGATGCACTGATGAATTTGCTACCTATACGAATCACTTTTCACTTTCTCGCGCAAACAGCATGTTAACACTTCCAAGACAGTGGACAATGTTATCGTTTGATCACATCATGAGATACTTTCAATTTTGTATGACGCATCATTTGTGTGAGGCGTCGCCCTAAACCAATTAGGGTCACATGAAAATATATCAACAAAAGTGATTCATCCAGCTAGGAGTGTTGCTTTGGAACACTACTTTATCACCAGTCCTCCTTTGCATGCTACCTGCTTACTCTGTACTGCGTCATGTTTAAGTTTGAAAGAAAGGCAGTGCAAAATGCCAAACTTGCTTTTAGTTAACAATATAAAACGCTGTTTAACTTTTTAATTAAGCTAGTACATCCTTTACCTGCAGAGTGAATTACTATTTTAAACTGATTATATTTTGCAGGAAGCTTCTCAGACTTGATAACGGGAGGAACGAGGTGAAGGACACATTACACAACTGGTATCACAGGCGTGAGTCCAGGCCCGTGTCACCTAGGAAACGTGAAAGAGCACGCATTGTCTCTGTCATCTGCCAACTCTGTGGCCATGCGCCTAGCAAGAGGTTCTCTGACAGTGGTCCATTGTGTAAATGTCTCAAGGTATCAGCCATTGTCAGCCTTTCGCGCGCATACTCAGAGCACACCACGAGCACATGTTCTATAGTCTCTACAGTGCCACACACTGAACAGTCCGGGGAGTCTGTCCGTCCAATAATGTGCAAATATTTGCGCGTGAAGGCGACGCCTAATCATGACCCTTTTTGTTCCCCTCTTCCCCTTCACTTACGTAGAATAGCAGGCCAGATGCTCCATTATCCGGCCGACCTCTCTACATTTTTCAGTCATTAAAATAGTTCTGCTTTTCTTCTCAGACTTGTTTGACAGGTTGATAAGTGGCTTTTTAGCCACAAAATACCATATATTAATTTAAAGGCTGACTTTGACTCTGCTATGCAATTTAATGACTATATGCCAGGAAATACTTAAGCGTACATGCATACATACCTTAAGATACCCGTAATTTAAGAGAAAGGAGTGCTTAAATTTATTTTTAATGTGAGGCAAACTTCTTACTTAGCACATATTGCTAATTGAAGTGCCAATTTCAATATTCCCATTTCCACCCTCACATTTCTCCCCCTCTTCTGTGCAGGTATTGCTTGCCTATGTCTACAAGAACCGTCACGCGTGGCCTGTGACAGCAAGCTTTTGTGGGCAGCAAGTGCTCTCCTACGAAGGCTGGCCTGCTCTGGCAGCGGCTGCAATCATCTTCAAGATTTATCCATGATCACCTTTGCTGCTATTTGTCACTCTTGTTAATTACACTTTCTGCATCTTTTCTCATTTATTAGGTAATAAAGTATGTGACATGGTGGGAAGTTGATGTCTTGCTGCATTTTTGCTTGCAATCATCTTTTATGCATGAAAAGCTCATCGTACAGTTTATGAAAAAACATACCAGCATATTGTGATTTATCTTTCAGTTCTGGTAACGTGCAACGTACACGGAATTCACTAATGGACGATATGCCGAAGAACTGGCCATTATTTCTGCGTGATGCTGTGCAAGCATGTGGCGTTACCTTACAAGAGGCATCCACAAAGTAAGTTACAATTTACTTTTAAATGAAGCATGGACATCAGAAAAAATATATTGTCGCGATACAACGCGGACAGAACACAGGGAGACGTTCTTCACGAACAACAGGACAATCTGTTCAAAAACAAACAGAGCAGAGACATGTCTTCTTCGTCATCAACCAATCTCACTGTGACCCACTAGGCGGAGTCCGTTAGTGCTCCCATCGTCGTCGTCGTCGTCGTCGTCTTCATAGAATACACGCGTCATTTGTCCCTCCCTACGAGAGCATCGTCCCGATGCTAGACAAGAAATGTCACTTGCGGAAAGTAAAGGCCGCTAGCATAGTCATTCGCTCACATACGGCTTCATGCGGCCAACATGCACAATTTCAGGACGGTGTGTGCGGCGCCGCGTACAGTTGGGATTATCGCGAACGACCTCGTAGGTGACATCACTGAGGCGCTGCAATACCCGATATGGTCCGAAGTATCGCCTTAACAGTTTCTCGGAGAGGCCTCGTTTCCGTATCGGTGTCCAAACCCACACTCTGTCGCCGACTTCATAGGTAACTATTCTACGGTGAAGATCGTAGCGGCCTGCGTCGTAGTCTTGCTGCTGGCAGATCCGCAAGCGCGTGAGCTGCCGAGCTGCTTCTGCGCGTTGCGCAAATACATCGGCTTCCGTATCAGTGTCGTCAAAGTCGTGTGGAAGCATTGCATCCAACATCGTTCATGCATCCCGTCCGTGAACAAGGGTCAACGGAGTCATGCGCGTCGTCTCTTGTTTCGCCGTGTTACATGCAAAGGTGATGTAAGGTAGGATGTCGTCCCAATTTTTATGATCAACATCCACGTACATGGAGAGCATGACTTCAATTGTTTTGTTTAAGCGCTCTGTTAACCCATTGGTTTGTGGATGGTAGGCGGTGGACTTTCGACGGGCCGTTCCACTTAGTAGCAAGACGTGATCTAAAAGTGCAGCCGTAAATGCGGTTCCTCGGTCGGTTATTACGACGGTTGGCGCACCGTGTCGCACCACCACATGCTCAATGAAAAAGCGCGCTACCTCGGCTGCTGTGCTGCTCTGGATTGCCTGTGTTTCAGCGTAACGTGTGAGATAGTCGGCTGCGACGATAACAAAGCGATTGCCTGCAGTAGAAGTAGGAAATGGGCCCAAAATATCCATTCCGATTTGATCAAATGGCCTTCGAGGGACCTGGACGGGTTGTAGGAGGCCGGCTGGTTTCCTCGGCGGTGACTTGCGCCTCTGGCAGTCGAGGCAAGTGCGAACGTGATGTTTCACGGCGGTGGTAAGTCTCGGCCTTTGCTGCACTCTGGCCAATGTTCGCGTGTAGCCTAAGGGACCAGAAGTCACCTCGTTGTGGCAAGCTTGAAGTACTTCCGTACGAAGAGCTGCAGGAATGACAAGCAGATAGGGGGACCCGGTCGAAGAAAAGTTTTTTTTGTAAAGGACCTTGGCCCGTAAACAAAACGACAACAGTCCTCTTGTGAAAACTCTAACTGGTTTCGCAGATCTTCCCTCCAAGTAATTGATTAGTTCAAGCAACTCAGGGTCGTCCCGTTGTTGTTGCGCGATAGCGGATGTATCCATAACACAAAGAAATGCTGAGTCTTCTTCGGGCGGAGCAGGTGACTCTATCGGCGATCGAGACAAGCAGTCAGCATCCGTATGTCGTTTCCCCGACTTGTACGTGACAGTCATGTCAAACTCTTGCAGCCTTAGGCTCCAACGCGCCAGTCGTCCAGAAGGGTCTTTAAGGTTTGTCAACCAACATAGTGAATGGTGGTCGCTGATAACAGTGAAGTGGCGGCCATACAAGTATGGGCGAAATTTCATAACCGCCCATACCACGGCGAGGCATTCTTTCTCAGTTGTGGAGTAATTAGCCTCTGTACGTGAGAATGTTCTACTCGCATAGGCAAGCACTCTTTCTGTGTCGTCTTGCCGCTGCAACAAGAACAGCTCCCAAGCCAACATTGCGGGCATCAGTGTGAAGCAATGTAGGAGCGGTCTCATCAAAGTGAGCAAGCACTGGAGGTGTCTGGAGACGTTGCCGCAAGTCGTTGAATGCACCTTGCTCTTCTTCGCCCCATGCAAAAACAACGTCGTCTCTCGTCAGGCGAGTTAACGGCGACGCAATGCGCGCAAAGTCTGCAATAAACCGCCGGTAATAGGCACAGAGGCCGAGGAAGCGCCTGACAGCCTTTTTATCGGATGGTACGGGAAACTGTGCTACGGCTGCAATTTTTTCAGGATCCGGCCGGACACCTGCGTGGCTGACGACGTGACCGAGAAACTGCAGTTCCTCGAAGCCAAAGTGGCACTTCTGCGGCTTCAGGGTGAGGCCGGCGGACCGTATGGACTGCAGAACCGCTTCAAGCCGTTCGAGGTGTTCTTCAAACGTTGCGGAGAACACGATGACGTCGTAGAGATACACTAAGCACGTTTTCCACTTCAGACCCGAAAGTACAGTATCCATGAGGCGTTGGAACGTAGCAGGGGCAGAACACAAACCGAAAGGCAAGACTTTAAATTCGTATAGGCCATCTGGCGTCACGAAAGCAGTTTTTTCACGGTCTCTCGAGTCTACTTCGATTTGCCAATATCCGCTTTTTAAGTCTATTGAAGAGAAGTAACGTGCTTGTCGAAGCCTGTCGAGTGAATCATCTATACGGGGAAGCGGGTATACGTCTTTCTTTGTTACCTTATTTAGCTTTCGGTAGACCACACAGAAACGCAAGCTGCCGTCTTTTTTCTTGACTAGAACTACAGGAGATGCCCAGGGACTCGTTGATGGTTGGATCACGTCATCTTCAAGCATTTGTGTCACTTGTTGTTGTATGGCTTCACGTTCTCTAGGTGCCACACGATATGGATTTTGGTGAATTGGTCTTACCGTATTCTCTATAATTATTCGGTGCTTTGTCACCCAGGTAGCACAAAAGATATACGTAACGTTTTCGTAGCGTTTATCCAAGACGATAAAAACGGGTTAAAGAAGACACGAATGAGAGAACTTCGGCGGGAAAACGTCGTATATTTCTGCTAATGTCCGGCTCAATTACTTTCTTGAGACGATCTAGAACAGGTCTGCAAGACGTATTCGAAAAGCTGGTCTAGAAATAGGATTGGGAAAGACACAAGTAATCCCTTTGCCAAAACTATTCGTAACCAATTTCTAAACGTTTTTAGGACGTTATCAAAAAGCTGGTCTAGAAGCGGTGTTGAAAGGTTTACGATCATCTGAAGCTAACTTTCGCGGGTGACGGGCGCGATCAGACATCGTTGTTCAAAACACGCGTTTAGTTTCGCCTCACGCGAAACAAACCTCATTGGCCTAGGCCGTTGGCACGGCCTAGGCCAATCGCGTGAGGTGAAACTGATCGGACGTTTCGAACAACGATCTCCAATCGCGCCCCAGATGAGTAGAAGCGTCGGTGTTGACTGTAAGAGCCATGGCGCAGTGCCAAGCACTGTTCCCCGCATGGCCGGCGCATCCTCTACCAAGTCGCACGAAAATGAGCCTGTTAGGAATAATAAATCCTTAATACCGCCTTTATTAAGCTACGATGCTTACAACCACAATGGGAATGACATCCTGCAAAGAACAAATGGCCACGTCTTGGCAGGTGGCCAGACCAAGCCCTTCATGCCAAGAGTGCATGAAATGAGAACATTGTGACAAAGCAAAAACACTTTATTAAAATGTAATGCTTATGCAAGGTTCGAACAAACTGTGTGAGAAATGCAAATAGAAGTAAAAGTACATCAACAATGACAAAAGTAGCAGAAAGGATTCGTAATGAACTCGAAAGTGAACATTCACTAGCACATAAACAAAATTCGAAGTACACATACAAAAATGAACAGAAAAACCTGGAGTGTACTAAAGTGTCTAATTTATCATAGTAAAGAGCACGTGCTATTAGATGGACTAGAGTTATGCAGAAGTGACATCGGAGCGAATGGAAGAATTAAACTGAAAAATGCAAGAGTATGAATCGGATGGTAACTGCCTCCAAGGAATGTTACCAATCAGCTAGAAGCTTGAAAAGAGCATAAAAAGAAATACCACCGCATACCATCATAAAACAATCCTGCGGCAGAAATAAAAATATATCGGAACAATGCAAAATTGGAAATATTGCCTTTAGGACATATCGAAGAAGGTAATGGCGAGAAAAAATAACCATACAACAAAAACGCAATAAAGTGAAATTAGTGCAGAATACTAAAACGCGTAACAAGTGAACACTACTGTAGTATAGCGAACGATGAGACAGTAATGCTGCATCTTGCCACTCCAGAACGTGAGAAATGAATATGCAAGCTTCATATTAGAAACTTACATAAACATGGAAATAAACTGGAATGCACTGGAAACTGCATTTGTGTAACAAAGGAAGCAATGGTCATAATAAATACTAAGTGTTTTATCTAAGAAGCCCTTTACAAGAGGCAAAGTTGTACCTCTCTGGCAAAAACAAAGTTGCAACGAATAATTTGCAAACCAGCAAATACATTAATTAGCACACTGACATGTCACACTTTGCGCACATCTCCAGTCTCCTAAAGTAAAAAAAAAGTACTCTGAATGAGAAAAACGTTTAACACATGTAGCCCAGAGCAAATTCTTTGCCAGTTCACTCACACTTTCACATCCAAAAACATTTGCCACAAAGTCCAGGCACAGTTCCACTGATGTTTACCAATTCACCCCCACTTTCACGTCCAAAAATAGTTGGCACACAGTCCAGGCAGAGATTCATAGATAAACAGCTTGAGAGCACCCTACTGATTATTGTGCAGTCCCGCTGCTGGAAATAGAACTGCCGCACATGCTGGTAGTGGTTTCAATGTAGACAAACTTGCTGCCCTGGACAGGTATGCTCAGATATCTGCACTGGTGCTCCATTTTGTCGAAGTAGACACATTGATGCACTACGCTGGTAATTGAAATGTTTTGAATGCACAAGTATTGGCTTCACCAGAAATACTTGCCCACAAACCACCACTGGCATATATATGCACTTGCTCTTCACTCAGTAGCATTGAACTTAACGTGTTCCCTGTGTGGGAGCCATGTGTAAAACCGGTGTCACACGACCACTCTCGATCGCGATCAAGCCCGATCCGGATCGAAATTATCGATGCGACTGGCTCACTCTCGTAGCTTGTGCAGAGGAGCCAATCACGACCGAGAAATTCGATTTGTAACGGACTGGATAGCGGCTAAAAGAGCCCCGTGTGAAACCGGTATCAAATAATGCACAGACGTACTCTAGGAAAATGTGTTGCACAAGGACAAAGAACTGCGACATGCCCTGTTGTGCGAAGCGCGTGAACAGCACACACACACACACACACACACACACACACACACACACACACACACACACACACACACACATATATATATATATATATATATATATATATATATATATATATATATATATATATATATATATAAACTGCCAGAGCGCTTCGCGAACTCCATGCGCACACATGGCATCCGCACGAACTCGGCAGGCCGCCGTAAAGCGCGAAGGGCGCACAGCGTACATTCCGACACATGTCCCAAACTGCAAACAATCGTACTACCTAAAGCATACAAGTTATTTTATACCAAGGGCATACTCGACTCACGTATGCAGTATCCACAAGCGAGTTATGTAGCGTACATGCTGTATCCATTCGCCAAATAGTAAAATTGATAACAAGCACAAAGCTACCAGGGACTCAACACATTACTACCATTTAAGGCGTCAAATAAAATCGAATTTGGCCGTTTCATATATTGGACACAATATATGTACACATGTGGTACCCGGTAAGACCATGAAATACCCATCACGTGGGTAAAGGGGGCGAAAACACAATCGAGAAGCTGAAGCGCAAACGATAAAAGCACGGTATGGTGCACGCAAAATTCTGTCAGTGCGCTGTAGCGCGAGGGAAGAAAATAGGGCGAGCACTAGACCTCACCTTTTGGGATACCGCGCTAGTACTGAATCATTAAAAAAAAGCCTGTTTGAACCAGTTCCCTTATCTGCAACACTCTTGCTAAACGGGAGACTAAAATACCACGATGACGGCTTTATTGCGGAGATCGGCAAGGTGCGCACAGACAGAAATTTTGCCGCCTTTCTTCGCATTCTGCAAAATGCTTTCTTGTTAGGATCACGCATAGCGGCCGATCCCGACGCTAGGGACACACAGGCACGATTTCGTCCCTCTAACTTTCGTCCTTATACTGCCCTTAACGCCTTAATTACAGCGTCAGTGAAAAGGCGCCTCACATAACATGACAATGAACTTGAAGAGCTGATTAGTGTCCTCCACTCCGCGCCCTCCAATTGAAAACACTACTGATTTCCAAATTAAACTACACAAACAGATCGCACAACCCAAACTAATCACAGAAGGTCGTTTTCTTGACGGCAAAACCCTGCAACACTTACATGACAAAGGGCAGCGGCAGCACATTCAGAACAGTCGCTATCATACCACAGCGCAATGCAAGTGCGATAACGCTATTATGCCCGGCTCAAACAGATCGCACAACCCAAACTAATCACAGAATCTCGTTTTCTTGACAGCAAAGCACTGCAACACTTACATGACAAAGGGCAGCGGTAGCACATTCAGAACAGTCGCAAACAGACCATAGTGCCATGCGAGTGCGATAACGCAACTATGCCCGGCTTCACGAATAACGTGGCCGCCTTGGTCACATAGCAATTGAAAACACTACTGATTTCCAAATTAAAACCACACAAACATATCGCACAACCCAAACTGATCACAGAATATCGTTTTCTTGACAGCAAAACACTGCAACACTTACATAGCAAAGGGCAGCGACAGTACATTCAGAACAGCCGCAAACACACCACAGCGCGATGCGAGTGCGGTGACGCGACGCGACGACGCCATGACGACGCGACTATGCCCGGCTCGCCCGGCATCACGAATCACGTGGCCACCTTGGTCACATGATTTGACGACGGTATCGCCACCTTGCGCAAAGTTGGATCGCGTTGACGGGTTGTTGAATATTGTAGAAGCCGCAAAAGAGGCTGACGCGCCGTGGCGTGGCGGTGGCGCCTTGACTCGTTTTCAAAACGTATTCACCCCTCGTTTTTGAGCTGCCTGGCTTCCAACGTTATCAAAACGTATTCACCCCTCGTTTTTAAGCTATCTTGTTTGGAACGTCTTTGATGCGTCGATTTTGGTCAAAAATCCGTTTCAGACGTTGAATCCCTTAATACGACGTTTTCAAGACTTTGTGTGCTACCTGGGCAGAGGCGTCCTACCGACGCTGGACGTCGACGCAAAACAGTCGTTGAACTTGGCCAATAGTGTAAGAAGCCGCTCTCGTTCGTGCTGCGACAAAGTAGTGCTAACGTCAAGTACAGGAGCTGGGTCTCGCGTAGGCGCTTCTTCGAGTAGTGAACAGCAGCCACGAATATCTGCAACGCCGCCAAAATAAGCCACAGCCGTGCCCTTGGGGAGGTGCCGTCGCTCTGTGCTAAAATTTGTTAGCAACAGGTTTGTGCGCCCGTCGGTGACATTCACGATTCCTCGTGCGACCGAGATACCGTGGGTAAACAACAACGGGGTTATTTGGTTGGCAACTCCTGCGCAACGAAACGGTATGTCGCGTGCTACTGAAACAAGGGCACACGATTGAGGGGGGATGACGACGTCGTCTTCTGTTAGACGAAAGCAGTTGTGTTGCGGTGATAAACAATGGACTAAACCAGAGCTCTTATAAAACGTCACCATTCGGTCCGGGATGTTAATTACGGCGCCATATTCTTTTAGGAAGTCCATTCCAATAATCAACTCTTTGCAGCATACAGGAAGGACGATGAAAGCGGCCACGAAAGAAGAGTCCCCGATGTTAATTCTAGCAGTACATCTTCCAGTAGGCATCAATAATTGGCCGCCTGCCGTGCTTATGTGAGGTCCCGTCCATGGCGTCTTTACTTTCTTCAGGCGGAGGACGAGTTCCTGACTCATTATAGAGAAGTCGGCACCAGTGTCGACTAATGCTGTCACCGGTTGCCCATCCACGAAAACATCAATGTCGGCGCTCACTCTTTCTTCAGTGTTTATCGGCTTCACGTCGTTCTGCAGCGAGAATGTTGGGGGCTCTTTAGTGTCTTGCGGCGGGCCTGCAACCTTGCCCCCAGAGGTGGCCGCCTTCAGTTTCCCCGACGGGGGCTGGCCGACCTTCGTCCTCGGAGCTCCGCAGAAGTACGTCCAGTAGATGAAGCCATCTGACGTGGAGGAGTTGGAGAGCGCTACCGACGGCCGAAATCAGACCGATCATTGGGCATGGATTCGTCACCCGGGTGCGCTATTGGGGGTCCCTGAAAAGCAGCGTCATCGAGGCGTAGCATGGCGTCGTCATTTGCCCGTCGACCATAGTACCACGGACGAAGAGGTCGAAATGATGCGTTACGATGCCAGCAATGACGCGAAATATGGCCGGCGCCTCCGCAGTGAAAACAGAGTGGGCGCCTATCGACAGTGCGCCATACGTCGGTTCTTCGAAGTTGCGGCCGTCCCGTAGCGACGTTTTGCGGCGGTGACCAAGACGCGGCGAACGACGGCTGGCGGTATGACTGAAGCGGCATAACGGCTGCGCGCCTCGAAGCCTCCTCTTGCGGCGACGACCAAGCAGCGGCTGTCGGAGGCTGTTGGTACGGTGATGTGGTTGCAACCGGTGATGGACATCGGACAGCGGCGGCGTAACTCAGGGGTCGCTGGTGGTCTTGATGATCGGTTACCGGGAACGCCGGCCGGATTTCATCACGCACCACTTCGGCGACTGACGCGACGGGTCTATCTAGTGTCGGTGCCAGGATCTTTTGAATTTCCTCTCTGATGAGCTCTCTGACCAACGCACGCAAGGAGTTCTGATAATCGGTAGTCACTGCGGCGGCATTGATTGTAGTGCTGGCGGACAGTCGATCGTATTGCCTGCATCTTTGATAAGGGCCCGCTCAATAGCCGTAGCCTCTTTGATAAACTCAGTAACAGTGACTGGCGGATTGCGCACAATCCCCGCGAACAACTGCTCTTTTACACCTCGCATGAGGTAGCGCAACTTCGTATCTTCAGTCATGTTCGGGTCGGCTCTACGAAAGAGGCGGGCTATGTCCTCGGCGAACATTGTGACCGACTCATTAGGTTGCTGCACGCGTAGCTCCATCATTTGCTGGGCGCGGTCGCGTCGGTCGGCACTCGCAAAAGTATCGGTGATCTTCTGCCGAAAGTAATGCCAGCTCGTGAGGCTACCTTCGCGGTTCTCGAACCAAGTACGGCCACTGTCGTCAAGGGCGAAATAGACGTGGGAGAGCTTTTGCTGCTCAGTCCACTCATTAATCTGTGCGACGCGTTCATACTTGTCCAGCCAGTCTTCAATGTCTTCGAAGACTGCTCCGCGATAGCGATCGGGAACCAGCGGATGCAGAACGGTTACCTGTTGTGGACTGGGAAGCCGACTGCTTTGGGGTGCTTGTGTTGGACTGGTTTCGGTCATTGCGAGATGTGTGCAGCTCCTGGAGAGAGGTGGTTGAAGAGCGGAGAACTCCGGGGCAAGGCCTAGCAGTCGACGACTAAAGCGATGCACGGGTGTCGTAACTGGCGACAGTGCGTCGGGCTAGATGAACGACTCCCAGAAGGACTCCGACGCATCAGCCGCGGTCAGTACCCCGCACCTCCACCAGTGTCGCGATACAACGCGGACAGAACACAGGGAGACGTTCTTCACGAACAACAGGACAATCTTGTCTTGTCTTGTGTCCCAGACAGTGGCGCATACCCACTATGTGGGATTGGCCAAGAAGCAGGCGGTTTTTCGTATGCTTAGCAGTAAAGCCAAACTAGATTTAAATTGCGGAGCGTGAGACTAGAACTACAATCTGTTCAAAAATAAACAGAGCAGAGACACGTCTTCTTCGTCATCAACCATTGTCACTCTGACCCACTAGGCGGAGTCCGTTAGTGCTCCCATCGTCGTCGTCGTCTGCATAGAATACACGCGTCAATATTTATATTGCTAGTTAGAGTGGTTCGCAGAGTGTTTTTCCAGATGTGTACTATCCTTTATTTGTTAACTCATTGCAGCACAGCGTTCTGTTTCGTATACTGGTGTAAGGCTGTTGTGCCTCCTGTAGCTGAAAACGATGTAATTTTTGCCTGAACTGCAGCATCACTCACAAAATTTTTCTTAGCTAGAAACTATTTCAATTTGGCGGAGACCCAGCAGGGCGAAGTTTTGTCAATAATGACGTATTTCATGCAGAGATGTTCTTGTTTAGGTCAATGGGCGAACATTGGAATGATATCAGCATACAATACAGAACTTCTTTTATTTGCAAAACAATTCTGACAGGCGGCGTGCAATTGATTGGTCTAATTAAAAAGCCCTAATTGACCAATGAGGCTGTACTACACTATTCCCATGGTTCACATCTGGAAAAACTACTTGTGCATCACTCAATCCGACAATATAAATTTTTTTCTGATGTCCATGCCTCGTTTAAAATAAATTGTAACTGTGGGCAAACGTCGGGTTACTTTAACAGCTGCCGCAAAAAATTGAGGGAATGTCTAATAAAAGTCTTCAGTAGTACTTGTCAAGCTGTCCATTAGCCAACTTTTAGCGTAACGTTAGCAGGGCTTACTGAAGTACTTCTAGACATCCATGGCTACAAAATGTCTTGATCAAGACAGCTACTAGGCTTTTGAATTAGCCGTTCAAGACATCTTTTAGATATCAAATAGCTGCTTGCGTGTTTCGTGGAAAGCTACTCAGTGACCCAAGTTGCTTCGATTCTTGGTTTCGAGCCCTGTTCCATCTGCACGGCAACGCGTTGCTCTACTCATTCGGCCACAAGCTACGCAGTGACCCAAGTTCGTTCCATTGTTGGTTTCGAATCCTGCTCCACCTAGACAGCAGCGCGATACTCTACCCATTCGACCACAAGCTACGCAGTGACCCAAGTTGGTTCGATTGTTGGTTCCGAGCCATGTTCCATCTGCACAGCAGCTCGATGCTCTACTCATTCGGCCACAAGCAACGCAGTGACACAAGTTGGATGGATCTTTGGTTTCGAACCATGTTCCCTCTGCAGAGCAGCGCGATGCGCTTCCCAATCGACCACAAGCTACTCAGTGACCCATTTGGTTTCGATTGTTGGTTTCGAACCCTCTTCCATCTGCACAGCAGCGCGATGCTCTACTCATTCGGCCACAAGCAACGCAGTGACACAAGCTGGTTGGATTTTTGGTTTCGAACCCTGTTCCATCTGCACAGCAGCGCGATGCTCGCCTCAATCGACCACAGGCTACGCAATGGCTCATGTTGGTTCGATTGTTGGTTTCGAACCCCGATCCCTCTGCACGGCAGCGCGATACGCTACCCATTCGACCACAAGCTACGCAATGATCCAAGTTGGTTCTATACTTGCTTTCGAAACCTGCTCCATCTGCACAGTAGCGCGATGCGCTACCCTTTCGTCGACAAGCTACGCAATGATTCAAGTTGGTTCGATTGTTGGTTCCGAACCCTGCTCCATCTGCACAGTAGCGCGATGTCCCACTCATTGGACCACAAGCAACGCAGTGACCCAAGTTGGTTCGATGGTTGGTGTCGAACCCTGTCCCCTCTGCAGAGCAGCACGATGCGCTTCCCAATCGACCACAAGCTACTCAGTGACCCAAGTTGGTTCGATTGTTGGTTTATAACCCTGTTCCATCTGCAAAGCAGCGCGATCCGCTAACCATTCGGCCACACGCTACGCAGTGACTGAAGTTGGTTCTATTGTTGGTTTCGAACCCTCATCCACCTAGACAGCAGCGCGATAGGCTACCCATTCGACCACAAGCTACGCAGTGACCCCAAGTTCGTTCGATTGTTGGTTCCGAGCCCTGTTCCATCTGCACAGCAGCTCGATGCTCTACTCATTCGCCCACAAGCTACGCAATGACCCAGGTTGGTTCGATCGTTGGTTTCTCCTGCCGCTCTTCCCTGTTTCATGTCTTGCAAGGCCCTTCTAACCTAATCACTAGTTATAGGAGTTTCTGTAACCTGTTCATTACTGTTTTTAATGGAGTTATCTCAAGTCCTCTTACTACTGTACAGGTCAGTATAAAATTCTCCCGCTGCTTTTACTATACCTTCGATCGAGATTGGTGATGATATTACCCGGCTTATCTTTCAGTACATCTTGGTTTGTCCTATGCCAAGTTTCCTTCTCACCGATTTCGGGCTGCGTCCATTTTCAGGGCTTCTTCAGTGTTCCTCACGTTATAAATTCGAATATCACTTATTTTCACCTTGTTGATCAGTTTTGACAGTTCCGCGAATTCTATCTTATCTCGAGTTGGACACTTTCATACTCTGTCATTTCTTTATTAGGTCCTTTGTTACTTGGGAGAGCTTGCCTACTGGTTGCCTTGGTGCCTTGCCTCGCACTCCAATTGCTGTCTCTGAAGCCAGCCTAGTTACGGTTTCATGCATTACCTCTATGTCATCTTCATCTCTCTGTTCTAAGGCTGCACATTTGTTTTCAAGTACCAGCCTGAATTTGTCTGCTTTTACCCTTACTGCCTCTAGGTTGACCTACTTCTTCTTGACCAATTTGATTCTCTCCAAATTGAGGTGAAGCCTAGCCCTCACTAACCAATGATCACTGCACTTTACCCTACCTGTCACTTCTACATCCTGCAATATGCTGGGATGGGCAGAGAGCATGAAATCAATTTCTTGTTCCATCATTATGGCTTTTCCAGGTCCACTTTCTGCTGCTACGCTTAATGAAAAAGGTGTTCATTATGCGCAACTTATTCCTTTCTGTGAATTCTGCCAGCATCTCTCTCCTCCAGCATTCCTAAAATAGATGCCATAGTTGCCAATTGCTTGTTTACCAGCTCGCTTTTCCCCACTTCGGCATTGAATTCACCCATTACTACAGTACACCGAGTCTGCAGTTTCCTCATTGTTAATTCAACATCTCTATAAAACTGATCTACCTCATCATCATCATGACTGGATGGTGGAGCAAAGGCTTGCACTACCTTTAATCTGTACCTCTAATTAAGTTTGATTACGACTACGGCTAACCTCTCATTAATGCTGTAGAATGTGTCTATGTTTCCTGCTATGTCCTTATGGATAAGGAAACCTACCCCATATTGCTTCTTATCTGGGAGACCTCTAGAGCAGAGGACATTGCTGTTACTCAGCACTGTATAAGGCTCACCCGTTCTAATATCGCTAAGGTCAATGATATTCCAAACAATATCTGATAGTTCCTCAAAGAGTCCTGCTAAGCTAGCCTCACAACAGAGTTCGGCTGTTAAAGGTTGCCAGTGTGTTTCTATTGGCGACCTGTCCGGACCCAAAGATTCTTAGCACTTTCTGCTGTGTTACAGGACTGCACATCACCTTGTGCTAGGTGATATGCAGCTGCTGTGGGATGAGGGCCATGGGTTAATTGTAGAAATCATGAGTGAGGGAGTGGCCGAATATTGCACCAGGGAGGCCCATTCTTGCTCTGGTGAGCGAGTGTCTGTTGAAGCTTTGTGAGCCTTCCTAATTTGGTGGTACCTGGATTAGTATAGCCCTACTCGCTCTCGGCATCTTTTGCCGTGCCAGGCGTCACTCCAAGCCTGCAGATGTAGTCATCATTCCCCCATAATAAAAGCATGCTGTTGCCCCAGGTGCAATACCTGCAGGCACCTTTAAAGTGACATTAAAATTAAAAGGACTGCAAATAGTTATACACACGCAGCCAAAACTAGCTTTACTTGTACAAGTTCGGATGTGATTTATATGCTTGAATGTTCTTTGGGTAAGAAACAATATATCGGTGGAACGGGACAATCAATGAACGTCACATTAAACGGACATCACACAGACACAGCTAAAAAGCTTCCCAAAGCCATCGCCGAGCATTTCGACCAACCAGGTCGAAATGATTATATATATATATATATATATATATATATATATATATATTGTAATGGGTGCACTGAACAGTTCCGATGGTAACGTCTCTTCGTAACCGAGGAGGCAGGTGACGCAGAGCAGGAACAGCTGGTAGCTCGAACGGCTCACACTCGTGCCAAGCACTGGCGATCCGGCTGGCCCACTGGTTGCACAGCAGGCATGGAAGAGACATTCTGGCTGGCCTTGTTCCTGTGCTCTTCTTCTTCATTACAATATATATATATATATATATATATATATATATATATATATATATATATATATATATATATATATATATATATATATATATATATATAATTTTTTTTCCCAGGAGCACTGGTTTTTGCCGCTTCTTCTATTATCTTTCATAGACATGATAGCCCATGACCACCAGTGAAAGAGACAATAGAGGAGTGCTGTGAATGCCGTTGAAACGTGGCTGACAGGGACCATGTCACTGGCCTTGTGCACAGCACTCCTTTATTCTCAATTCTACACCTTCGCCGCTAACACACCTTCGCTCGTCGCCTTACCCCATCTCCCTTTACAAGAACCCTACCTATATATACTGTGCCGAGGAAAGCATATTGGGGCGATGATGGAAAGCTTCACAGTATTGGGCAAACGGATGGACGGTATGAAAGAAAAATGCAATAATTTCGAGGCACAGGGTGTAGTATCGTCTACTATGAAGAGCTGTCGGGGCCCTAAAAGAAGAAAATGCAATTCTGCGGGCTCGCGCCAATGACCTGAAAGACCGATCTCGGTGAAATAACCTTATCATTCACAACATTCCAGACGCTAAAGAAACATGGTAACAAAGGTTATATCTGATTTGAAATCCGTACTTCCATCTTTTTCATCAGACTGAATTGAACGAACCCATCGCTTAGGCGTTTTTTTTACCGGGAAAATGCAGACCATAATTGTTAACTTCTCGAGTTTCAACATAAAAGAAAATGTTCTTTCACTATGTAATCAGCTCAAAACAAGCAATATCACTCTTAGTGAAGGTTACTCCCGCACAACCGGTCTCCCTCGGGGAAATCTTATCGAGTTTGGAAAAAATCAGCCCGGTGCACCTGCGTTTAAACTCAGATACGACAAACTACTTATGAATGACAGGTGCTACATTTTTGACGCCGAAACGAAATGCGTGACAGAAAAAACTGTCGCAGGGCCAACGCGCAAGGAACATACTTCCTGCAGGCAATTTAACCTAGCGGAGCGAGAGGGGAAGTGGACAGTCTTCACAACACCATGTGTCCATCTTTTTTACTAACATTAGGAGTGTACTGAACAAATATTTTTCATTGTCCTCAGCGACTGACACTTGTTCTCCACACATTGTTGCCTTAACAGAAACGTGGCTTTCGAACAACATTAATGATTCTGAAATCTTCGAGGACGCCCATCGCTTCAATAGGGAGGATCGTACTACGAGTCGTGGAGGCGGCGTCCTACTTGCCATTTCTAATGACATTCCTTCTTCACAAATTTCTGTTGCTACTGACCTCGAAATCCTCTGGGCTTCATTTAACATTCATCACCAGAAGGCAATTATAGGCGTATGCTACCGGTCTCCTCCTTCCTCGCCCACACTCCTTAGTGAATTACATGATGTAATTAATAATGTATCATCACACTCTCCATCATTGCCCCTTTACTTGTTAGGAGACTAACTTCCCAAACATTAAATAGAACTCTCAGCCTCCTTCATTACTCCCTTTTTTGTCTCAGGTGAAGGAATTTTTTAGATTTGTGTTCCACTTTTTCCTTTTCGCAAGTGGTCACTGAACGAACTCTGAATACTGCTACTATATCAAACACTCTCGACCTAGTACTTACTACTGAACCCAAACTAACTTCCAACATTACCTTCCTTCCGCCTTTAAGCGACCATTCTGCAATGCATTTTACCATTAGTGCCAACCATCCAAAAAATATCAAAAAAAAGAAAACAATACTAGACTATAGTAGAGCAAACTTCGGGGCCATCAATAACGAGTTACATACGTATCTTGACACATTCCTAATCAACTTTGATGACCGTTCTGTGCAAACTAATTGGGACCTGTTTGCTCATAAAGTAAATGAACTAATGAACAAATATGTTCCCAGCCGTATCTTAACTTCTAACCCACAAGCCCCCTGGTATAACTTTCTAACCGTAAAAAGCGTATGTAGCGCTCGGCAAAGTTGTCCTCGAGTGCTTCTTGTTGGACACCATACAAGGTGGCTTCTAACGAACATATTCAAGCTTTAAAACTCGCTAAACATACTTTTCTTGCTGTTACTCTACCATCTATTCTTAAAACTAGCATTAAAAAATTGTGGAAAATAATTAAACCTGTTTCTGATAACTTAATCTTATTAAACAACTCTACTGGGCAGCCTGTTCCCAAAAATGGTGCTGCAACTCACCTTACGAAGCCTTTCTCAAGAATTTTTCGGGAGCTCTAAATAAACAACTTCCAGAGTTACGTAGCTATGATTATCCAGTCATGTTTCTAGTAATAGTTCATATATCTGGTGTTGCTAAACTTATTGACAAGCTCGACTACAATTCTTCACCTGGCTTTGACTCAATACTAAGTTCCTAAAAAACACTTCCGTAGACAGTTCTATAATACTAAAAAAAATTTTTCAACAGTCGCTGAACACCACTACTTTACCTTATCAGTGGAAGGTCGGGAAGGTAGTTCCGCTCCATAAATCTGATAACAGAAACATAGCAACCAACTATCGCCCCATCTCACCAGCACATGCTGCAAACTTCTAGAACACATTGTGTTCACAAACCTCGTCGACTTTCTCGAAGATAACACATTTTTTTCACCTGCACAGCATGGCTTTAGGAAATCATACTCATGCGAGACTCGACTCATCCTTCACTCATCAGTTGCATCGAATTCATCGTTCATCATGCGCCGACTGCATATTTCTAGACTTCTCAAAGCATTTGATAAAGTCCGTCACAAACTTCTAGTCCACAAACTAACCCATTTGAATATCGAATGTTTTCTGGTTCATCGCTCACAATACGTTAGTGCGAACGGCTGCAATTCACCGGTGTGCTCTGTTGCTTCTGGAGTGCCCCAAGGATCGGTTCTCGGTCCTTTGTTGTTCTTAATATATATTAACGACCTTCCTTCACAAGTAACTTCTAACATTCATCTCTTCGCGGATGATTGTGTTATCTTTAAAGAAATAACTACGGATTGTGATACTAACCGTCTTCAATCAGACCTTGATATAATACCTAACTGGTGCAGTTTATGGCTAATGGAATTAAATGTTAACAAGTGTAAAGCTATGCATGTATCTAGGACACCCAACGTCTCTCACGTGTACTAATTGTCTTCCTTTAGAACAGGTAACTTCATACAAGTACTTGGGAATTCATATTACATACGACCTTACCTGGGCAACTCACATTACTAATATAGTGAACAATGCTAACCGCGCTCTTGGTTACTTAAGGGAAACCTTTTTAAGTCTCCACACTCTTTGAAATTATTGCTTTATAAAACACTAATACGCACGAAATTAGAATACGCTACATCAGTCTGGGACTAATAACCTAAACTTAACGCATTAGAATTAGTTCAGAATAATGCTGCTCGTTTTATTCTTTCGAATTATAGCAGAACTGCCAGCGTAACAGCCATGAAAACTAGCCTTTCTCTTCCATCTCTTGCAGCTCAACGTAAAGTCTCCCGTTTATCATTATTTCACAAAATTTTTCACCATACAACACTACATGCTTATTCATCCATACTCCACACTACGTATCTCGTTGCATCGGTCATTCTTACAAGGTTCACGTCCCTTCTTGTAGCACAAATACATTTTCCCAGTCATTCGTACCTCAGACATCACTAGAGTGGAACCACCTTCCCGCAAACACTGTGTCCATCAATGATAATCTTTTGTTTCGTGATGCCTTAACCAACGCTACTTGCTAGAATGCCATTTAATGTGCTTGCATATCTTGTCCTTTTTTGTAATACCTTTTGTAATTGCTCATTGTATTCCTACTGAATTATTTGTCAAATTGTATTTTTATATTGTATATTTTTCTTTTGGAAGACTTACTGTTTGAATTCACTTGTAATCCACTCCCCTCTGTAAAGTCTTCACAGGCCTTGAGGATATAATAAGTGAAATGAAATGAAATATGTCGCCTTTAAAAAGGCAAATCCACTTGTCGAAACGTTGGCTCCCATTTTCACCTTGTTCTCATTTTGCTCGTCTTGACTTTCCACCTCCCGCCTTCCCCGTTTTCCTGGGATTGGCAACATTTGTGTGAGATACGGAACGCGATGCATATGCTAGAAGTGTTCACAGACAGCAGTTGGCTTCCCCACACACTTGAGTCTGTCTTAATATGCTTTTGACATCTCTTTATAAGGAATACGCTGCAGGTTCGCAATCGTTAGGCTAGTGTTTCTCACCTCTGTTACGGTTCACTTTGTGTGGCAATGAATGGAACAGATGCCAAACGCCTGGGACACTGTGTGCCTAATCATCACGCTCGTCAACATGAAAAGACTTGTCCATCGGGTGTGCGCGATGGGACTATGCACGGAATGTGCAAATCTCGCTCCCCTCTGTCCAACATTCAATCCCTCTCGGACAAGGACTGGTTTCCCTCCCATGACCCTCTGTGTGGGTTGACCTGATGCATTTCAGCAAGGCCCTTTTACTAGGGAGCAAGAGAAGGAGGTTGCCCAGATCGTGGAGGGTATAAGAATGCCAGCGAACTACCACATGTAGTCGTATCTTCTCTGCCCTTGCGTGCAGGTGCGCATACGCTGAATGTTTCTATATTTCTTCGTCTTGGAGCGCACCGCTCACCCATAATGATGTATTAAACGTCTGTTACCTTTTTCTACATCACCTTGTCTTTTCTGCCGAACCCTCTCCGATAGCTAACCTGGTTCGAGCTCCAAGCAGACGCTGTTAAAGGTCACAAAACCCCATCCCCTTAAATCCTCGTGCTCCTTTCACAAAATATAAAAGAAAAATTGCAGTCTACATATTTTCAATCCTCCCAGTTCACTTAGCTCACCTTACATTGAACATCAAATTAATGTTGCTATACCACACAAGGTGCTCGCCTAAATAGTGCTCCAAGACATTCATGCCAAGAAGCTTCGACTGGAACCGCTTGCCCGCCTATATATATAGTGTATCCACTACTAAACCATGCATGTTAGAATCAGCTAAGTGAAATTGAGATGAAATAAATAAAAAAGAAATTATTGTCATTGGCATGAACAGAATTCACTTGAGAACAAGAAAGTGCGACTCGTCATTCAATTCATGTGTTCGACTGATTTGGCTAAAACATTATTTTGAAAGACTGCCTATGCTCAGATTTCGTGGTCAGTCAATGATGTGACCATCACAGGCTTAGAAATTAGCAGTGTGGGCGATGGAGGTGCACAGACAGCAAGCACGACCTGCCCCCACGAATGGAGAAACATGCGACGGAATCTGTTGAAGCGAAAATGCCAAGCAGACGCCACGTTCCATGAGCCTTTACAAGTTTATGCCTCACCTATTGAGGATAGCCACTTTGCATCAACTCTGCATTGGACTTGTCGAAATATGCAGCCGGGAGCATTCCTGGCACTCTGCACACATCGCGAGCCTGGCACAGAGCCAGAAAATCTCGCGATAGTGATAGTACCTCTGAAAATGGTTGTAGTCGATCACAAAAATGAACCCACAGCAACCTTCCAGTATTACTTCAAGAAAACATGCTCTGCCACTGCGTCTCATGGCTCTGGAGGCAGGCTGTTGCCAAGGCCACGAACGAGGTTTTGGTTTCGTATCAGGTTGTCACGGGCAGGCAATTCTAGGTCCCATATTTTTCAGAAACAAGGTTCATGCAAATACGGTGTGCAGAGGTTTACGACAACCAGAGTGCTTTACATGCCTGCATTTTTAAGCATGTACACCATACACTCATAGACAGCATCAGGCAAATACGACATTTCCATAATGTTTAGTTATGCAACAAGCTTTGGATTACTGCTGCCAGTCAACGGTTTCATGCAGTTTAGCACTTTTCCATTGGAGTTTAGAGGCATTCAAATTCTCTAACCAAAAGAAAAAAAATGTCATGCATATTTATAAACATGCATCACATATTTTGAAGGCAGGATGCCTCAGTTTGTGTGGTCACTTCCTCTCCTCCCCCCCCCCCCCCCGCACACACACACACACACACACGCAACAAGTTATAACTGTTCAATTATTAAATCTTCATTTACAACTTCTCTAGAGAATGAAATTGCACAAATTGGCGTACAGCATAAAAATAACATGTAACAAGTTCAAGGTAACCTCAGTAAGCTTGACAATGCAACCTTTCAACATCACAGTTAGCCAAAAAATCTTTAAATGCCATGCAAAATGAAAATAACAAGCTGTACAGAACATTAAGACACTCTCACTTGTACGTGAGTCATCATGAATTTAACAAATTGAGCGCTCAGAACACAACAAATAAGTATTAAAAAGCTTGTACTGTAAGGAAGGTTTCAAAATTGAGCAGTGTTCACATGCTGCAACATTACATACATACTATATGAAAAAGAAATGTACAAGATATTAAAATTCCAGAATGTGATGTAATAGTATCAGCAGTGGAAAACATCTCTCTGGTTGCCAAGTGTTTCACAAGTTTAAAAGCATCACAGGGATGATTCACTTTCACCCATCACCGTGGACGATTCGCCTTACATGTAACCTAACAATGGTTATGTTACACGGAAACTAGTCACATGAACATTGTGCATGTGAACAATGTACTTGGAATCACATGTCCTTCAGTTGAAGCATGTGCATTCATCAGGCAATGGTAGGACATGATCGACATGCAAGGACAACTCATCTAAGTACTAGAACAAAACAAAAAAACACAGTATACTTGCATTAATTCGACTATTATTCCGGTCCTGGTCAATGCCAATGCACTTCTATGGACCCCTAATTTCCATTATTACGATCCTAAAATTGGCC